>NW_028275165.1:2090670-2713840 GCF_013281855.1 Momordica charantia | reverse complement strand
TTATGTTCCGTTCTACTCAACTTCGGGTGATATCTTTTGTTGGTTTTTTTAGGAGAGTTGTCTTGTAGGGAGTGAGCAAGTTGTTGTTGGTTTTTTTTGGTTGCATTTGAATCAAAAGGACAAACTGTTTTAATCACGAGTCTTATGGTATGTATGCATGTAACGTTTTATTTATTTATTCTTGTTTATTCTTACCGACTACGTTTCTCTCCATTCTGTTCTATTCTCTGGAACATTGCAATTCTAAATAAGGTCGGTTAAGGATAACGGTACTCCAAGTACCCAGAATATCTCCACAATTGTATGATATTGTCCGCTTTAGGTATAACCCTCGTGGTTTTGCTTTTGGTTTCACCCAAAAGGCCTCATACCAACGGATATATTGTTCCTCACTTATAAATCCATTATCTTCCCCTTATCTAGCTAATGTGGAACTTTGGTTGCATTCCTAACAAGGTCAAATTCTTCTTTTGATTGGAGGCGCCGGGGAGAATTAATATCATGGATTTTATCTAGAAAGTATTTTCCAGTGCTTGATTCATAATGGTTTGTTGGCAATTGGCATAAGAGAATCATGATTATATTATTTAGACATTTTCATTGTAGATGTCAGAAATCTAGTATCTACCATAAATATTTAAGGATTCTACCATGTAACCTTTTTTTTCTTACAAGAAGAAAGAAACTGTGAAGAGTTTGAAACACTCTCGTGGGTCCTTCACACACTCTAGCAGGTGTTAAAGCCACTTTGATGGTTAAGTTAGGGGGACTGTGTTGGTTGGAGTAAACCATGTTTGAGTAACGAGACACATGTAAGGGACGTGTGTAAGGCATAACGTGGTGTGGAGATGTAAGGGGATGGGATGTAGGGTGGGGTATGTTATGTGTAGTGTTTTAGGAAGCGCATAAAAGTGCACGCTTAACTGCGATTTGCACTTAGGTGGAGGAGGGGTGCTTTACCTCGTAAAGGTGAGGAGTAAACCATGTTTGAGTAACGAGACACATGTAAGGGACGTGTGTAAGGCATAGCGTGGTGTGGAGATGTAAGGGGATGGGATGTAGGGTGCGGTGTGTTATGTGTAGTGTTTTAGGAAGCGCATAAAAGTGCACGCTTAACTGCGATTTGCACTTAGGTGGAGGAGGGGTGCTTTACCTCGTAAAGGTGAGGTGACCTAACTAGGGCATTGTAGTTTTACAACTTTTTTTAATATAAAAAAGTTGTTGCACCTTGCCAGTTGGCAAGGACTTGGGGTCTCGTGGTCATACTGGCTCAGAGGCTCAAGTTCGAACCTTCTGATGAGCTTAATACAAAAAATCCTTGATGTCTTCTGGGTCCGGGCCTTGGGGCGGCGGATGTCCCTGGGTATAGGGGAACAAAGCTCCGAGTCCCGATTCTCAGAAAAAAATATAAAAAAAATGTCTTCCACCTAACAGACTTTTGAGAGAGGGATATCTTCCACCTAGGGGACTTAGAGAGTGTGAGAAAGAGGGGGCGTGTGCAATAAATGTCTTTCAGTTTTATATTATGGAAATAAATAGTTGTTGTATTGAGAATAAGCTCTATTGTATTTGGATTGAAAATGAGTGCTTTTTCATTGAAGATATGAAAAGAAATATGTTGTTGCCTCTTCATTTATCACATTTAGCCTTGTCTAGAAAAGTTTCATCAGAATTATGGATTATCTAGAAAATTCTGCCGGATCAGCTAGGTTAATCACGGATTGCAGCAGATTGTTGAACTTCAATCTCAGCCAATTCATAAACAAAATAGATTTGCAGAGAGTTGGGTTGGTTTTGGAAAACGAAACAAATTCAATGGGTAATATACCTCTTTTTTCAGACAAGGAGGAAATTGAAGAGTTTTCTTTTGAGAAGGCAAGGTCACGAAGTTAATGTTGAGCAGCTGAATAAAGAAGGCGAAGGGACCTTTCCAAAAATTTGGCGGAAGATGGAAACTTTTTTGAAAATCAGTCACATGAAGAGGTTTTGTGGGAGTAAGTGCAGTAAAGGATGTCCATTCAGTCGCCTCCAATATTCAAGAAATGCTTCTGGAACCAAAGAGTTTTCTTTCTAAAAACAGGGTTAATTTTGAGCAGGCATTTAAGGATAATTTTGACAAGTTGGCGACAACTCAAGTTTTAAATACTCAGTTTTTGCACAAGGAATTCAAAGAGACACCTTCTAAAAAACCGTGGGTTGAGCGTGCATTAAATGAAAAGCTATTGAATGCCCCTGTTTTCTTTGAAGTCTTTGAATGTAAGCAAACTCTTACAAGGATCACACGGACACTTAAGAGTCATTCTCTGATAAGATAAAGAGGGCTTGTGCAACAAATGACTAACTTTTTAATACTTTTTTAGAATACAAAAAGCCTTTAGAAGAACGATGCTTAAACGATTGTAAATATAACTTCAATGCAACGATTCAAGTCATTCCTTTTTAAAGTTTTCTCTAACTGGCTGTCTCGAAGGAAGTTTATTGAACTTCTTGCCTTCTCCCATTCCAGAAGAAAGGATAAGTTGGGGATATTCAAAGGTCTTGAATCCTTAAATTCAGTTGGAAAATTGAGATTGAATTTGAATGGTGCTTTTAATAAAGAAAGAGATGATTTGCGGTACATGCCACTCGAAAAGGCTTCTTTTTGTGATAATCCTAGTGTATCTAAATATTTTGAAGAGGCTGATATTTCGTTTGCAATCTGTTGGGCCCGATGAAAATTAATTGGGTTTTGGTCATCAAGGAGATGCTTTAAATGAGGAAAAGACAGCAGGGTTTTCATTGTCAATGGTAGTTATAAAAAGAAAAGACAGTTAGTGCAAGTGAATCTGATTAAGACTTTCAAAGTAAGAGGAATAGGGGAGAGGGTACTTCTCTTTCCTTAGGTTCATTTCACTCCACAAGCGAGAATGCAAGAGTCCAAACGTCCAAATGATAACTCAGGATTTTTCAGATTTTGAAGACGATGATTTCGATGCAGAGACTCAGCATCAGTAGTCCAGACCCATCTCCAAAGTCTGTTGCTTCTAGTCTTAAAGACCTGAGAGATTTTTCCTTTGAGGAAGAACTTCAACTTCTTTTTAAGGAGCAGAAGGAAGCTGATAAGTCAGACAATTCAAAACATTCTTCCATTCCTCCTTTTTTTTTGAAGAAATGAGAATCACTATTGAATCTATTAATATGGATTTTTGGTCTTTGTGAACTTAAGAAATTGAGACTGGCGGAGGTTGGTTTTTGGAAGTATCATTTCTTTGAATTTTGAAGTTCCAGGTCATTTGGTAGATTGTTTTGGGAGTTGAAGGGGCCGTCCTTTCTTATTTTTACGTGTGTGGTGGCTTTCTCCAAGCTGTTTTCCAATTTGTAGCAGATTGTTTGGTGCTTTTATAGGAAGCTGAAGAGCCCTTTTGAATCATTTGAAACATTTCCATCTTGTCCTGTTTCTTGGACTTGTCTCCTGGGGTGGTATTCGTGGGAATTTGAGAAGCCCCTTTGCAGACCAATTTTCAAGGCAGCATCTAGGTTGGTGTGGAGTTCATGTCATTTTATTACTATTCAAAGCCTGCTAAACCCTACTTCGTCACTTCAATGGGATTCTCTTCCAATGAAGAGCGGCTTGACAATTTTAAGAAGGAATTGGAAAGAAGGCTAAAAATTTTGGTTATTTGCGAAGAAGCTTGATCTAAAAGATGGTTGGACTTGCTTGCTGAATGGAAAATGGAGTATGATTCTTTTTTTTGGTCAAATCAGAGTCATTGTGTGATTGTCACATTCCTTGGAGGGGGGTGTTTTTTCAGATTCATCTGACAGTCACTTTTGATTTCTCCCCAGCAGATAGCCATTTTGTTTTTGCAAGCTTCATGAAAGGGAGTTTTTTCAAGCCTCCGCTAATTCAGATTCTTGTTATTTCTTTGACATTACTTTTTTAGGTTTCTTCCTACAGAATTGGAACTCTGTGATTGTATAGATCCTTTGGTGAGGGTTCCCTCTACCCTCTGCCACTAGGCTGTTTTTTGCCTTCTTTTTGGGCTCCCGTTGGTTTTGAATACATTTCTCTGTTTCTTATATAAAAAAAGTATTAGTTAATTGGTTCTATAAACTTGTATTTTCTACATTATTGTTCCTAGCTGGTTGTTGTTTATCTTTTTTTGCTTCCTTTGGGAACTTGTATTCTCGAACATTTTTCTTCCTTTTCATATCATCAATAAAAAGTTTGTTTCTTGTTAAAAGAAAAAAAGAAAAGAAAAGAAAGTTAGGATTGCTTTTATTCATTGGAAAACAGCACTGGTTATTTGGTTTTCGACTTCTTCTTCATTCATTGGCTGTTGTACGACTGGTTGATTGGTTTTCAATGAGTTTCTCCTTAGTCTTATTTTTCCTTGCACCAATTTTTATGATTGAGAATTTGAAAGGTCTTTCTTGGCACCATCATTCTTTATGGTTGGAAAATTTGAAGAGTTTTCAGCGGCATCTTCTTTTTGTCCTTGGGTCTAGGGTTAGAATTTGAAGGTCTTCTTTGGGCTTCTCCTTAGTCTTAGACTCTTAATTGTCCTTACCTCTTTTTTATGGTTTGAGAAATTGAAGGGTCCCCTCCATTTGGGAGTTTGTATTCTTTGAAAAGTTTTGGTCTCTCTCTCTTTTTTTTTTTTTATTATTATTTTTTAATTAATGAGAAGTTCGTAACTTGTTAGAAAAAAGGTATTCAACACCAATTGAACTAACCTGCCTTCAAAAGAAGAATACATCTCCACTTGTTTAATTTAACGCAAGAGCACGACTTTGGGAGATGAACCTTTTTTTGGGTATTTTATTGAACATATGGTTTGAAAGGACTATTAATGTATTTATGGGTATGGTGGGTTCCTGAGAGGAAGTTGGAGTTGGACATGTTTAGTCCCTCTATTTCAACTTCTGTGTTCAATTTTGTTGCAGCATTCTTCTGTTCTTCATTTCTTAACAAATGGAGCTCTTTTGTTTGGTTTGTGTTTTTGTTTGACCTGGTTTTTGTAATATTTTATTTCTCTTGATGAAAGTGTTTTCTTATTAAAAAAATTATACTAGTAGACAAGAATGACAAGTGGTTATTGACTGCCATAGCTTTCTGATTTTTGTTGATTTTCATGGAACATGTTGAAAGATTTTAATTTTCAAGGCTTAGCATCACAGTGATATTGATTTCAGTTTGATCATAAATGAAGCTATTTTTGTCTTTTTGTTGCTCGTTCTTCAGGTCAAAGTTAAGAACTGGGTTAATGATGCCGAAGACAAAACCTTAGTTGGCCTAAGTGCAAGATTTGGGGCTTTGGTGCCTCTTCAGGCGAAAGATGATCTCAAATTTCCAGCTGTTTTAACAAATCCTTTAAGTGGTTGTTCTAGTTCTTCTTCGAAGGTAATGATTGTTAACACGATCTTTAGATACATGTGATTATGTTTGAGGCATATTATTATATTTTAGTATAATCATGAAGGCATCAATTAGTGCTGTTGTATAATTTTTTTTGAACAAAATACGAATGTCTCATTGATTAATGAAATGAACAAATTTGTTCAAAAAATACAAACTCCCGAGGGGAGCAAGAAAGACAAAAAAAGAAAATAGAGAGAAAGAACCCGAAACAGAGGGATCCAACCCAAATGAACAAAAGAGAAAAACAATAATTCTGGTATGCAAGCGTCCCAACATTAATGGCCACAAGTTGTCAACCGTTCCTAATTTATTTCCAGCCTGTCAAGGAGGTGTGCTGCCGGCTACAAAGATCATGCAAGCATCTAGTATTAATGAACATTTGGTGACAGTTGTCGCTCTCGAATCCCATGGAGCTATCGTTAATGTTTTGTTTTGGGTGTTCTTCAAGAATTAAATGGGAAAGTCATTCGGCATTGTACTCCAAAAGGCACTAAGAATGCCAAAGGTCTTATTCCTCCTCTTCCTTTTTATTACACTTGAAGAAAGGATAATATTCAATTAAGAAACGAATCTGAAAAGCCTTTGGCTTCTAAATCCTTGCAAGTGAATCTGTTTGAGACTTTCAAACAGATTCACTGGAAATTGGGAGAAATCTGAAAAGCCTTAGGCTACGTTAACTTTATCTTTTGGAAACAAGGCTTCGAATTTCTGAGAATATTTGGCTCAAACCCTTCTTTGAATTTCAGAAATTTCTCTAACTCGATCAGCTTGTAACTACATCTTTCTTTTAAAGGGTTCATTCTTTTAGAATAAGATACAGACTTCTCATTGAAATAATGGAAAGGAAATATAAGGTTTCTAAGATACAAACTCCCAAAGAGGGTGAAAGTAAACCATAAGAACAACACAAAAGAGATCAAATGAAAAGACAATTCAGAATAAGAAAAAATCTGGGAAGAACCAAAGACTTGGCCAAGAACCTCGACAAAAGAAACTGAAACGAATCTTCGATTGGGGAAGAAATGACAATTTCAATAACCAAAAAACAATCGCCAATCACCCAATGTCTCTGATTTGTGCAAAAAGAGTATCGTATTCCATTTCCCACTCAGAAAGGAACTCCAACCTTCTTTTAGATCGAGCTTCTTTGCAAAAAGCCAAGTTTTTTAGCCTCTTTTCCAACTCCTTAAAATTGCAAGCCACTCTTCATTGGAAGAGAATCCCATAGAAGTGATGGAGTAAGGGGATGAATAGTCTTTACGTCAAAAAATTCTTAAAAGTCCATCAGAAGTTATCATTAAAAATATTCTTATTATTTCAGGATTTCAATTGCAATTTAAAACTGATTTATGGACTCGTCTAGAACTACTCTGTTCGCTTTTGGTACTAAGGAGTAAGGAAGGTTTTTTTCCCTCATGTGAGTTGGTTCTGGAATTCATTTGGTTCTCCAAGCTCTGCAGCAAGCCATTTTTCTGTTTAGAATGCCTTTTATCTTCTTCGAGCTTGTATTGCTCTTGTTGGGCTAATTCTTTGTTATTTTTCTCTTCTTCTCCCTCTTCTTTTTTCACCCCTTTGGGGTTTGTATCTTGAACCTATTTCCTTTTCATTCTTGTTGAAAAAATTTGTTTGTGGTTAGCTAGCTAATTGATTCAATCATAGATTTTAGCCCTTTTGGTTTTTTGAGACGACCTTGAAATTTTGAGATTAAGACATGAAGATATTTTTTCCGATAATTGTGTCGGAGCTTTGCTCTTCTATACCTGGGACACTTGCTCCGCCCCAAAGTCTGTACTCAGGAGATATCAATGATTTTTTGTATTAAGCTTATTCGAAGGTTTGAACTTGAGACTTTTAAGCCAATATGATCAAGAGACCCCAAGCCCTTGCTAACACAACGCCCCTTGGGGGGCTATTAAGACATGAAAATGTTATGCATTTTACTTTACTGACATGAATTGATGTCAGTTAACTCTTGTGTCTATTTATAAGTCATTAATGGTTATAATTTACCTTTTTCCTCTCTGCAGGTATCTGGATCAATTGCCTTGTCAATTCGTGGTGAATGTGATTTCACAACTAAGGCAAAAATTGCACATGCGGGGGGTGCTGCAGGCTTGTTGGTGATAAATGACCAAGAAGGTTGACATTTTACTACAACTATACAATTTTTTGTGTTTGTTGGGTGCATATTAGACACTCTAGTCTCCTAGATTTAACATAAGGATAAATTGGGCATTGATATGGGCAAGATGTTAGAAAAGGATTTTATGTATATGTTAGAACAGGGCCCAAGGGTAATCACAAAAATCCGTTGTAAGTGAGAACCAAAGGGGGTATTGAACTAAGACCCAAACCTCCTCAGAAACAACTCTCCACGTCTTTAAGAACCTTCCAATTTCAGCCCCAAGGGCTGTTCAGTTAGCAAGGGTTTTGGGGTCTCTTGGTCATACTGTCTTAGAGGTTGCAAGTTTTGATGTAGTTAAGTAGCTGCTTCATAACCTTTCTTGTTTATTAGCTATTGTTATAACTTTTATTTAAGTAGCTTTACTTTTAATGCAAGTAACAATAGTTACTCACGTAATTCTTAAGTAAAGTTTGAAACCTTAGGTTTCAGCCCCTTTATTGAAAGATCATTGAATAATTTCTTCAAAACCCTTCTAAAGGCTACATTAGTTTGGTATCAAAGCACCCAAAGTTCTAGGCACTCGATGGCGGGAAAGAAACCAACAATGGAAGATCCTTCCTTAGCCAACAAAGAACGGAACAAATTTCGGTCCTCTCACCACGATCATGAACCATACGCTTGCAGTTGGTCGAAGGAGATGTGAAAATCATCCAAAAGGATGTGAGTGAGATTAAACAAATCCTGGAAATCATTCGTGGTTAGTTGGAGAATTGGAGTCTTCAACAAAATCTAGAAAGCACGGACATGCCATCTGGGATGGAGTGTCGGTGTCGGACATTGACACGCTCGGACACTTGTTCGACACACTCAAATACGTGTCCCATTATTATTATTATTATTATTTTATTAACGAACACGCGGTCGACACGTAGAAGACATGTGAACGACACGTAGAAGACACGTGTTTCAGTTTCTTCTAGTTTTCTTCTGCCCCAACTTTTCATTTCTTCCTTTTAGATGAGTCGAAAGAATAAGGGTAGAGATGAAAAAAAGGCAAAGTCGGAATGAGAAGAGTTGGAAGAAGAAGATGAGTGGGGAAAGAAGAAAGGTCTAAAGAAGAAGAGGAGAAGAACAAGAATAAACAGAAAAAACACACACAGAAGAATGAGAAGTTGAAAAGATAGGAGAGAATAAGAAGAAGAAAAGAAGAAAAGTCAAGAGTGCATGCAATCTCTCTCCTCCATGACTAACAAATGACAATTTTTCTGCATGATTATCTCTCCTCCATGGTTAACAAATGGCCATTTTTCTCTTCCAATAATTATGACTAAGGCTTTTTCCAAGACTAATAGATGATATTATTTAAGAGGGTTTAAATTTCGTTTTCTTATAATATATATATATATTTTTTTATAAAAAGTCTTTTTTTTCCATCTTAATATCTCTCCTTTTTCTTAAATTTTTAAGTTAATATTTGTTTAATATTAAATATTTTGTTAAAAAAATATTTAATATCAAAGAAACTAACGTGTCCTCAACGTGTCGTGTCCTACTTTTTTTAAAATTGATGTGTCGCCATGTTTGTATCGTGTCGTATCCGTGTCGCGTGTCCGTGCTTCTTAGAACAAAATCCTCCAAGATCCGAGCAAGAACCAAGAAGAGTTGATCGTCAAGGCAACTACCATCAAGAACAGCATCTTGTGTAGCTAAGAAGGTACCGAGATCATGTTTTTGAACCAAGAATGCTCCAAGAACTGCGAGCTGTTTGACTAGACTTCAACCAAAATCCCTTGTTTCAACGTAGAAATGAAATTTTTGTAGATTCTTATAGTGATGAGGATGATATTCCAAAGCTAGAAGAAGACACAAGGCTACATTGATTCAATCAACACCAATATCATGGACCGAGTGAGTATAAGATGGAAATTGATCTCCCAAGCTTTAGAGGGAAGATGGAAGTCGAAGGTTTCCTAGATTGGGTGAAAAATGTTGAAATTTTTTTCAATTATATTAATACGCTGGAAAACAAGAATTCTGCTTGTTCTCGCTGCCTTAAGAATGAGGAGACAATTGACCACTTGTTTCTCCATTGTAATTTTGCCTCAAGATGTTGGTCTTTTGTGACGATTGATTGGTGATTGGCTTCTTGAAATGATTCAGGGAGGTTCTCTAAAAGGCAAAGGCAGGTTTCTTTGGTGTTGCGTGGGTAGAGTTTGTCTTTGGAGCATTTGGAAGGAAAGAAACCAAAGAACGTACAATGATATCTCTACCCCTTTTGATATATTTTGTGAAAATGTGTAAATTACTACGGCCACTTGGTGTCTTACTCATATGAGATTCTTTTATAATTACAGTGTAGCTCTACTGTCCAATGATTGGCAAGCTGTAATGTGGTAGTTCTCTAGGGGAGGCCTCCTTGGCCCTTGCCTATAGGTTGTATTTTCCTCTTGTTCCAATGCAAATGTTTCTTATAAAAAAATGGTGGGTTTGAAGCTAAAGGGGGGTGTGTCCGCTTGGTGGGATCAACTTGAGGTGAATAAACGCTGATATGGGAAAGACCTATACGCACTTGGGAAAAGATGAAGAAGCTTATGGGTGAGAGATTCCTACCTGTAAACTATGAGCAAATTTTGTACCACCAATACCAAATTTGATTTCATAGATTGGGATCCTGGACGAATCTCGGAGAAGATCAACCATACTTGGTGGCTTGGTATATTGGAGGATTGCGGTAAGTAATCAAAGAACAAGGCTTTATAGTCGATTGGTTTCCTTAATGTGGCGATTTCTACTGCCGCAACTATTGAAGAATAGGTCAATAACACCTGAAAAGAACTTTTGTCGTCTCCGTAGAAGTAGTAGCAGTTTGGCTTATTGATGGCATTAAGGAGTTGCTTTTGGCGCCCAACACACAAAAGTTCTTTAGGAAAACGGACTGCATGGATGGTTTCATTTGGATGTAGAAAACAACGAACAAAAGAGGGAGCTTCTTGGAGATAACCAAAGTTCAGGGAGGAGGCAGCAAAAGAAACTTAGTCGTTCCCTCTGGGGAAAGGTTGAAAGGATGGGAATCTTTCAAACAGCTGCTTCTAGACTTCATGAATGGAAAATCCCAGAAAACACCCGAGGTCCAGACGCCAAGAAAAATCCGATCATTTGCAAAAGCTGTCACCCGCCATCTAAGCTTCACGTGGCCTTTAGAGAGAACGCTCTTCTGAAACCAAGAGAAGTGAGAGCTCTAGATTGGAAGAGAACAGTTGTGGTGACAAAAAGAGACTTTCATGACGACTGGGGGAGAATTCTTGAGTTTATAAATAAATAGATAGAAGAGTCCTTCGTTATAAATGCTTTCCAACTTGACAAAGCCCTCCTTAAGTGCACTTCTGAAAAATCGGCGAGATTGCTTGCTAGCAATAAAGGTTGGGTCACCTTCGGCCCCATGACTTTAAAAGTTGAACTCTGGAATCCGCTAATCCATGGACGTTTTACTGTTGTTCCTTCTTATGGCGGGTGGATCAAGTTTAGGAACATCCCCCTTCATCTTTGGAGTCTGGCCACCTTTCAAGCAATTGGGAACTGTTTTGGAGGCTTTTTAGACTATGCAGATGCTAACTCTTCCCTCATTGAATGCACAGAAGTTGCCATTAAAGTGAAGGGGAACTGTTGTGGTTTCATCCCAGCGGAAGTGAAGATTGTCGATCTGGACCAGACGTTTGTTGCCCATGTTAGCACTTTTCAGGACAGCTCGTTGCTTGTCGGAAAGCAAGCGACGGTCCACAGCAGCTTCTCGCCGGAAGCAGCGGATTCTTTTTACAAAGGGAAGGAAGGTGCAGCTTTAAACCCAGTGGATATTTGGAGGGTGCAAGATGGCTTTTTTTATCCAACGGTTAATGTTTTTCACCCCCTTTCTCTTCCCAATGCTTCTGATTTTTTGTCTGTAGGAGGTGACAGTACAGGGGATGCTACTCCCCCTACTCTTTCATGCTTTGGTGAAAAAAGTACTGCCCTGGTGGATCCCACTACTAAGTTGACTGCCCGAGGTACAGTTTTAGCGGAAATTCCAGAAAAGGAAAGGCCCAGTCAAACACAAATGTGTGGTACTTTTGTGGGTCAAGATAAGAAAGGGAAGTCTGTCTCTTTCTCCAAAAACAACCGGCTGAGACTTTTTAAAAAAAAAGGTAATGTGTGCTCCACGACAAACGAAGTCTCCACAAAAGCCACCTCTTTGAACAAAAATGGGAAAGGTAAGGAGAAAGAGTTTGAGATGTTGTCTGACATATCCTTCTCTAGCTTTGATAGTGAAACCCAAAGCCTTGTTTTGGGGTCGATTGGAAACAACACAAGAACCATGATTGAACAAATGGATCCTCCTTCAGAATATTATCATATTTTCTAGGACGTAGAGACGGGCCAAACCTCTTTAGATAATGGTGGTTTGGTAGAAATGGGGCTGGAACACCAAGGAGAACAAAATCAGTGTGTGGAGCATGACTCGGATAAAGAAGAAGAGGAAGAGAAAAATTTTCCTTTCATTAGAAAAATGGTTCTGTACTTGCAAAAGCACAATTTGTGCATTAGAGCCATCCCTTCTAAAGCTGGGAGTGCTGCTAAGAAAAAAGAAGCTAGAGAACTCTGTAATCTTCTTAGATCATGGGAAAAGGAAGTGGAACACAAAAACAGTAGCTTAATCGAGTGCCGGAGGGTTACTCTATGAAGATTATCTTGTGGAATGTTAGAGGGATTGGCGCCCCCTCCAAAAGAGTGCTGATTAAAGACTTCCTTTGTAAGGCTGACCCTGATATTGTTTTGTTGCAGGAAACCAAACTTGTTTCTGTTGATAGAAAGATTATTAAATCTACTTGGAGTTCTAGACGTATTGGCTGGATTTCTTTAGATGCAGTGGGTTCCTCTGGCGGTATCCTGGTCATGTGGAGTGAAGATAGTATTTCCTTAGAAGACTCTGTCTTGGGTAGCTTTTCAGTCTCGGTGTTAATTAAATACAATGATGGTTTTCAAGGTTGGGTGTCTGGTGTTTACGGTCCGCCTTCAACCACGGGTAGAGATTCTTTTTGGCAGGAGATGAGGGATTTAGCTTGTCTTTGCTATGATGAAGGGTGCGTAGGAGAGGATTTTAATGTGGCTAGGAGTCCTCTAGAGAAATCGAGAGGGGGAAGGTTAACCAGAAGTATGAGAGACTTTAATGATTTTGTGGAAGAAAGTAACTTGCAAGAAGTTCCTTTGAAAAATGGCCCTTTCACTTGGTCAGATCTCAGAAACAACCCTATTGCTACCAGAATTGATAGATTTTTCTTGTTTCAGAAATGGATTCAGCACTTTAAAGAGATTACTTTGTACAGACAACCTAGAACTACCTCAGATCATTTCCCCCTGCAATTAAATCTGGGTATTCAGAATTGGGGCCCTTCCCCTTTCCGCTTTGAAAATATGTGGTTAGATCACCCTAACTTCCTTGAGAAAGTTGAGACTTGGTGGAACTCTTTGCCCTCTAACGGTTTTCCAGGTCTCACTTTTATGGAAAAGTTGAAAGGTTTGAAGCCTTTGCTAATCCAGTGGAACAAGGATGAGTTTGGAAATGTGGCTGTTTCAAAGAAAAGTATTATAGACAAAATCGATGAGATAGACAAGGAAGAAGAGAGGGGGTTGTTACCTACTGCTCGGTTCTCCCTCAGATCTTCCCTTAAAGTTGATTTGCTGGAGATTACTTTGAAGGAGCAACAGATGTGGGCTCAAAAAAGCAAACTTCAGTGGCTTAAGGATGGCGATGAAAACTCCCACTTCTTTCATAAATGGGTCTCGGCCAAGAGGAATAAAGCAGCCATCCGGTCTCTTGTTAATGATCAAGGTACAATTCTTTCTTTTGATAGTGAAATTGAAGGGGAAATCTTAGATTATTTCACCGAGCTTTACACTAGGGCAGATGGGATGAGGCTTATATTTGAAAACTTGGATTGGTCTCCTTTGAATTTACAATGGCAAGAGTGGATTGAATCCCCCCTCACGGAAGATGAAGTTCACAGGGCAGTTAAAAGTTTGGGAAATTTAAAGTCGTCGGGTCTGGATGGTATGACAGCTGAGTTCTATAAAAAAGCTTGGAACATCTTGAAGGGCGACATCCTTAGGGTGTTCCAAGAGTTTTTTAAGAATGGAATCGTGAACCTTCGAACGAATGAGACTTATGTGTGTCTAATCCTGAAAAAAGTAGAAGCAAATAGAGTTAGTGACTATAGGCCTATAAGCTTAGTCTGGGCAGTTAAAAGTTTGGGAAATTTAAAGTCGTCGGGTCTGGATGGTATGACAGCTGAGTTCTATAAAAAAGCTTGGAACATCTTGAAGGGCGACATCCTTAGGGTGTTCCAAGAGTTTTTTAAGAATGGAATCGTGAACCTTCGAACGAATGAGACTTATGTGTGTCTAATCCCGAAAAAAGTAGAAGCAAATAGAGTTAGTGACTATAGGCCTATAAGCTTAGTCTCTTCTCTTTATAAAATCATTGCCAAGGTTCTGGCGGATAGACTCAAAACAGTCTTTCCTCACATCCTCGCAGACGAACAAGCTGCTTTTGTGGAAGGAAGGTAGATCTTGGATGCTATTTTAGTGGCTGCAGAGACTGTTGGTGATTGGAAGTCCACAAGAAAGTCAGGGTTCTTGTTAAAGCTAGACTATGAGAAAGCTTACGACAAGGTGGATTGGGATTATATTGATGCGGTGTTGGAAGAAAAGGGTTTCGGTCAACGGTGGA
This sequence comes from Momordica charantia, assembly GCF_013281855.1. Classification (NCBI taxonomy): domain Eukaryota; kingdom Viridiplantae; phylum Streptophyta; class Magnoliopsida; order Cucurbitales; family Cucurbitaceae; genus Momordica; species Momordica charantia. The sequence continues at coordinate 2,699,554 of NW_028275165.1, read as the reverse complement.
GAATGTGGATAAGGGGCTGCTTGTCCTCGTCAAACTTCTCAATTATCGTTAATGGAAGACCAAGAGGCAAAATTAAGGCCACAAGAGGTTTACGGCAAGGTGACCCTATTTCTCCTTTCCTTTTCACTCTCGTGGGAGACTCTTTCAGTCGGCTTGTGCACTTTTGTTGTGAGAAGAGAATGATTTAAGGCTTTGAGGTGGGAGAAAAAAAGGTGATGATATCCCACTTGCAATATGCTGATGATACACTTTTGTTTTGTCCTGATGAGAAGGGTCTTTTGTTCAAATGGTGGATTGTAGTTATTTGGTTCCTTAGGGCGATAGGCTGAATCAAAAAGCCCTAAGCTTGGGCTGTAGAGTGGAAGATTTTCCTTTCTCTTCCTCCCTCTCGGGTGAAATTTCAAAGCCACACGTCTGTGGCAGCCTTTGTTGGAAAAATTGAAGCAAAAACTTGATAAATGGCAAAGGCTAGTCCTCTCAAAAGGAGGAAGGTTGACGCTAGCCCAAGCAGTGTTGAATAGTATGCCTAGTTATTACCTTTCGCTTTTAAAAGCTCCTATTGGTATTGCTAAACAGATAGACAAGCTTGTGAGAGATTTTTTCTGGAAGTCAGACAAATCACACCCCCACAGAAATCTGGTTAAATGGGATACCACGTCGTTACCCTTGACTAAAGGAGGTCTCGGTATAGGGGCCTTCCATCTCCAAAATAATGCGCTTCTTTTGAAATGGTTGTGGAGGTTTACCCAAGAGGGAGATGCCCTTTGGAGAAGAGTAATTGAAAGTATTTATGGGTTGGAACCTCTCAGGTGGATGGCTAAAATGCCCAAGGGGAAAGCAGCTGGTAAGCCTTGGTTTGAAATAGCAAAGAATAACATCCTTTTCCTTAAATTTCTATCTTTCAAAGCTAAACATGGTGACAGAATCCGTTTTTGGTTAGACAGATGGATGGGGAACACTACTCTTGCCTACGATTTTCCTGAAATTTTCGCTTTATCTTTGAAAAAGGAGGCCACGATTGCTGATTGTTGGAAAGAAGAACAGCTAGCTTGGGACCTAGGCATAAGAAGGGGTCTGCTTGATAGCGAAGTTAGGGGCTGGATTGATATTATGAGCAGGCTGGACACCATTCGAATTGGGGAAGGAGTTGACAAAGTGGTTTGGTCTCCTGATTCCTCTGGTGTGTTTACACGGTTAAATCGTGGTTAAAAATTTTGTGTGAAGACTCCCCAATTATGAACTCTCCTTTTAACTTCTCTTCTTTGGAAATTCTCTGTTCCAAAGAAGGTTAAAGTTTTCCTTTGGAACTTAGCCAACCGTGCTGTAAACACAGCAGATAGACTGTAGCGAAGATGCCCAAATTGAGCTCTTTCTCCTTCCGTTTGTGTTCTTTGCAATCAGAATGAGGAAACCATGAATCATATTTTCCTTCACTGCCATTTTGCCCTTCGTAGGTGGTTCTTTCTGCTGCAAATCTTCGGGTATTCCACTTGCTTGCCTCAGAATATTGATGGGTGGATGAATGAAGCTCTTCAGGGGTGGCATTTTAAAGGGAAAGCAAAAATTCTATGTAATTGTGCTGCTAGAGCCCTTATTTGGAATCTCTGGATGGAAAGAAACAATAGAATTTTTGAAGATAAGTCCTCTACGTTAAAATTTTTTTGTAATACAGTACAGTTACACACTTCTTGGTGGTGTTCTAGGCATAGAAAATTCTTTTGTAATTACAGCCTCTCGTCGATAGATTGGAGTGCTTTACTTCATTAGTTTTTTGGAGGGGTAGCCCTCTTCCCCCTGCCCTTAGGCTGTCTTTTCTCTATGCTTTTTTCTATATATTAAGTTTCTTATAAAAAAAAAAAGAATAGGTCGATAACCGCCATAAGAAACAATATTCAAGGACGAACACTTGGGATCGAGGTAGAACATCAAGAAAGATTTCTTCTTCGACTGATCAGACTTCTTTACCGACTAACACATCCTCTGTTACTAAATGGAAACAAGTGGATTTAGAAGCAGTGAAGGATGCTAAGGCCAATGGTCGAACCTTTTGGTGAGTTTAATACCAAAAACTCTTAATGACTCCTGGATCCCGCCCCTGTGTTGAGCTCCAACTCCCGATTATCTAAAAACAAAAAAAAAAAGAACCTTCCAATTTCTCTAAATTAAATGGCTTAGCCTTGTTGGAAGTATATGGAACTTCCTCAGGATATTGAGGTCATGGCCACCAACATTAATACAATTGTGGGAACTTCAAATTTTTGAAGGGATTAGTGATGAAATAGTTAATCACTCATTCGAGGATGACCTTCAATCTTGTTTCAACGAGGATAACTCTTCCTTATTAAATAAGTTTGAAGTCTATAAAGGAGGAGGTATTCGTGAAGAAGTCCCGGCTTGGCTTTTTGTTTCTCATTTCGTTTCTTTTGGTAGCCTTACATGTTTTTTTTAAATTTCACGAAAATTTCATCTGGCGTGTCCTTGGCGTGTTGGCTGCATGTTTGTGGCGTGTTTGCCATGTGTTCAAAATAACAAAAAAGATGATATTTCGCGTCTGATGCGTGTTTGTTGGAAATGGAAACTTTGTTCTTCCTAGTGTATGACTTTTGCTGGCATAGAGAAGAGGGACATATGGGGAGATTTGATGGAGTGACTTGGATGAGGATGAACCTTCCTTCCTTCGAAATATAGTAGTTTTTCCATGATTGGAGTTTTTTCTTCACTTTCTCCATCAAAGTTCCCAAAATGAGGAAGAATGAATTTACCATTTAAGGGAAGGCCAGGATAGGAATAAGGCCACGTGCCTCTTAGAAACAATGTTTTAAAAATCGGTCAAGGCTTACGCCCTGAGATGTGCCTTGAGGCGAGGTGGCTATATCATGCCTCATGGCTTACGCTTGTAACAAATAAAATGAGGCTTCCCCGCCTTAGATAACAAAGGCATATGCCTCCGTGCTTAAACCTTCGAGGCTTAAAAGGCGTCAGCCTTAAAGGAAAATGGTCTTTGGCGGTGGTGGGGTGAAATTAATAAGGTGGTGCAATTAACAATGTGGTTTAGTGCCCTGACAGAAAAATAATTGCCTTAGATATTTGGTTGATATATTATTATTTTTTTTGAACAAGAAACAACTTTTCATTGATATATTATTTTAAACTTAAAATCTTATTATTCTATAATTAAATAGCAACCTAGACCAAACTAAAAGACAAACCTAGTTTGTCTTCATTTGTATAGTGAATAAAAATGTAGACCAGTAGATTGACTGCAGAAACAGTGCGTTAAAATTTTATTTTTCTTCTCTTTCCCTCCTATCTACTCTGTTTTGCTTTGTTTTTTCTTTTTTCTTTTGGTTATTACATACTGTATCAAGGGTAGCAAGTTTTCTTCTTCTTCTTCTTCTTTTTTTTAGTTTTGTTTATCCCTTTTTTTCCTCTCTTTTTTCACCTCAACTTGTTTTCCAAATTTTTTCTTGTTTTCCAAATTTTTTCTTGGTTTATCTTTTAGTGATAATGATTCTGAAAGGTTAGATGTACTAATGTACATCAATGGACTATTGAGATATTTCTTTTTCCTGTTATAAATTTTTAAGTATGTTTGTACTTTTATATACCAAGTTTAAAATTTTTTTGATCCCTTATTTAAAATTGTCTAATGGGAGTAGAAATAATGTTGGCTGTCAACTTCATGTACAAGAACTCGTATCTTGTTCTAAAAATCTCTCGATCTATGTTTCTAATGCTTGGCTTAGTAATTTTGAATTGTAATTTAAATCTATAAAGAAGTTAACAGCCTGCATGTTATGATTTTATCTATTTATTTTTAGTTATTGAATTTGGAAATTGTTTTTCCGTTGACCTAGAACTTTACAAGATGGTTTGTTCTGGAAATGACACTGCTCTAAATATTTCAATTCCGGTTGTGATGCTTCCCAAGTCCAGTGGAGAAGTTCTTAAGAAATCAATAGAGGCTGGAAAGAAAGGTGAGATTTCTATTTATGCAGTCTCAATGATCATTGTGCGCATAAATTTAAATTTAGTTATTTGATGTTTCAATTTGTGCATGTACTCATGTTATGCACTCAGAGTAAGTTTGCACCCATGGATACATTCTTATATTTATCTGACTGTACAATTTTAACTCTTAGTGTATCTGCACATATGGGTTAACATTATTATTTGAGTTATCTGATTTATATTTTATTATTTTCGTTGTTGATATATTTAGTTGTCCAATAATACGTCAAGTTTTGATTACCTTTGCCCCTTACAGTGGAAATTTTGTTATATTCTCCAAAGCGTCCAATTGTGGACTACTCTGTTGCAATTTTGTGGGTAATGGCTGTTGGAACAGTTGCATGTGCCACGCTTTGGCCAGAGATCACCGCTTCCGAACAAACTGAGGAGCGCTATAATGAATTATCACCAAAGGTGCACTCATAATACTTCGTGTCATGGTATTTTCATTCTCTCTATAAAAAATGGGTATTTGATTTCACTTGCTGAAAGCGCCTATCTTTCTTTCTTTCTTTCTTCTTCTTTTTTTGTTTGAGGAATGCTGAATGCCTATCTTTGTGATGCCATTTTTGGATTTTTTACATAATGGGACATGATCTCACAATGTGACATTGTGCAAGTATGCCTCTAATCTTACTTTTCTATTCTAGGACTATATAGATTGAGAAAATAGCATAGGGAAATTGGGAAGCTTTTATTTTCATTGATTAGTTCATTGAGCCTTCCTGACCAGTCATTTTATTTTGCCGGTTTCGATTGTTTTTTAGTTCCTCTTCTTGTAACCTTTGTATTTGCTTTTGTTTTTTATTACATCAATGAAAATTCAAGTTTCTTGTTTTAGAAAAATTAGAACTTCAAGGGATGATGATCCACTAGTAGACCTATGACTTTGGAAAGAAAAGGCAATACCACTCTTATTTAAACGAGGAACCTCCTCGGAATGCAGAATGTCTCTTCATTGAGAAATAAAATCCTCAGACCTAGGAAACATTGAATGAATAGTAAATATGAATCAGAATCTAGCCCTTGAGAAGCCCAAAAAGGCCCTTCAGAATCCTAAAAGACCTTTCAAATTCTCAAAAACTTTAAGAATTTAAAGCAAGCCTTAAAAAAAGAGAACTTCTCAATATACAAAAATCCAGCCAAGCGGCAATAAGTTTTTCTGCTTGTGTTCAGAAGGGGTGTTCACGGGTTGGGTTGGGTTGGGTTAGGGTGTTTTTTGGACCAACCCAAATTTTCAGGTCGGTCAAATTAAGGAACCGGCAGAACCGAATATTATGGTCAACCCACCCAACCCAACCCAATTTTTTCGCTTTTTTTTGTTTTTTTTTTTAATCTGGATTGAAAAAAATGAATAGGATAGCTCTGAAAGAAAGAGCACCGAGAGAGATAGAGAGATGAAATCGTGGGAGATTGAGAGTAATGTGAAGATGAAAAAGATGAGGAGATGGAGAAGATGTATGGAGGAGAAAGGCAACATGAAGATAGAGAAGAGGTCAGGAAGATCTGCTTCACGGCAAGACGACATGATGAGAATATGAGATTGAATGTTACAGCAGTGATGAGCGACAGACCAGCTGCTACCAGCGATGAACAACCTTGCTTCACGGCGACGACGAGCATCGAATCTGTTGCTACAGGCGATGGCGATGAGCTGCTCCTGAAGAGAGTCGAAGATGATGAGAGAAGGGATGACAAAATGAGATGACGAGAGAAAGAGAAGAGATGAGAAAACGAGAATGAGAGGGTAGAGGAGAGGAGGCGTGAGATTGGGGTATTTGAAAAGATGGTGAAAAGATAAACCAAAATCAAGCCCTAAAATGAAAGACTGAGATTAAAAATAAATGAATTGCTGAGATTGTAAATAGATATATTAATATAATTATATACTCATAAATTAAAAAAAAATATATTTATAATTCCGGGTTGGGTTAACCCGATTTTTTAATTGTGAACCCTAACCCGACCCGAACCGATCGGTTTGGAAAAATTACAACCCAACCCGAACCAAAACTTTATCCAAACCAACGGTTTGGGTTGGGTTCGTCGGGTTGTCGGGTTTTTTGAATACCCCTAGTGTTAAGTTAAGTGATTGTTTTGGTTTCCTCCTCAGTAGTAAGTCCTTTTGAATTGACAAGCTTTATTGATAACAGTTTTTCAGCATGTGTTCTTGGGCTTCAGATCTCATCTATTTCATGGGTTTTTTGTTTTTGTGTTCTAATTGTTTTTCTTATTCTTTTTTCACTTCCTTTTATCCTTGAACTTTTTTCTTCCTTTTCATATTATCAATGAAAAGTTTGTATCTTGTTAAAAAAAAAAAATTGTTATTAGGTTACCCTAGATTGAAGAATCTGGAGTTTATACTTGTAAATGAGTAACTCATCACTATGAAATTTGTTGTTTATGTGTAGACTGAGGAATTTAAGAATGATTTCCATATTATATTATTTTACTTTCATACCATTCATTGGATAAATCTTCTTCTTCTGGGATGATTATGTTCTCTTTCAATAATGCTTTGGATCTGATCTTACAAACATTTTTTTTTCGAACCAGGAATCTTCCAGTGGAGCAGCAAAAAATGACTCTGAGAAGGAAACCCTTGATATTAATGTAAAGGGTGCAATAGTATTTGTCATTATGGCATCTACTTTCCTGGTGCTGCTATATTTCTTTATGTCTTCTTGGTTCATTTGGGTGTTGATTGTAATGTTCTGCATTGGTGGTGTTGAGGTAATGACATAAATCTTGCATGTATATTTTGAGATTTGTGCTCAATTAGGATATCAATTCTTTGTTTTATGATCCTCAGCGTTTGATGCTAACATCACATCATCTCCAGCGAGGACTATAATTTCATATATATATGTATGTATACATATGAAATTTGTTGTCTGAGAATGTAGAATGGTGTATGGAAGTCTACATTTTGGTAGCCACTCGGTGTTTTTTTTTTAATATTTATTTGTGACCTTGTGCATTTTTTCAATCCTTGTCAGTGCCTTTTAAGTTGATAAATGGGTATTTCTTTTGTAAGTGCTGATATATTCCTTTTTCCTTTTCCATCCCATTATCCATGTGCACAAAGTCTCCAGATGACCATGACATTATCCCACACCAACTCCAGAACTTCGGATTCCTTTCTGACCCAATAATGCTTCGAAAACCCATTTGTATCAAGGACTTTCTGCCTTCTCATCTTCCCGCTTGTAAAAGAGTCCTAAAAACCTTATCTTTCTTTGTGATCTACTATTTAGGCGCATCCCTAAAGCTTCCTCTCCTTTTTCCTTCTATAGCCTCAACATAAGAAAGATGAGAATTTGAGTTTTCCTTGTCCTTTGAAGCTTCCTTCTCCCTTGTTAAACCGATCTTCACCATATCCAAAAAGCTAACCACCCGCTTGTTCCAAGACCAGCAGCGATTGCAATCCTTTTTCTTCCTCCAGTTGGAGGCCAAACTACTAATTCGACTTGTAAACTTGAATCATAGTTAAAACTTTTGAATTCTCTAAATACTAAACTCATCTCTTATCTGATTAGAAAAGAAAGTTTGCACCCATCAGATCAACCAGTTGATCTCCAAACCAAGCGAACTGCAGAAGTTTCATACAGTACCACATTGTATCTCATATCTTCCACATAAAACCAGTCATCTTCAAACCATAAGCAAAAATGCGTATTTTCCACATAGAAACTATTGATTTCCACATAGAACTAAAATCTGAACTGTACTTATATGAAAACTGAGATCCCAGCTAAGAACTCGCTTGATTGTCTCTTTCAAAACCGAAAGGGAGAGGAGAGGGAGGAGAGAGAAGAGAGCATACTTACTTTTTTCCCACCATGACTCTTTGTTTCCCTCCGCTTCTTCAACACATGATAATTTAACCCCTTGCCAGAATAACTAAGGATGCTGTTTCTAATTAAGACCACCCAAAATAATCTCTGGATCCACGGACTAAACCAAATTGACACAGCTAACCAATTCCCTCTCAAAGAGACCTTTACGGAAACCCAGGTCGCAAGCATTCTGCTCTGCATTCCAGCACTCGGCGATGGAGGCCCCTTGTTTCAAAGAGATAGCAAAGAAATTTGGGAAGACTTGCGCAAGGGGAGCTTCACTCACCCAATTATCGAGCTAGAACCTAATTATCTCGCCTTGACCAGCCTTAAACGTTATAAACTTTTGGAATAGAGTGATATTCTTGGCTATATCAAACCAAGGTTTTCCCCTTGCTATCCCTTTAGAGGCTTCAACAACCACCCATAAGAATCATCCCCATAACTCTTCCCCACAAAGTTGTAACTTGGGTAAAATGCCAAAACCATTTAAGTAAAAGAGCATTATTCCTATGCGTGAAAGCAACAATGCCCAGTCTGCCGAAATGAATAGGGAGAGAGGTTTGCTCCCAGTTCACCAAATTCCTGCAAGGATGCGAAGAGCCGCCTGCGGAAAAGAAATCTCTGACCGCCTTATCCATTTCCTTTGTAATACTCATTGGTGCTTTAAGGGGAGGCAAGTAGAAAATTGGTAAGCTATTCATGATGGATTGAGCTAAGTTCAGTGTCCTCCTTTAGATAGAAGGAGCTTCTTCCATTTACTTAATTTTTGGGTGAACTTCTCCACCATAGGGCGCCAAATAGCAATCTTTTGGTGGTCTCCTCCGAGGGGAATGCCCGAGTAGTTGAAAGGTAGAGATTCAACTCTACACCCTAATAGCAGCCTTGCAAGCCACTATACTTCCAGATAAATTCGGCTCCATAAGAGACGTTTTAGACAAATTGATACTAAGGCCTGATCCTTTAACGAACAACAAGATGATCCCACCATCTACCAAGATTTCTTTTGTACCTAGGGCAAAAAACTATCTATTATGTGGATATTGTATTGTAAATGGGAGACATGGTCTTTATGTCTACCCACTTCAAACCCCTATCATTCTTTTTCTGCAACAATAATTCAGAAGACCACTAAAGGAGTCTCCGATTAATGTAAAGAGGAAAGGAGAGAGGGGATCCCCTTGTTTCAAACCTCTTTTGGCATGGATCTTACCCCTTGGTCTATCGTTTATGCCATCTTCTATCGAAGCCTTTCTGATCAAGGACCGCGTCAAGATAATCCCAGTTAACCATTTCATCAGCTTTTTCATAGTCCAACTTAAGCAAGTAGCAACCTTTTTTGAAGCATTCCAATCCCCTACAACCTCTGCCGCCACAATCATAGCATCCAGAATCTGGCTACCATCAACAAAAGTAGACTGAGCATCGTCAACTATGAGGTGAATAACCTTTTTTAACCTTTCGATCAAGACATTCGCAATAATTTTGTATAGGGAAGTGACAAGGCTTATGGGACAAAATTCATTAACTTTATTGGCATGCAATTTCTTTGAGATCAAGCAAATATAAATTTCGTTTGTTCTGAGATTAATAATGTTGTTCTTAAAAAACTCTTGGAACCCTCGCGTTCCCTAGAAAGTTGAGTTCCCTGTTGATTAATGGAATTTGGAAGAATCACACTCCTAAGAAAGTCCGAGTGTTCCTTTGGTTGGTTGCCCTTTGGTCCTTGAATACACATGAGAGATTGCAAGTTAGATGCCCGAACTGAACTCTCCCCCCCTCAGCTTGTTGTTTTTGTTTGGGGGCAGGATAACATAGATCATCTATTTATTCATTGTCCCTTTTCTGAAAAAGGGTGGCAGTTTTTGTTTCAAGTTTTGGACCTAGCTATTTGCTTGCGTAGATGTGTTGAAGATTGGATGATTGAATGTTGCCTTGGTTGGTCCTTTAAAGGAAAGTTCAAAGCACTCTCGGATTGCGCCTTTAAAACTATTTTGTGGAACCTATGGCTAGAAATAAATCTTTGATCCTTTGAGGACAAGGCTAAATCTTTTGAGTTCTTTTGTAATAGTTTCCATATCAATGCTTCTTGGTAGTATCATACAAATAGAAAATTCTTTTGTAATTACAGCCTCTCTACGTTTTTGCAAGATTGGAGAGAGCTACCGTCTTGTTGGTTCCTTTTTGGAAGGGCTGTTCTTTTGTTCTTTTGTTTATAAGATATGTTTTGTTTCATTGTCCCTTGTCCATAGGCCGTTCTTTTGTTCTTTTGTTCATAAGATATGTTTTGTTTCCTATAAAAACAGTTCTTTTGTTCTTTTGTTTATAAGATATGTTTTGTTTCCTATAAAAACAGTAATTGCTCTTGGAGAGAGGTATCAAATGTTGATATTTTATTTTTGTAGCATAAAAGAGCCTACCTTTGATGAGAAAGAGCCTTTGGTTTTCTTTAACAAGATTTCACGGAAGTGAGCTCGACGTGAAGTTTGTGAAACTTGAGTGTAACTATGTCATGTGAAGTGAAGAACACTGCCTCCATCTCAAAAGGACAGATAGGGAACTTCCCTAAAAGTAGACGACAAGTTTGAAATCTTAATCAGGCAAGACATATCTTGTTGTATCAGTTTTTGGAATGAGTGTAGGCTTAATAGTGAACGCACACCGTTTCTCAATATGAAATCAATGACACAACTCTATGCCACAATTCATTTGGTTCCCTAGAAGACCTCCTGACAACAGCATTTAGCTAACAGGACTTCATTTTTGTTTTTGAAGTTGCCTAGCCGTAGCCTCCTAAAATATAGAGGTAAAGACACTGAATTTACCCTTGATATTGAGTTTTCAAATAAAAGAAGGAAGGGTGAGCGTTAGAATGGAACCTGGGTGGGTACCTCAGAAGTCTTTTTGATTGGGAAATGGAAGAATGGGAAAACCTTTCTTTGATGCTGGAAAATGTCAGGCTTGGTTAGAGAATTGATGCCTCGTTTTGGAAGCTAGAAAACTCAAGTTCTTTTGGAAGCTAGAAAACTCAAGAACTTTTCCTATTAAATATGCATCGTTATTCCTCCATGAGAAGGATAATTTTGGACCAGTATTTATGTAATTTAATTAGGGAAGGAGGCTGTCCTCAAAAGGTAAATTCTTCTAATGGACCCTTGCTCTTGGCTGCATAAACACCCTTGATAAAGTCCAATAGAAGAAGCCCCACATTCTTTCTATTGATTGCAATTTTTTCTCCAAAGCATAGCATTTTATTTGTAATTGATTTGGTTCGTAGTGGTGTTCCTAAAAGCATATATAAGGTTGGCTCCTAGAGGTTTTATCGGATTGGTGTTTCAAAGATAAATTAAAAGTGGTCAAGCAAATTGTCCCATGAGATTAGTTGAGGTGCATGCAAGCTGGCCCAAACACTCACGAATATCAAGAAAAAAATAAAAGATAAATCTATAGTGTTGTGGCCTAATTCTTCAAGAGTTCTTTTGTGACTTATTTGGAAGGAAAGAAATGTTAGAATATTTTCAGATAAGTTAATTTTTTTCATTATTTTTGTGACTTTGTATGGTTCACAACATCTAATTGGAGTGCTCAATACAGACTCTATTTTAACTACTCTACTTTTACCATTTAGATTGGAGGACCTTTGTTTGACCCTTTGCCTTTGGAAATGGGATGTCTTGTCCCTGTCCGTTTGTCCTTTAGATTGTTTTTTCCTTTTTTTAATTTGTACAATTTGAGATTTGAACTTGGGGGTTGGACCTTTTTACAATCTATCCACTAACCCAACAAGCTACAAGCTCTTTCGGTGTCCTTTATATTGTTTTATTTTGGCTCTTGCCACTTTTTGAATGAAGGTCTTAATTTGTATCAAATATTTTTTTTTAACAAGAAACAACTTTTCATTGATATATGAAAATGAGAAAAAGTTCAAGGATACAAACTCCCAAAGGAGAGAGAGAAAAAAGAAAAGAAAAAAGATAAAAATAGGCCCAACTAGGAGCAGTACAGATAATACAAGCATATAAGACCAAGCTTACTATAAGCAAAACGATCCATCAAGATGCAAGGACACAAAAGGAAACGTTTAAGAGCCTTTAACTTCGGGCATGCCAGCAACTTCATCAACGTCTTTACCATCTGGAAAAAGGACATTGAGATATTATTTATTTATTCTTCATCAACTTCATCAACATCTGTATCTGATATTATTTATTCTTTTTATTTTTTACTTATCAGACTAGTTTTTGTTTCTTCTTAAATGATCGTCTTTTAGTGCGTTTCTGTATCAAGCATTATAATTTATGGCAACCTGGTCTCTTAAATGTATTTGATAACTTGTAAAGGTTTACCTTTCAGGGAATGCATAACGTTATATTAGGACTGATGTTAAGGTATGCTTGCTTGTATATTTCTTGCTGCTAAAACTTATGATGAGTTGTTTATGTATATTGGTCTTTTCTATATATTTTCTTGTGTCCATTATTCATTGTGCAGAAAATGCAAAAGTTGTGAGAGGAAGACTTTGAATTTGCCTTTAGTGGGGGAGATCTCTGTTCTGTCATTTGTCGTGCTGCTTTTTTGTATAGCTATTGCGATATTCTGGGCTGTGACTCGGCGTGCATCATACTCTTGGATTGGCCAAAATATTCTTGTAAGTATTCGCACACACACACATCTATTAATCTCCAAATGTTTAATTCAAATTGGTTTGCAATATGATTTTGTGGTCCAGTCCTACTGGTTTATTTTGAGTGAATGGAAGTTGAAAATTGGCCATGTCTCTTTTGTTTGAGTAAATAATATCTTTGTTTTAAGTATTTGTGACGATTCTCTTACCATTCTTATTTCCTAATAAGCTTCTTCATGCGATTTTATCTGTTAATTTTGTATGAATCTTTTCCTTTGAGCATTTTATTTTGTTCACTAGTGGAATTAGGACTTGTTGAGGAAAATGACATGCCTATTATATTTATTTTGATAGAGACATTAGAGTGTGCATTTTTTTAACTAGAAACAAACTTTTCATGGATAATATGAAAAGGAAGAAAAATTTTCAAGTACACTAGCTCTCAGAGGAAGTGGAAAAGATGAAGAAAAACAACCAAATATAGGAACCAAAATTTTCATTAGAGTGTGCACTGCGCATTTTAGTTCGCTTTGAATGATTGCCTAAATTTTCACGAGTATCGGTTAATATCAGATTGGTAAGTTGTAAGCTAGATTACCTGTTTTTGAGGTAATGAGTTCAATCTTTAGTAGTTATCTGTGCATGATATTAATGTTTTACGATTTTCTAGATATCAAATGCTGTAGGGTTAGTGCTCATATATGATTGGTTAGTCATCAATTGTAAGGAAGGCCCGGACACCAATTTAGCTTTGGTTCGTTTGGTGTCATCAATTGTCAAATGCTGTCTGGAATCTTAAAGAAAGGAACGTGTGCAATAATAGAAAATAAATGAGGAAAGATATTAGTCACATGTTTGAGGAGATACTTGCATTATTGATGAATAGGATAATGGTAAATGTCGACCTATATATGTGAATGAGGGGAATGGAGGTCGTACGGACGTACGGTTCTCTCTCTTCCCCTAGATTATTTAGAATTCAAGTTAAAAGGTGTTCAGATTTAGAGTTCAGTGAAAAGTTCCAAGTTTTCAAAATGGAAATCAATAGTGCTTGTATTGAAAATAAGCATTATGGTATCTGGTCTGAGAATGAGTGTTTTTTTCTTTTTAACAAGATATGTATTGAAAAGAGAACAAAATGTTCAAAAGATACAAACCCCTAAAGGGAGCGGGAAAAAAAAGACAAGGGAAAGCATGAAATGTAAACAAAGTAATACAATGCCAAAGAGCTGACTACAAAAAGGCCAAAACAGATACAGCCTAAAAGAGCCTCCCAAGAGCAGGAACCACAGACAGAAGCTTCTGGAATCTTGAACATCAAGAACATCATCAAGGTCATCAATGAGTGTTTTTTCATTGAAGATATGGAAAAAAGTACTTTGTTGCCCCTCAATTCTTCTCGCTTAGCGTGGTTTGAAAATTCATTCATTTATTTATTGCACAGTCTGATTCATAAAGTCTTTTACAAACAAATTAGAGATGATTTTTCTGCTTGCAGACTACAAAAAAATTAGATCAAACTTTAGAAATTATGTTGATTGTATTATTTGGCCTAGTTCACGAGGAAGAAAGAGCATTGTGGTCCTTGATGGGCACAACAAAAATGAATGGTTCGCTTTTTGGGATATGTTGGGCGTAGGATTGACTTGAAGCAAAAGAAAAAAAGGTAACCAAGTACAAAAATGAAAAGTACAAGAAAAAGGACGAGAATTAAGCAGGAAAAATAAAAGCATCCCAATTTAAGGATCCTTGCAAGAGGAAGAATGCTCTATTGTCTCTCTTCCCCAAGGTTCCAGCCTAGTTGGTTAGGTCTTTTCGTCTTTGTCTTTTGAGTTGAGTTTGATTTCCTTTTGATTCATATCTGGTTTTTTCAAAGACGGTTGTATCCAAAACAATCATTTTTGTGTTTCGACTGATAATGAGTGCCACTACATTGAATATACGAGCAAAAAGGTTGTTCTTTCTCTCCTTTGTACCCATTTACCTTTGTTTGAGACTTTTTGTTGAACTGTTACAAATTTTTTTTTTAAGCAAGAAAGAGATGATTTTGGAACAGGCAGAATTCACAAATATAGCTCTAATCTACGATATTTTGTCAAATGTTAAAGTGGTTGGTTTGCCTTTTGGGACCTAAAGGTGTTTATGAGAAAAGATCATAAGAAAAATCCCTAAGCCCCCAAGGGATAGTCCAGTTGGTAAACACCTTTGGCTAAGAGGTCTCAAGTTCGAACCTTCTGGTGAGCTTAATACCAAACATCCTTGATGTCTCCCGGGTCCAGGCCTTGGGGCGGGTACAGATGCCCTTGGTATAGGGGTGCAAAGCTCTAACTCCTAGTTCTAAAAAAAAAACCCCAAAATTACATGTCCAGCAAGAATATTGAAAATTCTTGATTACAATTAAAGATCTTCCACTTTCATTTTGAAATTGTGATTGTTTTGAAGCCATTGAGAAATATTGTGGAGGTCTGTTAGCCATTTCTACTAGAACTTTGAATATGTTGGATGTTACCGAAGCTACTATTCAAGTTGAACAGAACCCGTGTGGATTTATCCCAGCTACTGTTGAATTAACTCATAAGGATTTTGGATCTTTTGTTGTTCTAATTTCAGTAAGAAATTTTATTTTCTTTCGGATCTTCGTAATCTCTCCAATCCTCTAGATATTGCTGGATTCAGTTAGTTATGGGAGTTGAAAAGTCATTCCCTAATGCTTTTGATGTTTATTCAAATAAAAGGGAAATTGGTAACCAATGAAACATCTGAAACGGTTGAAACTGTTGGAATTCTGGAAGGGAATACGGAACAGTTGACTCTTAATTGCCAGGTTGTTGTTAATGGAGATTTGGAGCAGACAGCAGTCAACATTAATGAAGTAAGAGAATAACTGGTGTAAAGGAAAGACTAAAATCTGATTAATGGAATGAATGCATCTAAAGATAAAGGGGCCTCCTATTTATAGGAAGAAGGCCACGGTAAAAAGGATAGTAACCCAATAATAAAAGACTAACTACCCCAAACCACTAAACTAAACTAACTTAAGTAGAGTTAGTTAAATCAATTTCCCCCCGCCTTAAAAAGGGACTCGACCTCGAGTCAAGTGGATAAGCTAAAAGAATCTGGTGTAGCATAAGCATAGATATCCGATACGTTGAAGATTGGGTTGATGTTGTATTCCGGGGGTAGCTTGACTTTGTATGCATTTGGGCCGTATTTCTTCAAAATTTCAAACGGTCCGAATTTCTTCTTTTGTAATTTATGAGCAGCTCCCGTAGGTAGACGTCCTTTAGTTAGATGTATCATTACAAGGTCGCTTTCCTTGAATTCTTGAAGTCGTCGCTTCACATCAGTAGCCTTCTTGTACTTAGCATTGGCGGTTTCTATATGATCATGGACTTCCTTATGTAGTTGGGTAATCCTTTCAGCCATCTGGGCAGCCTCCAAACTAAAATAAACAGAAAAAGGTATGTTAGCTAAGTCCACGGTTAGTCTAGGTAGTTTTGTATAAACAACCTCAAAGGGGGACTTCCCTGGGTCCTATTCTGCATGTGGTTGAAAGCAAACTCAGCTTGAGCAAGAGTCAAATCCCACTGTTTTGGTTTGTTATTGCAAAGGCAGCGTATAAGGTTCCCGAGAGTCCAATTGCTGATTTCGGTTTGTCCATCTGTTTGGGGATGATTGGTTGTACTGTATTTAAGAGAAATGTCAAATTTACGCCATACTGTTCGCCAAAAATGGCTTAGAAACTTGACGTCTCTATCTGAAACAATCGATTTAGGAACCCCATGGAGACGAACAATCTCACGAAAGAAGAGATTTGCCACATATACTGCGTCTGCTTGCTTTTTGCAAGCTAAGAAGTGTGCCATTTTGCTAAAGCAGTCCACATCAACCATAACTGAGTCAAAACCTCGCTGTGTTTGGGGAAGTCCTAGCACGAAGTCCATAGATAGGTCTTCCCAAATAGATTCGGGTGTAGGAAGAGGAATATATAAGCCGGTGTTTTGTTTTGTGCCTTTACTTGTCTGGCATATGAAACATTTGGAAACATAATTGAATACATCCTTCCTTAATGTTGGCCAGAAAAAAAGTGATGCCACAAGGTTAAATGTTTAGTCTCGACCAAAATGTCCAGCCAACCCGCCAGCATGTAAATCTTTTATGAGAGCTTCCCTTAAGGATGTGTGTGAGATGCATAATTGGTTTCCTTTAAAAAGGTAACCATTAAGTATATGGAATTCGCCAGCATTTGTATGATCTTGACATTGATTCCAAACTGTATTAAAGTCTGGATCATGCAAATAAGTATTAGGAAGATCTGCAAATGCAGTAATTTCCCCTTGTAAAATTGTTAAAAATGTGCTTTTGCGGCTGAGGGCATCGGCAACCTTATTTGAAGTCCCATTTTTGTGTTTAATCACAAAATCAAATCTTTGAAGGAATGACAGCCAACGAGCGTGCATTCTGCTGATTGTTTTCTGTGTATGAAGGAATTTTAGGGAAAAGTGATCGGTGAATAGGATGAACTCTTGACTTAATAGGTAGTGCTCCCATTGTTTGAGGGCTCGGACAAGAGCATATAGTTCCTGCTCATATGTACTCCATGTTTGGCGAGAAGGGCTGAGTTTCTCGCTAAAATACTCTATTGGATGCTGATTTTGTGATAGAACAGCTCCAATGCCAATGCCCGATGCGTCTACTGCTGCCTCAAATGTGTAAAGTCTGGGAGCTTAAGCACATGACTTTGAGTAGGTTTATCTTTTAATGTAAGAAAACTGTAAGTTTGTTCATTTCCCCAACGAAAGTTTCCTTTCTTTAAACAATCAGCTATAGAACTAAAATCCTTAATAAATTTCCTACAGAAAGATGCTATTCCAAGAAAACATTGTATTTCTTTGATAGAATTTGGTTGTGGACATTCTGATATAGCTTTGATTTTGGAGGGATCCATTTGAAGTCCATCAGTCCTTATAATAAATCCTAAAAAGGAGATTTCTGTAACTAAAAAGATGCATTTTTTAAGATTAATAACAAGTTTGTGAGTGTGTAAGGCCGAGAACACTGTGTCTAGGTGAGATAAATGGTCTTCCTTATTTTTACTATAAACCAAAATATCATCAAAATAAACGACGATAAACTTATGTAAAAAAGGAAGGAGAACCTGATTCATAAGTCTCATGAATGTGCTAGGGGCGTATGAGAGACCAAAAGACATGACTAACCATTCGAATAATCCTTCATTGGTTTTGAAAGCGATCTTCCATTCATCGCCTGGTCTTATTTTGATCTGATGATAACGGAGATCATTGATTCGAGGGATAGGGAACCTGTATTTCACAGTAATTTTGTTGATAGCTCTACTATCAACACACATTCTCCAAGACCCATCTTTTTCGGGTGTTAAAAGGGCAGGGACAGCACATGGACTTAGGCTAGGTTGGATATGGCCTTTGTATAGCAAGTCTGTTATTTGATCGTGTAAGATTTTGTATTCTTTGGGGCTCATCCGATAATGTGGGAGGTTAGGTAAGGTGGCCTCGGGTAGGAGGTCAATATGATGTTGGATATCGTGTAGTGGTGGTAAGGAATCAAGTGGTTTGAGGACTGTAAGGAATTTAGCAAGGAGGGTCTGAATTTCCGAGGGAATAATAGTATGTTTTAGGTCATCTTCAGCATCAAAACTTTTGATAACAAGGCCTAAGATAGGATGTGTGTGATGCAGTACAAGTTGTTTCACGCTGCACACATGAAATAGATTGCCCTTATCTAGGCTTTTGACTGACATACTGTTTGTCTAAGAATCACTGTTTTCCGCATCCACGTACATTCGTATGTATTTTCTCGACCTTTATGAATAGCTTGAGTGTCAAATTGCCATGGACATCCCAAAAGTATTTGACAAACGTCCATGTCAAGTACGTCACATGTTATTTGATCTTTGTAGCCATTTCCAATGGAAAGGGATAGTACATATTGTATTCACGAGGACTTCACCTCCTTTACGGATCCAACTGACCTTATATGGTGTAGGATGAGGGGATACTTGAAGATTTAGTGTTGTGACCAACTTACTTGAAACCACATTTTCGGTACTTCCACTATCAATGATGATATTACAAACCTTTCCATTAACCGTGCATCTTGTCCGAAATAAGGAGTGTCTTTGTTGAGCTGGTTGAGCTGTAGGAGTATGGAGAATGCATTCTAAAACACAAGAATCTTGCTCACCATCATCGGGTTCTAGATATGTGATTTTTTGCTCATCTTCTTGGTCGCCAGATTCACCAAGATCTTGAAAATCTTCTAAAAAATTAACTGTTCTCCGTTGGGGACACTCATTGGATAAATGTCCGACTTGGCCACATTGAAAACACTTCCCCAACGTTGGCCTATTATATGCATTTATTGTTCTTTTAACCAAATTCTTCGATTGTTTGCTTTCCTCAACAACCTTACCTTTGGGGATTGGTGTAGTGCTGTGTAAGGTTTTATCTAGGACAGGTGTACCTTTTTTTGGAAGAGCTGGCTTGATTATCAATGGTTGATCGTCTTTGGTATTGGAACTTGAATCGATTAGCTTGTTGTTCCTCGATGGTGATGGCCGTGGCTATTGCTTCATCTAGATATCCAATGGTGTGGAGTTGAAGCTTTTCCTTTATATCCGGCTGAAGACCACCGAGAAGGCGAGCTACTTGGTACTGATCAGACTCACCAAGATTGGTTCTTGCCCCCAAGTGATGGAATTCCTTGGTATACTCAACAATAGAACGTGTCCCTTGCTTACAGTTTTGATATTGTGTGTATAAGATCTGTTCAAAATTAATAGGGAGAAACCTAGCCCGCATAAGTTTTTTCATTTTTTCCCATGTATGGATGGGAGACTTACCAAAACGGAGCCGGTTGGTTTCCAATTGCTCCCACCAAGCTTAAGCACCGCCCTTAAGTTTGAGAGCTACAAGTTTGACTTTTTTGTAGTTGGGTGTGGCCATATATTCGAAAAAACTCTCCACGTTCTTGATCCATTCAAGAAAGCCTTCAATGTCTATTTTTCCATTGAAATGGGGCAGGTCCACTTTCATCTTATATTCACTTTGGTCGCGGTGATGATGTTGATTGCAGTAATTCTGTCACTGGCCGTGTCTCCACTGTGGATATTCGTCGTCATCACTTGAAGAGTCCAATGAAAATTCTTGTCGCCGAGGGAATCGAGCATAGCGGCGGTGATTTGGATGATGCCTCTGCCAATCTTGGAACTGACGAGGAGGAAATGGAGGTTTTTGATGTCTTCTTGGTGCTCTGTCATGAAAATCTTGGTTGGGAGTGAGGGGGATATCAGGCTGTGTCCCTAAAGTAGGGTGGGATTCTAAATAAAAAGGGGGATCTTGAAGTAATCTTGGTGCTGCAGGATTTGTATTACGGTCAATTGTAATACCCTGCTCCTGTATTTCTTTCCCATTCTTCTTTCTTGGTTGTTCTTGTTGTAGTTGGAGGTTATCTCTTTTATCCACCAAGATATTCAGAATGTTGTGAATCTCAACCACATTTCGCTGCAGATTTTCCACAGCTCCTTCAAGCATCAGCAAGCGAGTTGTTGACGATCGTGGAGAGAGGACGGCTGTTCCTTCCGTCTCTTTTTCAGCGAGCGAAGAATCTCCTCCTAGAGAAATATTCTTCTTTCCCGCCATTTGTAAAGCCTAAGATCTTTTGGATGCTCTGATACCAAATTGGTGTAGAGGAAAGACTAAAATCTGATTAATGGAATGAATGCATCTAAAGATACGAGGGGCATCCTATTTATAGGAAGAAGGCCACGGTAAAAAGGATAGTAACTCAATAATAAAAGACTAACTACCCCAAACCACTAAACTAAACTAACTTAAGTAGAGTTAGTTACATCAATAACCACTGTCTGATTATCATTTGCAGAAGGCGAAGGGTCTAAATTATTCATTAACAACCATTAAAACTCCCATAGGGGTGTGCCAATCCTCTGTCATTAATTGCCAGCGGGAAGGTGAAGGAAATCTTGTCAACCCAGCAGACAAAAGTAATGAATTATCTAAAGAACGAAGTCCCGAAAGTAATTCTTAGAAAACGAAAGGTTTTTCCTTTCCCTTGGCGGCTAAGAAGTTGAAAGGTCTCATAGAACCTCTGCCTTTTTTTCTATACAAGGAAAAAGGAAAAGGCGTTACCAATTAATAGCATGGAAAGAATTAATTTAGAAGAGAAATTACAATCAAATTTATTGGAGGCTTTTAATGATGAGAGAACAATGCACCCTGCTTTGGTTTCTTCCCGAGACATAATGATAATCCTTCTCTCTCACACGGATTAATTCATTCAACTAAGAATGAAGGCCTTTTCCCTACGTCCTCCTCCATCTCCTTATGATGATGCTTTAGATTCTGAAATCAGTGTTAGCAGCCCAGACTCTTCTCCTATTCCTGATCAATAGATGTGCCCAGCGAAGTACTATGTGAATCATCCTTGGCCCATGATATTTAGACTCTTTTCGATGAGGGCAAGGAAGCTAAAGAGTCTGATGACATTCCATCTTTTCTCAACGAAATTGGTATTCATTTGATACCAATCCCTAACTCAACATGAAGATATTATCATGGAATGTTCGAGGACTCGGTAAAGATGACAAGAAATTGAAGATTACGTCTAATTCGAAATTTGAATCCTGATGTAGTGTTTTTGCAAGAGACAATGCTTCAACAGTTAGACTTTTCTTCAATCAAGTCCTTACTGAGTTCTAGAGATATTGGATGGTCAGCCATTGATCCTCTCAGGAAATCAGGAGGCATTTTGATCATGTGGGATGAAACCAGAATTTTTGTCAAGGATGTCATTAAGGGGGGTTTGGAAGTATTGAAATGTCAAGCTCCCTAACTCTTGAATAAGTTTTATTTGTGAAAAAATTGGAGTATAATCTTCTGTCTGAGTAAGCTAAGCAAAGCTAAATTAAGACTTAAACGGTAAAACTCAATTCTTTGCAACTAATGCATTTCTCAGGACTTGGGATTGAGGAAGATGATTGGCAATGCTGATTTATGTGCAAGGTTGTATCTTCTCCAAACAAGGGGTCTCCTACCAAAAAGAAGTAAGCTTGTAGTTTCGTCTAATTGTGAGTCTCGCTTATGTTCCTAAATCTCTAAACCAGACAAATAAAGATAGTCTTGTCATGATGTTTGTTCCCTTTGTTTATCTTGAACGTTTGTTCCCTTCTTTATTTCTTAATAAAAACTAAAAGAGTCAGTTTTTCTAGTGCGAAATTTGTCAACTGTCCAGACACACGTGCTCATTTTTTACCTCATACTTATTCTCCATTTCAACCTTTCTCTCTTATTTATGAAGACATTTGGGTCGTTCACGGGTAAAAAATATCAATGGGGCATGCTGGTTTCTTCTCTTCATTGAGATAACTCTTAAACTAGTCAATTCACAGTCTTTCATAATTTGATCCAAAATCAATTTCAAGTCAATATGAAAGTATTAAAACTAACAAAGCTCGTGATTTTTTCAATTCCACTCTTGAACCCTATCTTCAAACTCATGGTATTGTTCACCAGAGTTCTTGTGTTGGCACACATCCCATAAAATGGTGTGGCTGAGCACAAAAATCGGCATTTCCTCGATGTAGCCTAATCCCTAATGCTCACATCACATGTTCCAAAAACCTTGTGGGGTGAAGTTGTTCTCATTGCAACCTATCCAATGAACCGGCTGCCCTCCCATATTTAAGTTCAAAACACCTTTAAAAAGATTACTTACACTATATCCTACATCTCATCTCGTATCTCCACTAAAACTAAAAATATTTGGGTATATTGCATTTGTTCATATATATCCTCAGAATTATAGTAAACTTGATGCCTGATCTATGAAATGTACCTTTCTTGGATATTCACCAAACAAGAAAGGGAACAAATGTTATCGTCCTTCAACTAACCATTTCTTTCATACCATGGATGTTACCTTCCTTGAAAATGAACCGTATTTTCTCAATTCTCTAATTCAGGGGGAGCATTATGATCTCGAACCACATACTTGGGATTGCATCCTTGACTTTCCTATCCTTCTGAGTCAACTCCCATATCTCTCTCTACGTTTGAACCACAAGTTTATTTACAGAGAACAAGACAACTTGAGAGGAACGAAATACAACCTTTTTTTCTGGAGATGGAGAGAAAAAAGTCTGTGGGGTGCTTCATTTATTTCTTCCTTTCTGGTGTGCCGCTTAACGCTCCGGCACTCTGAATCTCGAAGGTCTTGGTAGGATTCTTACTTGCTGGCCCAGCCCTTTTCTTTCTTGCAACATGGCATCCCTTGCAACGTTTTGCAAGATCCTTCCTTTGTTGAGCTCTGTCATCCCGCTCTTCGAGATCTTGAATTGGCGCAATCTTCTTTTCATTCAATAAAGATTTGCACAAGTTATGCAAAGCCAAGATCTAAACCAAAATCCTAGTGTCCCTGAGATAGTACACGAGACAATAAGTTATGTTTTAGATAGACCCATTGTTGTAAGAAAAGGTGTTCGTTCATGCCTCACGGTATCACTTATCTTATACTAATCTCTCACCAATATTAGAGCATGTGTGACTTCACTAGATCATATACAAACTCCCATTACAGTTGCCTTACAAAGACCTGAATGGAGAGTAGCCACTTTAGAGGAACGATAGGCTCTTGAAAAAAAATGGGACTTGGATCCTTATAGATTTGCCCTCAGGTAAGCGCACAGTTTGATGTAAATGGATTTTTTTACCAAACACAAACCAGATGACAGTATAGAGTAGCCACATGGTACCACTTATCTTATACTAATCTCTCACAAATTTTAGAGCATTTGTGACTTCACTACATCATATACAAACTCCCGTTACAGTTGCCTTACAAAGACCTGAATGGAGAGTAGCCACTCTAGGGGAACGATAAGCTCTTGAAAAAAAATGGGACTTGGATCCTTATGGATTTGCCCTGAGGTAAGCGCACCGTTGGATGTAAATTGATTTTTTTATACCAAACACAAACCATACGGCATACCCACTTCCGATATTCGGGTTGAACAATCTTCTGCTCCAATAGATACTTTAGAGCCTACTGGTCGGTTCGTACTAGAAATTGTTGTCCCAACAAGTATGGGCGCCATTTTTGGATTGTAAGGATGATGGCCATCAGTTCTCTTTCATGGATAAAGTCTCTACTTCTAGGACAAAACGGCCCCCGACCCAGTCCCTGAGGCGCTTGTTTCAATAACGAAGGTTAGTGAAGTTTGATAGAGCTAACACCGGTAAGGTCACCATTGCTCTTTTCAGACTTTCAAAAGCAGCGGTGGCCGTGGGTGACTAGTTGAAGGCATCCTTCTTCAACAACTGTGTTAGAGGGGCGGCCATGGCTCTATGGTTTGTGACAAACATGCGGTAGTATCCTGTCAAGCCTAGGAATCCCCGTAGTTCCTTGAGGTTGGATGGCTGTGGCCGTTGGAGCATCACTCGTATCATTTCCGGATCTGCTTCTACCCCGCCTGCAGATACTAGTGGTTATGCTTTTTGTGGGCCTGTTCCTTCCGTAGGGGTGGTGTGAAGACTTTCCAGAAATGGTAACCATGCAGGTTGTCAAAGGTTATGAGGTCTTGGGAGGCGTTTTTGGAGTATTAGGCATTGCCTTGGGATTGTGGATTGGGCTAGTATTCGTTTGGGAGTGGACCGAGGTATTTCTATCTTCAATGAACTGGGATTTTTTCACGATCTGTTCCAGTCCCTTAGGCTATCATGAGCTCAAGACCAAGGAAGAGAAGGACTAAGTGTGATAATCAATTTACCATAGCCATCGCAAGGAATCTGGTACATCATGATCGAATGAGCATGTTGAGATAGATCGCCACTTCATCCATGAGAATGTTGAGACAAATACTATCGATCTGGCATGTCCCAATAGCAAGTTGCTAACATATTAATAAGGCTTTGCAGTCTTGGCAGTCTAATTTCCTAGTTTTATACCATCCAGCTCGAGGAGTGTAGAAAATCAAGCTGAATTGGTTCAATTGTAAATTAGGATTTTGTTGAGATTTTATTTTTACTTGTAAACTACTTGCCTAGTTTTATGGTTGAGAGTCTTTCATATAAATGTAAGCCTTTCACACGACTCAAGGAAATAAGAAAACCTTTCTCTTATACATATATTCACAAAGTTTGGTAACATAACAATTCATGTGGAAGTTTAATACAACTGCTTGAGACCTAATCATTCTTTGAGAAGACGAGACTTCACTGATATGGATTTAGGTTAATTTTGGAACAAGCTTTACGTCTTGAGGTTCAAGCAAGGTACGGAAGATGAAATGTCTCTATCCCCTATTCGGACTTTAGTTGTGAGAAAGAAGAATTAATTGCTGGTGGTTGTAATAGAGTGATTGAAGACACTTTGGAAAAGGAAAAGGATATCAAAGGGTTTGGTTTACAAATTCCAGCTCTTGGCCGTTGCTAATTCTGGGAATTTAATTTCAAGGAGATCTTTCATTGATAGAGGGGACAGAAAGAGCATAGAAAGGCAGTAGAAACAGATGCATTAATTAATCAGCCACAGCATGATCCATCCATTACTAGTCTTGAGAATTCATAGGAATTTTTAGAAGGTTAGTTTTTCTATAGAAATTTCAAGAATTAATGAATTAGCTCTATACTTGGGTCACCACCATTATCACCAAATATTCCTGTAGTATTGTTACACGAAATTTTGACCAATATAAAGAAATGAATTGTACTAAACGAAGGGTGACACCTAGGCTATAGAAATTTCTGTAGTATTCTATAGAAATTTCAAAAATGTATTGGTAGCTAGGGTCCAATGGAATATTTTCTACCAGCTCCCTTGTTAAAGATCTCACTCCCCACTTTCTGGACTCTTCTTGCTATACGATGCCATTTGGAAGGCACATACCCATAGAAGGTGAAATTTTTTCTTTGGGAATGCAGTCATCGTGCTATCAACACCACGAAAAGCTCCAACAAAGGATGCCATATATGCCTCTCTCTCCACATTGGTGTTTGATGTGCAAACAAAGTGAGAAAACACAAAACCACCTTTTTATCTCCTGTTAGTTTGCTACAGGCTTTTGGAACTACATCCTTTCTACTTTTGGCTGGTTGGTGCACTGTCCTCCCAGCAGACCTTCCACTCCTGGAAACCACTCTCGTTAGACACCCCTTCAAAAAAGAAAAAGAAATATCTTCGGTTGCACTTTGTCCAAGCTTTTTACGGGACCACATGGCAGGAGAGAAATCATAGAACCTTCCACGATAAGGAACAACCTTTTGAGAGGCTTTTTGATGCTATAGTATACTTGTTCATTTCTTGGTGTAAATGCTCCCAAATGTTTAGCTACTATAGCCACACTTCCCTATTAGCCAACTAGCCAACTGGAAGTGCTTCATGTAATCTACGTTTAGGGTTTTGTAATTTTATATCATCAATGAAATTGTTTCTTACAAAAAAAAAAAGAACGAAGGGTGACACCTGAAAAGGATCTTATACCAGATGTTAAAGTAGACTAGATGGTGGTGAACTGAATCGAGATCTTAATTGAATCAAACCAAAAAATTCAAACCAATCTAAGAACTCAAAGCCAGACCAAGCCCAGAGCTATGAGTGTCTTAAATTCTCGAACACTAGACGTATAAAGTGGAAACAACCAAATTTAAATGTCATTGGTCACCATGCAAATGGTGTATACCATGAACAGTGGAGTGCAAACAGTAGACACCACAAACGACAGAGTGAGATAAAGATGCGATAAAGCCTCAAACTTATGGAGGAATGGAAATGGAATGATGCCTTTATAGATGTGCATAGAGCCCTCAGAGATGCGCGACGATTCATTAAGATTCATGTGACGGATCTGCAGTACCTTTGAAGACCTATGAAGGCACAAGGAAGATGACTAGCGAATGAACTTATGGGGCCACGATATAAATGCCAACGACCTACCCTGAAAAGGCAAACTTGCTACAGAAGAGATGTTGTCGAAGGTAGAGTGCAACATTTCAAACAGCAGCTAGGGTTCTGATAGTGACAATGGCTAGGTGGCAGCTAGGGTTAGGTGGTGACTAAAATTAAGGTTTTATTTCCCGCTCCATACCCATCTTAATTTTGAGAGAATAAAAACTATTCTACTATATCAATATGTGCGACCTAAGTCTATATAAAAGAAACTCATTACAATATAAGGAAAAACTAAAAGACAATAAATACCAATTATTAAGAACTAATATTTACAAATGACAATATATAAATATTAGGAAGTCCGACCATTCCAATCGTACATTATTTAAAAGGCATAAGACCTACTTCTTGTTATTGTTTTTTTTGGAGGAAATCTAGTTACATGGTGAAATTAAAAATTAAATGAAGTAGCTAAGAGTAGTGCTAAAGCAGAATTTAGTTCCTTAGCCCATGAAATTTGCCAAGGTATAGGGATGAAAAAGATATTACAGGAATTGAAACTCTCCCAGAAGATAATTATACCGGTTTATTGAGATAACAAGACTGCCATAACTCATTAATCTAGTTCTACATGATTGAGACCAAATATATTGAAGTTGACAAGTATTTTATAAAAGAGAAGAGTGATGTAGGTGTAATATATCTCTCTTACAGAACAAATGTTGGATATGCTAACTAAAGACCTTTTAGAAAGACAATTTTTTTTTGAACAAGATACGAACTTTTCATTGATATATGAAAAGGAACAAAATTGTTCAAAGATACAAACTCCCGAAGGAGTGATAGAGAAAGCAAGAAATAGAAAGTAAAACATAAGACAAGACTACAAAGGAGAAATAAAGGCCTCCCAATTCATACAAATCATACTAGGGGAATATGAAGAGAACAGATCAGAAAGAGCACACCATTGAGAAGTTTTGAATTTGGCAATGTTGAAGCATTCCAATGGCGGGTGACAAGAATCTTCAAAAATCCTTTGATTTCTCTCAAACCATAATTCTGAGATGATAGCCTTAAATCCATTAATCCAAAGTAGATTAGCTTTAGGTGCCAACCCAACACCATGTAGAATCTGAAAAATATTATTAGCAGCCTCACGATCCCACACCCATACTAATTGGAACATCTGGAGAAAAAGATTCCAACAAACAGCAGTATATGGGCAGAAAAAGAAGACATGATTTAAGCTTTCTTCATTTTCTGCACATAAAAAGCAAATGGATGGTTGTAAAGCCATCTTTGGAGACTTTCTCTGCAAAATATCTGCTGTATTGACTTTGCCATATAATAGAATCCAAATTAACATATTAACTCGTTTTGGGCTGCCCGAACTCCAAAGAGAGAGTAGAAGAGCTTTTGAAACACGCAAATCAGCTCTTTGAGACTTGCACAAAGAAGAAACGAAGAAGAGGCCCGACTTTTCCAAACTCCAACAACGAACATCATCATTTTCTGAAATAGTAACTGAAGAAATGCAAGAAAGAAGCTCCGAAAGCTCCAAAATCTCCTCATCTTTCAATGCCCTTCGAGTTACAATATTCCATGAAGAGGACTCACTATCCCAAGCTTCCGAAACCAAAATAAGAGGAGAAGCCGAAATGCTGTAAATAAAAGGAAATCTATCCTTTAAGAGAGAGACTCCAATCTATAAATAATGCTAGAAGAGAGTTCTCTGACCATTGCCAACTTTGAAAAAAGAGGATTTCTCCACCTGAAGCCACTGTTTGTTGATATTATTCCAAGGACTACGACCCGAACCATGAAGTTTAGGTATCGCATTCCAATTGAAACGGTCAGAACCATATAAGCTGGCCATCACCCTACGCCATAAAGCTTTTGTCTCCATGCTGAACCTCCATCCCCATTTAGATAAAAGAGCATTGTTGCGCTTAAGAATACAACCAATGCCTAAACCACCTGCTTCCCGCGGGAGGGAGGCAATATCCCATCTCACCAAATGTCTCAAGGATCCTTTCGAAGAATCGCCCCACAAAAAGGAACGCATCTTTTGCTCAATTTGTTTACTAACTCTCACTGGGACTTGAAAAATAGATAAGTAATAAAGGGGAATGCTCCTAAGTACATATTGACATAAAGTCGCTCTTCCACCTTTTGATAAGTGATACTTTTTCCAACGATCAAGTTTCTTAGAAATTCGTTCTTGAACTGGAGCCCAAAAAGAATCCAGTTTGGGATTTCCTCCTAAAGGCAGGCCGAAATATAAAATAGGGAGACGTTCAGCTTTGCAACAAAAAGGATTTGCAACCTGCACAACCCTTTGGTCTTCCATATTTATGCCACTCAAAGATGATTTTTCCCAATTCACTTTAAGGCCGGACAACCACTCAAAAGTTTTAATGGCTTCAAATAGGATCTTAAGCATCTCATCATCATCTTTACAAAACAATAATGTGTCATCAACAAATTGCAAGTGGGAGATGTGAATTAAATCCCTTCCCACTACAAAACCTTCGAACACTCCTTTTTGGTAAATGCTGTCCAAAAAACTACTAAGCGCATCGCTTATCAATAAGAATAGGAAAGGAGAAAGGGAATCTCCTTGCCTCAACCCTCTTGAAGCCTTAATTCTCCCTCTCGGTCTCCCATTAATGAAAACCGAAAAGTTATTGCCTCTAATACAACCGTTTATCCAATTAATCCACTTTTTGCCAAAGCCTTTCTGTTTGAGGACTTCTGAAAGAAATGCCCGATCAACTTTACTAAATGCTTTTTCCATATAAAGTTTCGTAAGGGAACTGGAACAGGCTACCATAAAACAAACAAAAGATCTTCTTTCTAAAGAGATTCGATTCGGAACTATTATATGTCCAAGGTCCAATATTGAAAGAATTTCAGAGGTTTTCCTTGACTTTGTCCGTGTCAACAAACAATTCGAAATGCCTCGACTTTTTTAGAATAGGTCCGAGTCAAATAGTAATGATTCGAAGCACCTCTTTTTACATAATTTCGGAAACCCAAGGACTCAATCGTATGGATATGTAAAATACAGGATTTCCAATCCTAGCAGGAAAGGGTGGGAAACGGATACTCAATTGTGAGTTTCAAAATCCACCATTTCTTCTTTCTACTTCTATAATCATTCACCACTTCATTTGCAATGAGAATAGGATCAAGAATCTGGCTTCCACTTAAAAAAGCACTTTGATTACTAGAGATGGTAGAAGAGATAACCTTATTAAGCCTCTCTACTAGCACTTTTGCCAAAATCTTATAAGTAGTCGTCGTAAGGCTAATGGGACGGAAGTCTTTTACTTTCTCCACTTTGTCTTTTTTCGGAACAAGACATATAAAAGTCTCCTTAATACACGAGTTCAGTTTGCCATTATCATAAAATTCAGCAAAGAATCTTGCAAAATCTGCCTTCAAGAATTTCCAAAATTTAATGAAAAACTCTGCTGTAAAGCCATCGGGTCCTGGGGCCTTATTCTTGCCAAGGGAGAGTGTTATATTTTTATTATAAATATTGGTTGTATATTAGTTGTCCATTTGTGACAGCTAATAATCAAATAGCAGATATCATCGAACAACAACTTCGAGCATTTGGTTAGCTAAGTTGAGAATGGAGAATCTTCATTCACAAGCTTGAGGGGAGTGTTAAATTATTGTACAGTTATTTCTTTGTATTTTATTTTCTCATTTGTACTTTGTCCTAATAGCTAAGCTTGAATGTTTTTTCTTTTTCTGTTTTTCCATGTAATTGCTATTTAGTCTTCCTTTGTATCCCTACTTTGTAAGCAAGAATCATTTTTCTCTATCATTCACAAGTTTAGATGTGGAGGAGATTGGGTTTTTAAGTCAAGATTTGGTAACGGAAGGGTTATTGAAGATTAATATAAAGATGTTAGGCCTTGGGGTGGGTGTGGGTGGCTTCGGGATAGGGGGGCAAAGCTCTACTTCCGGATATCAAAAAAAGAAATTATATATATATAGAAAGAAGATATTAGTGCACTATTTGAAGATGGTATTGACCTTTATTCACCTTCGAAGAATCCTTTGATGGAAAATAGTTCTCCCATCAAACTATCTGGAATGGATGTTTTGTTGAATTATTTTGATGAGGTGGTAATATCTTCCTTAAAATACCTCCGTCGCTCCAATTGTCCTGCCAAATGAAAGTTCTGCTTTCATCTCTGGTGACGATAGAAGAGAATCTTTTAAAGGTGACTCCAATTAGCTATTTTTCTCCTGGAGGGTTTGCTGTTATTTATGTAGGTTGAATCTTGAATCTACAAATCTCTTTATATGTATCTTCTGGAGGTTTGCTGTAATATTTGACTCAATTCTACATTCAGTTGTTACTTCAACTATGCTGCTTCACTCTCTACGTGCCTGATTGCAATGTTTAGATTTTAATTTCTTAATTTCTTCTCGATAGGGTATCTGCCTGATGATAACAGTCTTGCAGGTGGCCCGATTACCTAATATTAAGGTATACCAAGAAGTTCATCTATTTGATTGTTCATATATTGCTTCAAAGCCCTTATATTCTTAATTATCTCAGGTAGCAACAGTACTGCTTTGCTGTGCATTTATCTATGACATCTTCTGGGTGTTCATATCACCAGCACTATTTAACGAGAGTGTAATGATTGCGGTAAGTAATTATTTAATTTTGTGTATTTACTCTGAAGTTTGTTTCAAATCTAATTCTAAGTTACGTGTTGATATATACTCATCTTTAAATATTCTTTGATTCCTTTTGAACCAAAATTTTGATAATAAAGCCTTGACCGCATTAACCTAGATTAAATGGGCCTTTGAGGGAAGGAGGCATGAAAAGCTGCAGCATATTAATTTTGGAATCTTTTGAAAGCCCAAAAAGATAAAAGGATCCAAGGTTGATCAATGGATTTCTCTTCTGGTAAGACTCTCCTATTTCTTTCTAGCCAAAATATCCACAAAATATGGTTTTGGTGCACCAAGGATTGACCACGAAAAATTTGGATAGATAAAGCATTGGTGGAATCACATTGCACCCAATTCAGATGAAAAGCATCTACAATTTTGTTCACAGGGAGCTGAAGAAGGGGCAATGGAAATGGATGGTTATCTGTTCTCTGAACCTCTTTTGCATGAAGCTCACCCGTGCAGGCTGAAGGCAAAAGAAGGGTTAACTTTCTGAACCCTATCCATAGTATTTAACCCTCAAAGAGTGAGGGCCAGATAAAGACATTATATTTTTAGGACCTTACTGTTCCATAAAGCCTTAAAGTGCGAAGGGCTGCATTAGGTTACCTTTAGTGATTCTAATGATAAGAGATTTCACCGAAAATTTCTCATTAATTTTCCAAATTTCATGTTCCCTATCCTTGACATTATAGAGGTGAATGGAGTTGAGGGAAGCCAAAGATTTTCCCACTCACAATCTCTCTCGTGAGGAGAGTTCCAAGAGGGATGGACCAAACTAACACCTCGTGATTCCAACTTTAGAAGTTCTACATTTTGTGTTGGCTGCAAGTCTGAGAAGTCTTGACTGACATTATTTTTTCCAGTTGGCTGGTTTCCCATGGATTCCCTCTTTGACATATCTTGGGTTTTTAGCTGTGTGCACACCATGGTCGTCCTCTGTGAGGTTTGCTATCATCATATGATTGAGAATTTTCCCGAGTTGCAAAAGCTAGGATCATTTGGGAAATTTGAGTGAGTAGTGAGTGCAAATCCATTTTGAGCAAGATGATGTTCTGTTGACCCCAACATTACTTGTTTTGGGCTTATTCCTCATAAAACACTACTCGAAGACAAGGTAGTGGTTTAGTACCAATAATCGACCGCAGACTTCATCAAGAAATTTATTGAGGCTCGTAAGAATTTTGAAGGACCTTTGTCTCCACCATTTTATGGAAGACAAAGATGTCCTCGTAATGTTTCTATTTGTGAGTTCCAAACAAGTTGAGTTGCCAATAATGAGATAAAGTGATATAATAATTTGTTATAGATGATTCACCTTGTTTGAGATCTTGTAGTGTAGTTTCTATTTGGAAGAGCTCAGCAGTGCTTCCTTGATTGGAGAGCGTGTCATGAGCTGCTAAATTTCTTTGGTGGTGGAACGTAATAAGAATTTCTCTCCAATCTCAGTTATCATTGTGTTGAATAAGCAGCTGATAACTTGATTCTTCCCAGCCCTCCATATTAAAAAATTTTGATCTTTGAGTCTGGGTGGATTGTCATAACCAATGAAGTGGTCTTCCCATCCTCGACCATACATAAACATTATTGCAGATTGGGACTATTGAAGATAGTTGTGGCTGTTGAACTTGTGACATGTCACTAGAGTAATGTTTCTCTTAGTGGACGATAGAAATATCTGAGGAATATCAACACTTGAATATTAAATCAGAAGAGGAAAAAAGTCAATGTTGGGAAGAAAGGCGGTGCGAGTAGAGGTGGCGATGAATGGCAGCGTTGGCAGCAGTGAAAAATTTTTTATTGGAAAATAAAATAAAAATACTTGATAATGTAATTTCTTATTGTTTCACGAGGCACGTTGTTTAAATAATATTTTTTAAGGGGTTAGTCGTATGTCTCATGCAATTGCTTTCAACTTCCAAAGTTAATTGATAATTCTACCTAGGGTATGTTTAGCAGGATGAATGGAATTATATTTATCCAGTTATTTATGGCGAGGGGCAAGGCGTTTGGGACCTCCTACACCTTGAATGCAGCCATGGTGAGGGCCTTCAACCTGGTGTGACATCAGGCGACGCCTGTTTATAGGTGGTGTCTCTCAGTATTAAAAAAAAAGGTTTAAAGAACCTAAACGCTAAAAGGTTGCACCCATCACCTTCCTCCATCTTTTGCCAACGGCTTCTTTGTGGAATGAGAAGAAAAGAATAAAAGGGAAGAAGCAGAGTCGAAATAAGTAGATAGAAGAAAAATCAAAGTGGAAAAGGAGGAAGAATGGAAGAGAAGAAGAGTGAAAGGAAGAAGAGTTGAAATTAAAAAGAAGAATATTCGGATGGAAGAGAAGAAGAATAAGAGAAGATGGGGAAAAGCAGAAGGCAGAATAATGAACATACATTTTCAAGAAACATTAAATGAGGGCTACTGCATGGTATCTCATTTTCAAGAAGCATCAAGTGCTTGTGCCATGCATGGTTTCAAACAGACAGATGACAGGGTTGTTGCCAATCGTTTTTTACCATATAAAAAATTTAAAGAACTCTATATATTTTTTCTTAATTTATTTAAGTTAACTTTTATTTAAATTTTAAATTATTTTCTTAATGTTTTAATGTTTTAAAAAATGTAAGTTAATATTTTTACCTAGTTATTGATAATAGTCGCCTCTCACCTTGTGGCAAGCAAGAGACTTGTCACTTTAGAGTGCGTCTGGCACTTTTAACACATTGTATTTATCATGCTGGACGTGTTTGTAACTTTCTCAGGTTGCCCGGGGGGACAATAGTGGTGGAGAATCCATGCCGATGCTCTTAAGAGCTCCTCGCCTCTTTGATCCTTGGGGTGGTTACAATATGATTGGATTCGGGGATATACTCTTCCCTGGTTTGCTTGTTTCGTTTAGTCACAGGTACTGATGTCACATACATTACAATGCTTCTATTGTAACGTGGGACAGTTTTTGTAGTATCTCTTGTATTTTTGGCTGTTTTACCTATCTCTTTGAGGAATATAAGGAAGGAAATAGGGAAGGGTGTATTTCTGTGAGTTAAGATGCATGCCATTTAATCTATAAGAAGGAAGGTGCCGTGTGCCATATCTTTCAGTGTCATGTCGTACAAGTTTCTTTGTAGTAATCATCATTCATAATGCACATTTTTTAATAGTTCAATAGAAGTTGAATGATGAGTGGATATTTTTAAAGATTCATTTTTCTCCATTAATTTAAACAATGTCCCTTGTTTTTCAGACCATAGTTTTGGAGATGAACAAATCAGTGAGAATCAAGTTTGGTTTAACTATAAGTGGAAGCTTTCTTAGATTCCATCGTAGAAGTGCTTACTGCCTCTATAAATCTTAATAGTATTGGACCAGAACTATTCACCTTCATTAGATTTTTCTTGTCCCCTTTCTTTTCATTTCCTGAAGATGTGCAATTTCTAATTTGAAGGTGACTGCCAAATCGTCCAAAATGACGAGATACAAAACTATGAAACTAAACACTTTTTCTGTTCACTCAAAGATGCATTGCATGCAAAAGGGTTACTGACGATGCTGAAGGCACTTCTTGTGTCTTTATTTTTGTACTTTAACGTAGTAGGGGCCTATTTTTTAAGTACTGAATATCTAGTATCAGAATTTAGTCATGGATAAATTATCAAGGACAACAGGATAGTTAAGTAGGGTTAAATTGGAATCGACGTTTTCCAAGCTGTAACTGGAACCCTTTTTTTGTGAATGGGGCGAAGATAAGCCAGCATTCAGCCTTCAGTCATTTCATATTCAGCTACCCAGGACTGCATGTAACTTTTTTCTTGATATTGGATGATTGGAACTCTTTTTATCCTATTTCAACCACCATATTGTAACTGTAATTTGTGATATGATTCTTACTTCTCTGGAGTTTTGACAATTATTATTGATAAAAGTAAAACCCTCTTATCTGACGAAAAATAATTAGCATAAAAAAGGAAATAAGGACAAATTTAGTACGCGTTCATACGATTATTGCACATATCATATGTTATTAATGCCATTAAGCTAAAGTTTAACTGCCTAAAATTGTAGACCTTGGAGAAAAGCTTGGACGATACACATATTGAAATTGAATGAAAACTCAACTCTCTGTAATTATTTAGTTATCTTTTTGCAACTCTGTTTGTTAGTTCATTCTCTTTATGTTGGTTTGTTGACCCCAGATTTGACAAAGCACACAAAAAAGGCGGGTGCAGTGGATATTTTCCTTGGTTGCTTTTTGGCTATGGAACTGGTTAGTACCTTCTTGACACGTTTTTTTCCTTTTTTTCTTTTTAGTGTCATGTCAAGTGAACCTTCCTGGCCTGTTATAATTTTCATATTTCTTGTTGGATCATATACCATAACAGAGGATTAAGTAACTGTTTTTTTTTTTTTGGGGAAAGGATTAAGTGACTGTTAAATCACCATGAACCCAAAAACTTAACTTGAGAAGTTACAGTAAATTTAATCTTTTATTAATACTTTACACTACTCTCTTGTGGGCTTGAAAATTTGCACAAAGTCCAACACTCTTGTGGGCTTGAAAATTTGCACAAAGTCCAACAAGTGACTATCAATATTAATTGGAAAGGAACATACATTACAGGGTTCGAACACAAGACCTCATTTGATACCAGGTTGATTTTAGGAGAAAAAATATTTTCACATTTTTTGTTGAATTAAAATTACACATCCCTCCGGGGACATCCGATAAAATTGGAACGATACAGAGAAGATTAACATAGCCCCTACGCAAGGATGACCCGCACAAATTGACAAATGGTTGAATTAAGATTACACCTTACTAAAATACTAAAATACCAAAAGAAAAGAAAAGGCCAAAGAAAGTAAACTAATCTAATTAACCCTTGAACTCTAGGGATCAAAGAATATAATAAAAATGTTTAAAATAAATCTAACTTTCCAAATAAGTTATTTACAAGAATTTCCAACTTTGACTCTCATTTTCAACAATGGACTTGGGCTTTGGCACGATATTCGCTAATGAGACGGTATAGGCACAAAAGTCGTTATGCCATGATAGTGTGAAAGGATGGATGGTTATTATTGGAAATATGAACCTTGGATTGGTCTTGGTAGGTGTGTCCCACGAAGTAGTGAATCAAGATGACACCCAAATATCATGAACTATTCACAATGGCATTTTAATGAACAATGGGTACTCGTAGGCTATAAGCATGGTAAGCTAGTTTTGGCCCAATAAGAGGCAAGATTCATCATGATTGAAATAAATAGATGTGACAACATGTCCCATAGATCTTGGTCTAATTTAGAGGCAAGGTGTAGCCATGAGGCTTACCAGGATTGCACGTTAAGGGTAGTTTGCATTGCAGAGTGCAAGTCAAGTTGCACATGTAGTTGTCAATGTTCACTTGAGACTAAGTCAATGATGGGTAACGATACTCATGTTTGGGTTGTTTGAGTGAATGCTCAAGATGACATAATAATGCAAACATGAAGAAGTTCAACTGAGGATGAGAGGGCCTCATTTCATATTTCAAGAAGTAAAGACTCGCACATAGAATGTTAAGGTTAGAGTATTTGAAGAAGTAAAGACTTGCACATAAAATGTTAAGGTTAGAGTTAAAGCTAGCCAGAGATGTTGAGATTATGCCACTGCAAGGTTGAAATGAGTAGGACTGTTAGCAAGTAAATAGGAAGGAGAAGTAATTATAGAGCAACGATGAGCTAAGCACCCTATAGAGTAAATATAGTAATAGAAACACATCATATACACTAATCCCAAGTTAGTCTCCTTTATGAATCATTTTTAGGTGCTTATATGTTTACTAATCATGTGACACCCAAGAAGGAGGGGTATATGAATGAACCTACACTACAATCGAATGAGAAGGGTCATGTAAGCATGGTTAAGAAAGACTTAAAAGAATTGATAGTAATTACTTATACTGCACCTTCCTTTTCGACAATGTAAGCACTTCAAAGTTAAATGTGCTTGGCTTGAAGTAATCTTAGGTTGGGTGACCTCTTTAGGATTCCTAGAAAGCATATGAGTAAAGACAAAGCATGCTGAAAGAACCTGTTTTGGTCTGGGATAGTTTTCACTCTTCTAAGTAGCTTAGATTACGTAGATGGTGTAGCTAGGTCGCAAGAGAATGCTGGGGTAACTATATGTTGAATCTAGATTCTGAATCCTAGTTCAAATCCTGGACTTGGACTTAGGGCGTTACAGTCATGTTGGTCGTAGAATAATTGATACACTTAAAAGCTTTTCTATCTAGTAATCACCAAGACTTTCAAATCACTTATAGCACTTAGTACGTTATTGCCTATCCCAACAAGTATAAGTTCAATGTGGTTGAAGGCATGAATACAATTCTTGTTAGCCACTAACCTAAACTATTAATATCTTATTCAGTTCTTGTAGGATCAGCTAATTATCTCGTAGACTTAAGATTTCAAGGTTTGGTGGCATAAACCTATAATCACTATAACCATGAATGTGGGTTGTTGTCTTGTGGAATTAGTTGAGGTTTCTATACAATGGCTTAAACTCTCACCATGATTAAATAATGATGAATTTAGGAGTTTCATCCATGAGTTATAATTTATGGAAGCTTTCATCAATCATCATTATGCTTCCTAGAATATACTTGTTCTGATTGTTTATACCATTTACATTCCACATGAGATTTATGATCCAATAAAAAAGTTAGATTGGTATACTTCGATCACTGATTTTTTTTTTAGTTGACTTGAAATCTAGTTGTGTATATTTCTATAGTTCTTTGCCTTGCCTAATGATATTGGATCAACCTTTTACAGGTCTCTTCTTGACTTATTTGGGCTTATATCTTATGGATGGGCATGGTCAACCTGCACTTCTTTATCTTGTCCCATGCACCTTAGGTAACAAAGTTTTTATAAATTAGTAGTTCAAGCCTTGAAATCCCAATTGTGAACCAGATCTTGTTTTGTACCATTTTTCCACTAGATCACAAGATTCCATCTTTTTTATCCCATTTCTTAAATTTGCCACTTATCGAAGTCCTTTCCGGGTTGTTTCGACCTACTTGCAGGTGTTACTCTTGTTTTGGGTATGATCAGAGGTGAGCTTAAGCAACTTTGGGGTTATGGGGAGGAGCCCTTGCATAGGGATCCTTCTGGAGAAGCTTAAAGCTTTAGGTCCCTTCCAAATGCAACTCTGTAAAATAAGGTTTTTTCTTTCTGTGGTGAGAAAGGCACTTGTTACGATGTTAAGGGTGGTGTCTTCTTATAATTGTAACATCTTTTGCCTGTATTGTCAACACTTGATGTATCTAAGAGGAAATTCATTTCTATAATTTGATCAGTCTTCAAAACTCTGGATCCATGATCTTAAATTTACTTTACATGATTTAGATTTTGAAAAGAAAATGAAAAATACCAATTTTGAAATGTATAGTGTCGCCAACCCAAGTATAGGCCAACTAGTTAAGACATAAAGTAACTTCTGTAAATTTCGAATTTTCACCCCTCACTGTTTGATTAACTCAAAATGTACATCTTGTTGGGTACTTGTCATTTGTTATCATTTTTTACCACCTGGAAATACTTTATGTCCATGTAAGATTTTTGAGGGTCATTAAGTCGTTAACTGTGATACATAAATAAGGTTAAATTATAAGTTTAGTCTGTGAACTTTCAGGTTTGTGTCTATTAAGTCCTTGGACTTTAAAAGTATTTAATGTCTCTGAACTGTAAAAAGTATTGAATAGATCCTTAAAAAGAATGTCTCTGAATTGTAAAAAGTATCAAATAGATCCTTAAAAAAATGTCTCTATAAAAAGTATCGAATAGATCCTTAAAATAATGTCTTTGAACTGTAAAAAGTATTGAATAGATCCTTAAATTGCACCTCGACTAATCTTATCAGTCTCTACCTAACCCTACAACCTTTGGTATCGGGAAAATACAAGAATTAATTTTTATGGTATGTGGCCATCATGAAATTTGAATTAATTCCCTTTCAATTTATCCGGTCACTTTGATCCAAGAGTTACCAATGATGGTTAACATGCTTTAATTTTGGTTTTTGAGTGTTTTTTAGCTTGATTTGAGCTGTTTTGTTAGTTAATTAAGTTTTAGTTTGGGTGAATATTTCATTGCTCTTTTTATTACTACTAGTGAGTAACACATGTGACGTACGTGAAGTTTATCATTATATTTTACTAAATAAAAAATGCATCCACATGAATAGTAAGTAGTAAAAAGTTTAAAAAATATTTACAAAAATAACATAATTCAAATACCACTCAAATCCAAATATAATGTAAAGCACCATATATTTTATAATTTATACTTTACGTCATATTTTAATTATTTCAAATTTTTAAAATTTGATATTTTATTAAACAATAACAACAAATAGGAGAAACTACATAGAGCATAAATGTTTTGAAGAAAAATAGCGAATAAATTACAATAATCAAATCTCCAAAATTACAATTATTTACATTATAAAATAAAAGTTGAAGATAGATAAAACAATCTGACTAAAATATTTGATTAAAAAAACATAATTAAAGAGAAAAAGATAAAAGACGACTAAATTTTGGTAGGAAAAAAAATGGGGAGAGAGTAAGAAATAATCTTTATATAGTTCGAGGAGATAAAAGAGTGATAAAACTTTTCATATTAAAAAACTTTTGAAAATTTCCACTATTAACTATAATTAAAAATAACTCAGAATTTTTTTGGATTAATTTATAGAAATAAAGAGAAAAATTTCTCTTTTATGTTCTAACTTTTGGCAATAAAAATAATTAAACATAAATTAAAGGATAATTGAGATATTATTTAAAAAGTTAAAGGGTAGAGGAGATGTGGAGAGAGATTAAAAATAAAAATTTAATTAAAAAGATAAAATGGGGAGAGAGTTTCTTTCGTACCTTCTACATATGGTATAGATTTGGACCATACTTGTTAATTTTGTGATTAGCATTTGGGTGTTTTTGTAGGGTAAATTTTGTATAATTTATTGGTTTGAGTCCTAAATAATTTCTTTTTATTCTTGGTTAAACTAAGATATTTATTTCATTTAAAGTTAAAATTCAATAAACCAAGGACATGAATATAAATATTGAAAGGAATTTTATTTATTGGCATTTTTTTTTTTGCAAAAACATTACGTTTTATTTAATCATTTTCTCTATTTATTTTAGGTGTATAATTCAATTTATTTGTATGTTTGAATTTGAATTTGAGCTCTTAAATGCTTCAAACGACTAGTTATCTTTCTTGGAATGTTTTACAAATTGATTATATGAAAATTGTGTTTTAATTGTATCGAGAGATTTGTGGTTGAATTGGAATTGTGATAAATTCACTTTCCTTCTCGTGTCAATTTTTCTGGTCTATTTATTGTGTAGTCTTGGAACATATCAAGTAAGAAGTGTGGAGCAAATTTGTTTTATTCTCTCAAATTGTTCAAGCATTGTTTATGGTGTAAAATTTTGAGAGAGAATTTTTTATGTAATTTAATAAGTGCAATTCTGTGAGTTGTTTTTCTTTTGTGATATTTCTATCAACTATTGGAGAAGACACATCCATCATTGAAGGGAGTTCAAGCGGTGGACTACAACACAAGGGGAGCTTATGTTTGAAAAGATTCAATCGAAGGAGGAATCCATCAAGTATTGCGGCATGATTTAAAAAGGGAGTTATTTTATGCATAAGTCAATATTAATTGTAAATTGTACTGATTTTTTTATTGTTAATCTTATTCTCTGGGCGTGGCCTCGTGGAGTAGGTTGGGAAACCGAACCACGTTAAAAACGTGTCATCTCGCTTAATTGTTTTAATTTCTAAGATTCAAAAATTTTGAAACTTTAAAAATAGAATAATATTTTAGGAAGTTAGTTTAGATCTTTTAAATATAAACATGAAGCTTTTATGTTGAGGTTTTTCTAAAGGCTATATAGTTTTTTAGACAGTGTTTGAAAGTTAAAGAGATGAAAAAAAAAAATTAGGACAAGACAAAGACAAAGACAAGACACAAGACAATCCTTTCTTTCGTGCAAGACCTACTTCGCTCCCTTATAAGACTGTTCTACAATACAACTTTGCAACATTTTTAACATTTTTAACATGTGAAAACCTTTCAAAACATGTTTTTATTTTAGAGAGAGAAAATATAGAAACAATAAGTGCAGCCTCGAGATAGACATGTTCTATTTGGAAGAGAGAAACAATAGGTTTCGTCTTAACTTGAAGAGCGATAGAGAGGGCGATCTCTCTCTGGGGTAAAAATTCGAATTAGGAAAAAAAATATACAACGGATCTCTTTCACTCTCACAAGTAAAGATTTGAATCTACACCGATAAAAAAATGTCACCTTAACGAATTGAATGAACCACTTTACTTTAAATTGTTTTCTCCTGACTTATTCTAGGTAAACCTATGTTTTAAGAATATTTAAATTTATTTTTCCTTTATTCAAAATCATCGTAACATACAAGCTCATAAATAATATATTTTTTAGTACAACAAAATTTGGTAGATTCGAACTTCCGACCTTTAA
Organism: Momordica charantia; assembly: GCF_013281855.1. Taxonomy (NCBI): domain Eukaryota; kingdom Viridiplantae; phylum Streptophyta; class Magnoliopsida; order Cucurbitales; family Cucurbitaceae; genus Momordica; species Momordica charantia. Next base: position 2,657,877 of record NW_028275165.1, on the reverse strand, counting down.
AGAAATAAGTAATATAATCTTCACTGCCTAAACTATGTTTATTTCGGTTTTTAAATACCACACCTAGTTTTGCAACGAAGAAGTTGTTAATTTGATGTCAACAAATGATATAAGTATTGAATTAATTTCCATCACATAAGCAATTATTAAAGGTTCAAATAATATTTCATGAGAGATAAAGGACACATGCTAATAAACTAATTCTTATCATTAATATTTTCTTCTAATCATAACAACTAATTACAAAGTTGAGAAAATAATTATAATAATTTTATAAAGATACTATATACATGTCATAGGGAACATATCTCAATGGTAATTGATATATATGTCCAATCAAAAAGTTGTGAGTTCACACATGCATGCACGAAATTACTGTAATTTCACATTTATATTATCGATGAATAGTTCATTTAATTAATAAACAACTTCCTTTTAAAAATTATAGGTTACCGACAAGCAAAAACTACAAGTTAAAACGGAGAAATAAAGGTATTTGATTATTATTGTAGTTAAATCTATGATTCTTTTAAACACGTTAGAAATTGGCTTTACTTGTTCGAAGTATTGCTTTTTCCCAAAAAAAAAAAAAAATCTCGAAATATTGGTTTAGATTATTATTATTGATATGTTCTATAAAAGTCCCTTTTCTTTTAACATACATTCGATTTATTTTCTACCAACAAAAACTCATGCTCGAAAATAAATAAACATATATATTTTTTTTCATTTTCTGAACATATATATTTTTAGTCTAGTTCTATTTGGTCTTTAAATTGTAAGATCTTACACCTAGTTCTTAAAGGTTTAATAAATGCTCCATTTTTGTCTTTGACGTTAGTATTCTGTTAGTAATTAAGTTAACACAAAGATGACATGATAATTTTTTTTAATGAATTTAAATGTTGATGTTACAATTTTCTTTAGAATAAAAAAATCTCATTCCCCACCCTCTCTCGTTCGCTTCGTCGTCCTCATGTCACTTCCTGTCACGACCCAAATGAAACTATTATCCGAATTTTTAGAGACTACAAAGATAACTTTTTCAAAAAAGAAAAATCATATTACTTCAAAAATCTATTGACATACTATATAATATGAAATTAAAAGTTTAGGATGAAAATTAATTAACCTTACCAAGCTCACGTAGAAAGTGGATTTTTTTTCACTTCATTTTAGGAAAGTTAAGAAGGTAAACTATTAATTTTTAAGTATTAAATTACAATTTTAGTCTCAATTGCAATTTTGTGCCATATTTTTAGAAGTTGAACCACTCTCTACCATTATTGAGGTGGAACAGAAATTCAGCCTGACAAGTTCCTTTGTTAGATGTGATAGATAACATGACATGACATTCTAAAGAAACTGGTTTGGCAAGTGACATTTGATTGAAAGAATGAGAACGGAAAACAATCATATTTTGAAATGCAACTAAAAGTTCTCATCGTATTTTAGTGACTACGACGACAAACACTGTTAAGTATAATGGTACCCTTCGCACTCTAGATATCTCCACAATGATATGATATTATCCGTTTTGGACATAGTCCTCACGGCTTTACTCTTGGCTTTTAACACTCTCTTCTCTAAACTTTACTTGCACTCCTTACCCACCCAGCAGTAAGATCTCAAAATTTCCAATAAAAATTAATATCCTGTTATCAAAGCACACTTTTTATCAAAATTTTGGTGTTAGACATACTTCTTGATTCTAAGTATTTGCGACCACTATTTTAGTTTTGCCTTGTTTGGTAGCATGTGGAAGACTTTGAATGACAAGACAATATTGTGGAGACACCAAAAAAACGAGTTTTTGACTGAAAACAGAAACAAAACTGAACATCACCTGTTTCTCCACAAAACATCCAACACTTTTGTACACTGTTTTAGGCACTGTTGTGAATATTGTTTGCAAAGACCAAATTAAAGCAATAGTGTAGATGCAGTATATGGAGTTCTCGCCCACTAAATTTGACATTATTTAAAAATCCAAAGCCATTTCATGGGGTGTAAAATTATTGGAGAAAGTGGGTCTGTCACATTCATCGCAATTTCTCTGTCAAAGTTCTTGTTGGTTGAACTTTTTCATAATTAAGAGTACATTAGGTTTTGGTGAATTTTGCCGAAAGGATAAAGGACCTAATAAGGATTTATAATAAATGAGCTACTTCTCTCATATCAATTAATTTTGAAATAAAACCTATGAATATTGATATGATATTAGAGCCCAAAAATAAAGCTCAAACGAACATGTAATCCAAAAATGAGATATGGTCAAAATTGGTGAATCCAAAAGATGGGTGAAAGGGCATGTTAAACAACACTTTAAAAAGTTAAGTGACCTAACAATGATTTATAATATAAGTAGGCTACTCCTCGTCAATTGGTTTTAAAATGGAACCTCATGAATATTCATATGGTATCAGAGTCGCGATCAATGAGTCAAAAGAGTCACATTCTTGAGAATGTATGTTAAGGATCCTACATTGAAAAGATAAGAGACCTTAATTACAAAAGTTTATAATAGACATGGGTTACTCTCCTCATTGCCAATTGGTTTTGAAATGAAACTCTATCAATATTGATATGATATTAGAGTCAGAAACTCAAACGAGTATCTTGTCCAAAAATGGGATCAGACCAGATTGGTGAAAATTCAAAAGAGGGCACCATCTTGAGGAGCATGTTAAGGATCGAAAAAATAAGGGACCTCACAAGGATTTATAATATTCATGGGGTTCTATCTCAAAACCAATTGATAGCTTCAATCGAAGCATAGCTCAACTGATTAAGATTATATATTTGGCTCTGCAATTGGAAATTCGAAAAAAAAAAATATATTCAAATGCCTATTTGAAGATAGTGATGAGCAGGTAGTTTACGAAACAACTAGATATTGGTTTAAAGATTTAAAGATTGTTTATCATAAGGAAGTTTGTGTTGTTAAATCCCTAACCCTTTTACTTTTCTTTTCTTTTTGGATTTTTTTTAGAGATGTCATTCTATAGGAACAAATACAACATAAGACCCACAACGTCAAAATGTCAGGGTTTAGCTTTTTGCATTTTAAATATTTCTAATTGGGGTGAAATTACTATTTTTATGCTTTGATTTATTGGTGTACAACATGTGGGGATGAGGGATTGAACTCAACAACCTCTTAGTTGAAGATATATGTCAACTACCGTTGAGTTCGCTTTTGGTTATTGCTATCTAGGATTAATTACACATGTTGCTTTTAGATATTAAATTAATTTGTTAATTTGTTTGGATATATTACCGTTGTTTTCCAGACTTCTTGGATGTTCATGTGATCATTCATCTTATTCAAATGCATATTTACCTGTCGTTTTTAACATTTTTTTTAATTATTATATGGATTTATTCATGTGTTTAACATTTTATTATTATTATTATTATTATATGGATTTATTCATGTTTTCATATGTTGTGGATGATTTTGTGGTAGGTTCAACATGTTTACTTTTGTATGTTGTTGTGAAATGTTGATTGTTGTGAAAAAAATGCACTCGATACTTAAAGGATTAGATAAAATAATCTGAAACTTATAAGTAACAAGAAAGATAAATAAAGATTAAGTAGAAGAAAATTAAATGTCGGATCTATACTGGTTCACTCAATGTGGGTTACGCCCAATTCTCTGCTACCGTTGTAGTTCTACTAAAATGTCAGGGAGAATCTCCCAAGAGTTTATAAGCTCCTTACAATGATTTCTCTCAGTTTTCCCTCACACAGAAAAACGTCCACGAATCACTCTACAAGCTTTCAAACTCTCGAACGGATACACAAGTATTTAACTCTCAAATTCTCTCTTGTTGGAGAATTTCTCATGACTCTCTATTTGTGCGACCATACAGACTTCTCTGAAGTTTGCATACCTTTTTCTCTTGCCCTTGTACTGTAAATCCCTATGGTTGCGCCATGTAAATTTCTTCCTCCAAATCACCATGAAGAAAAGCTGTTTTTACATCCATTTGTTCTAGGAACAAATCTTCTTCTGCCACTATCGATAGAACAATCCTAATGGTAGTTAGTTTAACTACGGGAGAGAAAATCTCAATAAAGTCAATACCTTCATTTTGATTGAAAGCCTTTTACTATAAGCCTTGCCTTGTACCTTTTGCTGTCGTCGGGTTCCTGTTTGATTCTATATACCCATTTATTCTGCCAAGCTTTCTTAGCTCTTGGTAACTCAGCAAGTTGCCATGTTTTATTGATCATTAGAGAATTCATTTCTTCTTTCATGGCTAACTCCCAGTTAACAGAGTCTTCCAGCTGAACCGCCTCTTCATAACATTCAGGTTCACTTCTATCAGTCAGTAAAATGTAATTCAATGTAGGGGAATACCTTTGTGGTGGTTTGATTGTTCTACTAGATCTTCTAACTGTTGTTGGTTGTGTTCTCTGAACTAGATCAGTTTCCACAACTGGTTCATCAGATTCCACAACCTGTTCATCAAATCCCACAACTGTTCCTTCAGGAGTAATTGTATTCTGATCTTCAATCTCTGTTGTTTTAGTCTCAACCTTAGGAGGACTTATATGTTCAGTCTTCTCTGTGCTTCCATCTAACTCTGTCTTTCCTGAATCAACTTTATTTCTGTCTTTGTATTAGACTTTCTCATTGAAGATTACGTTCTTGCTTCTGATAATCTTTCTGTTTTGGTCATCCCAAAATCTGTAACCTATCTCAGCTCCACCATACCCAATAAAAAAACATTTATTGGATTTGACATCCAATTTACTTCTGTCTGCAGCATCAATGTGAAGGTAAGATACATAGCCAAAAACCTTTAGATGGGAAAGGTTTATCTACTTACCAGTTTAGACTTCTTCAGGCAATTTGAAGTCTAGTGATGTGGTCAGACTCTTATTGATCAGATAGGTCGCACAATTGATTGTCTCTGCCCATAACATCTTAAGCAATTATGCATGTATTCTCATGCTCTTAGCATGCTCATTCAACGTCCTGTTCATTCTTTCTGTCACACCGTTGTGTTGTGGTGTTCCTGGAAGAGTCTTTACCATCACAATTTCACTATATTCACAATATTTCTTGAATTCCCTACTAACGTACTCACCACCATTATCTGACCTCAAGCTTTTGATTTTCAGGCCCGTCTCATTCTCTACTATGTCATAATTGGGTCTGACTCGAATGATCTACAATAGCTATCATATCTTTGTCGTTGTCGTTGACATACAAAGTTCCTAACTTTCTTTCTCGAGGGATCACCATGGAACCCTTTATAACTTTCCAGTTTCCTTGACCGAAGGATATTTCACATCCTTCATTATCCAGCTGCCCCATTGATAACTCTCCAAAAGAGAGTTATTCTAGTCTTCATTTGGGTAGTTTTATACAAGGAATTGTCAAAGTGTGGTGGTTTTGGTGCGCAATTAGCATAGAAAAGAGTAAAAAATGAAATCCGAGCTAAAAGCCCCAAGTCTTGAATGTTGTAGCTAAATATTGCGCTAAATGCTCTTATTTCTAGTGTAAATGCACAGGTTTGGAAGCAAAGGACTAAGCATAAATGAAGTGCAAAAATCTAGAGAAGAGTGGGTAGGAATTTCGAGGCAGAGCAGATAAATGTTGGAGCGAAGCAGAGCTAGAGCATCGATTCACTACGCAATAACAGGCCAGACACGAGATTTACCGTGTCCGTACAATTTTCAGTTGGGTGCCCTAATTTTGAAGCCCGATATAAAAGGGGCGTGTCGCCCTAGCCGCCACACACAGATCCCAAAAGGAGCACGATTTTGAGAGCTGAAAAGATAAGAGGAAGATTGTCTCCATTTTTGGGGGAGCAAGCTGATAACAGAAGGGGGATATTATGCTGCAATTTCCAATTGACAACTTCTTCTTCTTCGTTTTCTGCTGTCTCCCTAAGATGGGTTGTTTCCTTCTTCTACCCATAATTTCTTTTTCATTTATGAGCTAAACCCCATTTCGAGGGAGTCTCCCATGCTGTAACTACTGTAAACTGAACCTCTCACTATTTTACTTATTTTTAAATGAAGCAATTTATATTGCTTCGATCTTGCGTGACATTGTTGGCCCCATGTCGTGTTTACTAGCGTCTATATTGACCCGAAAGGGCTTATGGGTGCTGACTTACTTCATTTGGGATTAATACTTTTCTATAGTAATTGTGGATTCTCAGGAATGAGATCCCCTAATCTTGCCTAAAGCTTATTTTACCGTTTGAGAACTTAGCAACGGGAGTTGTGGGTTTTCATGTTCGGGTGTCTCGGAAGGGAACCATGTCGAGCTGGACATTAACAAGCATTTGTTAGTTAGAGGGTAGGTTGATAGGCTGTGAATGCATGTGAATCTCCCCCACTTTTCCATATCTATATTCTCCTTGTTTTCATATTCTGTGCTGGTTCTTCTGCTTGTTATCAGCTTTACAAACTGTGTTTGCTGTTGTGTTTTGTTTACTGCTTTATTTATTTTACGTTTATTTGTTCAAGCCATGAAAAACCTTCTATACTTCTTTATTTTACACTTTTGGTATCTGCAAACATCGTTTTGAATATTATCCAAAGTCCATGTGGATTCGACCTCGTTTCTTACTACAATCGACATTTCGTGTATACTTGCACGTGTTGTCAACACGGTTGTGTGGACGCAACACCCATAGAAATCAGGTTCTTTATCATATTCTGAACGTGACATACCTTTCGAATCTTTCAGACTGAACTGTTCACCATTTTTAAATTAACGTCACAAATCCCAATGATGTCCAAAGTCTCTCCATCAGCAAGATACACCTTTCCAACATCTGCAAATTTCAATTTCTCTTTTCCACAAGAATTTGAAATAGCTGCCTTCATAGGCTCCCAACTGTCGGGTAAGGATCTCAACAACAAGATCGCATTTAATTAATCTTTAAATGTTAAATCGACAGCAACCAGTTTTTTAACCAACATATCAAATTCATTTATATGGGCAGCAACAAATGTACCTTTATCCATCATCAAATTACAAAATTTAGTTGCGAGATACACCTTATTATTTACCGAAGGCTTTTCATATATGTTGGGCAGTGCATTCATCAACCACATTGTAGTAGTCTCCTTAGCTACGCTGCTATGCACATTTTTTGTTAATGTTAGGCGAATCGTACCCAACACCTTCCTGTCCAACTTTTTCCATTTGGCTTGTCATCCGGCTTCTTGTCTAATGGCAATTCCAATTCCTTAGATTGTAAATAATCTACTATCTGATCATTCCAGTACGAAAAATTTGTTCCATAAAAATAACCAATTTATCTTCTCCAGTCATCGTTCTTAAACCTTGGGCTTTAATACCAATTGCTGGGAAAAAAATGCACTTGACACTTAAAGGATTAGATAAAATAATCTGAAACTTATAGGTAACAAGAACGATAAATAAATATTAGGGAGAGGAAAACTAAACGTCGGATTTATACTGGTTCACCTAGTGTGGGCTACGTTCAGTTCATTACTACCGTGTTAGGTTCTACTAAAATGTCGGAAATAATCTCCCAAGAGTTTACAAGCCCCTTACAATGATTTCTCTCAGTTTTCTCTCGCACAGAAAAATGCTCACGAATCACTCTACCAGGCTTTCAAACTTTCGAACGGATACACAAGTATTTAGCTCTTAAACTCTCTCTTCTTGGAGAATTTCTCACGACTCTCTATTTGTGCACACCAATCAAATGACTCATGTATCTCTATTTATAATAGATGGTATGACAAAAACTAAAAAGAAACGAAAAATAAAATGGCTCAAACTAAATAGGACAAGGAAAAATTTAAATGAAACTTTTCCTTATACGAAAAAGATTTTCTCCTTGGTTTGGCTCCATAATCTCAACATTAATAACATAGGGTAAACACGAAGCAGAAACAAAAATTAGGTGAGGGGGGCATCAAGTATTTTTTTTCTAGCATAATGTTGTTTACTTAAATTATCCACATATAGTTTATAATGAAATTTGTTGGGGGTAAGAATGAATATATAAATATTGGGTGTAAAAACTATGCAAAGAACCAAAGGTAAAAATTCCAAAGTCTAATGAAAACATTAAAAATAATCTACCTATCGTTTGATAAAGATTAAAAGACAAATAAAATATAAAATTATAAAGAGCGACAAGTACAAATGTATTTCTATTTGGGTATGTTGTGGATGATCTGTGCTCGAATTTTTGGACATGTTTACGTTTAACTTTTGTTCGTTGTCGTGATTATTATCTAATAACATATGGCAAACAGGAAGCAAAACCAAGTGATTGCGGGGCAATCAACAATCTTTGTTCAATATGTAGTACATTATTCGTAGTAATTGTTTAGAGATCATTTATAATGACAATTGTTGCGTAGTTAGGAATATATACACATTGAATGTCATGTAAACAAACCAAAGATAAATATCCAAGAAGCCTATGAAAATATTAAAAATAATCTACTTATTATGAGATAAAGTTAAAAAACTAAATATATAAATAAAAGTATAGAGTGTTTAAAATAGTGCCAAATAAGCTATCTATTGCTCGATTAAAAACAATCAATAACGAAATTTAAAATAGTCAATTGGCAGGTAGGTTCTTATATCGTCTATGATTATGTCTAAACTGACAACATCTATCACATCTTACTATCGAAGTACTTTCACCACGTATAAGAAGTCTTCTTTTGAATGGTTTACCAACAGAGTGCTTTACATTGGGAGAGATGATTTCTGCATCATCTTGTTGAATGGATTGGGGTATATGGTGAGTTCGACCAATTGGTGGTGTATACTTCCCCACTATTTAGTGGTTGTAGTGTTGAAACGTTGTAGAATTTCTAGATAAATGACTGTAAATCCAATCCTCTACAGTTGATAGTGAGGCATATGCATGAGGGCATGGAATCAAGTCTAGATCATATTGTCTATAAGTTCATGTGCGATAGAGAATATTGACTTCGAAATGTCTATTGTGGCCGTAGACTTTGTATATGTACCGATTTATCGGGTATATCTGTGTACCTACGGTAAGAAAATATCAATATATGTTTTTAGTATAAAGAATAAAAGAGTATGGAGTATATTAAACTTACATTCTATTGTACGACTGTCTTTTCAAGACGAACATAATGTGTTGGTGATCTATGATATGAGGTATCAATCGCATGATTCATCATTAGTATACTTTACTACTAGTTGTCTTTTATTGGATTTTAGAGTTTTTAATTGAAAGCTATCTTTTAAGGCGAGGAGTAAACTGTTTTCTTCAATTCTATCTTCACTACTAGAATTTTAGGTTTTTGTGATGTTAATGAACAGTAAAACATTGTTGAACTTTTAATAAAAATGTCACGAAAGGTAAAAAAAACATGTTTTTTGAGGGGAAAAATAGAGACTTTCGGATTTTTGACCTTTCATGACGTTTTTTAACCGTCACGAAAAGTTTAGCAAAACATTCTTTTTTTCGTGACGTTTTAGATACTTTTTTGCTAGAAATTACTGAGTGTTTCGAATTTTTGACTTTTCGTGACTTTTTTCTAACCGTCACAAAAAAGTTTAGCAAAATATTTGTTTTGCATGACGTTTAATGGAGATGCACGTTTTTTTGCTGGAAAAGTTTAAGCTCTTCAGATTTCCGGCTTTTCCATAATGTTTAAAAAAACGTCATAAAAAGTTATTTTCCGTGACATTTGAAAATCGTCACGGAATGATAAGACTCGTTTTTTGTGGGAAAATCGGATTTTTTGGCTTTTTCATGACGTTTAGAAAACTACTTTTTTTGTGATGTTTTTTAAATGAAATCCATTTTTTCGTGATATCTAAAAAACATTATGAAATAGTGGAGTGATATTTTTTGCAGGAAAACATGAACACTATCGAATTTGCTATCATTTGTGAAATTTTTATCTCTATTTGTACTCACGGTTTTTTTATAGTCATCATGAAAATTTACTCCTTTTGTGATGTTTTTTAAACGAGATCCATTATTTAAACGTCACAAATACCTTTCATGATAGGAGCATAGGTGATGTCGTAAAAAACGTCACGAAAAGTCGAATTTCTACTAGTGCTTACTTTGAAAAGTCAATCTTCTTTTAGACAAAGTTAGGATGGTAAAGAAAATCAATGTCAATTGAGTCCATTACTTATAATTTTTTTGGTTAATGATAAGTTATGGTCTTCCTTGGAGATGCACTTCCTCTCTCGTGATATATGGTGGTATCTACATAGTCACTATCCATAATAATACACCAATCACTATCCAACCCATTCTATAGAATTGATAAAACCCATGTTCCATCCATGTCTTCATATAACCTAATAATAATTGACTTGTTTACACCATTCTAAAACTGCGAGAGACATGACTTTTTTTAATCAATAAATTAATATCTTTTTTAATGCTTTCAATGAGATGGGATAAAGTGAGATCATAATGAACTAACACTTGAGTTATTTTAAACTCGTTGTATCGGTTTTTTTCATCCCAAATACAATAATAGAGTATTGTGATTGGTACATAATTCATTGTTGTAATAATTAAGTAGTTACCGCAAGTGTATGGGTCAAGTTCTAATAAATGTGGTAAGTCAATAGCGATATCGTCCACTGGGTTGAGTTTCTAATTCATTAAGTACCACATATACAATTACTCACTTTTATTTACAGAACCAAAATCGTCGAATGAGAGAATATAATTAAAACAACTAAACATGCAATAAAAGAATAGAAAATCAATGGGAAGAAATACCCTAAGGAATTGATTTTACGTACTAAATCTATGAACCGATTTATTATTCAGCGGTGCGTTTGGTTGGTAATCAAAATTCAAAAATCTGAAAACAAGGAATTCAATGAAAAACAGAGTTATATTCTTGGTTTCAGTATTTTCAAATATATATTTGGTAGTAGATTTGAAAATTATCTCAATTTAAAAAATTGTTCAACGTGTTTTAAGAATATATTTGTAAACTAGTAGTAGTTATCAACTAAGTATTTATTATAATCTACCATAGTATTAATTAATTTATTAATATTTTTGTTATAAATTTTGTATATTACTATTTTAAAATTGTAGACATCGTATTTGGTCCGGCTCTCTTTTATTATTATTTATTATTATTATTTTTATTATTAAGTGTTATTTAATTGTTTGATGAAAATTAACATAAGGTTTTAAAGTAATTGTTTTGGTTAAAAAAGTAACATTAGTTTTAAGGAAAAGTTTTAATGAAATCAAATCATAAATTTTGTTTTAAGAGAATTTGGTTTATTAAAAACAAATATATATTAAAAAGAAGAAGGATTTGATTTCAAACGATTTTGTTTTAAATATTTCATTTTATCATTAAAAAGATAAAAGATAAAAATTGAATTGATTTTTTAATTAAAAGGATTGATTTCGTTCTTTCTCGTCAAAGCCATAACAGCCACATATAACGTGGCATCAGTGGTTCCTCTCCTTCCCCTATTTTCTCAACCCTCCATTGTGTTACCGTTGGAGGTGTGTGTATTTAAGAGAGGGGGCAAGCAAGCAAAGGGAGAAAGACTTTCTTTTTTTTTTTCATGTTTTGTTCTCTCTCTTCATTCTTAAACTACTATACTCCTTTTTCTTTTACTTTTTTTCTTTCCTTTTTCTCTCTACCATTCATCTTCTTCCTCTTTCTCCTTCTTCATTTTCACTTCCAAGCCCCACTCACACCCCCACATTCCCGGCGGTACACTCAGGTCTCCCGGTGTTAGCGAAAAATTTGTCGTATTTTTAGCTAATTCGAAGTTACTAGGCTGAGTTTATTGCATTGAGTCTTAATTACACTAAAACCAGCATTATCCTTGATATTTGTTACCCCAAATTCAATTGCAAAGTCACTGATCAGCATCATTTTCGTTAAAAAGACTTCACTTGTCCTTGAGGATTGATACTCGAGATACCCATTCCGTTTTACTACTTGTGACGGGTGTACCGTCGTGCCCACGCCCCGACACCCTTTGTGGGATCTAGGTTAGCGCGCAATTAGGCACCGTAACCTGGCTTCCGGTTCATTCCGCATCGCCAGTTCTGCTTACCAAAAATGGCCCACTTGGAGCTTGTGTTTATCTCATTTGCAACCTCTTCAAAAGTATTAGTTTTCCATTACAAGATGAGTGCAGTGCGAATGTTGTCGAGGTGCGTGTTAGTGAGCTTGAAGGTGGAGTCTCGCACCAAGACGGCCTCAAAAGATTTCGAACTAGCACATAAGAAGACCTATGAGGACCTTAAGATGCCCCTATGGGACGTTTGCCTTCAAAAGGATGCCATTCTGGCTTTGCAATGCCCCGCAACTCCGTTCGTGCTAGCAGCGTGCAGCGGTGACGATTGAGTGTTGCCATTCGTGACGGGCAGCAACGGCGCCCTGGCATGGCGCCATGGCGCTGCACAGCGCCACGGCGCTATAGTGCAGCGCCGTGGCAAGATGATCTTAGGTTCGTCTTGCAAGAGGATTGTCTTCAAGCTTCTGCGCCTAACGCCACTGTGGCGGTGCGCAGCGCCTATGACTGGTGGATCAAGACCCATGATAAGGCCAAGGTCTACCCCTCTTTTAGACCTGTAAAGCAAAAGTGTCGGTCTGTCGACGCTGAGCGTAGCCTTGTAATGGTTAGGGAACTTGATAAGCTCTTACGAGTTGACTTTATAAAAGATGTTCACTACCCCACGTGGTTTTCTAATGTAGTATTAATTAAAAAAGCTAACGGTAAGTAGTGCGTCTGCATCGACTTCACGAGCCTCAACAAAGCCTGTCCGAACGATAGTGTCGGTGGCCATGGGCGGGCATGGGGCGGGACTCGGTGGATGAAGCATGCCTTGTGGTTAGTAATAGCCTCCATGTTACATGGAAAAAATTGAACAAGTTTGATAGAACTAAGCGAATGTGTCATCCCTTTGCCTATCTTATAACAACCACGACACTGAATAAATGGGTTTTATGTGTTGCGAGGGACGAATAAAAGCATCGAAGGACGTAGTGTATTGTGGCAACAAGGCCACTCTACTCTGTCACTCTAGTACGGTAATTCCAGCTCCAATAACGTATATTTAAGTTGTTGCAGTTAAAAAGCTCGTAGTTGGACCTTGGGTTGAGTCGGTCGGTCCGCCTATGGTGAGCACCAGCATATCAGGTTATCCACGTCCGAAGCATAGTGTATACATCTCATATCCTCAACTTCTTGAGGTGTCTTAGGACATTGGTCCTCAAATAGATGAATTCCATTCGGAGGAAGGAATTTTTATCTCTCAAGAACGATACACTATAGAAATTCTTGTGAAATCCAAGATGTTCAATTCGAAACCAGTTGCTACTCCGATCGAAATTGGAGTGAACCCATTTATTTCTTCCAAGTCCCTGGGAGGTTATCGAACATGCAAGGGCACGCCACATTCGCATACTTGAACGCTTCAGAGTCGCGTATTTTCTCTAAGTGTTCGCGAAGAACGACTATCTTCCATCGCGCGAGGTAAACAATGCAAGAACCGATCCACATTGCGGCCACTCGAAGTACTACTACTTCGGGGCACGTCGAATCAATGAGGAGGAGTCGTGCCGACAGTTCGATGGAGAAAGTGAACAAGGTAAAGTTTTTTTTTTTTGGAAGAAAGCTTTTTTTAAATAAAAAAGAAGTTTTTGATTGAAAAAAAAAACCAAGCTTTTCCTTTGCTTTTTAAAACTGGAAAATCTTAAATGTGGTTATTTAAGTTTTGGTAAATGAGATGAAGTTTAAATGAATCTTAAATGCTTGTTTAAAAAAGGGAAATCATTTAATGCGAGTTTTTAATTACACTTGGAAAATTTGTTTGAGTTTTAAAAAAAAATTTAGGTAAAAAGAAACCTAGATTTTTAGAAAAAGGGGAATCAATATTAAAGTTTATTTATTTTAGAGATAAATAAAAAATTTCTAGAAAGGAAAGTTTCATTTTTTAAGTTTTTTTTAAATAAGTAAAATAAACTAAGTTTGTTTCAAAAAAAAAGAAAGAAAGAAAATCTTGTAATTCAAGTAAGTTTGAAAGCAAATAAACAATTTAAAAGAAAACCATTTTTATCTTTTGAATCTAAAAAAAATGAATAAGATTTCTTTTTTTAAAATAAATTTGATTTTAAATAGGAGATTTTTTTTAAACGAATTTCAAATCCCAAGAATAAAAAAAAAAATTCATTTTCGTTTATATTTTTTTTTCTTTTTTTCTTTAAACAAAATTTAAAGATAAAATTTTGTTGTTTAAAAAGAACATATATTAGATTATGGCATAGTGGCAAAAGCTTTAGGTATTGACACCCATGTTACAAGTTTAAGTCTTCATATGTACCTCAAAATGATATATTTTTTTTTACTTTATTTCATTTCTTTTTTTTTATCATTGTTTTTACTAAATAATCATTTTAAATAAAAGTTTTTTTTTCTTTTTAAACAACAGATTTTTTTTATTTTTTTCTTAAACAAAATTCAAAAATAAAGTTTGTATTATAAAAAAGAATTTTAAGTTGCATTCTAAGGTGTTGGCATATTGACAAGGCACTTAGGTATTAATACTCATAGCTGAAGTTCAAGTCCTTAATTTTTATTTTTGGACCAAATATAATAGGATAATTTTCGACAAAATATGGTACCGTTTTCGAACGGGTGTCGTAGGGTGCTAACACCTTCCCTACGCTCAACCGATTGCCGAACCAAAATTCTGTTTTCGTAGACCAAGTTTTTTTTTAAATAGGTGATCAATCACACCTTGTAGATGATTGGTGGCGACTCCAAACCCTAATCTCGAAAGAGACTCGTCAGGGGTGACGTCGGCCGCTCCGCGTCGCGATGATGTTGCGACATCTTGGCGACTCCACTGGGGACCTTTAGAGATTCAAACCATTATTTTTATCATTTATTATCCTATTATATTTTTTTCCTCTTTCTTGTTCGCTTTGTTTTTTTTATGTTGTATTATTAATTTGGTTTGGCATCACATGCATCTCGCACCAATACACAAGCCTCCTACCCGGGCTTTACCTTTAAGATTAGATCGGAGAGTGAGTAGTGTGACCTTCGTGGAATTTCGGTTCCGGTACAGGTGCATGAAATTCTCCACTCAAGTTGATCATACCGCGTAAGTGTATGGAAGATTTAGGGGCTGCTTTCCTCTAGGTTATGTAGGCATTAACTTTACACTCATTTTAGCATCAGATTTCTGATATTTATTTATTTGTTTGTTTAGTTTGTTTGCATTGGTGTTAATAAATTGATTTGTTTAAAAGAGTCTCATGCATTTACATAAGTTACTCATTTCTCACTTAATGATCGTTACTTTTTTTTAGAACAATAAAAAAAAAGAGTTTCACAACTTTCCCTTTTCCTTTAAATTTATTGTTTGCCAATTGAGTCAAAATTGACCTAAGTCTTAAATCATTAACATTGACAGTAAATTAAAGCATCAGTTCCAGTAAGGCTCCTACCCAAGAGTGGAAAGAGCAAGACCAAGAAACTGTCCGTTAATGGTCAGAGAACATGCATCATACTCATGGTGACGCATTATCACAGAATGTCATCACGTCCTTTCAAAGTGTAACGTTCCCAGAAAATCAGTTGGATGTCTTGAGACGATTGTGGGAAGGGTTAAGACCAGATAGAAAGACTCAGTTCATACAAAAATATGGCCACATAGTGCAGCTTATGTACGTGCAAGTCAACTTCTCAATGGTTAGGGCATTAGTTCAACATTGAGATCCGACCTATAGATGCTTTACTTTTAGCTCAATGGATATAACCCCAACTATCGAGGAATACCACACCCTTTTACAAATACCACTGCAAGAGAAAATTGAGGTTTATTCTTATGATGGTGGGTTTACGTTGGAAAGGGCAGTATCGCTGCTTGTAGGGAAGATATCTGCTGGTGAGATTGAAAAACATGTGGAAAGGAAGGGAGAAAACACATGTTTGTCGATAGAATATATCCTGAGCCTTCAACAGAGATTCGTTAATGAAGAAAGGGAGCTATCACTATTAGCTCTATGCTTATTCAACTTGGTTTTATTCCCTAAAGTTAGTGGGTACGTTGAAGAGCAGGTGGTCAAGCTATTTGTCAAGGTAGAGATAGGGGTTAATCTCGTAATACCCATCCTTGCAGAAACCTTCTGAGCACTAAATTTTTGCAGATCGAGAGGAGTAAGGAAATTTATAGGTTGTGCTCAGCTGCTATACATTTAGATCCTCAGTCATATAAATTGTCCACCAGAGTTCAAGTGTCCTCAGGTTAAATTTTCAAGATCGTGGAGTAGATTACAAAATCTCATCCTTGAATTCAACCAAGGGGATTGAGGTCAAATCCACCCAGGGAAAGAAGAGTGCAGCATTTTCTTTGCAGGAGTAAGGCTAGAAGACGCGGAGTGGAGGGCCCGATGGATGTCAACCAAACCTATGATGTATAGGTGCGGTAAATTTCACAGTCTACCGTTATTGGGTCCTCGGGGATGTGTATCTTATGCCTCATTAATGGTACTGCGCCAGATATGGGTACGTCAGTTTATCCCAACCACACATGACTTAAGAAACTCTGAATTTGCCTATGATGTTGGGTTTTGCAAAAATAAAATTTAGGAGGTCGTAAAGGCGTGGAAGGCAATTGTCAGAATCCAAAGTGGCAATTACCACGATAATATATTTGAAGGATACGAACAGTGGCATTTGAGTAGAGGAAAAACTGTGGTTCTCCTACCAACCGACAAGGGCAAAGGGAAGCTAGAGGTTCCCACTAGGAGAATTCTTTCTGAAATGAGCCCAAATCAGTCCACTCAGCAGAAGGTTCGCAGGATAGAATACGAGCTGCAAAAAGAGAACCTCACATCAGCAAAAGAAAGACTACAACTATGGTTCAATCAAAATCTACCTTGAAGCGTTGAGCTAGAATTACAGCAGGCAAGAAGTGGGGTCGGTTATCAAGGGAAAGAAAACAGATCGCTAGAAGTAGAGGTTCGAGACTCTAACAGAAGAAAGTACGAAAAGAGCTCACAGGTAGCCTTGAGGGCGCGAGACAATCAAATATCACAACAAATGTCTTCTCTACAAACAGAAATCATGTCCCTTCGTGAAAAAGCCATTGTGTTGGAGGAGAAAGAAGTACAGTTAGCTCAGTATGTTTAAGAAAATAAAAAATTAAGGGAAACTGTTCAGGCGCTTTCAAGCCGTCTCGACAAAACCCAGAATGTTGCTGATGGGTTAATGCATGATTATGCCCATATCAAGGAACAATACAATCAAGTGGGGTATGAATTATACCATGTGAGGCGCGATAACACATTGTTGCGTCATAATTCAGAACATGTGCTCACCCAAGTCAGACAAGCAACCTGTAGGGCAGATGGTTTAGCTGAAGAGGCACAAGCTCTCACGTTTGCCATTGCCCCTACACAGGTGAATGGCAAAAGCACACTCAAGTTCCTGGGCAAACTTCGGAGTGATCTAGAGCATTGGGGACAGTTTTATTGACACTCTGCTTTAATGTACTTTCAATTTCATGATTTAAGCATTAAGGTTCAAATTTGGCATAATTGTTGCTTTCTTGTAATCTTCATTTCTTTACCCAATTATAATAAAACCACGAACTTATTTATTTATGGTTTTCTTTCTATTTCTTTCTGTCTTTTATTTTTCTAAAAACAAAAGGGATTGTTCAAGATAGCTCGCTCACCGGTACCACATCGCACTTACCGTACTAGACACAGGGCAAGATTAATGATGGAAGATCAAAAAGCTGAGCAGGAGAAAACAAGGAAAGTTATTGAGGAGTTGCGCGGAAAGCTAAATGTCATCCTCCTCGCATTGGAAAAAGGCAAGGTGACTGTAGATCTTGCTACATCTAGCAACGCCGTCCATGAGTCGCAAGAAACACCGCCTTATCCACCTGGGTACAGTCCACCTCTTAGGCCAGTAGCAGAGGGTTTCATGCCACAACATACAACGTACAACCCTCTGTATGACGTCCCGGTTGGTTAGTATCCACATCCCTTTATTAAAGGAGTTTAGCAAATCCCAGCCAACATCATTTTTCGAGAACCCGAGTAAATGATGTCACCCCCTACAGTCCTTAATCTAGGTGGTCTTCCAGTCAAGACAGACCCGGTCGGACAAAGTGCCTCCAGTAACAAGAAGTTTGAAGTTCTTAAGGAAAGATTAAGAGCAGTCGAGGGGACAGACGTTTTTGGCAACATGGATGCCTCACAATTGTGCTTGGTGTCTGATTAGTCATCCCTCCAAAATTCAAGGTGCCAGAGTTTGAGAAGTACGATGGTTCTTCTTGTCCTAAGAATCATCTTATAATGTACTGTAGGAAGATGGCAACATACGTCCAAAATGACAACTTGTTGATACACTGCTTTCAAGATAGTTTATTTGGCCCGACCTCTCGTTGGTACATGCAGTTAGATAGCTCTCATGTTGGCTCGTGGAAGAATCTGGCCGACTCCTTCCTAAAACAATATAATCATAACATAGACATGGCTCCAGATCGCTTAGATTTACAGAGGATGGAGAAGAAGAGTACAGAGAGCTTTAAGGAGTATGCTCAAAGGTGGAGGGACACAACAGCTCAAGTCCAACCTCCTTTAACGGATAAGGAGCTATCTGTCATGTTCATCAATACCCTAAAACATCCTTTCTATGATCGGATGATAGGAAGCGCTTCCATAAATTTCTCTAATATTATGACCATTGGAGAAAGGATCAAATACGGGTTTAAAAATTGGCGGATAACTAGTACTGTCGAGGAGTCATTTGCCGCAAAGAAGGCAAGTCAGTCCAAGAAGAAGGAAGGTGAGGTGCAAATGGTGGGAGCAGACCAACACTCTTGGAAACATCAAACGTATGGTAGGACACCACGATACTCTCCATATTATTACCCAATGTCATACGGGTATAATCAGTCATATGTGAATAATACAACTTCACATTACTCCCCTTATGCCTCTCAAAATTTTCGACCCCCGACCAGTTAAAATTTCCAGTCTAGGGGTCAGCAGCATAATACATTCTATACTCAAGGGTAGCAGAATAATAGAGGGGCACGCAAACAGACTCAGTTCGACCTAATCCCTATGACTTATACTGAGCTTCTACCTCAGCTATTTCAAAATAATAAACTGGCACTTGTACCTATGGATCTGATCCAGCCTCCATACCCAAGATGGTATGATGCAAATGTCCGTTGTGATTATCACGCAGGAGCCATATAGCATTCAACGAAAAACTGCACCAGACCTAAGTACAGGGTTCAAGCTTTAATCAAGGCAGGATGGCTGAATTTTAACAAGGAAAATGGACCTTCAATAACAATCCTTTCCCAAACCATCTGAACCAACAAGTTAATCCAGTTACAGCCGCAGTAGAGGAAAGAGAGCAAACTGGACCTTTTGTCTACCCGTGCCCAGACGGTTTCGAGCTGAGCAATTGGAGCGTGTTAGAGCTACCATCTTTGTAAATAATAAATCAAATAATACTGAGATTGAATGCGATAATGAATCGAAATACGAGCTCGATACACTTATATACAATATCGAGTCTGATGAGGAAATAGATGATGAGCCCTCTGCTGAGTTATTGAGAATGCTAGAAGAAGAATAAAAGATGTTGGGACTCCATGAAGAATTAACTGAGATAATTAACTTGGGATCACAAGCCGAAGCCAAAGAGGTTAAAATAGACACTAATATGTCTTCAGAGACTCGCAAAAAGTTGATAGAGTTACTTCATGAATATGCTGATGTTTTTGCTTGGTCCTATCAAGATATGTCTGGTTTAGATACATACATCAGTACACAAATTGTCGATCAACCCAGAGTTCAAGCCGGTGAGGCAGAAGTTACTGAAAATGGGGCTGGATATGTTGATCAAGATAAAAGATGAAGTAAGGAAGCAAATTGATGCAGGATTCCTTACAGTATCTAATTACCTTGAGTGGGTGGCGAACGTTGTCCCTGTAACAAAGAAAAATGGACAAGTAAGAATGTGTGTAGATTACAGAGACTTGAATCGTGCAAGCCCAAAAGACAACTTCCCGCTTCCTCATATCGATGTGTTGGTTGATAATATTGTTGGATACTCAACCTTCTCCTTTATGGATGAGTTCTCAGGCTACAATCACATCAAAATGGCACCTGAAGATCGCGAAAAAACCACATTCATTACACTATGGGGAACTTTTTGCTACAAAGTTATGCCATTTGGGCTAAAAACATTGGGACAACCTACCAGCATGCCATGGTTACTCTTTGTCATGACTTGATGCACAAAGAAATTGAAGTTTATGTGGATGATATGATTGCCAAGTTAAAACACGCGAGGAGCACACAACTATTTTAAGGAAGCTATTTGATCAATGGAAGAAGTTCAAATTGAAACTCAATCCCAACAAATGCATATTTGGGGCAACCACTGGAAACTCCTGGGTTTTGTAGTAAGCCAAGAAGGCATTAAAGTTGACTTGGATAAAGTCAAAGCAATCTTAAAGATGCCAGCTCCACAAACGCAGAAAGAAGTGAGAGGATTTCTAGGACGACTCAACTACATCGCAAGGTTCATATCTCACTTAACAGCAAGTTGCGAACCCATCTTCAAATTGCTCCACAAGAACAACGATGGGGTATGGAGTGAAAATTGTCAAGCAGCATTTGATAAGATTAAGTAGTATTTTCAAGACCTTCTAGTTCTTGTGCCACCAACTCCAGGACGGTCCCTTATTGTATATCTCACATTGACTGAAACTCAATGGGATGTGTACTGGGGCAGCATGACGATTCAGGCAGAAAAGAACAGGCTATATATTATTTAAGTAAGAAGTTCACCGATTGTGAGACTAGATACTCTCAAGTAGAAAAAACTTGTTGTGCTCTAGCCTGGGCTACCCAACATCTAAGATAATACATGTTGTATTATACCACATGTCTCATTTCAAAGATGGACCTCATAAAGTACATTTTTGAAAAGCTGTCTCTCTCGGTTCGAATTGCAATGGTGGTAGGTTCTCTTGTTTGAATCTGATATTATCTATGTGACTCAAAAGGCCATTAAGGGGAGTGCTTTGGCTGACTACCTAGCTCAACAACCTATACGTACCGATGAAGTTCGATTTTCCAGATGAGTATATCTCCACCATAACCGCAAGTAAGGTTTAGACCCACAAACTTGGACCATGATGTTTGATGGTGCCGCTAACGAGTTAGGTCATAGGATAGGGGCTATTTTTATATCACCCAAAGGGGAACTATACCCTTTTACCGCCAAATTATGCTTTTACTGCACACATAATATGGCCGAGTATGAATCATGCTCGATGGGCTTCCAAGCTACTATTGATATGAAGGTTAAGAAACTTAAAGTTTTTGGGGATTCTATGCTAGTAATTCATCAGCTAAGAGGAGAATGGGAAACAAGAGACGCTAAGTTGTTGTCTTACAAACAACTCATAACAGAATTGTCACAAGAATTTGATGAAATCTCATTTGATTATTTGCCAAGAGAAAATAATCAAGTAGCAGATGCATTGGCCACATTAGCAGTGATGTTCAATTTAGAACTTAATGAGGATATCTGTCCGATTAAAGTTGGGAGGAGAGATGTCCCAGCTTCTTGTATGAGCATTGAGGAAGAACCCGACGGTAACCCCTGGTTTTATGACATCAAGCAATATATCAAGAGTAAAGAATATCCACCAAATGCTTCAAAAAATGATAAGTGCACCCTCCGCAAGTTCGCAATGAAGTTTTTCTTAAACGGAGAGATACTGTACAAGAGGAACCATGACATGGTTCTCCTAAGGTGTGTCGAAGGAAGAGAGGCCAATAGGATTATGGAGGAAATTCATGAAGAAGTTTGTGGCACTCATGCAAATGGGCACATGATGGCTAGACAAATTTTAAGAGCTGGCTATTACTGGCTGACTATAGAGACAAATTGTATTAAATATGCAAGAAAATGTCACAAATGTCAAATTTACTAGAACAAGACTCATGTTCCTGCTTCTCATTTGCATACTTTGACAGCTCCTTAGCCTTTCTCTATGTGGGGTATGGATGTGATAGGACCTATCGAACCTAAAGCATCAAATGGGCACCAATTCATTTTGGTAGCCATAGATTATTTTACTAAGTGGGTAGAAGCAGCTTCTTACCAAGATGTGACAAAAGGAGTTGTAGTCAAATTCATCAAGAAAGAAATTACTTATCGTTACGGTTTTCCTGAAAGCATAATTTACGATAATGCAAGGAATTTGAACAACAAATTGATGAGTGAGCTCTGTGAGCAGTTTGAGATCAAGCATCTCAACTCAACCCCTTATCAACCTAAGATGAATGGTGTAGTGGAATCCGCCAACAAAAACATAAAAAGAATAATTGAAAAGATGACTGTAACTTACAGAGACTGGCATGAAATGCTTCCGTTTACCTTACATGGTTACCGCACCTCAATCTGTACTTCAACTAGGGCAACGCCATTTTCATTAGTTTATGGTATGGAAGCTATTCTCCCTATTGAAGTACAAATTTCATCATTGAGAGTTATCATGGAAGCTAAGTTACAAGAGGCTGAGTGGGTCCAAAGGTGTTATGAGCAACTAAATTTTATAGAATAAAAGAGGTTGACGACATTATGCAAAGGACAACTTTATCAAAGAAGAATGATGAAAGCCTATGACAAGAAGGTGGTTCTAAAAAGAATTCTCCCACACACACACACACTCTCTATTTGAGAGTTTGTAAGTGTGTGTTTCAAAATCTTCAACTCTCTCTTTCACACACACACACACAGACAATCTATTTGAGAGTTTGTAAGTGTGTGTTTCAAAATCTTCAACTCATATACACACACACACACACACATAATCTATCTTCAACTCATACACACACACACACACACAATCTATTTGAGAGTTTGTAAGTGTGTGTTTCAAAATCTTCAACTCATACTTTCTTTCCTCTATTTAAACTAAACTTCTCATTCAAAATTATACAACAATTCTCTTATTCTCAATCCTCCATAACTTCAAAATTCTCATTGCTAATCTCTCCAAGTTCTCAATTTTTCTTTCCATTTTATTTGTGAGAGAAATTTATTGTTGTGAGGATTGAAATTTTTGTGAGCTCAAATTTGTATATTTACTCTATTTGAGAGTTTGTAAGTGTGTGTTTCAAAATCTTCAACTCATTGTAACGGTGTGATTCTCACCGTGGAGAGGATCGTCTTTGCTCTTGTGAAGAGCAGTGTACCGATTTGACTCCTACCGTGGAAAGAGTCAGAATTTCAATTTACAACCCAAGAGGTGCTTGGGAAGTGGAGTAGGACAGTTGTGCCGAACCACTATAAAAATTTCCAGTGTCAAATTTCTCTAACCCTCTCTCTTATTTATTTTTGCAATTAATCTTAGAATTTTATTGTTTGCTTTAAATTTCTCTTGTTTGCCTTAGAATTTATTTTATCTTACTTTGTTAAAATTGCATATCTCAAAAAGTGTATTATTTTTGTTTAAATTGAACTCATTTATTAAAAAGTTTATATTTTGTTAATTAAACCCTATTCACCCCCCCCCCTCCTCTAGGGTTGCCATACCGATCCAACACTGGGTACTCTCGATCCAGTTAAAAATATTTTTGAAGGAAAGCCGGTGATCGAGCTATCTGAACAATCCCAAGTTTTTATAAAAGCAAGTGATTTCACTCTATTTTGATATCCAAGAAAAATTTTCCTGTTATCATCATGCGTCAAACTCACATTTCATGCATCGTTTCATGCATTTTCATTGAAGAAGTCTCAAAGCCCTATGGTAGAGAATTTCATGACGGTTCATTCTTGCTCAAGCAAGCTTGTTTATTTTTCTATTGGTTAAATCGAACCCGATCAAAGATCGTGGTCGAAGCCTGTGTCAAGCCAGGTCTGTTGCCTTTTAGTTTTCTGTTGGTTAAATCGAACCCGATAGATCGTGGTCGAAGCCTGTGTCAAGCCGGTCTGTTGCCTTTTAGTTTTCTGTTGGTTAAATCGAACTCAATAGATCCTGGTCAAAGCCTGTGTCAAGTCAGGTCCGTTGCCTTTTAGTTTTCTGTTGGTTAAATCGAACCCGATCAAAGATCGTGGTCGAAGCCTGTGTCAAGCCAGGTCTACTACCTTTTTTTGTTTGGTTAAATCAAACCTGATCAAAGATCGTGGTCGAAGCATGTCAAGCAAGGTTTGTCATTCTAGCCTCCTTAAAATCTCGCCTTCCCAATACTTTGTCTTTTGCCTTTGTTTACCCTTTTAGTTCTGCAAGGATACACAAAGGGGGGCAAGTTGTAGACACCACCGTATTTGGTCCAGCTCTCTTTTATTGTTATTTATTTTTATTATTAAGTGTTATTTAATTGTTTGGTTAAAATTAACATACGATTTTAATGTAATTGTTTTGCTTAAAAAAGTAACATTAGTTTTAAGGTAAAGTTTGAATCAAATTAAATCATAAATTTTGTTTTAAGAGAATTTGGTTTATTAAAAAGAAAAAGGATTTGATTTCAAACGATTTTGTTTTAAATATTTGATTTTATTATTAAAAAGATAAAAGATAAAAATTGATTTGATTTTTAATTAAAATGATTGATTCTGTTCTTTTTCGTCAAAGCCATGACAGCCACATATAACGTGGTATCAGTGGGTTTCTCTCCTTCCCCTCTTTTCTCAACCCCTTCGTGACATAAGTGGCATCCTCTCATTCCCCTATTTCTCAATCCTCCTTTGTGTTACCGTTGGAGCTCTATGTATTTAAGAGAAGGGGCAAGCAAGCAAAGGGAGGGAGATTTTTTTTTTTCATGTTTCATTCTCAAACTCCTATACCCCTTTTTCTTTTACTTTTTTTCTCTTTCCTTTTTCTCTCTACCATTCATCTTCTTCCTCCTTCTGCTTCTTCTCACAACCTCACATTCCCAGCGACACACTCGGGTCTCCCGGTGTTAGCAGAAGGGAGAAAGTGAACGAGGTAAAATTTTTTTTTTTTGAAGAAAGTTTTTTTTTTAAATAAAAAAGAACGTTTTTATTGGAAAAAAAAACCAATCTATTCCTTTACTTTTTAAAAATGGAAAATCTTAAATGTGGTTATTTAAGTTTTGGTAAATTAGATGAAGTTTAAATGCATCTTAAATGCTTGTTTAAAAAAGGGAAATCATTTAACGAGAGTTTTTATTTATACTTGGAAAATTTGTTTGAGTTTTAAAAGTTTTTTTTTAGATAAAAAGAAACCTAGGTTTTTAGAGAAAGGGGAATCAATATTAAAGTTTATTTATTTTAGAGATAAATAAAAAAATGTCTTAAAAGGAAAATTTTGCTTTTACGTTTTTTTAAAATAAGTAAAATAAACTAAGTTTTTTTCAAAAACAAAAGAAAGAAAATCTTGTAATTCAAGTGTTAAGTAAGTTTGAAAGCAATTAAACGATTTAAAACAAAACCATTTTTATTTTTTGAATCTATAAAAATAGATGTCTTTTTTAAATAAATTTGATTTTAAATAGGAGATTTTTTTTAAACGAATTTCAAATTCCTAAAATAAAAAGTTTTTTTTTTAATTTTCGTTAATATATATATATATATATTATTTTTTTTTTACAAAACAAATTTTAAAGATAAAGTTTTGTTGTTTAAAAAGACACTTAAGTACATATATTAGGTTATAGCATAGTGGCAAAAGCTTTGGGTATTGACACACATATTACAAGTTTAAGTCTTCATGTGTACCTTGAAATGATTTTTTTTTTTACTTTATAGGTTTTGTTGAATAAGTTTTTAGGACTCGTTAGGTAACGTTCCCATTTCATGTTTCTCATTTTCTACGAAACAGACATGTTTGATAACAAATCAGGTTTTTCGTATCTAAAATTTGATAAACGTTTCTAAAAAATGACCAATTTTTTAAAACTACAAAAAATAGTTTCGTTTTTTCATTTAGGTTTCTAAATTTGTGTGACCAACCATCGTTTACTAGAATAATTTATCTTGTGATAAATTATATGCAGTTAAACTATGGTATGATGGCACTAGCGTATACTAGATAACTATTCTTCACTCCGATATCGAGTATTTGACCCCAATTTTGCCAAAAATACTAATTTGTTTTTTTTTTTTTAGTATTTTAGTATTTTATTAATTTAAAAATATTTTGAAATTCAAAAAGTTATTATATTTTATTTAAAAAAATTTCTATTTTTTAAATTAAAAGTATTTTATTCTTTATTTAAAACTAATAATTTATACTTTTATATAAGAAATTTATATTGTAAATTATATGTTTTTTAATAAATTCATGTATATGTTATATCTTTTTATATTATATTTACTAAAATTATTTTAACTAAAAATAAAAATAAGCCAAACTAAGTTTATACTCTCGATCAAGAGGTCGTGGATTCGAATCGTGACCCCCACAAGTTGTTGTACTAAAAAAAACTAAAATTAAAAACAAGATATAGGAAATGGTTAACATATTTTTGTTTCTATTTCTTTTTTTCAAGAAATAAAAAACATAAATGGTTATCAAATATAATTTCCCTTTTTAGTTCTAAAAAAATTAGAAACAAAAAACAAAAAATAGAAAATGGAAAACGACAAAACAGAGAACGTTCCCAAAAGGACCTTTAATGACCTCTAAGGGATCATTTGGTTGAAGGTTTCAAAAAGTAGTCAGGTATATGTCAATCACCGCTGAGCTATGCTCGCTTTGACTACATCTCTAGGATTAAGATACAAATATCTGATAATAAATTATATATATGTTTATTTTGTGTGATTACTCTAGAAAACCCTCCAACCCAAAACGGCCCCTAAAGGACTCCTAAATCTCTCGATCTTTAAAATCTCTTTAATTATGCATATCAATTGTAACTCTCAACTACCTCTCCTTAGTGTAAGGTTTCGAGTCTAAAATCAATCAATCTATGGCCAGTAGATTAAAGGCATTAAGCATAGAGAAACATAAATAAAACAATTCTAAACATACAATCAAGATATTTAAATAATTAATTCATAAAATTCAATGGCTACCTCAATCCCTAATATAAGAGGTTTAGCTACTCATACTCAATATAAAACAATGAAATCTCAATGAGAGTTCCATAAAAGGAAAAAAAAATTATAAAATATAAAAAGAACCTAGAAAAATCCAGGGAAAGGAGAAGAAACTAAGTTCAAAGTGTTAATCGTCCATCTCCAAAGCGACATCCACGATCTCGAGCTTTGATAATCTCTTTTCTCAGCCCTCGAGTGGTCTCCTTACCCTCCAAATTGGCCAAAAAGGCAAACTGCCAAATACCTCCCCGAAATGTCTCCTCCCCAACGACTTGAAAACCCTAATTCTTATAAATAAATAAATAAGTATATATGTACCATGATAGTGTTGAGACCCTATTTGTGACAATATAGACTATAGCATTGTGACACCACACAAAGTTGAGACGCTATGACAGATTTTTCAAGGATGCTTTCAGTTCGTAGCGATGAGACGCTAAAAACAACAACATCTCAATGCTATCTCTTCGAGTCTTAGGCTCCAATCTTTGTTGTTATTCTTCATTACTCATTTGTCACTCTCAATTTTCTCTCAATTTGATCCAATTATGTCTCATTTCATCCTAATACTTTATTCCTATAAAATATGTCTTATTTATGTAAATTTGTCATGGATAAACGAAACTTAATCATTCCATATGCACAAAATATATATATCAGAAAACGATGTTAAAAAATATGAATGATCAGAAGAAACATACATCATAATATTGTTATGTTATTTTTTTTTTCTTATGGGGTGGCAGGATTCGAACTCACACTCACAAACTCTTGATTGGGAGGTAGGTGTCAATTACCGTTGAGCTATATATGCTCGTTTTGACTTATGTTATCCTTTTGTTCATTGGAGCCATTATTTATCATATAATTACATTTAAAAGCATATGCTAATTTATCTACTTTTTTTTAAGTTATAACTAGGTATAAGATGAAAATAAAATGGGATTTTAGTGTTTTTTTTAGCTTCTATTTTTTTTCTCTTGTTAAACTTTCCTTTCATTCAAACTTAAAAGTTATGAAGAACAATGGGTTCAAAAACCCATAGTTCCTTTTAGCGACAGAGAGAGATTGGCAAATTGGCATATATTATTAATTAAGACATCAAACTTTTCAATGTACATATGTGTTAGAGTAATATTTACTATATCGTTGTTTAAATTTAACCTAATAATTTTTTTAGTACAGAGATATGGATTGGTTTAATTAAAATTAAAGGGTTGTTTTGATGTCATGTGGCTTATGCTAGTAAATTCATATAACTGTGTCTCATTGCCTAGGCTGAGCAACATCGTAATCAACGTAGGGTTCGAAATTGAGATCACCTTAAAATAAGTTGTACGTTCAAGCCTCAAGCGCTGACAAAACCCTATTTTTATTTTGAAATTTTAAAATTGTTTCTAGAACCTAGAAAATACAACAAAAAATGGTTAATAGATGAGCATACCTCTACAAATAGAAATATTAAAACAAAATTGTTATCAATGAAAGAGAGTTTCAACTACCTTTTAGGGCTTGATGGGAAAATCTTGTAAACAACTTTTTGCTTTTGTTTTCAAGATGTAGGGGTTATTTGAAGGCAGTCAAATCACTTCTCATAATAACATGATTTCAAAAGAAAGAACAACTCTATATTAAAAAAAAAATAACTTATAATTATAATAAATAAATAAATTAGATCATTCATGGAAGAACATATTTCTTGAGTATAAATGAGTGGAGATTCAAACTCGTGACCTCTTGGTCAAAGATAGGTGCCAATTATCGTTGAGCTAAACTCATCATGTTTTGACCGTGGAAGAATATGTTTTGGTTCAACATCTATTTTAAAAAACATAAAGGAAGAACATGAAAAATAGAGGAAGATTTCATATCTCTTGATCAAAAAGTAGATGGTCGAACTCTCACTACGAAAATTTCGAGAAAAAAGTTTTATTCAAACATATTATATCTAATTACTCAAACATATATCTAATCTATTGTGTATATCAAGAGACAGAAAAGTAGTTATCCAAACATGTGTTCACGAGAAAAACATAAATCATCCGACCCCGAAATATGTAAAGAGACATGTTTTTTATAAGAGAGGGGAAGATCATCCAACCCACACAATGAAACATGTTTTTTGAGAAAGATAGAGAGAGAGCACATGTTTTAACAAGAGAGAGAAAGATCATTCAACCCAAAAACAAATGGAACAAAGATGTGTTTTAGAGGGAGAGAAACTTCTTAAATATTCAAAACTTTGTATTAATTCTTCAAAAGCGAATGAATTTATATATAGAGAGAGAGAAATTTGCAAACTTCAAAATCTCTAAAAAAAACAACATCAACAACAACGAATCTTATGATCTCCGAATCAAATTACTAATTACATATGATCAGCTCAGAGACCAATCTCCTCTCTCCAAAAAAAAAAACCATAAAACCAAAATTTAAAAAGGAAAAAAATGCAATAAAAAAAAACAGAAACTACAAAAACTCTCACAATTTTCTTTAAATCCATACAAAATTAAGCATATTAAGGGAGAGAAAGAGAGAGATAAGAAGAAAAAAGATGTTCTTTTATATATATACAGAAGGGAAAAAAAAAAAAAGCATGTCACAGAGATTATAAAATCTCTATTTTTTTTATTTTTTTTTTGGAAGAATCACCACCCCAATGCATGCACAAATATAATATATATTTATATTGTTCTAAATTCTCTGTATAAGTTTATAACTTGCTTTTTATATGCATGAAAAAAAAAAAGAAAAAAGTAAATTACGCCTGTGATATTATGATATGAAATCTCTCTTTTCTCTCTCTACTTTCTCTCTCTTCTTGTGTTGTAATTTTATGCTCCTCCTTTGGATATGATCTGTTAATGGGGTTTGGATATGGAGTGATCAATTGGAGGACAAGTGATGAGATATGGCTTTCATGACCTTAACCTGCGTTGAGAGGCAATGGATGTAGTGGGCAGTTTCCTCCAGCAAGGTGCACACGTCCATCGCCCCGCCGCCCGGCAGCACGCGGCGGAGCCTCCCAACCTGGTCGTCCGAGGAGCGGCGGTGGTAACGGTGGCGTCTCATCAGAGTTCTATGTCTGGCTCGAGTCTGGAGCTTGAAGAGGAGCGCTCTAGCCCAAGCCCGCCGCGGCCCAGCCGCACGAGCCATGGAGGAGTAGGCCGCTATTCTTATCCGCCGTCTGAGAGAAGACGACCGAGACACCGCCGTCGTCGCGGCCGGTCTCTGGGATTTGATCTTGGAGAGCGATCGGAGGAAGGTTCGGGCTAATCGGAGCCGACCGGGGGACGAATTCATCCGGTTTAGACCCGATTTAGAAGCCATGGAGAGAAAAAGAAAATCAGAGAGAACAAACAGAGAAGAAGATATATAATGTTGGTAGAGGGAGAGAGAAGGGATCTTGAATTCCTAGTACACAACTAACTCTGACACAACAAATCTTTTTGAAGAGAGAGAGAGGCAGACAAATGGGAGAATTTGGAGATTGGAAGTTGAGATTTTTTTTTTTCTTTTTTTTTTTTGTGGGTTTTCTGACAGAGAGGGGCCTCTTGCTTGGAAGGACAAAAGGCAAAAACTTGAGTTGAGGCACAAGGTATAATAAGTTGATTGATGATCTTAAAAACCCAGAGTTTCTCTCTCTAAAACTGCAAATAATTTAGGAGAGAGGGGGGAATGGGGGAAGGAATCAAGCAATAGGGGGAGGAATAAGGGGATTGAAATTGGATGGCTATAAGGAATTTTGGGCTTTTGGAATCAAATGGGTTTTTTTTCTTTTTAATTTCTAATAATGAATTATTAATCACTTTTGTTATGTTGATTACGGAGAGAGAACGTGACGATCACGTAATAGCTACAAATGAATAACAGCATAATCAATAATGACCCATTAAACCGTACACAAATTAATAAAAATAACATAAAAATACTTTCTTATTGAGTCACTGGGGTGACCACCATTAACTCTTTCTACCAGTAGAAGAGAGAAAATAAAGTTTAAACCAATCGAGTTAACGATAGGGATCCATTTGAAACTTTTTACAGGTAGAGGAGAGAAAATAAACAATGTATTAAAAACTTTCTAAAATATAAAAAGGAACCAAATTTGTAATTCCTAATAAAATAACAAAAATACTTTATTATTCAATTGTTTTTTTTTTTCCAATGTGGGAGGTAGAATGCTATATAATATAATCTAAATGTAATATATGGGATAATGAGATGGAGCGTGGAGGACACGCGCTAGATGAGAGAGAAATTGGTTTTTTTCTTCTTTTTTTTGGGTGGGTTTAGTTTTATTAATTAAAAGTGGAAAAAAAAAAGGTAATAAATTTAGGTGAGAGAAAGAGGAGGGGAGAGAGGGGGGGAGATTAAGGGGTAGGAGAAGTGGAATGTGGGGCCCACATAGGGCCAACCACCACATGAGAGCACATGGGATGAGTTACCCACTTGTCTCATAGAGGGAACCTTTTTTTGCCTTTTCTTCCTTTTTTTTTTATTTATTTATTTTTCTAATTTTTGATTACTTTGCTTATCAAATAATAATGCTTTTGTTGTGGCTGTGTGTGTTAGGTTTAATCCCTAATTAGTCTTTCTTTTCACAAATCTCTCTCTCTCACAAGCATATATTTTAGACAAGAAAAGAGATAATTTGATGTTAATTGTTTTATGAAAAGTTAGAAATATTTCAACTGATTAAGGTATATATCATCGACTAAAAGATAAATGATAATAATTATTTGATGTTGATAATTTGACCACACCCAACTAGCTAAAGCATAAATTTCCGACTAATAAATAAAAAAAATAACAATAATAATTTTATGTTAATAGTTTGCTAACTCAATTTGTTAAGACGTATATATCTTTGACTAAAAGGTAAAAATAATAATAAATAAATAATTTGATGTTAATAATTTGATGATTACTCAACTAGCTAAGGCACATATTCTCAATTAAAAGGTAAAAATAGTAATAACGAAATAAAGAAATATTTTTATGTTAATAATTTGATGACTAAACTGGTTAAAACATATATGATCAACTAAAAGGTGAAAATAATAATAAAGAAATAAAGAAATAATTTGATGTTTGTTGATGTTGTTTTCCGTCGAGCTCACAGGTCTCAGACAGGTGCCAACAAGGACGAGCTACCGTGGTGCTCACAAGTGAACCTACACAGGGAACAAGCACTCCAACGCCCAAATTAGTTGCGAGCTCGAGCTGTTTAGGTCGTTCTCATAGGAAATAGCGTACTTGATCAATGGGGTGGAGTGTCCCTTTTATAGGTAGGTGGGGGAGACAAGGTCGTTGGTACTGTTATGATCGGCGGTTACGACTGTCGGTCTCCTAGGTCAATGGTCGGACCTAAGGTCGGATTCCTTTGGTCGGCGTATACAACTATTCATGATCTCAGTTCGGCATGGTTTAGGTCGGCGGGTACAGTTGACATGTTCTCTATCTCCTAGCAGCTCCCAACTGAGCAGGGGATGACATGTGTCGATTCTGATTTTGCCCACCAACAATGTTAATAATTTGATAACTCAACTTTTATTTTAATACAACAAATATCAAGATGGGAGTTGAACCTCCGACCTTGTGGTCACGAACCTATCTCAAAGTAGATAAAGTACCTTTCACAATTGTAAAAAATACTCTAAGGCTAATTAGATAGATTTTTCAATGCAATTTCTTGGATTTTGTGTTATCAAAAGTGAACAAAATTACATGGCTCTCTCACAAGTCACAACTGTAAAAGCATGGAGTATTTGAGAATACTCTTTACCCACATGAAGTTTTTGTCAAAGATTTGATAGATAGATGTTTTAACTTTTGAGAGAATTAAAAAAATGGAAAAGATAAATTTTTAACCGTGAACTTGTCGAGGTATATCAATTTTTAACTCTAAGCTTACCTTAAACTTTCATAAGTGTTGCAATCTTCACCTTAAATTTTAGTGTTGTAATCTTTTACCTAGATTTTCATTTGAAAACTTGTTGAAAAAACTATGTCCGGATGTATCAAATGAATTATAAAATATATATTGGGTATAGCATTGATAAAATTCAAACAAAAACGACATTAAAACAGTTTTGTTTCATACCTTTTAACATTTATGTCAAATGTTTTGATTTCATTGTTGTGTTTTAATTTATTGTTCCAAATCTTGGCTTTGATACAAAATGTCGAGATTTGTAGCACCAAATATGAATCAACGGAGACATATGTCAATTACCACTTAACTAAACTCATATTTGTTTGATTTTCTTAGTTTTGAAATGAAATGATAAAAGAAAATTTAGTCCTCAATTGAACAGAGAGTGTGACAAAACAGTAAAAGCTAAAGGGACATGAGCAAATAAAATCTAGTCATCAAATCATAAGCAATCATTTCTTGTGTACAATCAATTTAATAAGAACATGTCACACTTTATTAAATTTTAGAACAAAGTCTTTCATGAAATTATGTCATTCATTATGAGCAAACACATCACATTGTTTCATTCATAGTACAAATCGTATCTTGTACCACAATGTTCTTCAAACCTGGAAAATAAATAATGAAGGATCACGATAGCGATAATAAATTTTCATTGTGAATCAAAATTCAAACTATAATTTGCCACCCTTTTTTATTTTGTTTCATAATATAATTTGTTGTGAATTTGTAAAATATATATTTCTTAGGTTACTTTTTTTAGGATTTTTATGAATGTTTTTGAAACCTCAATTAACAAATTTTTTAAGGAAAATCAAGACTAGTCAGTTAAATCTAATTAACCATATTTTAGTCACTAATTTAACAAGTATATCCAATATAAATCATTGATTTGCTATTTTATCCATTTTCAATCGGATTTCATAGTTTAGCATGTTATTTCTTTAATTTTACGATTTAATTAATAAATTTATTTATGCAACTAAAAAGAATATAAAGGTCATAAATAGTCGAAGTCACATGATTTTGTAGGAATATGTTTTTGATTTTAAAATAAATAGGAATAAAAAATTTTCAAACTCTTAAAATAAGCTAAATGTTTTGATTTTAATATCCAATGAATATCATATTTAATCGGTATCATGTGTCACATCAACATTATAAAATTTTCAAGAGAAAAGATTAAATAGAACCATATTTTAGAATTCATTAGCATAATGAAAACATTTTAAAATTTAAAAATAAAAAAAAATTCATGCTAAATATGCTTCGAAATAAAACCATAAATAATTAAAACCAAGATGATTTTGTAGAGGGTATTTAAGCCAAATAGAACATTTGATCTTAAAATAAATAAAAATATAAAGATATTCCCAGATAAACAGAACCTCCAACATTTTAATTGAGTATATATATACTATGTGATGAGCCAATAAGAAAATTTTGATTTTAATACCAAATGAGTACGTCAAATTAATGTCAGCATGTCCACGAAATAAATTAATGTCAAATTTATATCAACATTCTGATAAATATTTTAAGAACAAAAACTAAAATAGGAAACATAATCTAAAGTTTACAAATCTAATTAAAAACTAGTTAAATTTTCACAAGTAAATAGACAATATTTAGAATACCTCAACTAAACTTATAATTTAATTTTTTTAGTTTTTAGGTTAAATTATCAATTGGTCCCTAGTTTGGATTTAGTTCAACTTATACCACATATATATATATATATATTCTTTTTAAGTTTTAATATAGTTTCTATAGTTTAGTTAAACCAAATAAATTATCTTTAAACTATTTTTACCCACTCATAAATCAGTTATTTTTACTCGATCCTAAACTCTAACCAATACAATATGCTAAATAAAAAAAAATCGGTGCTCGTAATAACTATTGCATCAATAAAAACATGTTATATATTTAATGTGATACAGATGATTTGCAACGTTGGACCCATCCTCAAGGAGTTAAACTAAAATTTTTAAAACTACATATGCCAAATTAAAATTAAACTCAATTCATATATAGGCTAAATTGATCATTTAGGTATGGTTACATGTTTTATTTTTTATTTTTAGTTTATCATATTTGAAAAAGACAATTGTTTGATACCATTTTTTAGTAAATTTATTTTTTCAAAATATATTTTTGTTTTTCAAATTTTCACCTTTTCTTCTGACACCTTCTTTTCTCGTACATCTCTCTCTAAATGAATCCCTTCTATTTTCTAACCTTTCTGTCAAAATTATTTTCCTCTCTTAAAAAGTTTTCTTTATATCTCTAAAATTTTTATAACTAACTTTTATTATTTTTCTAATTTTTAATCTCTCTAATTTTAATATTTTCCAAATTTTTATATCTCAATTTTCTCTCCAATTTATCTTTTTTGGTCTAGCATATCTCACTCTTAAATTTTTTTTCCTCCTTAGTTTATTTTTCTTTAACTTATATCTGATTTTTCTATCTCTAAAATTTTTAATCTCTAATGTTAATATTTTTCCTAACTTTTATCTCTCTAAATCTCTTCCCCAATTTATCTTTCTTTCTCTAGCATACGTCCCTCTTAAATTTCTCCCTCTTTAATTTTCTCTTTAACATGTACATTTAACTTTTCTCTCCAAAACTTCTCTCTTTTTTCTTTCTTTAACTAAAATTTTCTCTAACATATTTTTACTATCTAACTCTTCCATGTGGTCTCAATCTTTTTTTATATCATTCATCTCTATCTCGTTAAGCTTTGATGTTATCACCAAACACATATTTTGATACGTATCGGAGTTAGAGAATGCATCATCGTCCTCGCCCCGTCCCATTATCCCACTAAATATTGTATTATTTAAGAATTAATTACATGGGAGCTGGTTTTGAGTAGATTCAATTATTTGGTGGCACAAGCATTAAACTTCCAAAAGTTCTAAATACCAACTTTATAGTTTAACCAATTATGGAAGTAGTTTTGTGAGAGGGTATTTTGGTAAAAGTGGGTTTATGTCATAAATGAAAATGGAAATATTTGGAAAGAGGAAAGCAAAAGGAAAGGCGGCAAAGGCAGGTTCCTGAATTGGACATTTCAACGTCCATCACATTCCAAATTCCACATTCCTATAATATTTCAACCATTCAAATTTCTTTTCTTCTCTAAATTCTTATTCCCACACCATAACCCTTTCTAATTCCTTTTGTTCTCTCTCCATTCTTGTAATGGAATTTTTTGTCACTTGCAAATATTTTATATTATCTCTTTGTCCGTCTCTATATATCTATTGATGCAAGATTCTGGATGGAGTGACGGGTGAGCTACTTGAGGCAAGGTGGACGTCTAGTTGAAGTGATGACCTGCAAACGAAACATTGCACCGATATGGTGCTGGACCATCGAATTGGTGTCGAGCGACTCTTTGAAAGGTTGCACAGAATTGCATACCTTTGTGAGGATGGGACCACTCGTAAAGACTTTATAATATCTCTCTATCCCTCTCTCTATATATTTATTGATGCAAGATTCTAGATGAAGTGACATGTCAGCTCCTGACCTCCAAATGAAACCTTGTAGACCACCGAACCTGTATTCATGCCATTTTGACGCTTCATAACTGATAATCAAAGAATTGACTTTGTTTGTCCCTTCTCGTTCTCAATTTACCTGTGATGATTTCACCCATGACAATCACTTCCTCACTCCATTTTTATAATGGAATTATTGTGATTTAGAAATCGTTTATATTATAAAATCTCACTTCCTTTAAACATGAACTTTCTTTTGTTTACAATTAACTCACTTTTGTTTTCAAAACCACTGATTAAAATATTGAAAGAACGCTTGAAAAGAAGTTAATGTTGCTATGCAAAAAAAAATTATGATTTTAGCAGGAATAAACACTTCATTTAGCACACACTAAAAGAGAGAAACTATTATTAAAAATATATATATATAATTATTTAAAAATACCTCTATAGTTATTTTAGTCCTTCAAGCTATTAAATTTTCAATTTTGATTTTTCACTTTCTACTAAATCTTATCCAAATGCTACTTTTCAGTCCATTGAGAATATAATACAACTTCACCTATTAACTATATGTCGTATCAATATTATAGTGAAATATTGAACCGTAAACAAAAGTTCAAAGACTAAAATAAAACTCGTAAAAGTTCAGTCCAAGATCTCGAAACCATATTCAACAAAAGTGAACAAAAACTTGTAAACGTCCCTTGGTTGGCATCTTACTTTTTGTGACTATTTTTTACCACATTCTTGCTTTTGTGTCGAAAACAGCACATCTTTCCATAACACAAAAATCCCAAATGACCTTTTCAATTTGACACAATACTGAAAGGAAAAACAAGATCAAAAGCTAAAGAAGAAAGGTTTTTTTTTCTTTAAAGGGTAATATGCCAATGGAGAGAGAGAATAGAGAGAGAGAGAGAGAGAGAGAGAGAGAGGCAAGGAAACAAGTTTCCTTCTCATTAATCCCACAACTTATAATATAAATATAAAGAATCAAAAACAGCAGCCACAATCCAAAAGTGTCAAAAGCAGCTACCCTTAGTAGCCCTCTGCAGTGAACCCAAAAACTAGCAGACTCCGTCGCCCGTCTCAAAACCGGGACACCGGCGGAGGGAAATACTAACCTAAACTTCGAGACTTTTATGAATACAGGCCGAGGAATAATCACCCACAAAAATACCGATGAGTTCAACGTAATTTAAGAAAAAGGAAAAAGAATGAATGATCAAAAATAGTACAGACTCTGTATGACCTAAGCAAAAGAGGAATAAAAAATGGGAGATATGGAACCTTTCTATATGAAATATACCTAGGCAAAAATGAGACAAGAGACGAGACAAACTAGGATAGGCAGTTACGTTCTGCCATCGGATGCATGTGACTCACTGGACCGTCGACCCAACCCGAACCGCTTGGGTCGAAGGACCGACTCTGGCGACTCCAATGGGACAATTTGCATTGTCTCTAGGGATGGGAGGAAGTTGGCTGCACCACCGCGCCAAGCAACTTCAGACCTGAACTTTTTGAGGCTCAGACATCATCCATGAACACTGAACCAATCAAATCAAGAGAATGGCAGCCGACTTTTTTGCATTCAATCAATCATTTACTAAACCAATGGACATGAACGGGACCAGCAGAGCAATTCAAAATTTTTGCCTTACAAGTGACAACTCCAACTCGTAGTCACGAAGAGGCCGCTGAGGCTGCCCTTTCCAGTTTCTCCTTCTCAATTTCTACTCTCCGCTGTTCAGCATGCTGCGCAACACCATGTGCGAGAGCCTGATATTGGAACTCCAGAGATTGGGTAAGACTCTGGAACCTCATCAGATCTGATGCTTGCATACCTTATTTTCCGAACAGGAAGGATCAAAACCATATACATAATAAGTTCAATGATGTCATGAAGTTCGGATTGTTAAATCAAATGAAAAGAAACTCCACATACCTTTTATTGTATCTACAAAGTAAATAAAAGGGTCCACCTCATCTAAGGGAGATTGCATCTCCTCATCGTCACTATAATCGTCATCTGAGTCATAATCTTCTTCATCATCTGGGCGGAACGATTTCGCCTGCAAATTCCATTAAAGATGAAATTACAATGACAACCCGACAACGAAAATAAAGTATCAACATCTACAATGGTCGAGTAATCATTGAACCAGCAACTGCAACTGAACTAAAGCGTATGCGGAAAGGTTCATCATCACATGTGCTTAATGTTTAGTAAGAAAAGCAAAAGAAAAGGGAAAAAATTGAACATGAAACAAACTTTTCATTGATGGTTGAAAGTTACAAAGACAAACTCTTGAAAGAAAAATAACCATGAGAAAATTTTGAACCCACCAGATCAAAATCATAGGGAACTTGGAGGCTGTACCGAAGAGAGACAATAATATGAAAAGAGGGAAAGTAAGGCATCTTCTTGAACTCTAATCTAAAGTCAAAAGAATTTAAAAGAACTTTTCAATTGACTTGAATTAAGGATTGACAAATTAACAAAATCCTAGAAAAAGAACTCTATCTAGACAAATATAAGAAATTAAATCCATCAAATAAATGATTACTAGTGAACAAGGGGCTGCTGAGAAAGACTATATATATAACAAGATATCCTGGAATTTCAAGTCCTAAACATGTAAAATTCTTCTTTTGGACCCTTTAATATAAACAAATTCAATATAAATGATCAAACACAAAGCACCTGGTGTGGCCCTATCTCCTTGGTGTCATAAACTACAATAAATACTCAGGTTTGAGTTCTCCTATAACTTATCAAAGATATACTTATAAAATTCTGATATATTACAGACAACCATATATGTGTACATGTGCGAACCTGTGCAGCCAGCTTTTGAAGCTTGATGCTGTCAACTTCATCACCATCCTCGGCATCAAATCCCATTTCCTTGTCAGAACCATCTCCATCGTCGTCGTCTTCATCGCTTGGGTAACCATCCATATCATCATCTTCTTCAACTTCCTCCTCTTTTGCAGCTTCTGTGTCCAAAGGAGCATAATATATATGAGGATTTGGCCCTAACTTAGAGATATAAATAAAGAATAGAGTGTGTGTGAGAGAGAGACCTGCAACTTGATCCTTGTAAGCAACTAAGAGGTCAAGGGTAGCCCTAAAAACACGCCCCAGAGCCTCTCCTGGTAATTGATCGGCTGGAAGTGCTAGCAAAGATGTCAATCCCAAGCAGCAAACTTTTTTATCTTGTTCCCTGCAACATGAATGATCATTCAGACAAATCCAAACGAGAACATGAACATCTACAGTGTCATTAAGTTGACACCAAGAGAAAGAGAGAGGAAGACATAATATACCTTCTAAAGTTAGCTCGTGCGCCACTCTTTTTAACCTGCTGTAGCATCTGGAACCAAAGGTTGAATACATTGGTTGCAACACCTAGCTTTTGCAATATGTTGAGTGATAATGATGCATTATAGTAAAGAGCATCAGAAATCTGCAAAGAAATAAATTCAATGAAACCAGCTCAATGTACACCAAGCCAACAAATAATCTCAAGAAAAAATATCTAGTGAGCATTAAAAGAAAATCTGCAACTGTAAACACCATCAATACAACAAGCAGGATATTTACAGTCTAAGATTCAAATGCTCTTTACCAAGAAATTAAGACCTACAAGTAAATATTATTTATATTTTATAAGAAAATGCTAAAATTAACAGGAGCAAAAATACAGTCAAAAGCAGAGGTCACAAACAAATGTCATTTGTTATTAAATTGATTACTGAAAAGATCCAATCTTTATGCTTAAATGACCTCCACCAAGGATCATTAAAATTCCCCATATGTACATATATTTTAGATCATTATACCATTGACCCTCCCAAAATAGAAAGGAATCTCATAACATATCAAGTTCCAAACAAGACAGCAACAAGAGATATCTAGCCCCACTGCTGATAGTTAAATTCAAGGGATGATCTTAAATAGTAAGCCCGCTGGAGAGTAATACTTGAAAATGTATAACCAGGGGGAAACTCTGACATGCATGGGCATTGCAATAAAGGCTTTTCACCACAGTAAATTGACCTAACTCCCCAGTTCTTACCACTTGCATTAGAAGACACTTCAAGTATGACTTCTCGGTTCTTTGCAGCCTTTCTATTGTGATTCTGAGATATGGTTCAATCCATTGGTCCACTTGACCTTTGCAGTTTTGAAAGACAACTTGAATAAGCTTTGGAGCAGGCTCAATATCGCCATCTTCCAAATTCTTGTCGGCCATTATCTAAAGTAAAATGGTACAAGCTTATCAGATTGGAGGCACGTTAACAAAAATTTATTCAGAAGCGAAGTTATAGTGCCACTGAATTATCAACACCTCTCCCATTAAAAACTACGGAAAAAAGAAAAAAACGCTATCTAATAGTAGGAGATAATAACCCCATCAAGAGTAATGCAACTCACCGATGAAATCATGTTCCAAAGACTTTGCTGGTAATCAGGTGCTTTGGAGGTGAGGAAATGAGCAGTCCCCCTGGATACGTAATTGTCCAATGGAACAAGAATATCTGTGAATACAGAACAAAAAGACATCAGAATCAACCACCTTATATCCATGGCTATTTAGTGCTACATTCATTACATATTCCTACATGCTAACAGTCATATGCTACTACCAGAAATAACTGTGTAATATAAATGTGTCCAAGCATCAGCATGAAATTACACAAACTCCAACCGACTAAAATTAATTAAAAATCCTTGCTAGTTGCAAAAAGCAACAACATGAGCATTACAACTAAAACAAGACTTGGTGTAACTCATGCTAGTTTGATTGAGTACGGGGTTATGTCGTCCCAATTAGCTACATGTTTGCTCTACGGCCATTTTTCTCCATTCTCTACATCCAAGAACACATTATCAATTAGGTGCAGGCATGCAGCAAAGCCTAACAAACCAATAGAGAGGGGGCTTCGCTAGCATGATTCTGTTTCACATCACGTGCGCATCCAGAAAGTAGTTAAAACCCTGTGACCAGGTTGTCTACAGCTTTGCTATATATCAAACCTCATAGCACTTTTTTCATGCAATTTTTAGAACAGAATTAGACAACTAAACTATAACTGAAAAGAATTATGAATCCCATGCTCAAAGCAGAAAATAAAATTTACTGTGTTCAGAAGTTCCTTGGTATGCCCAAACTCAAAGAGTACAAGTTATAGTCAACTAAGTAGAAAATTGATAGCTACAAAAGACAACATACTTGGGAAAAAGTCAATAGCCCATTCTGCCAATGCTTCCATCATCAATGGCCAAAGACTCCACATATCCATGGATATTGTAGGGGAGAAGAATGTCATAAATGAAACAATTTCCAAGACTTCTTCAAATACCTCTGCAAATAGCATACATAAAGATTGAATAAGATATTAAAGGTTAAAAAGGGAGGGGGGGACTGACACCTATTGAAATTATTGGCACTAGTTTCTATAATTCCTATTATTAAAAAAATTAACAAAAAAAAAATAATTCCAATCCTCAGGCCAGCATATCCAGGGGTAGTTTAATGCTGATAAACGATAATCAAGTATTTTATAGGCCGGCTCCACTAAACATTACAATAACAATCATACTATCAATAAAGTACATGGGGAGAACTGATGATAGATGATATTATGGTGTCAAAAGCAAAATTTTATCCGAACTCACCAACTTCCTTTTACATCTTCACAAGAGATTTTGATCCTACAAAATAATCTGTTATAAATATTCTAAGATTAAAGAAGTACCACAAGGAATTATTTTACTATAACTTCTTCCATAATTGTGGACTTCAACCAGTTTAATCACACCTCAACTAATCCAAACCGATAACTCTGACTCAAAATCAACAAATTCGTAACAAGTATGTGGCTAATATAGCTTGGACCTATGAATTCAATGACATCTAAATTTGTAGGTAGCCCCTTCAACTGCTTGGCAAATTCAGAGTTGTTATCTTTACTAAAATTTGAAAAATGAAATTCAAAGTTAAGAAACAGTTAAGAAACTTTAGGCCCACACCCAGACTGTCAATAAATACATAATCGAGTCAACTTTTTCACAACTTCAAAGTATAAACATCTGCGAAAGAAATTAAAATTGGAATGGCAAAAACAGACTTCCCATATACTTGCTATCTTTTAAACAATAGCAAGAAGATCAAAGAAATGATAAAATAAATCAATAAAGCACTGCAAAAGTACTGATGAGGGCAATAGGTATTCAGAAAGAGCCATTCCATAAGAAGAGGAAAAAATAATCAAATGCACAGAATATACCGAAATAATGAAATCAGTCAGCAAGAAGCCAGAGAAGTATATTTCAAAATGATGCCTATCACATTAAGCATGCAAACCTTGTCCATCAGTCGTCAACATCCTTCGCATTATTGGGAGCAATGTTGGCTCAATTTGAACAAAAAGTTGAGGAATTCTGCTCACTGATTCAAGAATTGTGCTAATTGCACGCAAACAACCAACTGCGGCTAGAGCACCAGGATCATCAGCTTCATCATCTGCTTCTGCAGTATTCATACACCTCCAAAAAGCCGCAGCCTGGATCCAATTTAAAAAAATCACTTCAGAGCCTTCAATAAAAATACGCATCTATTTCTGTATTGAAATTAGAATCGAAAATACCAAATTGTGACATAATCCAAGCGCATAAGGAGCCATTTCCTCCCCAAACTTATCAACTATAGTCTCCAGAGTAAATACAAGGTCTTCATTTTCAACCTCATTCATAAGTTTAAAAAATTCTGAAAAGAAAATGACCTCAATCACTAAATAAGCAAATTAACAA
The DNA here is from genome assembly GCF_013281855.1 of Momordica charantia. Classification (NCBI taxonomy): domain Eukaryota; kingdom Viridiplantae; phylum Streptophyta; class Magnoliopsida; order Cucurbitales; family Cucurbitaceae; genus Momordica; species Momordica charantia. The sequence continues at coordinate 2,614,510 of NW_028275165.1, read as the reverse complement.
CTATTTATGATCATGGCATGTTCATCAACTAACCATCAAGAAGTTGCGGGAGGATTGGACGGATTTCATTCAAGTCTGAAAATAAAACAAAACTCAATTCTGTCAGTAAGTGATATTCAAACCAGCATTTAGACCAAAAAAATAATATTAAAGATCTAATATAAAGTACTTAGTGGTTAAGGCATCTCTACTTCCTCTAGGAGGTCATAATTCAAATCCCCACCCCTATATTTGTGATGGAATATTATCAAAATATATATATATAAATATATATAGTATAAACCTCTGCAAGCTTCAACAAAAGATCTTAATGCAAAAACTGAATCAACACGAACAGGGAGTTCTGGGTCTCGCATCCCAGCAACAACACTATGCAAGGCTTTTCGGAAATTGTTCTGGTCAGCAAAATTGATATGGGCATACTGTCCCGCAACCCATGCTGCCTGTATCAAATAAACCAAAGCAGTAAAAGAATGTAAATTTCAAGCTAATACCGTGATTTCTCAAACCCAATATCCTAATATGTTAAAAGAGAAAAACACAATTACAATGAGAAAACTACAAATCTTGTGTAGGAAGAATAAGAGATTTGAGGACGTGATATAACTAGAATCACATGCAAAAGCTGTAAACAATTGCCGTATCGTTTTCCTCTTTCTTTTAATGTTAAAGAATACAAATCCAATAAAAATATGAGTTTTTTTTATAACTGGGAGTCGAAGCTTTGCTATACCCAGGGCACCCACACTAGTCCTAGGATTTGGATCGGGAAACATCAAGAGTTTTTGGTATTAACCTCACCAGAAGATTCGAACTTGAAACCCCTAAGCCAGTAAAAAATGACTGCAAAGTGCTATAAGCAACAGCCCTAATGCTAAAGAAAGATTCTAGTTATAGATGGTTATCATAATATAGGAACAAAAACATATGACTGGCGAACATACAAGTGCTCGTTTTTGTAGGCCCAATATTTTGTACTTTTGTTTATCATAAGAAAACTAGTTTCTTCAGAAATACAAACATAGGAAAGGCGCATTTAAAAGCAACCAAGTCTTGCACATAAATAGAAAGTTCCAATAAAAGAACCATCTTCATGTCACAGCATACTTCTATTAAGTCTTCAAGTGCAAACCCAGAAAAGTGACAATGGAAAGTAGCAGAGCATTTAACATACTGGTTATAAAGACATTAAGGTTGACCAACATTATCACAGTTGTTATATTCAAATAATATTGTTAATAATAACAATGACGACAAGAACAGTAAAAGTCTATCAGACCTTAGCTCTGAGATGGCCAACAGGACTGCTAAATTCAGGAAAAACATGTTGAACTAACATGCGCTCAAGTTCAGACTTATAGGGTTCTGTTTGTTTCAATTTGTCACAGAGTGCTCCAATAGCAAGAAGAGCCCCATCTTTCTGTCTATAGGGCTTAAATTCCATAGTCGCTTCATCATACCTATACAGTATTATGAATCGCATCATAGTTCATGGATGCAGTATCAACCTTGACATCAGATCTGGAAACATACCTATTGAAAATTCCAACAATGAATTGGATGAACTTTTGAAGGTTTTCCTTCCCACGCTTCCTAACCAGCTCACTGACAAAATCCATAGAAGCAGTCCTTGGACTATATAAATCCTCGATAATATCTACAAAGTACAAGTTTATAGCATTAGAATATGAGCATTGTAGTCGCTGGTTCAAGCTTTCCAAGCACTAAATCCATTTCCATGTGGCTTACCATAACCCTTCCTGACATATTCATGGGGATCCTCATCCCAAAGCTTCTGGTCATTGTCGTTGAAGCACATAAGAGGGAAAATTATCTCAAAAAGCAGAACATCAAGTCGAGGTTGCAGCATAGAATACATGCTATTCTTTGAGATACTGGAAAATATATATATATATATATATCAGAAATCAAAAGGTGAAAATGCATTTAAACATCAACTGGCAGAAATAGAGCAATACAATGAGAATAATAAAAAAAATTTACTTTATCCCCCCCTTTGAACCCACTTTGTACTTCAATTTTTCACATCCAAAAACTAATTTTCCTCCAAAGTTAGACAGAAAAGCTAGAACTTCAATTAAAACAACACCTTACACAGTGAGTGGTAAATAAAAGTGTCATATAGTTGTTATTTTACACAAGAACTTCTGTTACAAAATGTTCACATTTCAGTTCTATCAACTGTGATTACTCATATAAAAATCATATCAAATGATACCCCTTCCCACTTAATAATTCAGGGTATTAGAGAAAGCAAGGAAAAAGAGCATGCATGGGAACAGAATATGTTGTATGGATTTGGTAGAGGAAAAGAGAAGTTAGACCACCTATTGCTTAGATATTGAAGGATGAGATTGGTAACTCTATCTGGCAAATAGCCACCAGCACGTATCACATTCAACAAATTTAAGTGACATTCCATGACCTTCCCTGCATAGTTCTTCTGAAATGCTTGAGCAAAAGCTCTGCTTTCTGGGTTCTTAAGTTTCAAATCTCCAAACCTATAAATTAGGTGTCAGTGGCAACAACAAACCAGAGAGAGAGAGAGAGAGAGAGAGAGAGAGAGAGAGAGAAGAGAGGGAGAGAAAGAACTTCATACTACAAACACCTTTAGAGAAACAAATTGCTAGTATTGTTTAATAATAAATCTCACCGAGTGTACAGCCTATTCAAGATATGAACAGTCCATTTCTTCACTTTCCACCATCCCCATGATTTCCTAAGTTCAGGATCTGCAGGCTGGCCTTCCAAGGGAACTGGCCTCTCCAGTATGATTAGGAATAGCACCATCCAAGCATTGAACACATTGGTATCGAAAAGATGCTTTGGAATCTCCATCTAAATCATATGCAAGAAATTACTTAAAGAACCTAAAATTGAGGGAATGTATAATATCAATATATTCTGGGTGAAAGATTTTTTTTAATGAGAAACCATGCCTTCATTGAGAAAAAAATGAAGATTTAAAAACACATTATCCTACAGAAGTACACATGCACATGAAATGAAATTTTCAGAATATGAAAGCATATCATCTGTTCAAATTATTATTACAGTTCATAAAGTTCTCCAACAATCATCGCATCCAGAAACTACTTTGAAACAGCTTCAAGGAAACACAAAATGCAAATCAAGGAAGCCTCCCAGCATGTGAGATCAAACAAAAAATCAATTTCATTTTATGTTTGGAAGATAATAACCTAACCAAGTAAAATACCAGGCTAAAATCAAAGGAAAGTAATATGTTCTCATAAAAACTTACATATATAGATGACCAAAATATTTTACAAATAAATTTGATCAACTCTGCTACTTCCAGAGAAGGGTTACCAATCTGGACAAGTCTGCTAAAAATATTGAGCAGAAGAGGGAATGTCTCATCTACGATGCGATAAACAGGAGTCCTCTCCTCATCTGATTTAAACCTATCAACGAGAAAGAAGGTGATAAACCTTTAGTACATAGCATGCAATAATAAACTGTTCCATTCCAGATGTAGAACAAATGAAATATATAAGTAGATACAAAACTTGACTCCAAGGAACCTTATGCATGACAAGGCAACTGGGCAAATTAAGAATATCACAAGATCTTATTAAAAGTAATAATAATAATAATAATAATAATAATAATAATAAAATACAATAAACATCCATGAAAACAATTTCTTTTTCATCTGTGTGGGTGCGTGTGTTGTGTGAGGAGATTGGGGGGAGCATAAAAATCTCATTGCAGCAGAAACTGGACCAAGATAGGTTCAATTTGTATAAAATCCCAGGTCATTAGATCATTTTAAAGCCAGAAGGATCTTTTGCCGACAGTACAATTAGAATGAGTAGCAACTCAAACCAAATGCTGCAGACAATGTTGACACCTTGAGGATACCAACCAGTATGCAATGCGATCAGACAAGCTAAAGAAAATAATCTCCTTAAATACATATTATACTCACTCGTATTTTCTAGCAAGAATTCGCAACACAAATAAAGCCCCATAAACATTTGAAGCTTGTAAATTTTCCTTCACCCATTCAAGAAGACACGGCCATTGCTCTGGATAATCAGCATGAACGATAGTCTTTAAGCACTCACCAAGCTGCACCCTGCACGTGCACAATGTTGATGTAACAGAGAGCATTAAGATCCACACATGCAATATACACGATTTTAGCAAGTTACCAAATTTAGAAAGGGTTGTTCATAAAACAATGACTTTAAAACTTCCACAGCATCAAAGATTCAAAATGGGAATCTCAATCTACTGTCCTCCATCATAGAGATAAACGCTTACCTCAATAATGATGGAACCTGTGACAAGAATGGAAGAATGTTCTTCCGGACCGAATCTTTATCACTCTCAGAAATCTTCTGCTGCTCATCTGCATCAGCCCAGCAAGAACAATTAAAATTAACCCACCAAAACTAGCCAATGATTTTGAAGAACAATTCAACAAACCCATTTAGTACCTGGCTCATGGGGCGACCAGTTCTTGGCAATGTAATTCTTGAAATGAATACTAGCAACCTGGCGAACAGCCAAGTCACAATTATTATCCACAATGATCTGTAGCATCCTCACCAGATGTTGCGGGGTGTGCTGAATCTGCAGACACGAGACACAGCAAATAAAGCCAACGCCGTCAAAAAAATTCATTAAACAGCCCCCCCAAATCAATCCAAACACCAGCTTCAACTAAAACAGAAACAAGTTCACAACTCTCAATCACACCCGAATTCCAAGAACTAAGCAAAATCAAAAAAGAATCAAAATTCCCACATATCCAAGAACAATCCCAAGCCAGCATGATCAGAGCAAAGCAAAGCATTGATCAAGCACCTGATTCAGACTCTGCTCAGCAGCCTTCCTCTCATCAGGATTGGGACTGAGAGCAGCTTGAAGAACAACGGCAAGACTCGGAAGATCCATACCGCTCAAACCAACAAAGATTTGAAGAAAACAAACCAAACCAAAACAAGTCTCCTCGCAGCTGAATTGGAAGCAATCGAGAATTGAAACCCAATTCGAAAACTTCAATCCTGACCCAGAAATCGCCTCCCTGGTATGAAATTGGCGACAGCCACCGGCGAAAATAATGCAACAGGAGAGATTGAGAAGAAGAGGGAGCGAGAGACAGGCGAAGAGAGTGTGTGTGACTTATTTAAAGTACCTACTAGGGTTTACGGTTGTTTTAACCACTACTCTCTCTGCTCTGTCTCTCTATTATATATTCTTTCTAATTCCCCCACAGTAAATCAAATTATAAATCTCTTGATCATTTTTTTGAAAGATGATTGGGAATTTTTGTCCAATTTACAATTTTTATTGTTCCCAAAGTTTGGATTTCCCTTCTATTTGATCTCTAAGATTACTTTTTATCCGTCGAGTTTTGATTTTATTTCTATTTGATCTTTAAGGCTTTAGAAGTGATACTTTTTATCCATGAAGTTTGGATTTTGTTTCGATTCGACCCCTTGATTGACTTAATGAAAAGATAGCGTGACAATTAACATATTGACGAAAGTTTAGAGGAAATATATAGATTCTTAGTTAGCAACAAAGTGTCACTAACCTGTGTTAGATATATTCAACTACGTTGAGTCAGACAGAGCCCACATGAGCATAGTTTAATAATTGATGGTTAAGGATATTACTTTTTCCTTATATAGGTTGGAGGTTCAATTATTCATTTCTATTTGTTGTACTAAAAATATGATGTTGAGCCCGATGGCGAGATAGTATAAATAATAATGTATTAATTTATTGGGTGATATATGTGAAATTTGAATGAAGTTAAATATATTTTAATATATGAGATATTAAAATGTAAGATTTGATTTAGACTCTGAGATAAACAGAATGTCAAGAATCTCTTAGAAAATATAAGATGAGATTCTATGAAGGTACATTATTATTTTTGGAAAGGGCAGCCCTATGAGACCCCTAAACTAAAAAATTCCTCTTTCGTCTCTTCTCCATTTCTCCATTATGATTGATCTGAATATTCTTTCACACAAGTAATTGGTTTGCCTCTTGTTATGTTGCATTTTATGAACCTTCGGTTCCATCTGTCTTTTTCATGTCGTTGCGATCCAACGCAGATTTTTAATTGAAATGTTAGCTTCAAGTTTTGGACGATCCATCTAATAAGGGCAGCTATCACTCTTGGAAGCTCTTAATCCACTTATCTTAATAGTTTAGTTTAATTCTAAATAAAATCAATTTCATCTAATATTTCATTTTAAAATAGTTTATAAATTAAAGTACTATGCTAAAGAGTGAATCATTCAGTTTCAGTCCTATCAAATAACACTCGATCAATAATTCATAAAATTATAATAGATTATTCATTGCTATAGTTGGATGTAAAAGACATCTATGGTTCGAAACGAATTGTTCTTTACTATTTATTATCCATTTATTCTTTAAATTATATTATACTCCTAATATAGATGTCAAAAATTTAAAATTATTAGATTAGGAACAAAGAAGATATATATATATATATATATATATATAATGTTATTTAAAAACAAAAAACTACGTGTCATTTCTCCATTAAATTGATTAACTGTCAACCGATCAACCTAAGAATCCAATAAAAATTAAATTTGAACTTCTAGAACCAAAAGTTAATTTGAAAATACATCCAAATCCTAGAGACTAAAAGTTTAATTTGTCTAAAGAATTTTGACATTGTTTCCAGTCTTTGTTTCTATACTTTTTTGAGCTTATTTGATAACCAATTTTTTTTTTTTTTTGCTTTTTAGTTTTTCAAAAAGTTTGATAACCAAAATTTTCTGTCTTTTTTTAAAAACGAATTTGAAATTCTATGTAAATAAAAAAAAATTCAGAAACAGGTTTATGTTTTTTAAAATCTGAGTTTTTCTCTGATACTCAACTTTTTTTTCTTTCTCATATTTATCTCTAAAAAAAATTGTTTCTCACTTTAAATTTCTCTCTACAAACTTTATTTTTCTATCTCTAAAATTTTCATATTTGGAATATTTATTATTATTTGTCTGTCCCCAAATCTTCAGTATTTTTTTAACATACCAGTTTCATTTCTCCCCTAAAAATTTAATATTTTTCCTAATTTTTTTATCTCTAAAATTTCATCTTTTATAACTTTTATTTCTCTCTGTAATCTATTTTTCATCTGAAAATTATATTTTATTTTTTCGTTCAATTTTTTTCACTGTAACTTTTATTTATCTTTGTATTTATTTATTTTCTCTAAAAATTATATTTTTAATCTTGTTTTTATCTCTAAATTTGTTTCCACTGTAATTTTTCTCTTTCTTTCATAATTTTATTTTTTCTTTAACATATCTTTTCCTCTCGACTTTATTTTTTTCTCTACAATTTTTCTCTTTTTATCTTTTAACTTTTCTCTCACTAATTTTTTCAAAAATCTTTTTATTTATCTCTCTAAAATTTATATTACAAAAGTTTATTTACATCTCTCTAAACTTGTATTTTCATGTCGGGAAACACAAAAAATTATGCATGATCGGGTTCCAAAAATAGGAAATGCATGTCCCGACCCCGTCCCCGATTCCATTTTTAAATAATTAATATATATTTATTACACTTTTTTATACTTGAATTATAAAAATAATTAAAAACAGTTATAAAACCGATAATTTTTCTCGAGAACAACTCTCAGACCGAAAAACGAGGTGGAGACATGAACTAAAAATTTTCACGAGCACGAGAATGGAGGAGAGCATTCTCACTCGCACCCACACCATTGTCATCTCTATTCTACATAAAATTTTCTCTCTGTATTTTCAATTTTCCCACTTTTTAAAAACTAAAAATGGTTAGCAAACATGTTTTGGTCTTATATTTTTTAAAAACAAAAAATAAAAAACAAAAAACCAGAAAAACCAAAAAACAAAAACTAAAATGGATATCAAACGGAACCTTTGTTAATATAAGTATTTTCATTTTTAGAAAATGTTCCTTAAAGTGTCTTGCAAAATTGATTTTCTTATATTTTATTTTCAGGATTTGGAAAACATAAATAAAAGTTTTTATTTTATTATTTTTTAGTTAAAAAAGCTTTACATAGAGAAATCGAATTTTGATCAGGAAAGAAAAAGACAAATTTCATAGAGAACAAAAAAAAAAGGAGAAATAAATGGTAGAGAGGAGCCGAAAAGTTGGAAAATTTTAGAGATGAAGACAAAGTGAGAAAAGTTGGAAACAATTGATTTTTTTTATATTTTATCGATTTTGATGTCATACTATAGTCGGTGTTAAACTCACAAACATATCAAAAGTTGATATAAATATTGACATGTAGATGAAAATTTAGAGAAATAAAAGAAAATAAAGTATATATTGTTATGAATGGTGGAGCTAAATCGACGTTGGAACGAGCTAGTGATGAGTCGGGATCAAGCTGGGGTGCGTCGGGATGAAGAAGGAATGAAAATGTTGTAGGCCAGGAAGGTCGAGGAGATAGCACGACACTGTCCTGTTGTGCGTGCGCAGATGGAAGTCCAATTCGTAGCGCCACGGTGCTATGGACAGCACCATGGCACTGTGTCAATATCTATAAATACGCAGTTTCAGGTTTTAGGTTTGTCCAGCCAAAATTAAAGTGGTTTGGAGCCAATTTCAAATAGTTTTGTGGCAGTTTCGAGGCAGAGGCTCAGGGGATTGGTAGAGGCATTGGGGCATATCAAGGTCGTCTTTATTAGAGTAATTGTATCTTGATCATATTGTAAGTTTTTTCATTCATGTACCTAGTAATTGTGTTAGATTGTTTAGAAGCTAGTAGTTTTTGTTAGGACCTCTATGAGATATTTTTTGGATAGTTTATTGTAATCCAATCTTTGACAATATTAGTGAATTACTCATTGAGTGGAAGACTGAACGTAGCCTTAGTTAGTGAACTAGTATAATATTGTGGTGTGTGTTTGGATATTCGGGGAAATTATTAAGGGGCCATTAATTTATATATTTTTTTTCTTACTTTTTCGTTTTAGAATTTATTCACAATTTAATTAACATTTTCTGAAATTTAAAATTAAAAACTGAATAACTTATCGATTTTTCAAAAAAAAAATTGAGGAAAAATGAAGCGGAAATAAATGATTAACCAACTTTCTTTAATTGCAATCATTACTTTTTAAATTTTGTTAATTTATTTAAAGTGTTTGGCTCAAAGCAGAGAATATGCATGATACCATTTACTTGTCCTGACTACTATTAGAGTCCTGGTCTAATAATCATACGAAATTGTAGATGAATCCCTAGATCAAATATACAAAGTGCTAAAATGACGAGAAAGATCACAAGTCCCATCAAGTTGGGCATGGACGGATAGGAATAACATATATTTGTTCGAGGGAAAGATGTTAACGCTGCGATATGCTCTATTTGAGTGTGCGACCTTGAAGATGAGAGCAAGCTCTCGTTTCAACCCCAATATGATATGTAGTTGTGCTCTATCTATGTGTGCTGCTAGCCATGGAAAAGAACAAGCTTTTATTGTCAATCGAGAATGGACAGATAAATGACCATTTGAGGAGAGACTCGAGTGGTATTTTGTTCAATATGAGATTGTTACGAGCGCAAATAAAGTCCCGTTGGAATTGGTGGAGCCAAATCAACGTTGGAACGAGCTAGGAATGAGTCGAGATCGAGCCGAGATGTGTGGGGATCAAGCAATAATGAAAATCAGTAATTTGGCGCTGTAGAGACCTTTTGGCCGAGAGGACTGCGAAAACTGGAAAAAGAAAAAAAGGCAGCGTTGAGACGCTACAGTGAGCGACTCAACGCTCTGAACATTCAGACGAGAAAATGAAGAGGTGTACGGACATGTTTTTTGGGGGACGCTACATGCCTCGTAGCATTGAGACGCCAAGGGTAGTGTCTCAATGCTACAACAACATATATATGTTTCCTGTTTGTTTTCGTTTTAGGTCAACCATCCATATGAGGGGTAATTGGACAACAGCCGTAAATCGAAAGGTAGAGGGCAGTCGTGGGTTTTTGATTAGCAGCAGTCTTTTGGGAGATTTTGTGGCACATTTTCAGAGGCAACGACTCGGGGTTGGCAGCAAACAGAGAGGTAGATCGAGATCGACTTATTTGGGTAATTAGTTCTCGATTATTACTGTGAGTTTTCATTCCTGTACCTAAGTATCATTGTATTAAATACTTACAAGTTAGGGGTTTATTGTTGGGATCCAGAGAGCGAATATTTGTGAGGTGATATACTGAGAGTGCTTGTATATCAAAGTGATCATAACTCATCGATAATTGACATATATCTCCAATCAAGAGGTTATGAGTTTGATCCCCCACCCTTACATATTGTACCAAAAAAAGAGTGTTTGTGAGGAGAAATTACATTGAGCGACTAATTTTCTAACACGTCCTACATTGGAAAAATGGGAGATTTATAGTAAATATGAGCAACAACAATTATCTTCATGGGTAAAAAAAGAGTCGTGAAGGAAATCAATTGATTCAAATACCACCCTTGTAAAAAGAAAAAAATAGAACTGAGAAAGGAAAAAAAAGTTTTTTCCTTTGATTATTTTTTTTAGAAATTAAATAACATTAAAATTAAATAGCATGGATATTAGAACTAATTAAAGAGTAATTCAATTAGGGTAACACACTCTACATATCTCCAACAACCCAAAAAATAATCGCGATAAAGATCAGCAAACCTACGTCTTTCCAAAATGGTGGACCTTCTAGAGATCATTTGTTATTCATTTTATTTTATGTTATTTAGACTTATTTGGTAACCAATTCAATGTTGGTTTGATAATGATTTTTATTTTTAATTTTTGGTTTTGCCTGTTTTATATTTTTAAACAACAAAAATTACAAATATATTTGATAATTATTTTTTTAAAAAAATCAAACAAAAATCAAATAAGTTTGATAATATTTTTTATTTAATAATATAAATAACTATTTTATTCTTTAATTTAGTAAAATAGTTAATAATTTGTATTAATTACTGAGGATGAACTCAATTTTAGAGAGAGTATAACTTAGATAAAAAACAAGATTTAGAGAAAGAAAATTCAAAGAAAAAAATTTAGTGTGAGAAAAGTTAAAGACAACCCGAGAAAATTTTAGAAGAAGAGAGTAAAGTTGAGAGCGAAAAAAAAAAGAAATTAGAAAGAATTCGGCAAAAAAAATCAAGATATATTTATTAGAAAAAAAATGAAAAAAAAAATAAAAGAATAAATAAAAGTTACAGTAAAAATGTAATTGATGGAGAAAAAATTTAGATAGATAAAAGTTTAAGATATAGTTGTTAAAGAAAATAATAGATTAACACTACAACAAATTTATATTTTTACAACGTAAAAATTCGTCAAATATTCTCAACGAAAATCTGTCCCAAGAATTGTCAGCAAATCCCTATCGCGGTAATCTTTACCGACGAAATTTGTATCTCGTCGCCAAAGTTGGCTTTCACAACGACTTCATTTTTTGTCGATATACCTAGCTTTGAAAACTTCAACGCTTCTTTGAACAAATTATTAATCTCTTGCTTTGAAAAAGAAAATAAAATGTGTATATATATGTATCTGCACCAAGATTTTAAATGTCGATGTCGATGGAAATTTCGAGGTCTCAATTTCATGGAAATATCGATAAAATGTCAATGTTGATGGATATTTCTGTAAAAATTATAGAAATTAAAAAATCTGTAAAAAAATATTTAAATTAAAAATATACATTTTCATATTTCTAAATAAGTTAAAAATAATTAATATTAATATTATGTATATATTAGTGACATTTTGTTGATATTTTTCATATTTTATCTATTTTTTTTACTATGATGGATATGTCGATTTATCCCTCATGTCGATGTCGAATCTATGAAAAGGACATGTGGAAATGTCGACGTATCAACGAATATTTAGAATCATGATCTACACCAAGATTGATCTAAACAATCTCTCCTTTTATTTTATTTTTATTTTTATATTTGTTTAGGTAATCATTTAATTTGTTTAGTATTTCTTTTTAATATTACAGTATAAAAAGAAAATATATCTAAAATTAACTGCAAATCTCTGTAGAAATAATCATTCAATTGATAAAACTATTTACATGTACAATTTAAATTTAAAATTGATTTATTTAAGTATTAATTATATAATAATAAGTTAAAAAGTGAAAATAACTTATAATTGAAATATGCATAGTTTTCAACGAATCAAAGTAGAGCATGTCTAAAAAGCATAGTGAACCCATAATCGATAGGTATGGATTGAAATTTGGCAATGCATGAAAAGACTTACCATGAATTTCTATGGTTAAAATTTTAAATTCCAAATCAATTAATTTAAATGTTTAACCTTCGAATCTCAAAGACACGTCACTAAGTCAACTTAAATTACAAGGGAGAGCACCCAGAGGAAGTAGTCAAGTACTAGATCGAATCATAGCCGAACTAGGCATTAACCGAGCTGGGTATCCAGCCGAACGGTTTATTCCACTATTTACGTCACAACAGTCTAACTACTCTCCCACTCAACACGCAAGCTTCCTGAATGGGGAAGCAAACTCCTCAACGGTTATTTTTCCCTTTTCTTATAAATACCATAGAGACAAATGAAGAGGGTATGCAAAAACTGATTAACATATACTTTTCTATCATTTTACTTAGCACAGAGGCTAAATAGATCATTGGAGTGCTAACTTGTTTTTTTTTTTGCAAGTTCTGAGAGTGTTCTCGAAGATCTATTGTGATTATCGATACTTTTGCAAAAATTGATTAACATATACTTTTGCAAGTTCTGGAGGAACACAAAGTCCAGTGTATTATACGAGTAAGTCAATGACAAGCGCGGAAACTAAATATCTGAGTATCGAAAAGCTAGCATTAGCCTTAGTTTATACAGCTCGATTACTGCGACCCTATTTTCAAGCACACAAGATCGTCGTTTTAACTAATTTTCCTTTACGACAAGTCTTTCAAAAGGCGAAGACGTCGGGAAGGTTAATGAAGTGGGCTTTGGAACTAAGTGAATATGACATAAAGCTTTGAACCGCGTGTGTCTTTAAAAAGACAGGCAGTAGCTAATTTTGTGGCTGAAATGACACCCAATAATCTAGTGAAGAACTCGAAGCAACAATCGACTCTATATGTAGATGGGTCTTCAAATGAAAAAGGATGTGCAGCTGGAATTCTCCTTCAATCACCAGAAGGAGCACGTGTTGAATATTCATTACGGTTCAGTTTCAGAACATCAAACAAAGAAGTAGAGTACGAGACATTATTGGCTGGCCTTCGATTAGCCCAAAGTATAGGTGCAGATTGTTTGTTCATTTTAAGTGATTCTCAACTTATAGTCAAGCAAGGGATTTTATAGAAGAATTCCAAGCAAGGGATGAGAAAATGGCCAAGTACCTGACAAAAGCGAAAGAAAATCTGGCCAAATTTAAAGATTTTATAATTCGCCAGGTTCCCAGATCAGAGAACTCGAACGCAGATGCTCTAGCAATATTAGCCACTGCATTTGAGACAAACCTGGCCCCCACAGTACCAGTTGAATGTTGGGTGTGTTGCCCTAAACTCGTAGTTTATATTTTGTAAAAACAAATGTAATAAAGTTTTTATTCAATAAATTTGTTGTTGAATCATAGCTTTGCATTGTCCAAAATCCAATAAACTAAACATTCAAGGTTATTTATGATGTAATCGGGACAGTATATATACTGGGTATATAGTTGATATACGGGGTATATATTTGATATACCCATGATATATGAATGGATAATGTCCCGTGAATAACCTCAAGGGTTTATAGTATATGGATAAGGCTGGGTACCTTATCCTGGCAACACTATGGATACGGCCTACTCTGTAAAGGTTACAGACGACTCGATCCAGGTCGTTCGTGTAGAGACATGCAAGTGGGGGTATCCTATACAATGAGTTTGTATAAGACCAGACCACGAAATAGGCAATCTTTAGATGTAACACCGTTAACTAATAGGTTGTTATTTCTTAGGATGACCAGGCAACTCATTCTCAATCCTGAGTGAGTTATGGACTCCTGCCCGTGAGGGCTCGTCCTTTGATCTGTATGGGTGAGAGTGCCCCGAGTCGCCGACTCAACATTCCTACCATTTTGAGGACGAGACCGAGTGAGGAGCTGGGAACATAACTTCACAAGATGGAATTCACTCCTCCCCGACTTTAGGGGAGTAGGTGAGTGTTCCCTTAAATGCTGACTCCGGGACTTGAACAAGGGGCCCTACCCTATCATTGGCCGAGAGGGACTTCCGGTTATTGGTTGGACCATAACCGGGTTGTTCATTAGAGAAGCAGTGGTGTTTAAGGAGTAAGATGTAACTCAGGGGTAAAACGGTAATTTGACCCAACTTGAGTTACGAACACTCGTGAAGGATTGACTCGTCATTAATGGTCGTATATCCATGGACACGAAAACATTCTGCAGTGAGAAGAGTGCAACTGCGGGTCTTTAGTGGAATGACCCGTAGTTAACGAATCTAGATTAACTCGGTCAATGAGTTTGACCGATTAATCTTGCATCGTTGGATCTTCGGATCTGTAGGTCCATTAGGTCCCCTTGCTAGCTCATAACGAGTAAAACGATGATCAAATTTTTTGGAAGAATTTGAATTGTTCAAAATTACTTAATGGATTATATGTATATTGATACATTATAATATATATAGTTAATTATAAATTAAAACTATATATTATGAGAAATATTATTTGAATGAGATTCAAATAAAATTAATATGAATGAGATTCATATTAAAACTATAGGTTAAAAATAATGTGCATAAGATGTACATTAAAACTATAGGTTATACGAGAGAAATGTTTTAGAATATGATTCTAATTTTATAATAAATAATTAAGTGTTAATTATTTATGTATATATATATATATATTTATTAATTATTAATTGGATTAATAATTAATTATATGAATTAATTTGATTAATGAATTATATATATATATATTATTATATATATATATTATAATTATTATTATATTATATATATATGTATTAATATTAATATTAATAATAATAATATTATTATTAATATTAAACTCCCCTGCAAAATTGCAGCGGAGTGGGAGGTTTTGTCCCCACGTCACTCTTCTTCTTCTTCTTCAAGAGTTGGGGAATGGAAAAACAGAAGGTTACTACAGAACAGAAAAACCTCCAACGATTTCTCTCAAACTCTCTCAACCTTTCCCTCTCTTCCATCAAGGTGCTATCACAAGCACGATCCCGAGACCCAAGAGGATAGCGAGGAAGATTCGGTGGTGGTGTTCGAGGGGAATTCACTGAAGAAACGATCTTCAAAGGTTTGAATTTCCTCTGTATTTTCCCTCTGTAAAATTCGATTTTGTATCCCGAAAAACAGCAACGAAAGTCCGCTTCCGCTCCGGGATTCCCATCCCTTCATTGAATTGCTGAGCTGGCCATCAATTGATCAAGAAGAGTTCTACTCGGTTGAGGCGCAACCTTGGTGCTGGATGGATCCAATAATTGAATGCCTCAAAGGAATTCAACCGGACGATCAGAGTGAAATAAAGAAACTACGACGTCAGGCTGCTCATTATTTACTTTAGGGGGAAGTATTGTATAAGCATGGATATTCGTTACCCTTACTAACATGCCTTACACCGGATGAGGAAAACTATGTGATTAGAGAAGTACATGAATGAGTTTGTGGAGATCACACTGGGGCTCGGACTTTGATGTCAAAGATCATCCGACAAGGGTATTATTGGCCGAGTATCAGCAAAGACACAAAGTCATTTGTGCGAAAATGTGATAAATGCCAGAGATATGCTGACTTAATCAAGCAACCACCTGAGAATTTGACGCCAATTTCCAGTCCATGGTCGTTTACGCAGTGAGGAATTGATCTTATTGGACCACTTCTTCCTGGAAAAGCCATCAGAACGAACTAGTCGACAATTTGATGTGACCAAAAATTCAGAAGCGTTGGATTTGAATTTAGATCTACTTGAAGAGAAAAGAAATGATTCGCAACTGAGAAACGCGAAATATCAAAACAGGATCACAAAAATAGTATAACGCCTGGGTAAAGAAGCGGTACTTCAAACCAGGAGATCTCGTGTTGAAGAAGGTTCTCCAAAAGACTGGGGCTTTAGAGCTGAACTGAGTTGGTCCGTTCAAAATCAAAGATGTTGTCCGAGTAGGAGTGTATCAGTTAGTCGATTTGAATGGTAAACAGTTTGCCCACCATGGAACGCAGAACATCTCAAAGTGTATTATCAATAAATCTCTAATTTGTATAGTAGTTTTAAGCCCTATTCAAATTAGGGGGTATCATGTAAATTGTAAAATATGTTCGTGATGTAAACCATGTTCTTTCCAGTATCTGATTGTATTTACGCGATCTGTTTATGTACTGCTTATGCGATTAACCTCGATTAACCTAAAAAAATGTTGAGCATAAATAGAAATGATGCGACACTTCCCATTTAAACAAAATACATTTCGGAGTGTGTATCGAAATCATACATTAGAATAAAAAGGAAATGGCAATACAAAGCGATTGTTAATTTAATTCAACTTTCTTCTTTTCTCCATGCTGAGTCGTTGCTCCAAATATCTGATTTTCCTCTCCATTGCACGAAGTTATTCCTCCATGGCTACCTTCTCTCCCTCCCAGCCTTCTTTCTCTTCCTTCAAGGCTTGACACTCGAATTCAAACCTCAAAGACTGGACTGTCGATTTTTGCAGTTTATTTACAAGTCGAGCGACTTCCCATTTCAGTTTGAGAATCTTCGTTTCAGCCCTCCGAAGCTCAAAGCGGGAAGGAGGAGTGATATAGCAAGGCAGACGGCTGGATGAGAGATGCTCACCTTCAGAAATAGTTGGGAGAACAAAAGATGGAGAGGGAGGAGAAGAGGAGGATGAAGAGGAATCCCCCGTATGATCGGAGGAAATTTGCATAAAAGAGATAAGATGGTCATTCACTTCTTCAGACATGCTAATGATAGTAGAGAAGGTTCAAGTGAAAATCATAATGAGAAAGAGGCCATTTAAATAGACTCAATGAAGGAAATCAAAGGAACGATTGACAATTAATTAACGGATGAAAATTCGAAAGAACGCCTGGTGAATCTTAATGGCAATTGCATAGAAGAAATCAATGAATCTTACTCGGAGTACGAAATGGCAGTTAAAAGTTGATTCTGTTACAGAAAATTGAAACAGCGTCAGGCGAGATTAAATAAAGACTGTGGTAATTAAATCTTTAAAGATCTAGAGTATTTAAGTCAGAGATTCGATCTCGTGCAAAATCAGCGGTCAAGCTCGGTGAAATCATAACAGGAAACAAATGTACACACATATGTCTACACACATGTCTTTAGTTCAGAGATATAAAAATTATGCAACTTCGGAAGGGACAACGAGTTCATTCTGTGTCTGTTCGGCAGGACAGTGATAAGACTTGATTTAAGGCTAAAAAGGGTAGGTTTGCATGCTCAGTTGACGGTTATTTGGGATGAAAAATGTATGTTCATGCATATAATTTAGGGAAAATGTGCATAATTTGTGATTAGGGACTTTGGAATTCAGTTACAGGTAAATGAAGACTAATTTGTGTAAATATACTTATTTTGTAAGGAAAAGTGAAGATTTATGATCAAAATGCGTCAGACACATTGCAGGACCAGAATTTCTAGCTTACTAGAGGAATGAGCCAGCCAAGTTACTTTGAAAGTTCCAGTTTCACAATACTTCAGCCACATTCGATGCCTAGATTGTCAAAATGGAAATAACAACTTTTGACCAAGTAATTGGTCCAAGATTTGTTATTAGTTCCTAAAATCTCTACAATCTCATTTGGTTCCAACCTCCCATGCATTTCTCAACGTCTTGTTACCTCCATGGTCTATAAAAGGAGCTTCCAAGCATCATTTCAAGCATCTCATTTATTCCATGTTTTAGTTCTTCCTTTCCAATTGTTATCAACTTTAGTTTTTGAGTTTTTATTCTAGCATTTTAGTTTTGTTCTTTATTTAATTTTCTGCGATTATTCTTTGTTTATTTTATTTCAATTCTATTTGTTCCATTTTATACTTTCTTTCCAAGTTCAATTAAAATGCATTCTTGTTATCTTCTATTGTGTTTCCATTACTTTCATTTACATGAGTAGCTAAATTATTTTTCAACCTTCCTACGAGTGGTTTAGTTCATCTATTTTAAATTACATCTATCAGCGAGCACGGTGTTTTACACTCTCTTTGCTTATCTTGATTGATATAATTATTCTAGTTGATTTTCTTGTTGTCCACTTGTTTAAATCATATTAGTTTGAATTTAATTTTGAAAAGTTAGAGTCAAATGGATTTCATCAAGGTAAAACGAAAAGTTACTTAGAAATAAGAACTAAAACAAGATCCTAGACATAGACTCTCTTACCCGTTAAACGTAAGTTGGGATTTGATTTATTTAGGATTCTAGAGTTGGACATATGTAAACACTAGTTTAAGCTTTTAAACAAACCAAAAAATGGTATGAAATAGGAGTTGAACCAGGTTGCATAAATTGAGCTTAATTACGGGCACACTTGATAGTTGTAATTCATCTTTTAGAACTAAATCTTAGTAGTGGGTTAGCTTTTTAATCCTTGTGTTTTTAAATTATGTTTCCCAACATATTCACCAAATTTTTATCCCAAACCCGATTGCTAATTCAAGTAGTTTACAAATTCATTTTTAAAAGAAAACTAGTCCCTGTGGAGACGAACTTGGAATATTTCCAGATTATTACTTGTGACAGTATACACTTGCACTTACCCTCGTGCTATTAAGCAGAGGCGCAACAGACAGGTAATATCATTAATCTCTCTCACTTCGGCCTCGCTTTGGGGTTCCAACTCGGAAGCTCTAGCCTAGGGCTCCAGCTTGGGGACGCCAGCTAGAAGAGGAGAGGTGCTTGTTCCTGCGATCGAGTTTGGTCGACTGATCTGATCGACTGGTTTTCTCATAGCTAGTTCCTAGTCACGGTCGAACATAAAAACAAGCTGATCTGAATCGACCCCCTAAGCAAACTTTTTCAATCATTCAACTGCATAATTGAGACCGCTATACTCTAAGTCCTTCTCCAACTCTTTGAAGTCCAGAAATTGAGACACGATTTTGTAGAGAAAGTCAAAATCGCCAAGTCGAGCCTCAGTGTTGGCAAGTCTGGACTCACAATCGGCGAGCTTTGACATGGACTCGGCAACAACCTTCTCGGACTCGTGGAATTTGGACTCAATTTTAGCCAAGTGTGATTCTGTTCAACTCAGTTTGGATTTGGTATCCACGAGTTCAGTCTCCATTAGTTTCTTTTCTCGACTTCTGCATTTAAAATGTTTTTTGTAGAGGTCCTTAGATTGGAAAGCTCGACCTTTAGCCGTGTAAGGAGAGGCTTGATCTCATTGGCCTCAACAGTCAACTTAGAAATTTCAGCTAGCAAGTGAGAATTTTCTTATTCTAGTTTGGTCTGCTTGACTTTATACTTGTTATTCTCGACGATGCATTTCTCTGGAGCAGCAAGAACGTTGAGGGTTTCCAGCTTTAAAGTTTTGAATTCCTCTTTTTCCTTGGTTAGAGCCTCTTGATCTCTCATAAGCTCTTCAACATGAGAATTATATTTCGCCAGTTGAGCAGAACATGAATCAGCTTTCCTAGTGGCTTCGGCGAGCTTGATTTTATTCTTCTGGCTGACGGTGTCGCGGTGAGAAAGCTTGGCCCCAAAGGAAGCCGTTCCACGACAAGAAAGAGCAAAAGCCTGGAATTAAGTATAATTATTTAAAGAATGTGGGTCATATCGAGATAATTTTTTTTTTAAGTTAGGGGTTACCTTCACAATACAGGTGGTAATTTCGGAGAAGAGTTCGTGAGAAGATGAAGGTCTGATACACCGTGCATGTTTTTCCAGATCGCAGGTAAAAGTATGATAGAGTTTGTTAATAAGAGATAAGACATTCTCACTACTAAGGTCGGTTAAAAAAGGAGGAATTTCAACAGTAGGAACTGGAGGACTCTTAGAAATCTCGAAAGAAGCTTCCCTGGTGTTTGATGGTCCAGCGGTAAAGGCTTTATTATCACACCTAAAGGAGAATGAGATTGGACTTCATCAAGCTCTTGAAGGGAAATACCGGGTCCATCCCCTAGTCCACTGAATTCATTTTCAGCTCCTTCATGAACTCTGAAGGTCAGATCGATGGGGATAATAGACTCTGTTTGGAAACCACCAGAACTAGCTCCAAGTAAAGGCTGCGTTGAAACAAGAGTTTCAGGTTCAGCTCCAGGGCGCGATTTCTTTTTCCTTAGAAGTTGGTCGCCAACACCATCTTTCAGTGAAGAGTGATTGGAAGAAGCTTCACGTTCATTCACTTCAATGACAGGAGAAACGATCTTCCATTTCAGAATTTTCCTCGGAGTTGTCGATCTAGGAGGTGGAGGCCGATCATGTTCTAGCCCCGTAGATCTGGTCTCAGGCACAGACTGGGCTTGAGTATCATGGGCACCCTTACGTCTTTTCTCTGGGAGAGGGGGCTATTGTTTAACCTTCAAATCTCAAAGACACGTCACTAAGTCAACTTAATTACAAGGGAGAGCACGCAGAAGAAGTAGTCAAGTATTAGGTCGGATCATAGCCGAACTGGGCATTTAACCAAGCTGGGTATCCAGTCGAACGGTTTATTCCACTATTTACGTCACAACAGTCTAACTGCTCTCCCACCCAACATGCAAGCTTCCTATTTCTACGGAGTTGGAACCGTTTCATTCAAATGGGGAGCCAAACTCCTCAACGATTACTTTTCCCTTTTCTTATAAATACCATAGAGACAAATGAAGAGGGTACACATAAACTAATTAACATATACTTTTCTATTATTTTACTTAGCACAGAGACTGACTAGATCGTTGGAGTGCTAACTTGTTTCTTTTTTTTTTGCAGGTTCTATAGAGTGTTCTCGAGGATCTATTGTGATTATCGATTTTTTCGGTAAGAACATTAAATATTAATTAAATGATTCAATATAAATCATAATAGCTTACCATATTAAAAACTATTTATTTTTTAATAAATTTTTTAAACAACGACTGGACATGATTACAATTTGGTCCTTATGATTTTTGAAAGTTTCAATTTAGTCTCTAAATCATACTTGTTATTACCATATTAACACTTTTTTAAAGATGACTTGCGAAATTTAATCAAATTGTAAAACAACCAAAATTATTGACACTAAATTGAAATTTCTAAAAGCATAGAGATTAAATTTATAAATTTAACGAATTCATACAGAGAGATGTTTGACGGCGTGTTTGAACAAATATATCTCTTTTCTTAAAAAGTAAATAAATATATATATATATATATTGTATATAATTTTAAATTTGCTAAAGACTTGAATCAACGTCTAAATAATTTTATGGTTCAAATTTTTAATACCAAATCAATTTACTCATATATTAATTAAATTAGTCAATATATATTGAAGTGTGGTGGGCCCATAACTCACAGGTCTCAAGATCGAAACTTGGCTCTTAATTTTCTATTAAAGACTTATTGTCTTAATTTTCTATTAAAGACTTATTGTATATTTCAGAAGTATTGGAAAATTAATAATACAATCAGTATTTTGAATGTTTACCTTCAGTATTCGGTATTGGAGTTTCTTAATTCGGCGTCTTACTGTTATTCCAATGGCTACTGCTTTTCAATTTCTAGTGACTACATTTTGCTAGCACTCTTCATAATTTCTAGACTTCTGTGACATCAGGATTGTTTCCTATCTCTAGTGTTTGGACTGCCCTTCGTCCCGGGGGCTTTCAAGTGCCTTGACAGCCATGTAATTGGGTCGTTGGTCGTATTCCCAAACATTCTTTTTTCCATGTAATGTTGTTTGTTGGTTGTATTCTCAAACAATTATTTTTTTAGTTGGGTTGGCTATTCGAAATAGTATGTCGACGGTCAAGTCCTGCTTCCTATATCCTTTGTTCGGACGTGATTGAGTCTTGGAATCACCTCTTTTTAAATGTATGTATCGAAAAACTTTATGGGTGGTATGATAACATCGACAGGTTCCTCACATTGTATTTTCACCATTGGAGTACTAAGCTAGAAGTGGGTTTGTCTTATTACCAAAGGTTGGCCTACTAGATTTATAGTTTGGAGGGTTGCTTGGACCATCTCTATTTCTTTTATTTGGAGAGAGCATAACTCTAGAGCCCATATTAGTGCCCCTCATCCGACTTCGGTAATTTTACAGTTTGTTCGAAGTGATGTTTATGTTCGTGCCACCACTTGCAAGACAGTATTTAGTCTAGATCACAAACTTTGTTGGTGTTTACTTGAGATTTATTTTCTTAATTGTGTTAGTAATTTTTTATTGTCTTGGACGTTTTTGATAATGTTCTTCTTTTGTTATTTTTTTTTGTTTGGTTTGGTGTTGGTCCTTACTTCATCGAACTCGTGTATTTTTTTTTCCTCTTTTGTGCGAGTTTGTTCTTTTTTCCTTGCAATATACCTAGTAATAATAAAAAGAACTGAATTTGATAAGAAAAAGAGATGATTTCAACCTATAATATGAAAATATTAACTATTATCTTTCAATAATGTGGTCAAAGTCCTTTCAAATATATGTCATGATAAATTAGGGTGTCATTTAGTAATCCTTTCGTTTTTTATTTTATAAACTTTTTTTTCTTTCTAAAAACAATGTTGTTTGATAAGCAAATAAGTTTCTAGTTTTACTAAAAGCATGTTTGAAATTGCGAGTAATTTTGACACTATTTTTTTTTGACGTATATTGTTTGAACAAATTATATC
The DNA here is from genome assembly GCF_013281855.1 of Momordica charantia. Lineage (NCBI taxonomy): Eukaryota > Viridiplantae > Streptophyta > Magnoliopsida > Cucurbitales > Cucurbitaceae > Momordica > Momordica charantia. Next base: position 2,591,633 of record NW_028275165.1, on the reverse strand, counting down.
TACATCGTAAATATGATTAAAAGGTCAGGAGTTCAAATCCACACCTGTTTATGCAAGGATATGCATAACAGTGTATTTCTGATTGCAGCTCGAACTCGGCCTTCGGATCGATCTGAATACTTGGGCGGACCTGCACAAAAGGTGAGCACTTCGACGATCAAGTCAGTATAGGTCGGATTCCCAGTTTAGTTCGAGGTCAGAAATCATCGTACCTGATCGTGGAGTGAGGTCCTCTACTTATGGGTGGTAGTCTCGCTAATCTCGCGACGGTTACACCCGATAATCTCGGGACCGTCGGTTACACCCGATAATCTCGGGACCGACGGTTACACCCGATAATCACGTCGCTGATAGTAGCTCACATCGGCCCCCACCGAGCTTCCCGGTAGATCGGACCTCGGCCAGGTTCACCTCGGCCCTCATACTTAGCATCTGTCAACGCTAGTGGTGGTGATCTTGGCGGTCCGAGCTGGGGCATGACTCATGGGTCACCTTGGAGCACCAATGGCTGTCCTCCACGTGTCCAGGGTATTCTTTCGCCCAAACATTGGCCCCCTCTATGTCTAGTCCGATCTCGACCTGGCAGAGAAGTTCATTCGATTCGCTTCGGACACGTGGCGACTTCCTATTTGTGGGAAAACATAACCGTTGCGGTGGATTTATCATCGGAATATTCAGATATTCTGAAGCTTCGGATCTTCGGGAGGATCCTAACCGCTCGTTGATTACACGTGTACGGTGGGGAAATTTTTCCGACTAGCTATAAATACTCCCAGTCCTTCAGGTCATACCTTACACTTCCTGACTTCTTGGAGTTCGATCTGAAAGTTGCTCGAACCCTTGGTAGGTCGGTCTCTTTCCTCACTTTCTTTTTCGAAAATAGTTTTCATGTCGTCCTCTTTTAGCGGCGACTTAGGATCCGATGAGGATTTAGATCGTAGGTTAGAGTCCGAGCTCGAGGAGATAGAAAACTTTAGGTTCTCCGACGATGGGGAGGATAGTGATGCCTCCACCTCGGGTCAGGGTTTGGAATACCCTTCTAGGATACCTGAGCACTACCTCGGATCCCTTCGTAGGGGGTTCGCTATCCCTGAGAACATCCTCCTTAGGATTCCGGAGGAGGGGGAGAGAGCTGACAATCCTCCAGAGGGATGGGTCACTCTCTACTTCAAAATGTTTGAGTACGGCCTCAGGCTTCCCCTTCACCCTTTTGTCCAAGAATTTCTCTTCCGAACTGGGTTGGCTCTGGCTCAAGTGGCCCCCAATGGATGAGGTGTCATTTTCGCTTTGGCCATCCTTTTTTGGCTACGAGCTCGGGATAGTGAAGAGGTCGAGCTGTTGGACGTAGACCAGCTCCTCGCGTGCTTCGAAGCGAAAAGGATAGCTAAGAAGCCTGGTCGGTTCTATATGCGCGCAAGGAAAGGCGCAGGCGGTATAGTTAAGGGGCCGACCTCCATCAAGGGATGGGTGAGGAAGTGGTTCTACGCTTCTGGGGAATGGCTTGCAAAGGACGAGTCAGGTCGTTCCTTCTTTGACGTCCCCACTAGGTTTGGGAACCTAGGTATGGAGTAGTTCTTACTTTTTATGATTTTCTTTCCTGTCATTCAGGTCTAACTCGAACTTTTGTCTTCGTGCAGTTTAATCCGACCAGTCCCCGAGCTTACGCAAGCCTCCTTCGACACGCTGAAATATTACAAGGAGCATTTTTCGAGGGGTAGGAAGGTCGGAACCTTGGTGACCGACAAGCTGCTGCTTGAGGGGCTGCTAGATTACAACCCTGCAGTTCGTCCCATTGAATCCTCAAGGCCGAACTCCGAACTTGGTATGCCGAGCTTGCTCCCCCCTCTTTCCTCTAACTTTGTGTTGACTCCTGTTTTTGTTTTGCAGCCATGGTTTGCGGATTTGCAAGCAACGTGAAACGCAAGTTTAAGGGCCGAGCCCATGCTCTTGAGGCCGCCCAGAGTTCGAAACCCGCCATTCCTGCTGTGGTAGGGCCAGCCTCGGAAGATCCAGCCCCAGTGATCGAGTTGGAGTCTTCTGGTGGTCCTTCGAGGGAGAAGCGCCCCAGGGGTCAGACCGAGGCGGCGGACGTCTCGTCCTTGGGCGATGAGGTGAGGGAGGAGGCCCCTCTGAAGCGAAGGAGGAAGAAGAAGAAGACCACCTCCCCCTTAGAGGTCGGAGCTCGTGGGGCCCTGCCTGCGAGCTTCGCGGATCGGGTGGACGATCCTGAAGCCAGGATGGGCGGGACGTCCGACGTGACAGCACAGTTCAGAGTCGAACCGTCAAGCTCCGGGGTGAGGGACCAGGTGTCCCGCATCTCGGCTGCAAGTTTGGACCGCTGCCTCAGAAGGGCGTCCAAATTTATAAGTGACCCGGGGTCCGTTCTGCAGAGGACCATCGACTACGCTGCTGAGGTAAGATTGATGTCTTCATTTTTGCTCAATTTACCTAACAGGTAGATCGGTCTAATTTTCTTCTTGGTGTTTTTTCTCAGGCGTTTGTTGCTTCCATTCAATCGGCTCTGGCTGTAAAGGCCGAGCTGGACGGGAGGGAAGTTCTGGCAGCGAGGGAGAAAGAGGAGTTCTCTGCTGCCTTGGAGGCTGCTTCCTCCACCATGAAGGATGAGCTGCTGAAGGCTCACTCTGAGGTGGAAATTTTGAAGGCCGAGGTGGAGACCAAGGCCGAGCTGCTGAAGAAGAAAGACGACAGACGCAAGGCCCAGCTCCGAGCTGCCCATGCTATCACCAGGGGCTTGGAGAAGGAGAAGTTCCAACTCCTCAAGGAGAAGGACGACATGCTCCAAGCGCTTGAGGCGAAGGATGAGGAGCTGAAGCATGCGACTGCCGAGTTGAAGACGGCGAATGAGCGTCTCAGTAATGGAGTCCTATTGGAGGAATCGTTTAGGCAACATCCTGACTTCGATGGATTTGCCAAAGACTTCTCTGACGCGGGCTTCAAGTTTCTCATGAAGGGCATTGCTTCCGACATGCCTGACCTTCAGATCGATCTCAGTGGTCTGAAGAAGAGGTATGCCGAGCAGTGGGCGTCTGGGCCTAGCGGCACCCCTGGCCCCCAAGCGTTGGTGGATAAGTACGTCAGAGATCTGGACTCTGACTACTCCGATCTCGAAGAGGACCAGGTCGGCACCACTCAGGAGGGCGCTCCTCAGGCAGGCTCTTAGGCGATCATCCTTCATGAGGCCTTTCTCTGTCTTTCTTCTCTTCTCCTTTGTTTGTAAGTGTCAGGGCAGAGCTGCAAGGTCTATAAGCCTTAGCTCTGCTCTCCATTCAATAAAGAAGCTCTCATTTGTTTTCACTTTGTTGCCTTCATTTCTTTGATTTTTCTTTGAGCTAAAGCCAATGTCACCTCGTACCTCGCACTTTTGAGGTCGCGCCTTCAATTAAAATACTTGAAATTTTGAATTCGAATCTCTGTCTAGTATTCAATGCATTGCACCAACTCTGGACTTTTTAACATCACACCTTTAACTTAAAAACGTTAAAAGGCTAAAATCCTAAGTCCATAACTGGTCTGCATATCGCATCTCGTATCCTTAGGTTCAAAGGCTTGATCATTCTGAACTTTTCACATCGCCCCCTTGCCTTGAAGGTTTGAATTTTAAGTTCACCAACGGTTTTGGCATCGCGCCTCGTACCCTTAGGTTTTGGAGGATTGAATTTTAACCGACTGCTGGGATGTGATCGTGTGGGAGTCCGTGGCCCCCATTTAATTTCTGGTCGAACTCGGAATCATGAAATTAAATCATCACATTTATTCCGATCATAATTCGTTTGAAACAGTTTTTACAGACCCATTGAAAACCATTTTGGCATTTCAAGGATAATAACGCTTCAGGTGCTCCGCATTCCACGGGTGCGCGAGGACGTCTCCTTTCAGGTCGGCCAATATGTACGTCCCAGGTCGGACTATTCCCTTGACCTCAAACGGCCCCTCCCAGGTCGGGTCAAGGGCACCCATATGGGTTTGGACCTTCCTTAAGACTAGATGTCCGACTTGGTGGATTATGTTTCCGTAGCGTTGGCAATTGTTGCAAGTTCTAACGAACTTCTTGGCGTCCTGGCTGAGGGTCGGCCAATAGTATCCTTGTCGGATCACTTTGGCTGACAGCGACCGGTCGCCTGAGTGATTGCCGCACACTCCTTCGTGGATTTCTCTGAGGACGTATAGGCCCTCTTCAGGGGTTAGGCATCTCAATAGAGGCAGGGAAAAGCCGCGTCGGTACAACGCTCCACCTCGGACCACGAACCGAGCTGCTTGCCTTGCCAACCTTCTGCGCTCCTTGGGGTCTTGTGGTAAATTGCCCCTAATGAAGTCCACAATCGGGTCCATCCATGAGGACTCTGGAGCACCGATCTCCATCAGATCTGGCTCTGAGATCGAGGGATTGTCTAAGATCTCGACGGGGACCGACCTGGCCAGGTCGGTCTCGTACGCTGATGCTAACTTGGCCAAGGCGTTGGCATTAGAATTTTCTGCTCGGGGAACCCGACTTACTTCGTAAGCTCGAAATTGGACGAGGTACGATCTGACCTTACCCAAATACTTCTCCATTCGGGAGTCCCTGGCTTGGTACTCTTCCGTGATCTGGCTCACAACCAGCTGGGAGTCGCTGAAAATCTTAACACAAGAGGCCCCCAATGCTCTGGCGATTCGTAGACCAGCAATAAATGCTTCATACTCAGCCTCGTTATTGGAAGTCCCGAAGCCGAACCTCAAGGCATACTCAAATCGCTCGCCTCTTGGTCCGAGCAAGAGGACCCCGGCCCCGCACCCCTTCTCATTGGAGGATCCGTCGACATAGATTGTCCACGGTAGGTCGGACTCGTTCAGCTCAGAAGGTGGTGTGAGCTCGGCTATGAAATCTGCCACTGTGTTTGTCCTTTCAACGCAGTTCTGGGTTCGAACTGGATGTCGTACTCACTTAGCTCCATTGCCCACTTCATCAGGCGTCGAGAAGCTTCTGGCTTATGGAAGATGTTTTTTAGGGGCAAGTTAGTGAGCACCACCACAGTATGGGCTTGGAAGTATAGCCTAAGCCGTCGGGCCGAGGTGACTAAAGCAAGAGCCAGCTTTTCCATTTGAGGGTATCTGGTCTCAGCTTCGGTCATAGCCTTGCTTGTGTAGTAGATCGGGTTTTGCCGCGCTTCCTCTTGCCTGATTAGGGCCGAGCTGACGGCACTGTCAGACACTGCTAAGTACAACTGAAGCTTGTCCCCTGGCAGGGGCTTGGTGAGCAAAGGTGCCGAGCAGAGGTAGCTCTTCAATTGTTGAAATGCTTGTTCGCACTCCGCTGTCCATTCAAACGGCCCTTTCTTTCGTAGGACTTTGAAGAAAGGAAGGCACTTATCTGTCGATCTTGAAACAAACCGGTTCAGGGCTGCAATCCTGCCGTTGAGGCACTGAAGCTGTTTCAGCGTCTTGGGTGCCTCCATCTCGAGCACAGCTTTAATCTTTTCAGGGTTGGCCTCGATCCCCCGGTGGTTCACCATGAAGCCAAGGAATTTTCCTGAAGAGACTCCAAAGGCACATTTAGCTGGGTTGAGCTTCATTTGATATGTCCTTAGAACCTCGAAGGCTTCGGTCAGATCGGAAAGATGCGACTTAGACTGCTTGCTTTTGACGAGCATGTCGTCCACATACACTTCCATATTCCGGCCGATCTGCTTGGCGAACATTTTGTTCACCATTCTCTGGTAGGTCGCTCCTGCGTTCTTTAAACCGAAGGGCATGACCTTGTAACAGTACAGACCTTGGTCTGTTATGAATGTGGTATGATCTTGATCTGGGATATGCATCTTGATTTGGTTGTACCCAGAGTAGGCATCCATGAAGGTGAGCAGTTCGTGCCCAGCTGTGACGTCCACGAGCTGATCAATCCTCGGCAGTGTGAAGCAATCTTTCGGGCATGCCTTATTTAGGTTCGTAAAGTCGACGCACATTCTCCACTTTCCGTTAGATTTTTTAACTAATAAAACATTGGAGAGCCACTCGGGATACGAAATTTCTCTTATGTATTCAGCTTTCAAAAGTTTGTTAACTTCTTCAACAATTACATCACTCATCTCCTTGTTTATAGGTCTTCGTTTTTGTTTAACAGGTCGGAACGACGGATCTATGCTGAGGCGATGCGTCATAATCTCCGGGTCGATACCAGGCATGTCCTCGTGAGACCATGCAAAGACGTCCAAGTTGGATCTGAGGAAGTGGATTAGCTCCTCTCTGTCGGTGGCCCCCAGCTTAGTTCCTATGCTTACCTGCTTCTCGGGACTAAGCAGAGGAACAAGTTCGAGCTCCTCAGTGGGTGCGGCAAACTCCCTCCTCTACAGGTCGGCCTCGAACTCGAGCGTCTCATCCCCACCGACGAGAGTTTCGAGGGCACAGACCGATGAGCCTTTGAGTGCGGAGGCATAGCACTCCTTCGAAGCGGTCTGTTCTCCTCGGACCGTGCCCACGCCATTGGGGGTGGAATACTTCAAAACTTGATGAAGTGTCGAGGGAATGGCCCGAAATAAATGGATGATGGGTCTCCCAAAGATGGCGTTATAGGCCGATCTACCGTCAATCACCACGAACTCGGCCATTTGGGTGACCTGAGTTTGGTCCTGCCCAAATGTGATCGGCAAGTCGGTGCAACCCTCTGGGATGACCGATTCTCCAGAGAACCCAACCAGCGGTGTCGGGCTTTTCTTCAATTGCGACCTCGTCCATCCCAAGGCGAGGTAGGTCGGTAAGGACAGGATGTTAGCAGATGCGCCTCCGTCTACCAGCACCCTTCTGACCACCACATGATCAATCAAGGGAGCGATCACAAGTGAATCATTGTGGGGCAGGTGGACCTCCTCCAAGTCTGCACTGCCAAAGGTGATTGGGTAGGTCGGCCTCTGCTCCCTGATGATGCACACCTCGCACCTGGCTGCACGAGCTAACTCCTTTCTTTTATGTCCGGACTGGCCCCCGCTTGGCCCTCCGAAAATGGTATTGATGACCGCAGGTCGGTCAGTGCGCCGGGGCGGCGTCCTCGAACGCTTCCGTTCTTCCTTTTTCTCTGCCAAGCTGGTCCTAGGCTTTCCCACAAATTTCTTGAAGTAGCCATCTTGAATTAGATCCTCAAATTGGCGCTTCAACTCCCAGCAATCTGACGTGTTATGGCCGTGCTCCCGATGGAAGCGGCAATACTTGTCCTTGCTGCGCCTCTCCGGGGCTCCCCAAAGCTTCTCAGGGCGTTTGAGGAGTTTTTCCATTCCAGACTCCTCGATGTTCGTTAGGATATCGGAAATTGGAATTGTGGTCGGGGTGAAGCGTTCATAAGGTCGGCTCCTGGTAGGTTCGTTCTCCGCCCTTTGATACTCAGCTCGGCCACTGGAGAAGGATCCCTTGTCCTTGGACTTGGGATCTGCCTTTTCTATATCTTTTCCACTTCTGCCCCCGTCGATCTTTCGTTCTGGTCGGCCGGTTTTGGTTCGGAGGAGCTCCTGTCCATCGATGACTTTCTTCGCCTTCTGAAGTACTTCGGCGAAGGTGGCCGGGGCCTCCTCTCCAAGCTTCACCGTGAGGGCTTCGTCGGCTAGACCGGTGAGAAAATAGCACATGGCCGAGTCATCGGAGCAGTGTGCGACCTTCAATTGCTCCTCATGGAACCTGGTGGCATATTCTCGCAGCGTCTCACCCTCCTTCTGTCTGATGGTGGCGAGATGGGACGCTGTCTTTTTGTCATAATGCCGAGAAGAGAACTGGGCGAGGAACTCCCTTCTCAGCTGAGAGTAGGTCGAGATCGACCTGGCTGGCAGTCTCCGATACCACAATCGCACGCTGCCAGTAAGCGCGATCTGAAAGGCGCGACATTTGATTGCGTCTGATGCCGCTTGGAAATCCATGAGGACCTCAAAGACCTCAACATAATCTTTAGGGTCCTTTGACCCATCATAAGGTTTCACAGTAGGAGCTTTGAACTTCGGAGGGATCGGTGCTTCCAAAACGTCCGAGGTGAATGGCGATTCTCCCAGGTCGCCATCGTTCAGTGGATCTTCTTTCTGCTCACATTTGGCCTTTAAGGCCTCAACCTGAGCATCGAGCTTGCCCCTCAGCTGGTCGAACTCCTCCCTTGTGATCATCCCTGCGGGAGTTGCTGGGTTGTGAGAAGATTCAGCCTGCTGGTTGGAGCTCCGATGTGAGCGGGATGGTGACTGTCCTTTTCGGAAGGATGAGCCTCTCTTTCTGTTGAGATGCTCACGGAGGTCTCCCCTCTGGCGAGTGTGTCCCTCGCTCTCGTTGTCTTCGGGATGTTCCTCCTCGACTGGGCCGAGGTGGGAACCCCTCTGCTCGCGTATGTCAACGCGCGTCACTCGGTTCTCAGATCGGGACCCTGCGTCTGCAGCTAGTATCATTTCGTTGTACATTTCCTCCATGGACCGCATTTGCGTGCGCATTGCCTCCATTTCTCTCTGGAGTGCGTCAAAGTTCTCACTTGTTGGAGCCGGGGCTGGACCCCGGGCGTCCTTCTTAGAGGTCCCACCTCGGCCACGGGTGGCCTTGGAAGTCCTTGGGTGCGCAGGTGGCAGAACAGACACGGTGAGTCGTGCCGACCTGCGGAGGGGTTCTGTTGCTGGGCCGTCGTGACCTTGCCCCTCTACCACTGCTGCTCCGACCTCCCGCTAGTGGGCATCGCTGGCAGCTAGAATCCTTCGATCTGCCGTATTGGTCGAGTTTGCTTGTTGAACCATTTTCGCTCGCGTGTTGGTTTAAAAGAATTGGGATGACTTAGACTGTCGTTCCCCACAGACGGCGCCAAATGTTTATGCAAGGATATGCACAACAGTGTATTTTTTATTGCAGCTCGAACTCGGCCTCCGGACCGATCTGAATACTTGGGCGGACCTGCACAAAAGGTGAGCACTCCGATGATCAAGTCAGTATAGGTCGGATTCCCAGTTTAGTTCGAGGTCAGAAATCATCGTACCTGATCGTGGAGTGAGGTCCTCTACTTATGGGTGGTAGTCCCGCTAATCTCGCGACGGTTACACCCGGTAATCTCGGGACCGCCGGTTACACCCAGTAATCTCGGGACCGACGGTTACACCCGATAATCACGCCGCTGACAGTAGCTCACATTGGCCCCCACCGAGCTTCCCGGTAGATCGGACCTCGGCCAAGTTCACCTCGGCCCTCATACTTAGCATCTGTCAACGCTAGTGGTGGTGATCTCGACGGTCCGAGCTGGGGCATGACTCATGGGTCACCTTGGAGCACCAATGGCTGTCCTCCACGTGTCCAGGGTATTCTTTCCCCCAGACAACACCATTATTATATTTAAAAAAATCATATTTGTCTCAAACTTTTCTTTCTATAATGTTTTCTCCTCTCTAAAACATACTCTCCGTGTTCTCTAACAAATTTTTTTCCTCTCTATTTTTTTTGCTACGAAGAATGGAGATTCGAACCCACAATCTTACTAATTAAGATAAACTCGGGTTTAACTTCTTTTTAACTCTCTAACTTTTCTCTGTAAAAAAACTTTTCTCTATCTATATGAATTTACTCCCTCTAAAATTTCTCTATAAAAAAAATATCTCTACTCACTTAGGTTGTTATCTAAAATTTCTCTCTAACTTTTTTCTATAAAAGAATTCTATGTGTGTACATTTTTATTTCCCCTGCCTCTGCACATTTTCCTCTCCCTAACATATTTCTCAATCTCTTTAACATTTTAGAAAATAAAAAACAATTAATTTATGTTTATTTTTTCTATTTCTTAAAAATCAAGAAATAATTATTAAATATGTCGATAGTAGAATCAAAGACATCTATATCTTTGTTAATACATAATAATATTTTGGGTAAACAAATCTCTGTCGTGAGGATTTATGTGTCTAAATCTGTGTCCAAAGTAAAGTGGATAATATCATACCATTATAAAAATTATGAAGAAACGATGTATGTTGTCCTAATTAACAAGTGGCATCAATGTCGTACTCGTGAGTTAGTTGAATCATTGAGTGTCAGAGAGATGCGATCGTATGAGGAATTGTGGATGAATCATTAAATGTCAACACAAAGCTGTGTGACTCGAAGAGAAGATCGTTAAATGGATGGTGTGCTCCAGAGAGAAAAATGTGTTGGCATAAATAAGAACAAGGCTCTCGATAGTATCATGAATGGACCGATGGATACTTATTTGAAAGAAACTACTTATTTGGTGCATTCACATATGTAAATTTTAAGAATCCTCAATGGTAAAGAACTAAATTGAAAATTAATGTTAAAACATAAGGATTGGGGAACTATAAATTATCTATTAAATACAAAATTCATAATAATTTCCCAGTCAAAGGGGAGGATGAATTAATTAAACATTTGGAAAAGAAGAATAAAAAAAATCGAAAATTAGAATTAAGGTTCCCAATTAAACAAATTTGGGCGAAATAAATTGAAAAAGGAATTAAATTAATATTATCAGATTCATTTCATACAAAGCAAGAGAAACCCTAAAGCCTCTTGCAAACCTCCTTCATCAAATCGGGATTGGCCCTCTGGAAATCGCAGAGTTCTTCGAGCGAAATGTAGCCGTCGCCGTCCTTGTCGATCTCCGACATCCGCCGCCGGACCTCCTCCGGCGAGGAGGAGCCGAGGGCGCTGAGAGCGCTCTCAAGCTCCGACAGCGAGATCTGGCCGTCGCCGTTGCTGTCGAAGCGGTTGAAGATTCGCTCGCATTCCGCCCTGTTTCGCCCATCGTCCGCCATTCTTTTTCTTTTTCTTTTTCTTCGACAGATCTTTGAATCCAAATAGTTTGGATTGGATTGGATTTGTAATGCTGAGATGTGGTAAACAGAATCGCCTCTCCAATCGCTTTCTTCACCACGTATACATGTGCTAAAATGCTGCAATTTTTTCCTCTCGGTCTCTTGCAAAAATGGTTAAAATCTTTCTTGTGTTGCCTCTCACAACTTTCTAAACATTTTCATTTTTTAGCTCGCCAAATGTTTGATTCGAAAAATTATCAAAGACTGCGAAGCTCGTATTAGGGAAAAGTTGGGAGCTCAAGTCAAACACTTATCCCTACGAAAGATCATAGTTTCGCGTACCTAGAAAATGAGGCAAAGATATATACACTCTATTCACGTGGATGTAAAATTTTGTAAATAGATCGAGACTATGATCATTACTTATAAATCACCGATGTTCTTATTTGTTCATAGAACGGCCTAACCACTTCTTGTACTCGAAAAGTAATCTAAAAAATAGACAATATATTTAAAAGTAATGTTTTGAGATCAATTTGGTTAATGTATCTTTGTGCATGAAAATTTGTTTTGGTGCACACAACCATGATAATTAAATTACTATTTAAAATTTCACTAGTCTTATGCCATATTCGAGATAGATTGAACTGCTATCTTTCTTGTGCAAATTTGTTATTCTCATTTGAATGATTTTGTTTGTGTTCCTTCGTCTCCTTGGTATTTATATTGATATTTTTAGAGATGACATATGTTTAGGAAAGGTTAATACGAAATGTGAATTTTGTATTTGTTTTAAATAATATTGATTCTCCCTATTGATTTTTATTGTTTATTGTTGTGGGTTTTTTCAAGTGCATAGTGAGTATGTTGCTCAAAAAATTTAAGTTCGATAAAGTGAAAATTGCAAAAACTCCCCTGAGAACATTCACTAAGATAAATGTAAAAAGGTTAAATGTGTAGAGGTAGAAGCTTACGGAGATATGATCGAAATTACTATACCCCTCTTATTCATATTATTTATCTATTTAGGGGAGTAGTTATCTATGAAAAAAAAATTATCTTAGAATTTCTAATTTACGACGTCTCTTAATTAATTCTGCATCGTGATGGGTGGTTGCTTTAAAAGTGACAACTTTCATGTCTTTATTAAGAAAAATGAATAAATTTGTGAGATATTTGGTTCCAATTAAATTTACGCATGTCTTAATTGTGTTTCATGTTATCTCACACACCATTTGGATTTCATTTTTTCTTGAATGGTTTATCATCATAAAAAATGGTGAGATTGTTAGCTTTTTATGCCTTAATATCGATTAATTAATTAATGTTTTAATGATAACAGACACACTTAGTATTAGGTATTTTTAGTGTGCCAGAATTATTGCTGTAAAACATAAATTTCTTTAGGAGCTTCAGTCATATTATATAATTTATTGATAACACTTCTTTAATTTAATAATGATTTTTGTGTTATGAGATTTTTATTGCATATAGTTCAAAAACACGATTCCAACACCTCTTAAATCACTCAAATCGGAGTTGAAACGAATAAGTTCAAAAATAAGTAATTGAAAGGAAAAAAACCAACTAGTTAGTGGATGACGGTAGATGTGGAATCAACCGAGCAAACCAATAAACCCGGTTGAGAAATTTAAAAAAATTAAGGCCCTGTTTACTTTCCCGCAGTCGTAATCAATGAATCATAATGAAAACTTTAATTCCCATTGATGGTGTTTACCAAATTGTAGGAATGTAATCAAATAGTTGAACTCACCTCAAACTTTATAATCCCTTAAGTAATCTCATTACACCCCTACAATCCCATCAATCTCATTCCCATTCTTTATTCCATGGACCCCATATATATTATAATTAATGTACCATCTTTACCATTTCTCTCTCATCTATGGATTAAATCTATATAATTTTTAATTAGTTCTTTTTAAACTTTTATAATTTCTTCTCCCTTTATACTCTCATTTTTATTAGTTGATGTGATTTTATTATATAATATAATAAATTAATATTATTTAATATCAATAAATTTTTTAAATAGATATTATTACTTTTAAATAGGAGAATAATAAAACTTGATAATATATTATATTAAAGTGGGGTTGTTCTAATAAAAAATATTTTATTAATACGTAATTTTATTTTAATTATTCATTGTATATTAATATTAGATAAATTGTTATAATAAATTTTTTTACTATCAATAATATAGTAATAAATTAATTTAAAATTTATTATTATTGTAATTTTAAAAATATTAGCACAATAATATATCTGTAATTAGTTAAAAAAGAGAAAGAGGTATATTAGTAATTGTTATATATCTAATTCTGATTCCGATTCCAGAAGTTTTAGTTAACAACATTAAACGAATACTAATTACAATTCCAGAAAATTTATAATAAACAACATCAATGGAATAACATTACGATTCCAATTGATTTTTCCATTATGATTGTGGATAGGTAAACGTGGCCTAAAAAGGAAAAAAAAAAGGGGGAAAAAGGGAAAGAAAATAAAGAGTAAACATTGAGGACATGGTTTCTTAAATTTAATGCAGCTAGATATTCGAGAGTTTTATTGTTGTTGTTATCATCATCATTATTATTTTCTAATTAATCTCTCCATTCATTTCTTATACATTTAAGATTCAATTCTCAAATTAATTTTGCTTCCAAATTACTTATATACAACCCAACCCAGCCCAAAATGATGGCCAACCCAACCCAACCCAACCTAAAAAATTCGGGTTGGGTCGGGTTGTAGCTATTGATGGGTTTTTCTTGTATGCTTCTTTTTTTTTTCTTGAGACCATCAAAAATGAGAGAGAGACAGAGAAGAAAAATTTGTCAATGAGATTGGCTTGGATGTTAATTCTTCCTCCCTAGAATAAAATGTTGTCAAGATGATGAGAGCAATTAGATATGAAACTAAGAGGAGACACATAAAAGAAGTAGACGCGAGAGAGAGTGCGAAAACAGAAGAAAAAAAATGGCAAAGAGAACCCAAGTAGAGGCGTCAGTCTGAAACTTACCTACTTCAAAAACGGGCGGCGGCGGTGGGGTGGCGAGGTGGTGGGACGACGACAGATGCAGCGGGAGGTGGGGTGGGAGGAGATGGTGCGGTGGCGGCGGCAGGAGGAAGGAGCTTCAAGTTCAAGCTTGGATGATGGATAAAAATGGAGGTGAGAGTTTGGTTGGGTAAATGGAGGAGATGAAGAGATTGGAAACTAGAGAGTAAGAAATGAAATCATAAATGGAAATGGATGGTTGAGATTAAAAGAAAATGGATGGTTGAGATTGAACCTAAAAAATAAAGTCTTGATTAATTATTATTATATATATATATGTAATATTTCTAATATAAATATAAATATATATATATATATTAAAAGAAAAAAATGATGTCGGGTTGGGTCGGGTCAACTCGAAATGTTCAAGGGTCAACCCGAGGCCCGACCCAACCCGATCGGGTTGGGATTTTTCCAACCCAACCCAACCTTCGTCGAGTTGTCAGATTTTTTGAACACGCCTAATATTTTCTCCCTAAAAATACTCTCAAATTCTTCCATTATTGATCTCATTCTAGCTTCAATTTTTCTTCCAATCTTTTGAGATATATATTTATCTTTTAGAGGTTTGTGTGCTTCTAATGTTATTTCTTATAGTCATTTAAAGGTTTTATTTTGTAAGATTTTTTTTACAAAAATTTATGAGTTAAATTTATATATCTGCTATTTGAGAGAGTTTGTGAGATTGTATTTTCAATTCCAAATCTTATAAGGGTTGATGTTGAGGTTGAAAAATAGTGTTGTATTGGTTTGATTATAAAATATGGAAATGATCGACTTTCTTCTTACCCCCATAAAAAGAAGCGTTGTACATGTTGACTCCTACTGTAGAAAGAGTCGGGTTCCTTAATATAATATATAAGAGGCGCTTAGGGAGTGTGTTAGTATTATGAGCTTTAATCAAACCATATGTTTTGATGGTAACAAGTTTTAATTTATTGATGTTTTTAGTGTTTCAAAGTGTCAATAGCGTAGAGCTCGTAAAGAAAAATCACATAAGTGGGAAGAAAAATCAAATGTGAAAATTGACATGAACATTTCAACCAATTAGAAGTTGTCATGGGCAGGTGACGTGACACTTTGCTAATGTGGCAAGTGATGTGACATTTAACAATCAAATAATGATGACGTGGCAATGATGTGGCAGTCACATGGCATTAGCAATTTTGCTTCGTGGTGGATGAATCATGTGGTGACAACATTTAAATAAATTCAGATTTAATAATTTAATAATTTTCTCTTTTATTTCCACAAACTTTCTTCATTTCCACATATCTCTCAATCTCCATGATCACTCTCATTTACCCTAAATTATTTCTCAATCTCCGCAATGTCAGGCAATCTCCAAAATTTTCTTTATTTCTTTTACTCGTCTATCTTATTTATCTGCATGATTCATTCTTTTTTACGCTAGATCCAATGACCAAATTTCATCCACGGAATTTTATTTAAAGTTATCAAATTCATCCTCCTCCACTCAATTATCAAAGCAAAAATCTTTATCTATTCAAATTCTCCTCTAAAATTTTTCAAAACTTTCATTACCTCCTACCTAAAAATTTGCCCATCTTTTTGTGAGGGATACATTATAGTGCAAAACTTGTGTATTTTCTTTGTGTTATTTGTATTATTTGTTTTCAATTTGGGTTTTGTAGTAAGGTGTGGATATATTATAAGAAAACAAAATTTATTAGTTGGATCATAAACCAGTAAAAGGAATTGTGAGATTTCTCTTTAGCCTAGGAAAGAAAATGGTCGATCAATTTAGTTCTCACCCGTAAAACGGTCGATATGTTGGGATAAACACTTAATTTTATTGACTAATTATCCCCTCTTGTGTGAGCCTAATAGGAAATAACAAGTAAAAATAATAATTCAAACAAGCACGGGACACAAGCAATTTTAACGTGGAAAAGCTCCCTCAATATGATGAGTAAAAAACCACGGACCGAAGTTAAAATCTCCACTATAATCAATAATGGGTACACCAAGTTCTCCCTAGCAACAACTAGAGGCATACAATAATAATATCTTGAGACAATAAATGATATGAACCAAGGAGCTACCGTTGTTATGCCTCATGGACCGATCACAAGATCGAGAGCTAGGAAACTTCAATAAGCTTTGCTACTTCGTGTCCAAGCATTCTTGAACTCGACAAGAGAAATAAAGGAAGATATGCAAGAAGTTAGAACTATGCACTTCAATTTGGTGCAAGTTATGCATTTTTTAGTGTTTTTATGGCAAGTTAAAGTCCACTTGGTCAAGGTCAAAGTCAACTCCATCAAGACAAGTCAAAGTCAACTCATTCAATTCAAAAACCAAGTCAAACACTCACATCCCTCATTATGGACGGGATTGCAATTATTTTGGTTGGCTTTCCATGTTCTTAACCTTTTCATTTGCTTGTCTTTTCATTTCTCGTAAGTTATGTCTTTTCATTTACAAGTCTTTTCATTTCTTGTAAGTTACAAGTCTTTTCATTTGCTTAAGACTTTTCGTATGGCTTGCTAGGATGGCTATATATAGCCTTGAGATGTCTTGTTGTAACACAATTTGAAGTTGAATGAAAAGTGAGTTTTCTCATTAGCTTGGTTGAGAGCTTTATCTCCCATTTCTTGTGCAATTTCTTGTGTCTTTAGAATTTGCATGTTAGGATCATTCAAGCGGTGTTGATCATACCTCTTGTGGAGTGATTCGAATCACGACTTTAGAAACAAGTTTTCTCTACTCTTGATATTGATCATCAAGGTAATCCGTTCTAAAACTTTTCCTTGGGTTGATTCCATACTTGTTTTCGGGGTTTTTGGGATTGAGTTCTATGGGTCTTGTTCGTTAGCAACGTTCTTAGATCCAACTCTCAAGGGTTTCTTAACATTTTGGTATCAGAGCATTAGGCTCTTTGATCGGATATATGTTTCCTTGCATTTATCTCTTTGAATTCTGTGTTCCTTGCTTATGTTTTATTATATCTAAGCATATGCATTCTGTCAAAAAATTACAAAAAAAAAAGTATCAATTCCATTCATCTTTTCCAATTTTCGTCTGCTGCATTATTATAGATCTGGATCTTATCTACAAATCTGTCTTCTTTGAAGTCTTCTGATTCGACTTTCTTAGTGGTGAAATTCGTGCACTTTGCTGATTGATTTATAAAAAAAAAAACTGAACGTGAAAGCATTTATTGTTAGCATTATTGTGCTTTTGCTGATCCATAACTGAAAAAAAAAAGAAAGAAAAAAGAAAAAAGCATAGAAGACCCCATTTGTCATTACTTCTTTGTGTAGCCTTGCATTGAAATCTCATGCTACTTCCTTGTTGCTTAATTCCCAACCATCTTTATCTTTAACTCTACTTTCGTTTCTTTCTAGCTTCCATTATAATTCTGTCCATTATTTTTTTTTCTTAACTTGTTTCTTTGTTGTTATTCGGGTTACTCCCAAAATCACACTCTTGTTTGAGTTCTTATGTGCTGTCTAAACCACTTGAAATGCACATAGCTTTTAACTTTGCTAGACTCACTTACCGATTTGTTTGAAGTGCATAAGAGTGTACTAAGTTGTGAGGAAGAGATTGTAAGGGAGCGATACATTATTTTGAGTGTTGAGGGTTAAACACGAGTGAACTTCACTAACGAGTGAATTAGTGAGGGAGTGCTTGTGAGGTCCATTTCTTGTCACTTTATTTTGTTTTTACAGCATGGCTAATCTTGGAGATGAAGGCAATATTTCTGATGCCCGGAGGAGAGAGGCGCTAGAAGGAACTGTTGAACGAATGATTCGTAGCATGGAGGCATTGACAGAACGGATAGGAAGGTTGGAGACTCAAAACCAAGCTCAGGAGAGAGTTCCACCACCTCCACCACCACGTGTTATGGATGAGGATGAGTATGAAGGTGATGGATCCGATCATTGGGAGGACGATCAGGCTACAGTTTTAGCGGCTCCAAGAGGGGGTGATAGACACGTTGTTCGTGGCTTAGATCGAGGGAGAGGCCGGGGAAGAGGCTATCATAAGTTCCAAAGATCCCTACGAGCGAATGCTCAAGTTGATCGAAACTTGGGAAACATTAAATTAAAACTTCCGAAGTTCTATGGTAAGACTGATCCGGAAGCGTACATTCAATGGGAGAAAGAAGTGGAGTTCGTGTTTGATTGCCATAATTTCAGTGAAGAAAAGAAGGTACGACTATGTCTTGCTCAATTCAAAGATTATGCAGTAACATGGTGGGACAAATTAATGTCAATTAGGAGACGAAACCTTGAGGCGTCAATCGATTCATGGTATGAGTTCAAGGAGTTGTTGAGGAGGCGATTTGTTCCTAGACATTTCCACAGGGACACAGCGCAAAAGCTCCAAGTGTTGAGACAAGGTAGTAAGTCTGTGGAGGACTATTACAAGGAGATGGATACGTTGATGAATCGGCTAGATCTTGAAGAGGACATGGAGAATCTCATGGCACGGTTTCTTAATGGCTTAAACAAGGAGATTGCGGATAAGGTTGATCTACAACCTTACTTTAACATCGAAGAGATGTTACACCTTGCCATCAAAATTGAGAAGCAGCTCCAAAGGCGATCTCAAAGGTATTCTACTAAGCCCTTTTCCCATTCATCTTCTACATGGAAAACGGATAGTAAGAGTGCTGATTCTAAACTTAGAAATCGAGAGGCATATGAGAAACCAAAAGAAAAGTTTGAGAAAGGAGAGAGTTCCAAGAAGGGGAAAGAGAAAGTTGATGAACCTAATGTGAGAAATCGGGATATTAAATGCTGGAAATGTCAAGGAGTAGGACATTACAGTCGAGACTGCCCTAATAGAAGAACTATGATAATTAGAGAAGGAGAGTTTGTAACAGAAGATGAGAAGGAAGATGAGGTAGAAGAGGACGACAATGGTGAATGTGAAAGTGAGGAGTATAGTGAAGAGGACCTTACACATATGTCCTTAGTCACTAGGAGAGCTCTCAGTACTCAAATTAAGGAGGATGGCCTAGACCAACGAGAGAACTTATTTCACACTAGGTGTCTTGTCCAAACTGTGCCTTGTAGTGTGATTATTGATAGTGGTAGTTGTACCAACGTTGTAAGTTCTATTCTGGTCAAGAGGCTTAACTTAGAGACAAAACCACATCCTAGACCATATAAACTTCAATGGTTGAGTGATTGTGGGGAGGTAAAGGTGAGTAGACAAGCTCTTGTTTCTTTTGCTATTGGAAAATATGTTGATGATGTTTTGTGTGATGTTGTACCTATGCATGCCGGGGATATATTGTTGGGTAGACCTTGGCAATTTGACCGTCGGGTAATGTATGATAGGTATGCCAATCGCTATTCTTTTACTCATCATGGTAGAAAAACTACTCTTATACCTTTGTCACCAAAAGATGTGCATGTTGATCAATGCAAACTTGAAAAGAAGAGGCAAGAGGCTGATGCAAAAGCAAAAAGTGAAAAAGAAACAAAAGAAAATGAGTTGAGAGAAAAAAAGAGTTTGAGTGAAAAGCAAGGGAGTAGCAATCAGCCTAGTGGGAAAAATGAGAGAAAAGCCAAAACGGTGAGCTTGTATGCTAGTTCAAGTGAAGTTAGGAATGTTTTAATGGCGAAACGGATTGTTCTTGTACTTTTGTACAAAGGGTCTTGTTTTCTTACTAACGAGCCTAACACCTCTTTGCCTAGTATTTTTGTTTCTCTTTTACAGGAATTTGAGGACTTGTTTCCCGAGGAGATGCCCAAGGAATTGCCACTACTTCGTGGCATCGAGCATAAGATTGACTTCATTCCAGGTGCTACCATACCTAACCGACCAGCTTATAGGACTAATCCTACTGAAGCCAAAGAAATTCAAAGGCAAGTGGATGAATTGTTAGCTCATGGGTATGTACGTGAAAGCCTTAGTCCTTGTAGTGTGCCTGTTATTTTAGTGCCTAAAAAAGATGGAACTTTGAGAATGTGTGTAGACTGTAGGGCCATTAATAAGATCACTGTTAAATATCGTCATCCTATTCCTAGGTTAGATGATATGTTAGATGAATTGCATGGCTGTAGTCTCTTTACTAAGATTGATTTGAAATCTGGGTATCATCAAATTCGTATGAATGTTGGAGATGAATGGAAAACTACTTTTAAGACCAAATATGGATTGTATGAGTGGCTTGTTATGCCTTTTGGTTTAACTAATGCTCCTAGTACTTTCATGAGGTTGATGAACCATGTATTGCGTGAATATTTGGGAAAATTTGTGGTTGTTTATTTTGATGATATACTTGTGTATTCGAAGTCTTTGGAAGATCATGTAATGCATGTGCGTGTTGTTTTGACTACACTTAGAAACGAGAAATTGTATGCTAACCTAAAGAAATGTAATTTTTGCATGGAAAGGGTTAATTTTCTTGGTTTCATTGTGTCTAGTCGAGGAGTTGAGGTGGATAGTGAGAAAGTTAAGGCTATTAGCGAATGGCCAACTCCCACGAATGTTGGGGAGGTTCGAAGTTTTCATGGGCTAGCTAGCTTTTATCGGCGTTTTATTAAGGACTTTAGCACCCTAGCTTCACCTCTAAATGAATTGGTAAAGAAAAATGTTCCTTTTGTTTGGGGTACATCCCAAGAGCATGCTTTTAATGTTTTAAAGGATAAGTTGTGCAATGCTCCTCTACTTGCTTTACCGAACTTTGATTTGACTTTTGAAATTGAATGTGATGCAAGTGGGATTGGAATTGGGGCTGTACTAATGCAAAACCATAAGCCACTAATGTTCTTTAGTGAAAAGTTGAGTGGTGCTTCTTTGCGGTACCCAACTTATGACAAAGAACTTTATGCTTTGGTACGAGCTTTGCAAACTTGGCAGCATTATCTTTGGCCAAAGGAGTTCGTCATTCATACGGATCATGAGAGCCTAAAGCACTTGAGAGGGCAAAGCAAACTGAATCGCAAACATGCCAAGTGGTTGGAGTTTATAGAGACATTTCCATATGTGATTAAGTATAAACAAGGTAAGGAGAACATTGTTGCAGATGCTTTATCACGAAGGTATGCTCTCTTTAATACTTTGAATGCTAAGATTTTAGGATTTGAACATCTCAAGTCCTTGTATCTAAATGATGTGTTCTTTGCTCCTTTTGTTGAATCGTGTGAAAAAGGACTTGTTGTTGATGATTACATGTTGTTTGAAGGATTTTTGTTTCGAAAGGAAAACTTTGCATTCCATCTTGTTCAATTCGTGAATTGCTTGTAAAGGAAGCTCATGGGGGTGGTTTAATGGCTCATTTTGGTGTTTCTAAAACTTATGATATGCTTGCTGAACATTTTTATTGGCCTAAGATGAAGCATGATGTGCATAAAGTGTGTAAGCATTGTATTGCATGCAAACAAGCTAAGTCTAGGTTACAACCACATGGTTTATATTCACCTTTGCCTGTTCCTACTACTCCTTGGGTTGATATTTCTATGGATTTTGTCCTTGGTTTACCAAAAACTCGGAAGGGTAGGGATAGTATATTTGTAGTGGTTGATAGGTTTAGCAAGATGGCGCATTTCATACCATGCCATAAAACTGATGATGCTAAATTGATTGCTGATTTGTTTTTTAGGGAAGTTGTTCGTTTGCATGGCATTCCTAGAACTATTGTTAGTGATCGCGATGTAAAATTTTTAAGTCATTTTTGGCGTGTGTTATGGGGAAAGTTGGGAACCAAACTTGTTTATTCTACTACTTGTCATCCCCAAACTGATGGACAAACTGAGGTAGTAAATAGGACAATGGTTACCATGCTTCGAGCAATCATAGATAAAAATCTTAAAACATGGGAGGATTGTTTGCCATTAATTGAATTTGCCTATAATAGGGCTGTCCATAGTACTACTAAATGCACACCGTTTGAAATTGTATATGGTTTCAATCCTATCTCCCCACTTGATTTGTTGCCTATGCCTCCTAATGAATTTGTGAGTTATGATGCTAGCACAAAGGTTGATCTTGTCCATAGGCTACATAAAGAAGTTAAGGAAAGGATTGAGAAGCAAAACACTAAGGTTGCTTCCCGCATCAATAAAGGACGCAAGCTCCTTGTTTTCCAGCCAGGGGATTGGGTTTGGGTACATTTTCGAAAGGAACGGTTTCCAACTCAACGAAGGTCTAAGTTGCTACCACGAGGCGATGGTCCTTTTCAAGTCCTTGAACGGATCAATGATAATGCTTATAAGATTGATTTGCCAGGTAAGTATGGAGTGAGTGCTACCTTTAATGTTTCTGATTTGTCTCCTTTTGATGTAGTTGATGACTTCGATTCGAGGACGAATCCTTCTGAAGATGGGGAGGATGATATGAACCAAGGAGCTACCGTTGTTATGCCTCATGAACCGATCACAAGATCGAGAGCTAGGAAACTTCAACAAGCTTTGCTACTTCGTGTCCAAGCGTTCTTGAACTCGACAAGAGAAATAAAGGAAATTGTGCAAGAAGTTAGAACTATGCACTTCAATTTGGTGCAAGTTATGCATTTTTAAGTGTTTTTATGGCAAGTTAAAGTCCACTTGGTCAAGGTCAAAGTCAACTCCATCAAGACAAGTCAAAGTCAACTCATTCAATTCAAAAACCAAGTCAAACACTCACATCCCTCATTATGGACGGGATTGCAATTATTTTGGTTGGCTTTCCATGTTCTTAACCTTTTCATTTGCTTGTCTTTTCATTTCTCGTAAGTTATGTCTTTTCATTTACAAGTCTTTTCATTTCTTGTAAGTTACAAGTCTTTTCATTTGCTTAAGACTTTTCATATGGCTTGCTAGGATGGCTATATATAGCCTTGAGATGTCTTGTTGTAACACAATTTGAAGTTGAATGAAAAGTGAGTTTTCTCATTAGCTTGGTTGAGAGCTTTATCTCCCATTTCTTGTGCAATTTCTTGTGTCTTTAGAATTTGCATGTTAGGATCATTCAAGCGGTGTTGATCATACCTCTTGTGGAGTGATTCGAATCACGACTTTAGAAACAAGTTTTCTCTACTCTTGATATTGATCATCAAGGTAATCCGTTCTAAAACTTTTCCTTGGGTTGATTCCATATTTGTTTTCGGGGTTTTTGGGATTGAGTTCTATGGGTCTTGTTCGTTAGCAAGGTTCTTAGATCCAACTCTCAAGGGTTTCTTAACAATAAATCTCGGCAAACAAAGGGAATCAACCGGAGAAGAAAATTAGAAAGATCTCACTCGAAAGTGGCACAAACTACCCACTGTATCTGACTGTAGGCAGCTCCAAAAGAAATCTTCACCGTCCAGATTGAAGACCCTTGTGTTGTGAACATGCTGTCAAAATTTCACCCCGATCGGACCACGGATCGACCTCTGATCGTGAAAAAAGGCTACTATACGGACTCTTTTTCTTTTCTAATTCTTTTCTAATTTTTCTTCTCGATCTACGTGCAGCTTTTCCCTCTCTCTCATTTGTGTTATAGTAGACACATGTAGTTTAATATATATATATATATATATATATATATATATATATATATATTAAAAAAACCTAAACATAATGGCCCATTTGGGCCTAAAATTGTTGGGTTTTCACACATGTGAAAAATACCTAACAAATCTCCCATTTTTCACTGTGTGAAGGAAATTGTCATCCCAACAATGAAACGACAAAACTCAAGCTTTTCTTTTGGTAGATTCTTTGTCAACATATCGGATCCATTATGATTAGTATGTATCTTCTCAAGTTCAAATAGTCCATCATTGAGAGCATCTCTCATCCAGTGATACCTCACATCAATATGTTTCGTTCTAAATGAAATGTTGAATTCTTACCAAGATGAATAGCACTTTGATTATCGCAGAATATCACATACTGTTGTTGCTTAAAATCGAGCTCCTGTATAAATCGCTTTATCCACAACATCTCCTTGCACGTCTCTGCTGCTACAATATATTCTGTCTCAGTTGTAGAAAGTGCAACACACTTATGTAGTCTTGACTGCCATGACACTGCACCACCTACAAATGTCATCAAATATCCGGAAGTAGACTTTCGGTTATCTAAATCTCCTGCCATATCTAAATCAGTGTAACCGACAAGCACTGGCTTTCCACTTCCAAAAGTGAGCTTCAAACTGGAAGTACCCCGCAAATATCTCATAATCCATTTTACTGCCTTCCAATGTTGTTTTCTCGGATTGAACATAAACCGACTAACAACACCAATAACATAGGCAATATCTGGTATAGTACACACCATGGCGTACATCAAACTCCCAACTGTTAAAGCATACGGAACTTTGTTCATCTCTTCCTTCTCTTTATCTGTAGAATGACTCTACTTGCTACTCAGTTTAAAGTGATTGGATAGAGGAGAACTTACTGCTTTAGCCTTGCTCAGATTGAATCTTTCAAGCAGCTTCTCTATGTAATGCTCCTGAGATATTACAGTTTCTTGGATGCTCTGTCTCGTGCTATACGGATTCTAAGAATCTTCTTCGCTGGCCCCAAATCCTTTCTGGCAAAGGGTTTGCTCAACTGTTTCTTCAACGTGTCAATTCTTGAAATATCCCTGCCAACAATCAAAATGTTATCAACATAAAGCAACAGTATAATAAAGTCATTATCAGAAAACTTCTTCACAAATACACAATGATCAAAAGTAGTCTTCTTGAAGCCTTGCTCCCCCATAACTGACTCAAACTTCTTGTACCATTGCCTTGGTGCATGTTTCAACCCATAAAAACTTTTATTCAACTTGCACACAAGATTCTTCTTGCCTTTCTCCTCAAATCCCTCTGGCTGTTCCATATAAATCTCTTTATCTAAATCACCATGCAAAAATGCAATCTTGACATCCATCTGCTCAACCTCTAAGTTAAGGTTTGCGGTCAAATCCATAACTACACGTATAAAAGACATCTTCACAACAGAAGCAAAAATTTCATCAAAGTCAACACCTTTCTTCTGACTGAACTCTTTGACAACTAGTCGTGAGGTGTGCTCTTCTTGTTTCACTCGATAAATCCACTTATTTTTCAGTGCGGTTTTTCCTTTAGGCAACTTGACAAGATTAAAAGTGTGGTTTTCATGCAATGATTTCATTTCATCTTTCATTGCATCAATCCACTCTCTTTTGTGTTCATCTTTCATGGCCTCTTCATAACTCTCAGGTTCTCCCCCATCAGTCAATAATACATACTCATTAACTGGATAACGTGTGGAAGAACGCCGATTTATGGTAGATCTTCTAAGTGAAACCTCTTTAGGAACCTCTGCAGGAACTTCTGTTTTTGCCGGCTGTTCATGAACATCATCATCTACCTCAACCTGTTATGGACTCTTTACTGTACCATCAAACTGATCATTCTGAACTTCATTCTCAGTTTGTGTAGAAGGTTGTGTCAAAGGAATTGAATCCAAGTCAATTAAATCATCATTGTGCGGAAACTCTATTTTATCCGTCTTTTCAATATCTTCTATGGTTTGGTCTTCAACAAATACAACATCCTGACTTCTTATGAGCTTTTTCTGTACTGGATCATACAGTTTATAACCGAACTCATCTTGGCCATAGCCAAGGAACACACATGGTCTTGTCTTTGCATCAAGATTTGATTTCTCATCTTTAGGAACATGTACGAAAGCTTTACACCCAAAGACACGCAGGTGATTATAGGATATCTCCTTATCTGACCAAATTCTATCCGGGACTTCAAAATTCAAAGGAACACATTGCGTGAGATTCAAAACATGCACAACTGTGCTTAATGCTTCACCCCAAAACGATCTTGGCAACTGTGACTGTGAAAGCAAACATCTCACTCGCTCAACTAGTGTTCTATTCATTCTCTCAGCTAGCCCATTCAACTGAGGAGTCTTGTGAGTTGTCTTTTGATGTCGAATACCATGACTTCTGCAATATTCATCAAAAGGTCCACAATACTCACCTCCATTATCGGTTCTGATGCACTTCAACTTCTTACCAGCTTCTCTTTCAACAAGGGCATGAAACTGTTTTAACACTAGCAACACTTGATCTTTAGTCTTCAACATATAAACCCAAGTTTTCCTCGAATGATCGTCTATAAATGTCACAAAATATGAGGAACCTCCAAGTGTTTTTGTCTTCATAGGACCGTATACATCAGAATATACTAAGTCAAGTATATTTGGCTTCCTCGAGTGTTGAGACGCCTTAAAGGAAACTCTAGTTTGTTCCCAGCTAAGCAATGAGCATATCTTTTCAGAGGTGCATTCTTTATACTAGAAAGATGATTCTTTTTGGCCAAAATCATCAATCCCTTCTCACTAATGTGACTGAGTCTCTTATACCATAATTCAACACTCTTTTCATCATTCACTATATTTATTGCAGAATCAATAATCTTTGCTTGCATCAAATACAGTGAGGTGCACTTCTCTCCCTTAGCTACAATCATTGAGCCTCTAGTAAGTTTCTATTTGCCATTGTAGAAGGTATTGCATAAATCTTCGTCGTGAAGCTTACCTGTGGAAATTAAATTCATACGAATATCAGGGATATGTTTCACATTCTTCAAAACCAGCGTAGTACCATTCTTGGTCTCCAAGTGCACATCACCAATACCAATGACTTTTGTTGATCCATCATTACCCATCCTAACACAGCCGAAATCACCAGATGTGTAGGATGTAAAGAAATCCCTCATGGATGTAGCATGAATTGACGCGCCACTATCAATCACCAAATTGCTCTGCTATGTAGCTAGATTAATAACATCACCATCAAATAAGATAAGGAAATCCTCAGTAGCTGCAACAACTCTATCTGCGTCATTACCATCATCATTTTTCTTTTCCTTACCTTTATCATTTTTATTTTCTCTCTTCGATTGTCGACAAGACTTCTTTATATGTCATTTCATGCCACAATGATAACACTCAATATTGGATAACCGGCCGCTCTTACTTTTGCTTCTATCTCTACCCTTACTAGTTTCCATTGTTCAACACAAGACCTAATTAATTTTAACCTCGCTCTGATATCACTTTGTTGGGATAAACACTTAATTTTATGGACTAATTATCCCCTCTTGTGTGAACCTAATAGGAAATAGCAAGCAAAAATAATAATTCAAACAAGCACGGGACACAAGCAATTTTAACGTGGAAAAACCCCCTCAACATGAGGAGTAAAAACCACGGACCAAAGTCAAAATCTCCACTATAATCAATAATGGGTACACCAAGTTCTCCCTAGCAACAACTAGAGGTATACAATAATAATATCTCGAAACAATAAATCTCGACAAACAAAGGGAATCAATCGGAGAAGAAAATTAGAAAGATCTCACTCGAAAGTGGCACCAACTACCCACTGTATCTGACTGTAGCCAGCTCCAAAAGAAATCTCCACCGTCCAGATTGAAGACCCTCGTGTTGTGAACACGATGTCAAAATTTCACCCCGATCGGACCACAGATCAACCTCCGATCGTGCAAGAAACGCTATTGTACGGATTCTTTTTCTTTTATAATTCTTTTCTGATTTTCCTTGTCGATCTGCCTGCAGCTTTTCCCTCTCTTTGTGTTATAGTAGACACATGTAGTTTTATATATATATATATATATATATATATATATATATGTATATATTAAAAAACCTAAACATAATGGCCCATTTGAGCCTAAAATTGTTGGGCTTTCACATATGTGAAAAATACCAAACACGACGGACGTGATTAAAATACTCAAGAAGTGTTTGAAAGTGGAGTAGGAATTTCCGAGCCAATATAAAAGTTCATAGTGTCATTTTTTTCTCTATACTCTTTTAATTTGATCTTTACAATTCTCATTATTCTTGAACTCTATTTCTTGAAATCGAAAAGTTGGTAAGCAACGCTATTCATCCTGTTGCCATACGATCCTATAGAGTGGAGTAGCCTGGTGTTATCGAAACACTATACATTTTCATTGTCAAACATCTCTCTCTCTCTTTTTCTAAGGATCATGTCCTATTTTAGTTTAGCAATTAACTTTCTTTTATTATTTGTGATAATTATTTTTAGAACATTGTGTTGAAACTAATTGCTCTTTTATAATTATTTAGGTTGGTAGATTTAAATTTCTCATATTAGTGATCAATCTTGATATTGAACCAAATAAGGTGTTTGTGAGTGTTAGTTTTACTTTCTCACTTATTTTGAAGTGAATTTATTTATATAAAATTTACGTTGTTATTGTTTAAAATTAATCTGTTTATAGAAAAGTATTTTAATTTGATTAAATGGGTTCATCTTAAGAAGTTTATAAAATTTCATTAAACCCTATTTACCCCCTTTGCGATTACCATACCTCGAACAAGCTCGATGTTAGTTTAGCCCAATCATTATCCGAAATTAAGGAAGTTGAGCAACTGTTGAAGAAGGCCAACGAGATGATTAAGAAGCTGTAGAAGGGTGAGGCCAAAATGGCATGACTTGAACACCATCTCGCCGACTAGGGGTTCCTTGAGAAGAGGTTCAAAGGCCTTTCGAGGTACGTGGAGTTCGCCAAAGGGCTTGTAGACGATGGGTTTGACTTTGCCATTATGCTTACATCGAGAAGAACTTCCCAAAGCTCGGCTTGCAGGTGGTTCAAGTGGCTTACAACGAGGCTTGAACCTGTAGCAGAAATTGCTTACAGCAAGTGTACGAGTCAAGTTTTAATATAGATGGTAAGTGAATATCAATATCGTCATCTGGATTGGGTTTCTAGCTCATCAAGTATCACATATACACTAACTCAATTTTATTTAGAGAATCGAATCCGAATGAAAGAATAAAATCAAAGAGAATAAACACGCACTAAAATAAACATAAAACAATGGGGAAAAAGGTCGTAGGGAATTGATTTCACCTATTGGATCTATAAACTAATTAATCAATTACTCAAGATTGAACGAATTATTAATTTCTATAGGCCAAGAACTCTCAAATCTCAACTGCCTCTTCCGATCGCAAGCCAATTCTCCTTACTATTTAATAAACCAATATCCTTATCTAGTTTCTCTAACAAGTAAATGCTTTATTGATAAAGTCTTCTAATGACCTCTAAAAAACTTCTAAATCTCCCGATCTTAAAACCCTTTTAGTTATACATCCCAGTTCTAATTCTAAACAACTTCTCCTGAACGTAAGATTTCAAGTCTAAAATCAATCAATCTATGACCAGTAGATTCAAGGCATTAAGCATAGAGAAGCATAAATAGAACATTCATAAACATTCAATCAAGAAAACTAAACAATCAATGTATAAAGTTCAATAGCTATATCAATCCCTAAGAGAAGAGGTTTAACTTCTCATATTCAATGTAAAACAATAAAATCACAATGAGAAGTCCGTAATAAAACTAGAAAAATCAAGGGAAAGAAGAAGAAATTAAGTTTGGCGTGTCAATTATCCGTCCCCGAAGCGACCTCCACGATCCCGAACCTTGAAAATCTCTTTTCTAAGCTCTCCAATGGTCTCCTTGCCCTCCAAATTGGTCAAAAGAAAGCAAATTGCCAAAAAACCTCTCACAAACTCCTCCCCTCGGTAGTTGCAAAACCCTATTTTTATAAAAATCTATCATGGCAGTGCCATAGCGCTACACTATTTAAAGAATGTGAAATTAAGACTGGAGCGCTGCAGTGCTTTGGGAATAGCGCCATGACGTGTTTCCTCGGGTTTTTGGACTTGATTAAGTGTTGTAATGTCTTCTATTCGCTCAGGCTATGGTTTTACTCTCAATTTGATCAATTTATGTCTCGTTTCCTCTTGATTATTCATTCCTGCAAAAATATATCTTATGTGCATAAATAATGTCATAAAGAAACGAAAACTAACAATTAATTCCAATACAAGTCTAATGAATTGTAGCTCACAAAGTGCGCTATCAGGACTGTCCTCTCTAATGGATCTAAGGCGATTGAGAAGAACGTCCAGAGATACATCAAGAAGCTAGACATTGAGGAAGTTGCCAAGAAGGCTGATGGGACTTTGAGACTTAGGCCTCTGCCTCTTCTTCCATTAATTGCCATTCCATTCCTTTTTTACTGTTTGAATCAAACTTTTAATATCCCAAATTTTCTT
This sequence comes from Momordica charantia, assembly GCF_013281855.1. Taxonomy (NCBI): domain Eukaryota; kingdom Viridiplantae; phylum Streptophyta; class Magnoliopsida; order Cucurbitales; family Cucurbitaceae; genus Momordica; species Momordica charantia. The sequence goes on along the minus strand of NW_028275165.1, from coordinate 2,561,729 downwards.
GTACCTTAAGGTTTGACACATATATACCTCGGCCTTTTTTTTATCAATGAAGTTTCTTTTTGAAGTTTGTATTGCCTACAAGTATGATCTATTGAATCTTTTCTAACATAATTATTTGGGGCTTAATAGAACTAACTTAATAAGCCAACCTTTGATAATCTAAACTTATTGATAGATTACCAAATTTGATATGGGTAGTTCAAACTTCGAAACTAAATATAGCTCGCGAATTAAAGCGTTGGGTACTTGTTGGCCTCATTTGAGAATAGCTCGATGAGGATTAGCTCCAATACGGTGCTTCGATTGTACTTGTTTTTATTACTCTATGGACTGCAACTCTAAAATTTTAGATAAAAAATAAAAGTTTTATATGAAATTGAATTTGTCAAAATTAAAATTAAAATCTTTTATGTTATATATTTATTTTTTTATGTACAAAAATAAAGAAGGATAAAATAATACCTTTATTTATGTTAAAAAAAACTAAAAATATGAACAAAAAACTAATTTTTATTGTTGTTTGATCGTAATTAAAAGGGTCAAGTTTGGAAAGGTCGAATTGACTGAACCAAAGTACTTGGGACCTACAAAAGAAAGTTAGCACTTCGACGCTTTAGCCAATACATAGTCCAATCTATATTCGAGAGAGAATATATTTCACGTCTTCTATATGAGAGGTGTGACATTCTATTTAAAGAAGCGAGCTCTCGACAACCTAGGACAAAGTCGTCTTGTCGGAAAACATGTCTATTGTCTGTGCTCCCTCAGTTACTATTTAACCTCGACTTGTACCTATCGAAGGTCGATCGGAATATAGAAAACATGGTAGCTCGGACAAGGAGCATTGAGCTGAAGAAACTTGACTTTGTAGAATGATTCTCTAAAGAGCCGTCTCCTAATACAAGTGGCGGCTGATAAATTGCAACAAGTATTTTGAAAATTTATACACAATTCTAGAAAAAAATCAATCCAACCATTTACCAAATATTTATATTCCTAAAGAAATTGGAAACGAAAAATAAAAAATAAAAAACAAGAATGAGAAGAATTAGCAAAATAGGAGAATATTGAAAGCCCAGAAGAAAAGGGCAGAATGTGGGCGTGTGTGTCGCATGGCTGTCGCCATTTTCGAGAAGCGAAAGCCCAGTCCGAGTTCCCCCATGGCCATGAAATCCGTAGACAAATCCAAAGCCGAAGCAATTCAAAGGGTACCCTCTATTTCTCTTTCCCTCTCCTCTCTTTTCCTTTGGGGCTCTCTCAGTCTCTGCTGAGTGCTCACGGCGCGGGAAAAAAAAGCTCTCTTTTTCCCCCAAAACCTCCCTCCCTCCAAAATTAAACCCAACCCATCGCCATCTCTCTCTCTCTAAAACCCTAATTTCCATTTTCCACCACCCCATTTCCTCTATTTCTCCCAACCCATCTCCCCCTTTCCCGGATTGCCGCCGCTTTTGGCTGCCTTTTGTCGCCGGAGGGAGCAGAAGTGGTGGGGCCTTTTGCTCTCTCTCTCTTTGTGTTTCGTTTGTCAATGGCGGCATTACCTCTTGAGCGGCGCCTGAAGCCACCAATTATGGATGGTGAAGACGGAGACGACATCAATATCGATGTCTACAATGCCGGCACTCCGGTTCGGTACCTCTCGCTTGATCATGTCTACTCCACTACGTCTCCGTTCGTCAGTACAAGTGGGTCTTCCAATGTCATGTCCAAGAAGGTCAAGGCCCGGAGGCTTGTGGTGAATCACTTCGACGATCTTAATTTCAAGCCGCCTCGTCTTCTCCATGTCTATTCTCGCCGCCGGAAGAAGCCCCGCCATTCGCCGGTTGAGAACGTCGAATTGGGCCCTGTGAAGTCGGAAGTTCGTGAGATGGATGAGATGGTGAATGGTGATGATGAACATGCAGGCGAGTTCGAAGTTGAGAGGATGTCGCAGAAGAAGAAGAAGAAGAGGGATAAGTTTGGGTGTAATGAGCTTGTTAAATTGGAGGTTGATTCCAGTGTTATTCGTGCGATGAATGGTCCGAGGTTGAGAGACTGCCGCACCCATAACAATAACAGTAGTAATTCTGGACGGAGGAGAAAGCGCAATTCTTCTGGGATGGCTGAGAAGACTATATTCAAATCTCCTTCTAGTAAGAGATGGGTCAGGTACTGCTTTCTGATTTTCAAGCTGTAATTTAAGGCATTGGAGGGAGCAATGGCTTCTTCGGAGCCCAAATGAGTCGTCTTGATTTTTATGTAATTGTTGTTTCCTACTTGGTCTATTGTGTTTACTGGAATATCATTAATTATGAACTCACAGGTTAAGTTTTGAGGATGTCGATCCAAAAGTATATATTGGATTACAATGCAAGGCAAGTCCTGTTTATAATACAGCGTTTGATTTGGATCACCTTTATGGGTTTTAGTTGAAAATAATATGGTTCTTTGGGACCTCACAGATTTATTGGCCATTGGATGCTGATTGGTACAGTGGTCGTGTTGTGGGTTATGATTCAGAGACTAATCGTCATCATGTATGTTCTCACATATTTAATTTTTGGACCTCACAGTGGGTGTTTTGTTTGAAAAAAGTACTTTTTTTTTAACTGTGAATTATGTGTCTTCTCTTGTATTGATCGCACCAGTTGGCTTTTGGTTGTGGTGATCCTACTTATTCTTACACACAAAAATTCGATGTAGATTGAATATGAAGATGGTGACAAAGAAGATTTGATTCTTTCAAATGAGAAAGTCAAATTTTATATTTCTGGGGAAGAGATGCAGTCTTTGAACCTGAGTTTCGGTGTTGATAGTGTAGATAGTGATGCTTATGACTACAATGAAATGCTTGTGTTAGCAGCAAGCTTGGATGACTGCCTGGAACCTGAACCTGGGGATATTGTCTGGGCCAAACTTACTGGTCTGTGCTTCATCTCTTCCCTTCCCCCATTTTTCTTTTCTTTTCCCCATTCTTTTGCATGATTAGGAAGAAATTCTCCATGCACGAAAAATGAAGTAATGTGTGATATTTAAAATTAGGAAAGATAGAGAAGTCATCGTGCTAAGTTTTATTCAGAGGTTGGATTTTGTTCGACATGGGTTTAATTTTTCACATTGTAGCAAATAATGATAATTTGAAATTGAAATATTCATTGCAATTTCTGTTGTATTTAGATCAACTAAAATGCCATAGTTTGGATTGATAGCAAAGCATTATATATAAACAGTTTGGTTCCATTAAATTTTAGTTGTATTGTACCCTCACAAGTCACAAGTACTTCAATGTGATGTTAAATGGTGACATATTTCTTCAATGTGAAGTAGATGTATGCTTGAAATAAGTGGTTTGGCCTTGGAAATGCAAACTTGACACCATATGCATTTATGGTGAAGAAATAAAAATCCACTCATCCAAACATGAGAACTTACAAATATGTTCTTTAATTCTTACAATTAGGAAAAGTGGTATTGACCATGACCCAAGAGTCATAGATATCCAAAAAGGCATATACAAATTAGAGTTCTCAAACTTGGAGGCCTTTGGTAGAGTGGAAGACAGTTATTGTAAATTCATTCCTGTAGAAATTAGAGTTCAAAAGGGAGAAACCACTTTTATCGCCCAAACTGTCACCTTCAATGATTTGAGATTGCTTGTTGGAAGAATGGTTGAAATCCATGGTGGTTCATCAAGGGATGAACTTGTTAGATTTCTTAATCAGAATCAGAATGGTAAGGAAAAATGTCCTTAGTCCAATGGATATTAGAAGGTTGTAGGATTTTAGCTCCATTCCTTGTGTTTCGTAAAAGTACTGATAGGGTGGCTCAAGAAAAAAGAAGACTACGTCTTCAACAGTAAAAAGTAACTTTTGGTTGCAAGGACAATTTGCTCTCTTTGGTGGATGAACTTGGTGATGCAATAGAGGATTTCATGGTTTTGTGCAAGGAGAGCTTACTATAAAGGATGGCCCACAATGCAAAATGAAAACTTGGCTTTGTTCCTTTTCTCCCTAAAATATAGGACTCCTTTATAGGAAAGTCCTGGATTAAAACTTTCTGAAAGAAAGGCAACCGTGATTCCTCTTGGCTCTTCCTCTTCTTTACAAATTTGATCTTGTTACTCTAGATTTTATACAAGAGGACCTAATTTCAACCCCTTCCAGATATGGTGGAGATAGCAAAGATTTTAATGGTGAAGGAGAAAAGCTGTGATAATAATGGTTGAGGACCATTGTGAAAGCTCTCATAGACTCTTTAATGAAGATAACCTTGCTTTAAATGACATTGAAAATTAGAGGTGATCGAATTCACAAATTCAGGGGCAAGACCCAAACTCATCCCTGGTCATTTAGATGGAGGAACAGTTTTCAATGTTGCTTTCCAAATCAAAGTCCCTTGTCCTCTTTAGGGCGAGAGATAATAATTAATTAAAGAACAGTATACTTTATATGGGAAATATAGCCATAAATAGCCTTAAATAAACAAATTTAATACATCAAAATGTCAAGTGAGAAATTTAAAAAAGGGAAGAAAAATTAGAAAACATTAATGTTTTAAAAATAAAAAAATGAACATTAAAAAAACATTTGTACTGTTTTCCCTGAGAAAGAAGAAATAAGGAAATATAAATTATATTAAAAATAAGGAATAGCTAAGAGTCCTCTATTGATGTTAAGAATCCTCTTTTGTGAAAATAAATGACTCTTGGAGTGTAGAAAATCAAGGGGTGGGGCGGGGCTATTTCTGAATGCGTTTGGTATGAAAGCTTGAGAACTTGATTTTATTATTATTCTTTTTAAAATAAGAAATCAAGCTTTAATTGAGATAAAATTAAAGAATATACAAGGTCATACAAAAAACAAGCCTGACAAAAAAGGACCAACCTACAAAAAGGGATCACAATCCAAAAGAATAACACCTTGATAATTACAAAAAGCCTTCATAATTGACACCCATGGAGAGGTGTTAAACTGGAGGGACTAGCATTTCCACAAGGCATTAGGTGCCTGGATAAATACACCACATCCATACAAGGCCCCATTTTTAATCTCAAATTCCCTATTCCCAACCCTCACCTCCAGGGTTTTCAAAATGATATCCCAATTAATCAAGTGAGAACCTCCCCCCTCACCCACCCCCTCTCACAAGAAATCCCTTATGATATTCTCCAAGGCACTGAGATTTTGAACAGGGACATGATGTAATTTGGGATCCCTCTTAACATGGCCGCCTAAATAAGACGTCTTGAATAAGAGTGAGTCTCTCTCCTTGAGAGCCCGATATATTTGCCCATCCATCTTCTCTAAAATCAAAGGATGAACTCAAGGAAGAAAGCTAAATAAATAAATTGCTAAACTAAAATTCAAAAGTGGAAATTGAAATGTTTGGATCATCTTCTGGGATTGTCGGTATGCTTCAGAGATTTGGGATAGATTCTTGGGGACTTTTGGTATGCAGTTGGCTCGTATGAGCTCGTGCAAGCTTATGATGGAGTAGGTGTTGTTCCACTCCTTTTTCATGATAAAGGGGTGTTTTTGTGGTAAGTAGCTTTTTTTTTGCTATTTTATGGAACATTTGGTTGGAGAAAAGTTGGAGAGTGTTTAGTGACATGGAAATCTCCTGGAAGAGGTTTGGCCATTTGGGACTTGGCTAAATTCAATGCCCCCTTTTGGGTTTCTGTCAGCAAGGATTTTAGTAATTATCTCTCATTCTTTTGAACTGGAGCCCTTTTTAATTTGCTTTTCCTTTTTATTTTGGTTTGGGTGCTTTCTAGCTCCTTTTGGCTTGACTTTCCTTCTTTTGTGTTCCCTCTTGTATTATTTCATTTGTTCTCAAGGAAAGTTGTCTTTTTCATAAAAAATTGATAAAGGAAGAAGTATCATAAGTTGAAGAAAGAATAAAATTGTTGGGCTGAAATTGAAGAAGGAAGCAAAATAATTGTTCGAAGAAGGGAAATGAAAGAAATCATTTGGCAAAAACACATACCTACATGCATGTGAGGCGCTTTTGTTGCCAATGAGTGGTAAGGCGATAATAATGCAAAGATGGCGGACTCCTCATTTCTCGTAGTAAAAGTTGTTTTCTTATATAAATTGATAATTCTTATTAAGGGATGATTTATTGAGTTGAATATATTTTTATTACTTCTTTTGTTAGTTAAATGCAGGTCATGCTATGTGGCCAGCAATTATAGTGGATGAATCACTTATTGGTGATCGCAAGGGCTTAAGAAATATTTCAGGAGGAAGAACAGTCCCTGTTCAATTTTTTGGCACACACGACTTTGCCAGGTTTGTGAGATTTCTGGTATAAAATGAACTACATCTGTCTGGTAAAACTTTAAACCAGAAAATGGAGAAAAATTTAGTTTGGAATGCGAATACTGACCAGTTTCTTTATTGTACAGGATTAAAGTTAAACAGGCGATCTCATTTCTCAAAGGTCTTCTTTCTTCTTTCCACCTGAAATGCAAGAAACCACACTTCATTCGGAGCCTAGAAGAGGCAAAAATGTAATGCTATAATTGGTTTGGGTTTTTTATATATATTAAAATGATTGTTGCTCACAAGTCCCCCCATAATTGTTTATCCCAAATGACACTCATACCACTTCCTGAGCTCTCATACCACTTCCTGACTGCTCATTGTTGTTTTCGGATCAGCTCTGTCAAATTTTTGTTACCATGCTAAGTGTATTATCAGACCAACTTTACTGAGTTGGCAGATTACTATCAATATGGTTGTTTCTGCATCCCTGTAATGCAATGTTCAAATAATTACTGGGAAAGTAAATTTTCATAGTAGGGTTCTGTGCATATCTTTTCTCAATTTTAAATTCATCAGCCTCAATATTCTTTACTGACTTATGCGTTGAAGCAGGTATCTTAGTGAGCAGAAACTTCCACCAAGTATGCTACAGTTGCAAAATGGAATTGAAGTGGATGATTCTGCAAGTGCAAGTGGAGAGGAAGAAGTGACAACAGATTCAGGGGAAGAATGCCTAAATGAAGGAGGGATGCCTCGTCCACCCAATGGATATGGATCTTCTCCATTTATTGTTGGGGATTTGGAAATAGTAAGCCTTGGTAAGATTTGAATTGCAATTTTTCCTAATTTATCATTGGATAGTTTAAGATGTTGATTTTCATGCACCCATTTGGGAATAGGCCAGTATAAGATTTGAATTGCTAGTCTTCCTTAGGTTATATAGGTTAATTGCCATGTCAATTTTCTGGAAGTAAGAGAGTGATGCAGGAAAAATGATCAAATTCTTCATTTTTCTTGTGACACATCACACTTAACACACCCTTGAGGTAGATATAGTAACCTTTTGCTGTAACATAACATTAGTATTAATCTTTCTATGAGCAAACATACAAGAACAAACGAAAAAAGTTACTCCCTTTGGTAAGCCATCATAGATCTTTCTATGAGTAGTCACAGCCACAAACACATGTGAGCACCTCATAGAAAAACAAAACCAAACTTCCTTTGGGAATTTTGTTTGCCAATTCATCAATTAAGATAAATGCGTATTTTTATTTTTTGCATTATCATATTTATGAATGTGGTGGCTTTATGGCTAGTCGTCAAAGTATGTGGCATCACAAGGGCTAATTGTATTTTAAGCTTTAGCAAACTATTCAGTAGTTTTCCTCTGAGATTTTTTTTTTGTTCTCAGGGAAGATTGTCAAAGATTCTAAATATTTCCAGAATGATGGGTCTGTATGGCCTGAAGGGTATACAGCTGTGAGGAAATTTTCTTCTTTAACTGGTGGATATTTGAACTTTTGTAATTATTGTTTTTCTCTTGTGGATATTTCCAGTTTATCTTTTGACCGAAATGTTCTCTAACAACATCTTTGTCATCTCTGTTACTTGTTTCCAGATCCCAATGTCCGTACCTTATATAAAATGGAAGTTTTGAGAGACTATGAATCAAAATTTCGACCTTTATTCAGAGTAACGTTGGATAATGGAGAGCAGGTTTGCTAGTTAAATTGTATTGATATACTTGCATTTGCATGTTTAGTCTCTGTTTACTCCATTATGTGATGGCGTCTTTGGTGCTTAAAAGTTGGAACTAAACTTTTACTTTTTCTCTTGCTACCGGATAAATCTGGTTATTTATTTAAATTGGATTTTCACTGTAGAGGTTTTCCAATGGCCTTTTTTCCCATAGAAAAGATGTCAAGGTTACTAATGCAAGCCTTTTCCTCATTTGTCAACTCCTGTGTATTGGTATAGTTTAAAGGATCCTCTCCATCTGCTTGCTGGAATAAAATATACAAAAGGATGAAGAAAATACAACATACTTCTGATGCTTCTACCGAAGGTGGAGGGGAAATTGTATACAAGTCTGGTTCTGACATGTTCGGTTTCTCCAATCCAGATGTTAAGAAACTCATAAAGGTATACATCAATTTGCTTTCCCAATTCAAATTTCTTCCTCTGCCCACTTTTTTTTGGTGTTGCAATTGTATCAATTGGTGCACATGTATAATTTCTGCTTACAATTTCTTTTCCTGCAAAGAAACAATAATTTCTTTGACTGAATAGGATGACAGAGGAGGAACAACACATGCCAAGGAGTTGTAAAGCTCTCAAATTGGCAAAAATATAAATAAAGGGGTATTGGCAAAAAGAATTAGAATGAAAGCTTTAAGACGAGGCTAGACAGACTAGAAGCTTCCATATTTCATGTTCATGTCAGCTTACAGAATAAGGAATAGAAGATTGACAAAAAAGGAATAGGAGATTGATTGCTAGGCTGCATTGATCTATTAGTTAGTATTAGTTGCCAGGCATTAGTCTAGTAGTTGCTCTCTTGGAGCCTTAGTCTATTAGTTGCTTGGCTGCATTAGATTGTGATGAATCTTTATTTGTTTAATTGTGCCTTGTCTCACTCCAGCAATACTTCTGTGCCTCCCTGGAGTGTATCCTGCACTTTGAAATCACTGATTGAAATACACTGTCTTTTTCCTCATAAAAATAAATGTAACTCTTCATGAGGCCACATATGTGGATATATATCTCGGGTGAGGTGGGGGCTGTATCCATCATGTCTGAGAAAAACTTACCGCTCTCTTTTTTTTTGTGCTTGAAATAAACTATGATGTTTCAAAGTAAAATTCCTTTTTCATTTTGACAGGGGATTTCTAAATCTGGACTTTCTTCTTCCAGATCCTTGAGCAAAGTAACCTCTAAAAAATACAAAGATTTTCCCGTTGGGTATAGACCTGTTCGTGTTGATTGGAAGGACCTTGACAAGTGCAGTGTTTGTCATATGGATGAGGTGAGAGCTGGTTTCTAGGCCTCCATATTCATTTAACTCCTTTGCTTTTGTAATAAGTCATTTTATAGAATGAAAAATTTCTTAGCCACAGTAAAGTAACTAGTGGCGTTCTTTTTCTTAAATAGCCTTCTGTAATTTACCTTCATAAATGAAGTGTTCAATTCCCAATCAGTGTGTATTTTGTAGGGTTTGTTTTTTTTTTTGAGGGGGATAAATCAGCTATTGGGAAAAATATTGTATATAAATATTTGCAAATTATTTTGTATTCGTTCTATTATTCTTAGGAGGACATTCATCCTATTCATACCTTCTTTACATATTATTGGGATAAAATAAATTACTCCAGACAAACTTAGTTTTTTGTAAAATTTTGTGGTCGTTGACGGTGAATAGCCTTTAATTGGAGCACTCTTCAGAATTACTTTTGTAATATTCCTTCCTCCCTAAAGCAATTTTTTTGATAGGAAACGGGACTTTAGTATTAATCAAGAAAGAACGTTCAAGAAAAGTGGGATGAGATATCCCTTGAGCCTAGAGGATTACAAAAAAAAATTCTCAATTGGTGTAAATTTGAAAAAAACCATAATTACAAAAAGTCTTAAAGCGCGAACCATCTTGAAGAATGAATTTTGACTAAGTTCCAACAAAAATCGCTAGGCATTCACCCCTTTGAATGTCCTCACGTTCCTTTCAAGCCCCATAGAACGGCCACCACCGCATTAAACCAAAGAATTCTGGAGTTTCCTGAGCAATTTAGATTGGAGGCCATTTGTGTGATCCCTATTTGGCATAGAATCCTTGTCACTATGGCCTCTAGTTTGTTATTTTTGTTTGGGTGTCTATCCTTGTTTCTCATTATGAAAAGGAAAATAGGAAAAGCTGTTACAGGTGAATGATAGCCTTTTTTCTGGGTTGTTTCTCTTCTCCAAACTCACAACCAAAATATGCTCACCTCATCGTCTATAGCATTCCTGTATTTGAAACTTTGTTACCAAAGTCTGCTTAACACACTCCTAATTTACTCTCCTTTGTGCATTAGACCATGCTGTAGAGGTTTTTTTTTTTCTCTTTAAGCAGCCATGCTATTGAGACCGAGTAAAGGGCATGAATGGGTTTTTACCTCCCCTTGACATATATTTTTCAATTCTAAAAAACTGTCTTGTGATTGCCACCGTTAGTGCTGTATAAGTGATTTTCTAATCGAGCTTACCCTTCTTTTCAATAGGAATATGAAAATAACCTCTTCTTGCAGTGCGACAAATGCAGAATGATGGTATGTTACCCTTTTCTTTTCATAATTTTAATTCAAAATCTCATGTAAAGTGGTTTCCATTTAGGTGATTTTTTGCTCCAGGTTGCAATCAAGAATGATTTTGATCCACGAATGCGTTAAATTTAATGAAGTATAAATGTATATGTATAGCCGTAGCAATTAGTTAGAATGTCACATCTTTAATTTCACTGGTTTATGTGGATTGCATTACTTTAGCAGCATTCGTTAAATGAAATTTCTTGCACGGATTATACATCAGCTAGATTTATGAGCTGATCCGTTTCCTAGTTTCCTCTGTTCTGTACCCTTTTAATCTCTCTATCCTGCCTTAAAAAAGATATTTTCTATTTTACTTTTAGATTGTCATATTGAAGTGTAACTGGAAACTGTTAATTTGTTATATGTTAGGTTCATGCTAGGTGCTATGGAGAACTAGAACCGGTTGACGGAGTGTTATGGCTATGCAACTTGTGTCGGCCTGGATCTCCTGATTGTCCCCCACCATGCTGCCTGTGTCCTGTCATAGGTATTTGAATTCATACCATTAAAATATCATTTCTGTATATCATCCTTGTGCTGTATTGAATTGTGAATTTATATTTTCCAGGAGGTGCAATGAAGCCTACAACAGATGGACGCTGGGCTCATCTTGCTTGTGCTATTTGGATACCTGGTTTGTGAGTTTATTCTTAGGAGTTTTAGAGAATTGAAAATTATAATATGTATTTTGACTTTCCACATTCTGCAGAAACGTGTTTATCTGATATCAAGAAAATGGAGCCTATTGACGGTCTTAATAGAATCACTAAGGTACCCTCTCTTAGTTTGTTAACGTACAGATTACTTGGACTTTAGATTTCTGCACCTTTTTCCACTTAGAACATTTTAGCTGACACTTCTTAATGCAAAAGTTGGATGTGCTTTGTTTATTGCCGATGTTAAAAACCTTGATTATGCATTTGATTTATTTTGATATAAAATCGACTCATACATAGTCTTCAAATTTTTTTTTTGGCTTCCACGAATATTAATGCCAAAGAAGGATAAAGTAGTAAAAAATAGACATTCAATTGATTTGAATAATGAAAGCAAAATAATTGCAAAATTTATCTGAAATAGAAGTTCACCTAAAATGGGGAACCATGATACTATCCGAGAGAATTGAAATAGAAGTGGTTATCCTAAAAAATATGTGTACTTCTCTCTAGCCAAAGGTAATGCATGATTTCATAAGATCCTAAGACTACTCGATCATACCTTTGAAAATAAATATGAAAAACTAATCGTGCCCTATAAGCAAGAACTAAAATATTGATGTTGTTGGAGATATCAAGATCTCAATTTTACTGATACATCGATAAAATATTGATATTGACAGATTACAAATATTCCTCATTCCTGAAGGCTGAAATAAAAAAATTTTAAAAATTATTTCAATTAATAAATAAGTGCCATCACCTCCTAAATAAGTTACAAGTCTTATGATTAGTATTTATATTTATATTGATAACAAATTGTTGATATGTTTTATATTTCATTGATGTTATACATGATATTGGAGATACAGATTATCCTTAATATCGATATCGAATCCTTTGATTTATAGATATATTGATGGATATTATATTGACAGATATTTCAATCCTTTCCTATAAACTTCTTAAACCATATTTTCAGTTCATGGGTTCCCCTTGAGCTCTCGTTGAACTCCCTTCATGTTCACTAGACTGTTTGGTACAAATTTGTAGTCACTTTTGATTATTTTTGAGAAGCAGCAAATTGTAAGGTGTATAATGCACATAGAAAATGTATGTAAATGGATGAAGTATGCTTATTGATACGGAAACACTATTATCGAATTGGACGTATTTACATTTTGCTCTTGGTAAAGAACCAGGTGGATGGATATGCACAGTTTGCCTTATGCTCTGTGCTGTATAAATACCTATTATTGTCACTGTAATTTATACCTATTTTGCCGTAAAACGTTTGATCAAGTTGCATGATATATGCTTATTTTATTTTAATTTCGTAATCCTAAAATTCTTATTTGTTTATCCTCTTTTATTATAAATTTTAAAACAGGATCGTTGGAAGCTGTTATGTAGCATCTGTGGGGTCTCTTACGGAGCTTGCATTCAAGTAAGCTTGTTATTAATTTAAGCATGGGTGTGTGTGATAGTTGTGTCTTCCTGATTTGATGGGTGTGTTATAGTTTCTTTTATCTTTATGAAAAAATTATTTCGATATAATTATGTGCTTATGAAGAAGTACCTGATCCCTTCTTTACATTTATCTATATTTTTACTTTAATTGTTTCTTACTTTGTAACAGTGTTCGAACAATACTTGTTATGTAGCATATCATCCTCTTTGTGCACGAGCTGCTGGGCTTTGTGTTGAGGTATATTTTCCATCCATCATGCGTGCATTTGTTGAAGCGTTGTCAGTTATATCTATTTGTTTGATGTATTTTTTTTTCGAAGCTTGAGGAAGATGACAGGCTCCATCTACTTGCTGCGGATGAAGATGAAGAAGATCAGTGCATTCGCTTACTTTCCTTTTGCAAGAAACACAGGCCACCATCTAATGAGCGTTTAATGGCCGAGGACCGTATAGGGCAATCTGGACAACAGTGTTCTAATTATACTCCACCGTGCAATCCATCTGGTTCTGCTCGTACAGGTTTGAACACTTTTCTGTTGAAGCAAATGTGTGATAAGTTGCATGACTGTTGGAGACGGTAGATTTTTTGGACTGCATATGGATAGATTTTTGAGAGTTGAGACTGATGGATATTTTAACGTTAAAGTCAAGGTGACTGGTTTTGCCTCTTTCTCATGTGGTGCTCTTTGAACGAGAGATCAGCTACTATCTTTTTTTGGTTCATAGTAACTGGAAAGCCTTTTGTAATGTAACCTCCTTGGTACGATGGAGATAATCCTCATCCCTCTTTTCTGTAGTTCTATTTATTTAAATCAACTGTCTATTTTTTACATAATGAATGATACTTGTATTGTACTCATGATCGAGCTGGAATACAATAGGTTAGCATGGTCATCATGTTCAATTTAATTCAAAACGAGAAAAAGTAGGAACTCTACTCATCAACCTCAAGTATCAATTAGGGGGATAGTGGTTTGAAAAGATTCCACTGGCTGACCATAAGTTTAGAATAGGTGTCTCATGCATGTACCTCTGCAGTTTATTTCTTTCCCTATATCAGTTACGGTCTATCTGGCAGTATTGAATAGGTTTTGTTAGTTCACATTGAAGTTTTTTACCTTATGGATTGTCCTCTCCTTGGCAGAACCCTATAATTACTTTGGAAGAAGAGGGCGCAAGGCACCTGAAGCCCTTGCTGCTGCATCCTTGAAACGCTTGTTCGTTGAAAATCAGCCTTATATAGTGAGCGGTTATTCCCAACATTTGTTATCAGGGAACTTATTGCCTTCCACTGGAGTCCTAGGCTTGAAGTTTTCTCTTCAGAATTTGAAAACCAGTCAGCTTGATCCTCGAAACATACTTTCTGTGGCTGACAAATACAAATTTATGAGGGAGACCTTCAGGAAGAGACTTGCGTTTGGTAAGGATTAAATTGCAATAACTTTTTTTTTAATAAATTATATTTATCTTAGTGTATTAGTTTCATGTGTCTTTCTTAACCAGGAATGAGCACTAATCATTTAAATCAGGAAGTTTTCATTTCAATTCTTGAACTGATTGTTAGCAATGAGATGAGAAGTAATGAAATATTTTTATTCATGTGATTTTAAAGTAGTCTTTTAGTGGGCTGGTTGTTTCTATGGTTATGAAAGGTTTCAATGGGTTTGCCTTTGATTTTTGAAGGCTCAGTATATTATCATCCTTTCGGAGGCTTTCTATCTTGACCAAGACATGATCTATTATTTTTGAATTGTCACATGTTGTGATAATAGATCTTATAAATAAATGGTTTTCTGTTTGAAATGAAAAGTTTTATGATATTTGTGTTGTGTTCTTTACTAGTTGGGGTTATTTTATTTTTATTTTTATTATTTATTTTTGTAACTACACTGCAATTTTTAGCTCGGCTTTATTATTATAAAGTGCAGCAAGTCTGTTTTAAATTGCATTATTGGCTGAAATATCGATAATTTGAACGCTTGGAGCTTTGAGGTTATGTAAGTCAGGTGAACCTAGCTAGTTGCACTGCCATTTATTTATTTCTCAAGAGAAATCATGGTTATGTTTTTTTAATTATTTTATTATTATTTATTTCTTTAACGATCACACCTTTATGGTTATACAACACATGTTTACATGAGAATGCATTTGACGAATTTTCATATCCATCTGACTGGCTTTATTTCAATTGGAATCACTTTTGGCTCTAGGGAAGTCTGGGATTCATGGATTTGGAATCTTTGCTAAGCATCCGCACAGAGCAGGGGATATGGTAAGAAAATGTTACTCTTAGATTTTTCCTGGCTTCAGTAAGTAAATAAAATTTTATCCCTTCAGGTAATCGAATACTCCGGAGAGATTGTTAGACCTCCCATTGCTGACAGGAGAGAGCGTTTCATATATAATTTATTGGTGGTAAGTTCATTAATAATCATTTATCTGTCTGCTCACCTGTCAATAACTATAGGTTTCTATGTTATTGATTTTTATTTTTTTTATGAGAAGCCAAGCTTTCATGAGATACACGAAAGGAACTACTAGGACATACAAAAAACTAGCACATCGAGAGGAATTCGAACTAACGAAAGACTGCAATCCAAAATAATAAAACTTAATTGATAATTATAAAACAGTTTAAGCCCATAAAGAGGTCAAACGTTTTCTATGTTATTGATTCACAATCATATGTTGTCTTGATCAGTTAATGTTAAGTGGGTTGTTCTTGTTTGTGGGATAATCATCTGTCAACTCTACTCATGCATTTTTCAAATCATATCTTCTTATCTTTGTGTGATCAACTAGATTTTTTGCTTAACCTTATAAAGTAGTAGTTCCTGATGATATAAGATTGGTTGTCATCATAATTTGTTTGGTTTGCTGCCATTTAATTCATGTATAATGGTTTTTCTTTGATTTAGTTGAAGTAGAATAAAATTGTTTTTCACGATAGTATTAGTTTTGTTTCAGCTTTCTTGTAATCCGACTGTAATAGGTGTTCTTGAGTTGTAACATTGTCTAATCAGGCAAGTTTTTCTTAAGGATATTGTGGTTCTTATGATCCACTTATGAGCTGATTTAAGAGAGTAAAATCAAAGGTAGATAGATCTTCTTTTAATTGATTAGGATTTCAAATGGTGATTTGATTTTGGGCTGTGGAATCTTTTGAAAATATAGTTTTAAATTGGTTTTCTGGATGGAAGTGAATTGTGGGTTTGTTGAATTTTGTAAATTTAAGAGCGTTCCTATATGTATCCTTCGTCAGATTTTTGCCTTCTTCCACTGTTTAAAACAGACTTTGAAAAGTTAACTGAGTTCCATTTATTTCAGGGGGCTGGCACTTACATGTTTAGAATTGATGATGAACGAGTAATTGATGCTACAAGGGCCGGAAGCATCGCTCATCTGATCAACCACTCTTGTGAGGTTTGTATTACTTTCTTTAGTTATTTCATTTATTTTTCCTTTTGGCCTTCAAACTTGATCGCATTCTTTATCTTTATGAAATGACCTAATGAATAGATGCCTACAATTACCTTATACCTGCAGTGTTTTTTTGAAGATCGAATGCAAGTAGCCAAGACCCCGGCATGCCGTTTGATAATGGATTTGTTTTTAGTTTTCTATTTTAAAACAAGGGCTTGTTTCTTCCCAATTTCTTTGGCATGTTTTTCACCTGTCTTAAAAACATATTTCACTTTCTTAGCCTCAAAAACAAGTTTTTAAAACTACTTTTTTCCTTTTTCCATTTTAAAAAATTTGGTTTAGATTTTGGAAACGGTTTTAAAAAGTAGATAAGAAAACAAACACGAGCGGTAGTGTTTATACATTTAATTTTTGAAAATTAAAAACAAAAAACAAAATGATTATCAAATGGGCCATAACATTTTGGAGGCTTGGCAAGAGAAACTTAAAACTGCCTCCCTTTTTTTACTCAACTGACCAAGCTGCCTTAAGTGTTGCTCTCTTGGGAATTATATTAGGAAAAAGCAAACTTCATGTAAGAAGAGGAAGGTTGTTTTTGTATCATTCAAGGATGGTATAATTGGGTGCTCTGTGAAGTGCTTAGGTTTAATTTTGACCCATAAAATGTTTTCATATAAATATTTCTCCCTCCTTTCAACCAATGAATCACGTTTATTCTTATTTTCATTCTTTCGATATTTGGGAGTGTCTGATCCAGTTTGCGCACTTGACTATTTCCATTGGACAATTTCCTAACCCTACATCTTGTTGTCAAGAAATTCATTGGATATTAGACTTTAGGTAGATGACCACCATGTTTGAACTCACTCTCTCTAAAGTCCTTTTCTATTTACCTCAGCCCTTTTCTATTTACCACTATGCCAACCAATGATGATTATGAATCAAGTTTATTACTGAATTTATAATGCAGTTGCCTCAGATAGACAAACTTCATTCGTACACCAAAATTGCTACCAATGCAAACTGTCAAACTGAAACCGTTGACAAATCATGAAGAGCAAAAAAGAACCAGTTGCATAATAACACAATGCTAAAATCTAGATGAATGGTGGGGATTGAGAGAATTGTTGTCCTAAAGAAAAGATATTTTACTCTTGAGTGGGGCCTAATGAACCTAGTGAAGGCTTGTATTTTCCAGGAAACTAGACTTTCAGGTCTCATTCACTAGGAAGATTAAACTGCATCCCTGTTTTCAGTTACAGTTTGTTTTCATCTATGAACTTCTATGTTATCAATTGTTAAAGGATCTCAAAGAAAGTTATGCTATGATCATCATTGAAATATCTTGTATGTGCCATTGTCAATTGTTTTTAAATTGGTTTCTCCTTTTTTTTGTTTTGTTGGTCCGTTTCCATTCCTTCAGAACAAGAGATTCCCATTGATTATTAACATTAATGTTTCCTTCATGCAGCCAAATTGCTACTCAAGAGTTATAAGTGTCAATGGAGATGAACACATAATAATCTTTGCGAAGAGAGACATTAAGCGATGGGAAGAACTTACATACGATTATAGGTTATGCTCAAACTTAGTGATTATAACTTATTTTCTGTCATTCTTTACATGCTGACATTTCAATATGCATTCAGATTTTTTTCCATTGATGAACAACTAGCATGTTACTGTGGATTTCCTAGATGTCGGGGTGTTGTCAATGATATGGAAGAAGAAGAGCGAGTTGCAAAGCTTTACGTATCTCGAACGGATTTAGTAGATTGGAGAGGAGAATGAGGCAGGTCAGCAAAACTATAGTTTCTCATTTGATGTCTGTTTTCTTCTTACTCTTGAAAATGCACGTTTGCTTGGTAGACAACCATTTATGCTAGAACAGCTGAATTTGCCTTTGTTCTTTGGTCTGTTTCGTTGGCTGATTGTTCTCTATTTTTCTTGGGCAGAACTACCATATAAAGTTTGCCCATGGAAGCTCACCTCCAGCAAGTTTGCCCGTGACCTTGCCATTTTCGTGACATTTTGCACTGGGAATCGGTTTTCGAGTTCTGGTTGCACAACTCAACGATGTCAAATCAGGCAATCTTCTATCAAAAAAATCACCCAATTTTTTTTTCAATATCATATTTCTTCTTTGTACGAACATAACTTGTGAGAGATGTTGAGTTTAGCAGTCGTAAATTTACGATATTAGCAGCATGCGTCAATAGGAAAGGTTATTCTTAGTGTGGTTAAGATGGGTCCATTGCCCTTGGTTTTGTAGATTTGCCAAAGTGCTTCCATTGTTAACCATTAATCTTCTGTACAGAATACTCTCAAAGTAATGGAAAATAATTGTTCTAAAGCTTTCTTGTTATGCCTTTTTCCCACCATTTCCCACATAATTACTTCATGAAGTGAGCCAAAAAACAGGAATAATTTGGAGTTCCATTATGATCTAGACTTTTTTTGGGGCTATTCTGATTAGATTTGAACCACTACAAATAATTGTTATGCCTTTCTATTAGTGAACCATTACTTTACCTATAACTTCCCTTAGATAATGCTTCTGTTTTTATTCTAAATGTCTGTTTTTCATAATATTGCTCGTGAAGATTTGAACTTCCGAACCATGACAGAGGTTATTATCTTTAACTAGTTAGTCAACTAGATTTTAGTACTAGAGTTTAATGTTGAATGGTATTAGTACTTGCGACGGTATGTAGAGTGATATTAGGTCATGTTTGGGTTTCGATTTCGTGATAATATGAAATTGGGATTGGTTTCTTATTTTTGTAAAGTTATAAAGGAATTGTGATATGTACAATTTTTGTAATGTTATTTTTAAAATCACCACAATCTTTTAGTAGTGCAAATAATTTGGTACATAATAATTTATGGTTGCAAAAAGTATTGGATCTTTATGAAGAGGGAAAAGAAAAAATGAACAATCAAAGGAGTGACCCACAAAATTCAAAGCTTAAACCTCACTTTATTTCAAACTAAGAGCTAAAATAGAACTTCCTTCCTCTTCACTCTGATATTGATTCAATGTTTGTTGGTTTGATTGAGTCTAGATTAAGGGAAAAAGCATATCTTTCACCATCAATATGAATTGAAGCAAGTGAAAAGAAACCATTGTTGGCTTGGTCTTCAAGAGTGGCAAAAAGGCGAGCCCCTACTTTGATGTTAACATTTCTTGGCCCATAGGCCCAACCCTAAACCCAAAATAAGAGAGAGCGGAAGAATTTGGTTAAATTACAAGTTTAGTCCCTCAACATTTAAAATTGTGTCTGGTAGATTATTGAACTTTAAAAAGAGTAAGTCCTCAAATTTTTAATGGTCTAAATCCGAAAAATTAGACCTTCAATCAATAAGGGAGACAGGAAAAGAGTTTGGAACTTTCACGGCTGTGTCTAATAGGTTCTCAAACTTTAAAAAGTGTCTAATAAATCTCCAAATTTTTTTAATTTTGTGTCTAATAAATCTTTGAACTTTAAAAATGTTTAATGAGTTCTTAAACATTCACTTTTGTATTTACTAGACTCTTGAATTTTAAAAGTGTCTAATATAGATCCTTGAAACTTTCAATTTTGTGTTTTTGACTATTACTTTTTGATTTCATGTCTGATAGTTAAAAAATCCTGTTAGACACAAAATTGAAAGATTGTGATCTTATTAGATACAAAATTGAAAGTTCAAAAACTCTATTTTTTTTAAACTAAAGTTTTATTAGACACAACTTTGAAAGTTCAGAGACTAAACTTGCAATTCAACTAAGATGTTTGAGAGAGAGATAATATTAGGTTGAAATTTGCACTGTTGAACTAACTATCTAACTAATACCCACCCCCATAATTGAAGATTCTCTTTGCCCATCTCTGTCCTCATAGTACCAAACTTTTGGAGTAGGTCCTTGTATTTTCCACATGTAAATCATTCTATCTTGCTTCTAAAGCCAGCTTTTGGTAACATAACAAACCCCATTTTTTCCATTTTCATATCCTTAACTACAAGAGCTAACCTCATCATTTTGTTCTCAAGATTCTTTCTTTGCATTTAACCACTCCTCCCTTTCCCTTGTCGAAAAACATGAGACGCGTCGGGAAATTCGCATCTCTTCCCTTCTTCTCCGGTTGCGCTTCTCGCTCCAGTGTCGCAACGAGCACGCCTGTTTCCACGACTCAAACCCGAGAGCTTAAAGTTTCTGAAGAAATAAACCCAAGTGTAGCAAGTAAGACCAATGATATTTCTATTTTTTGCCCCCAAATCTCTTTGATTATCTACCATTAATTTTGGTTTTTTCTTCCAATAAAACAGTATTGGTTTTCATTGTTAGGAAGAGAAGAAAGTGAGAATAGAGCTTCTGAGGAGAAAATGAAGAGCAATTCTTCTGGGTTCTTAGTTGTTCTGCCTAACGTATCAATTGGAGTTCATAAGTTGGTCAGAAGCCTCAAAACTTTCTCCCAATTATTTGGTAAGCAAAAATTTTCTTTGTGCCATGATTATATGTTTATTTGCACTCTCATTTCTCATTGATTGGCTTCAATTTTCTTAACTTATGAAAAATGTATAGGAATTAATTTATATATATACAGAATTTATTGTTTAAATAAGAGGGCGGAGATTCGAAGTTTTGCAACTTGTAAGGAAGACTATTACACATGCTAGAGTTGCCTAAATAAGAATTGTTGTTTAAATCATAGTATATGATTGATGCTAAAGATTGCAAATATATCAAGTTAAAGTATACCTATAAACGTCATTTTTGGTACCAATACTTTTAAAAAGTGACCATTTTAGTTCATATTTGCAAAAACTTAACATAAATTCTATACACAATTCTATACACAATAGAAACATGTTAATACAAAGTTATGACTGTATTTCAAGAAATTTATCAAGTGTAGTGTCGTGTTGAAATTGTGATCGGAAAAAATAAGATAAAAAGTAAAATGTATGGACAAAAATAATTAATTTTTAAAAGTACATGGACCAAAATAGACGATTTTGAAAGTACCCGAACTAAAATGGACATAAGATAAAACTATATGAACTAAAATAAACATTTTGAAAATACAACGACCAAAATAAACCAAAGTTGAAAGTAAAAGGACAAAAATGATATTTAAACTTTTTTTCAGTACAAAAATACTCGGTGTGGAATTGAAATCTCCAACGTCATGGAATGAGTATATATTTTTTGAGTTATGCTCATGTTAGTCGTTCTACTGAATAACTTCATTGAAAATTGGACAATGATTTCTACTGACTTTAATGTGGCACTTTTTTGAAAGTTAAAAATATATTCATCTCATTCAAGCTAATCAAATAACACTCGACTGATCTTACTTGAATAAAACACACACTCAATAGAAACTTTTCATAGGAATTTAATTGATATATACATGTATATTTTTTGATATCTTAAGAATAAAATTGAAACTTTTCAAAAGGTTATGAATGACAATTGAAAAACATTGGATATTTACCAGACCAAATGATATGTTTTATGAATCTATACAAAAACAAGTAATTTTTAAATAAGAAGAGTGTGAATATAGAAAACAAAGTTGTTGGTCTACCATTTCTTATATATCAAAATAATCATTTCTATTTGTAACAAGAATCCCAAGTAATTAAAAAAAATGGTAACAGAATTACCAACTAATTTTACCTACCATTTGAGAAAAAAAAAAAAAAAAAAAAAAAAAAAACCCCTTCAAACAACAATAACATTATTCACAGAATAGAAAAAGAAATTCATAATTAGTCTACTATTTATTAGTCTCTTGGTCATATCACTAATTATTTATCCATATTCAATGAGTATTTCTTATTTTCTTTATTTTCTTAGGTAGGTTATTAAAGCATTGACCAATCAAGGTATACTTAGGTCGGTATGCACACGTTTGATCAGTACCCACTAAATTTGAAATCTTAAACTTAAACCGATGGGCCACGACAAATTTAATTATTTATTCCTATTATAGGAGTATATTTCTTGTTTTCTTATATTCTTGGATCATTTTCTTACTAATTTTTGCTCTTTATTGGTTTGTGATGTGCCAAATGAAACCCTAGTTTTGAGAAAAGAGGAAGAGGAAGAGGAAATGGAAATGGAGATTGGATATCCAACAGATGTGAAGCATGTGACACACATAGGAGTTGATGGCTCCACCACTACAAACCCTATAAAGGGATGGGAAAATAATCTCAATAACTTTGTTCCTTCTGAATTTCTCTCTAATTTCCCTTCCATTTCTTTAAGGCAATTTGAACTTTCAATGGCTGCTCAAACACAAAATCCTCTTCTTCATTCATGATTTTGTTTCTTTTCTTTTTTCTCCTTTTCAAAACAATGATATGGTAAAGAGAAAATGATTGTTTGTATCATATGGCGATGGGTTTGTTTATAGCTCGATCATTTGATTGTTTTTTAATATGTTTTTAAATTTATTTTTAGTTCAAGAAGGGGTGGGGTGATTCGAATCTCTCCAATCTTTAGAGAGGTAAGTAACTAATGTCTTGACTAATTGATGAACTATATGTTCATGTCGGCTTTCAAATATGGTAGTAATTCTCAGTGGTGGGACTTAAAATTTTCAAACATATATAATTTGGATGAATTTTATAATTCTAATTTCTTTTAGACATGTTTAGTAATTAATAATGGAAGCTAAAGTAAGTAAGATTATTTTTAGAATTTGAAAATTTAAAGACAAATTGTTATCAAGGAAAGTTTGCAAATAATAATAAAAATGACTGTTACAGAGCTACATAAAATGATACTAAATAATAATACTCTTTTGTTCGAAACCCCTAGTTTATAATAAACACGAAACCAACAAGATAATAAAACACCTCAACTAACCAAACTTAAGCATTCGGGGTGCACAATCATAGCGGAATTCGATCTTTTATCAACAGGTTAGGTAGCGTAGTATGGTTAATTATATGCATCACTCTCGACCTATGTAACATGCTACACACTAAGTAAGAAGTGTAGAATAATTAGTTCACAAGGACGACTTTGTATAACCATTCATCAACGGGAAAACAACTTCCCATATCGATAGAAGGAAAAGGATGGAAACAAGCACACACTTGGAGAAAACAGATGAAAAATTGAGTCGGAGAATTGATCGAACCGACGTCCCTCGATGGTATTTGGTTTAGACCTCCAAAAATCTGACCAACTAAACTGAATTTTTAACAGAAAATTATAAATAAATTAGAGATATATATACGTATATACATTTCTTAAGTTGTTTTTAGCTGCACCAAACTTTCACATGAATTTGTAAAAAACTTCTGAATTATTAAATAATTTTTTCCAACAATATTTGAGACACCTGATAATGATGTGGAGCCTTTTAAAAATGTTACTAAAAAGAGGTGAGGTGATTGAATCTCCGAAGCAAGTAACTAATATCTTGACTAATTGATGAACTTAGGTTCATTCAAATCGGTTAGTTATTCTGAGTTGGTGGATCTTAAAATTTTAGAAGGATGAATTTTATAATTCTAATTTCTTTAGACATTTAGTAATTAATAATGAAAAGCTAAAGTAAATAAAATGTTGATAAACAATATTAGTTTTTAGAATATAGAAAATTTAAAGAGAAATTGTTATCATGAAAAATTTGCAAATATATAAAAATGATTGTTGCAGCTGTATATGATACTAAATAATAATACCCTTCTGTTTAAAAATGGAAACAACAAACCAACAAGATAATAAAACAACTCAACTAACCAAAATTACCAACTCTCACATGGTTGGTTTACATTATTATATATTGTGAGATATTTCATAGAGTTTGGTTTAATTCTATCAAAGATCTCTCGAATTGTAATAAGCATCACAGCGGGATTCGATCTTTTATCAACAGGTTAGGTAGTGTAGTATAGTTAGAGGTGCCACTCTCGACCCATGTAACATGCTACACCAAGTAAGAAGAATAGAATAATAGCTCATAAGGACCACCTTTGTATAACCATTCATCAAGGGAAGCAACTTCCGATATCGGTGGAAGAAGGGTAGAACGAACATACTTGGAAAGCACAATATAATTGAGGATGAAAAATTGAGCCTGATCAACGGGAATGGATCGAATCGGAGTCCGTCGATGGTGGTCGGTTTGGACCTACAAAAAATCAACAGTCAATCGATCGGTCCACCTACCTATAAAAATCAACCAACTAAACTGAATCTTTAAACAGAAAATTAAAAATAAATTTATATATATATATATATATATATATATATATATATATACATTTCTTGAGTTGTTTTTAGCTGCATGAAACTTTCACATAAATTTGTAAAAAAGTTCCGAATTATTAAATAATTTCTTTTTACAATATCGACAATAAATTAAAAAATTTAAGAATATTAAGTATTTATATTTCATATTATCGACAATATTTTTTCTTTTAAAAATGTCATTAAGAATATTAACACGTGGAAAAGAATTTCCACATCCTACGCCATATGAATAATATGCAAATTAGGTTACTCTTAAGGGAAAAAAAAAGTATATAACAGGGTAAATATATTATATTAATTTGGTCCTAGTGTTATTTATGGAAATTTTTTAATTTCTTCTTTATTCTTTTAAAAGTTTCAAATTTATTATTGGTGTGTGTCAATTTATTTCAATAAAACAACATTAAATTTGTGATGCTATAGTCAATGAGAGCACAACTCAGGGATAATCGACATAATCTCCAACCAAAATGTTGTGAGTTCGATCTCCCACCCCTACATATTATACTAAAAAAATATATGATGATATAGAATTAAACATGAACGAACTGAAAAATAAATGTGATGGTAAAAAACTAAAGTTTTAGAGGAGAGGAAAGAGATATATATATTTCAAAAAATGTCACAACTTTTCATTTTTTCTTCAAATATAACATAAACATGTAACATTTTTTTAATTTATTTTACATTACATTTGACTTTGATTTCGATGGTAATTATGTTATTTTTTAAAAAATAACTTTATAATTTAATCAATTTGAACTCCCTCATCTAATCGCCTTATTTGCCTAGATCAAAGGAGTAAATATGCATTTTTCTTTTACAACATTATATTGCATCATTAATATGCATTTTTCTTTTACAACATTATATTGCATCATTAATAAGAGGAACAACAAATCAAACCTACGCCATCCACATAATAATATATGGGGTGGAGATTCAAACCTCCATCTTTTTTATAGAAGAATTTTTTAGTACAACGTATGGAGGGTATAGGAGTTTGAATTTCCAATCTCAAGAAAAGTAGTAAATCCCAATTACGGTTGAGCTGTGCTCATATTGACATCTTTTTCTCCTCTTAAAGTACAGAAATTAAAATGAACAAAAGCTAAAAGTATTGAAACAAAAATAGACGTTTTGGAAGTACATGGACCAAAATATATAGTACTTCAATCTTTTTTTTTTTTAATTCAATAATTACAGAAGGGAAATTAAACTATCGACTTTATCCACTTAAACTATACTCGAATTGGCATATACATTATAAACTTAGTCTGGATTTTATTTATTAATAATAAATATTGTGTAATACGCATCAAGAATATAATGTGAACAATTTACAAGAGAAAGTAAAAGAGATCTGAAGTATTATTATGCTTTAAGCATTAATTTAGGTTTCACCACAAAACTTATGAAGCCATCCATCTACATAACGTAACCTCCACAGCATGTTATGTATTTAACCTATTGAACCCGCCATTGATATCTACCTCTCAACCTCACCTCCATGGCTAACCTCTCTAACTTCGTCCACCGCTCGTCTCCACCGCAACCCGCCACCGGCTCACCTTCCCTTGAGTCCTTAGAATTTTCGATCCAAGATGTCATCAAGCTCAGCGAAAAACGACGAAGATGGCGAACTCTCTTCGCTGCCCCAATCCAAACAAACCGAAACCGCCTCGACACATCGGCGCCATGGCAAACCCAACTAGTTGCATTCCTCGAATCCACTCCGGCTCATGTTGTCACTATTATTCTCCTCTTAATGGATCTCACTATCACCGTCCTCGAACTTTCCTCGTCGTTGATATCTTGCAGCTTGTCCGCAAATCATAAGGTTCATATTAAATCATTACTAAATCCAAAAGTTTAAGTCAATTATAAAGTCATTATTACATTTAAAGGTTAAATTTACAAGTTATCTATTAATAATAATAGGTGATTGGGTGATTGAACACTAAAGAGATTCATAAACTTTCAATATTGCTAAAAAGTGTCTAACTTTTAATCTTGTGATCTATCATATATTTTTTAAAATTCAGACGAGAAACTTATTAGACATAAAATACTTGAATTTAAAGAAAAATATTCAATAAATAAAAAATTAATTTATTAGACACATATTAAAGTTTAAGGACCAATATATTAACCATGAAAGTGTATGAATCCTATTAGATAATTTTAAAACTTAGGAGTTTATCATTTAACATAATTTAAAACTTTCATATATATTCTTGATAGAAGGGAGCCAAAGAAGTTCTTTACTTCCATTGGGTGGGTATTGCCATCTTGAGCTTGCTCTCGGCGAAGACGGTGGCTCTCGCGGTGGGGCTTGGCGGGTTGTTTCTCCGACAACCGGGCTGCATCGTGGACGGGGTGGTGGCGGTGGTGGCATTGGTTTTGGAGGTCGTTGCGGAGAGGAAAGGTGGTGGAGTGATAATTGTGGCGAGCTTGTGGAGGTTAGTGAGGGTGGTTGAGAGTGTGTTTGAGCTTAGCGACGATGCCATTGAAGGGAAGATTGAAGCAATAGTTTTGGAGTTGGAGAGAGTGGAAGAAGAAACGAGGAGAGAAAAAGAACAAGAGTTGAGATAGTTTGGTTAATTATTTTCAATATTGGAGTTAGTTTGGTTGGTTGATCTTTCTGTAGGTACAAAATGATATTATTTATTTGTAATTTATTTGTTGATAAATTTTGACAAATCACAAATTGTTAGGTAATAAAAATTATATGTTGGAGGTTAATTAAAATATAACAAGTGTCTTACTAACACACTTGGTGGATCAAGATCAACAAGTTCATAAGGTTTCGTTGCTGATATATGCGACGAAATAATTGCCGTTTTGTTCTTGGGACCTGTGGGTTATAAGTCCACCACACTTCGGTTGCACCTCTGATTTGTTAAAAATTAAATGTGTATTTAATATTTAAAAATACTTTAAATGGGTGACAATCTACATTGTCATTTTTACAAATACAATACAATAATAATTTTTCAAATATAGAAAATTATAAAATATTTCAAATCTATTTAGATATTTATAGAAATTGGAGCTATTCTTCTCCTTTCTTTTTCAGTGCAAGGAATGTTTGGGATCTTTTCACCTTGAGGATTCATGATGAGACAACCGTCATCTTCTTGCTCTTATAGCTCCCCCGAAATTTAGGGTAAAACTCAGTAAAACGTATGTAGTACGCTGCAGAAAGCGACAGACATGCTCTAGCCGCTCCGGCATTTCTCCTCTAATTCTGCTACTCCGGCAACTTCTCTAGGTTCTGGACAATTAATTCAAAATAGGAAAAAATAAGCAAGATTTGCATCAATTCTTTTAACACAAGGAATTAGAACATGATAATTAACTTGTCCGCTCAATTCCTCACCTCTATAAACAATTTGGTCCTTATGGTTTTTAAAAGTTTCAATTTAGTCTCCCGAATCATCTTGTTGTAATTAAAAAAAGAATTGAAAATTATCAGAGCCAAGTTTCGATCTTGGGACCTGTGGGTTATGGGCCCACCACGCTTCCGCTGCGCCACTCTGATTTATTGAAAATTAAATGTATATTTACTATTTCAAAGACACTTTAAATTGGTGAATATCTACATTGTCATTTTTACAAATACAACCGAATAATAACTTTTCAAATATAGAAAATTATAAAATATTTCGAATCTATTTAGATATTTATAGAAAATGGAGATGAGACAACCCTTTTTATAACTCCCTCGAAATTGAGGGCAAAACTCAGTGTAGTACAAATATAAGTAAAAGTCCCACGTAAAACTTGTCCATGTAGGTTATGGGCCCACCACATCTCCGCTGCAGCACTCTAATTTGTTGAAAATTAAATGTGTATTTAATGTTTTAAAAAACACTTTAAATAGGTGACAATCTACCTTGTCATTTTTACGAATACAACAGAATAATAATTTTTCAAATATAGAAAATTATAAAATATTTCGAATCTATTTCGATATTTTCACGTGATTCACTTTTTATCCTCATATATGTATCTTGATATACATTAATTGCAGGAGAAGTTTTAAGACTATTTTAGTGTTTCCCATAATAAATTTAAAATTATTAATATATACCTATATTTTAGAAATACAACAGAATAATAAGTTTTCAAATATAGAAAATTATAAAATATTTCGAATCTATTTAGATATTTTTACGTGATTCGCTTTTTATCCTCGTATATGTACCTTGATATACATTAATTACCCTCAATATAAGAGAGGTTTTAAGACTATTTTAGTCTTTCCCATAATAATTTTAAAATTATTAATATATACCTATATTTTATTTACTTTTTCAAAGCAAGAGAGAGTTACCATTTTTTTATTTATTACGAGAGTCAAGTTTCCATCTTGGGACCGATGGGTTATGGGCCCACAACACTTCCATATTTGTTGAAAATTAAATATGTTTTTTATATTTTAACCTATTATGATATATATTCAGTTTAATTAATATCTGAGTGAATTTATTTGGAATTAAGATTTTGAACCATAAAATTATTAAGAGATTCAGGGTAAGTCTTTAGCAAATTTGAAAATAATATATATATATATAGATATATGTACGTATATAGGTATATAGGTATAAAATTATTTTTTTCTTTTTGTGTAACATGTCATTCTCATTTTTTCTCTCTAAAAATTTAATATTTGTCTAAATTTTTTTCTCTCTGAAATTTCGTTTTAACAACTTTTTGTTCTTTGGAAAATATATCAAACTTTTCTTTATCTACTATTTTTAGTTTTTCTCTTGATCATTTTACTCTCTTTCTAATTTTTTTTCTTTGACTTTTGCTCTAAACTATACTCTTTTTCTGAAAAAATTTTAATTTGGTTAACTTTTCTCTTGCTAAAATTTTATTTTCTCTAAATATCGTTTTTTCTCTCTAAAATTTTTCTTTTAAATATTTCATTTTATCTCTCTAAGCTTTTATTGTCATGTCTCTACAAGATCGGGTTACTTCTTTAAGTAAAAGCTTTTATTGTCATTATTAAAGAATTCTATTTTCTCTCTAGGTACATTTTGAAAGTATAGAAACTAATTTAACCAAGTCTAATTTTTCTCTTTCTGTTCGAGGTACTAGTACATCTTTTATTGTCTTACTTGGTTTATGTATACGATATTATTATCATTATCATGGAGCTGATTTTTCTGTCATCCATGATTTTAAGATACTTGTCAATAAACAGTTTCAACTTAAAAGATTTAGGCTCTTTAAAATTCTTCCTTGGTTTGGGAGTGCTTCAAATTCTACTGGTATTTGTCTTTCTCAACGACATTATTGCGTGCTTACTTTACTTGAAGATTATCATCTCCTTGGTTTTAAGCCTGTTGTCCTTCCCATGGATCCTTATAAGATCCTCATGAGTAACAGACTATGGTATCTAGATCTTCAGCAGTGGCCGAATATAGAGTTTTAGCTCATGCAACTTGTGAATTAGTGCAGTTGGTCAGTCTCTTGAAGGATTTTTCAAGTGTGGTTCCTTCCTCCAGCTATGTTGTTCTTCGATGATATAGTTGCAATACACAGACTTTTCATGAGAGGACCAAGCACATTGAATTAGACTGCCATTTTGTTCGGTTCGAGATAAGGTTTCTGATGGCTTTCACCCACTCGTTCTCAGTTTCAACTAACGTCAGACTTGTTTACTAAGCCTTTGCCCATTTCTGTATTTTCCTCTTTGATTTTCAAGATGAGTTTATTGGATATTTTTAGTCCATCTTGGGGAAAGTATTGAGTTAATTGTAATTAGTTAGAAATTAGTTTCTTATCTTGTTAATTAGTTGCTTCAACCAATTAATAAGATCAGGAGAGAGGAAGTCCCACTTCGTTAATTCAGTAGAACTTATTAGTGACCAAACAAATTTTTGTTTTTGTTTTCAATAAAGAAGAAAGTACGAGGAATAAGAAACAGTTATCTAGTGGATGCAATTCTATTTTATTTATTAAGAAAGAAAAAACAAAAAACAACAACCTTACAAAACGAATCCAAAGATGTTAGACATTTAAAGTTACTAAAAATAAAAGCGTTTACAAATAAAGGTTAAAAATTATTTTGGTCCCTATACTTTCTTCGATTTATTTTAGTCTCTATATTTTAAAAAATGTATATTTTGGTCATCTGTACATTCAATTTTAATTCATATTAGTTTATAATGTTCCGTTTCCGTCCTCATACTTTTAAAAGGTAACTATCTTGGTCCATATTTTCAAAATTTTAACACCAAATTCTACGAATAACAAAAACTCTTTAATATAAAATCTTGATATTACATTTTAAGAAATATATTGAACATAGTATCGTGTTAAAATCTTGATAGAAAAATGAGATTAAAAATAAAAAGTAGGAGGATCATAAAAACGAATTACATATTGATAAAGTACCTGAACTAAAATGAATTAATGTTAAAAGTACAACGACTAAAATAAATCAAAATTAAAAATATAGGGATCGAAATAGTATTTTAACCAAAAATAAAATAGCATCGTGTCAAGACCTAAATGGAAGAAGTAGGTAGTGGGAGTGGGATAAAGAGTTTAGGAAGATGAGTTTGGGAATTGAGAGGGAATAAAAATAATAGCATGCAGGAGGCCACGTGGCGGACAGAGCATGCGTTTATGTGATGTGTTGGCGGCCACGTTCGCACACCAACAGACGCTGACGTTGACATCCTCCCCTCTCTATCACTTATTACCCCAAGACGATAACTAATATTCCTTTCAATTTTTAAACAATTATTCAAATATATATATTTATATATGTTAAATTATATATATAAATATTAACTTACGCACCATTTTAATTTCATTCTTATGATTTTAAAAAATATTAACTTAAATAAAATTATATCTCTAAACTTTCAATTTTAGAAAATTGGATTCTGGATTTATTCAATTTCTACTAATTCAACCTTTAATTTTAAATTGGACCAGCTACTTCAATTTTGGTCGTAGGAGAAATTGCAAATAAATCAATCATTCTCTCATGCTACACAAATTAGTTTTTCTCAAAGCAATGTACAAATATACAAAATAATTAAACTATTAAATAATTTGACCAAAACAAGGACGAAAACACAGCTCCAATGTCATTTTGTATTAACCTAAATTAATTTCATACCATACATATTTTTCATGACAAGTAACCAATCAAAACGTACTCTCTCAAAAAAAAAATTTCCTAAAAATTGTAACATTTATTTAAGTTTTACATAAAAATTAAAACAATTTCGTATAAATATTCAATACAATGAAATTCAAAATTTAGGATAAAATTTGATAGACTGTGTCGAGTTGATGGGTAAAAAAGTTGGTTTTCTTGTAAAATTATGTAGCAAAAATGAGGTACCACGAATCACGAACAACGAAAAATACGAGATTTGACAAAATATAAAATATAATTATAAATTTAGAAAATTGAAAATAAAACATAAATTCTTTTAGAAATTTAACAAAGATTTTTCACAAAAAATCCACTAAAAATCTCACTTCCAAATTATCTATGAATTATGGCAATTTGTACGACCATGAGGTGTTACATTTGGACACTGATAATAGATAGAAAATAGACACATGCGATATTGAGAATTAAGTATGTATGAATATGAATCAACTTGACACTTGTAGATACTAAGTAAATGGAAGAAATTTCATACTGAGTTAGACACGGGATTAGGATTATTTAGACATTTCATATTTTGACACCTAAAGACATCTATCACATAATAGGTTTTTTTTTCCTCATTAATAATTTTTGGAAGTTTCTTTTCGTTTCTATAATTTTCTAAAAATATCACTAAATTTTAAACTCCACGGTATTCAGTCCACTCCATACTCCACTCCATACTCCATACTGATATTATTATTCCTCAATAATAAAATAATTACTTTGTTCTTTTTTTTTTTGTTTTTAAATATTATTTTGTCGTCATCCATGTTTTGTCCAGAAAAGACGCGGCGAACCGCAACCCCGCCACCTGCTTCCTTATTCGCGTGTCCAAACAACCCCCAATCTCCATCTCCTCCACTATATAAACAAACCCTCCCTCTTCGTTCCCCTCGTCAATCCCGTAAAAAAAGAAAAGGAAAAAGAAAAAAAAAACCCTCAAATGGCGAGAAGAAGATTAATCGCGGCGGCGATCGCAATCGCGGCCGTGACGCTGGCGGCTGCGGCGGAAGGATACGGCGGAAGATTGGGCGGAAGGACGGAGATCGAAGACGTGAGAACGAACGAGGAGGTGCAGGAATTAGGGCGATTCTGCGTGGAGGAGTACAATCGGCGGAGGAACGGCGGCGGAGAGGTGAGATTCAGGGCGGTGGTGGCGGCGGAGAAGCAGGTGGTGGCCGGAATGAAGTATTATCTGAAGATCTCCGGGAGCGTGAAGGGGGAGAGTGAAATGTTGTTCGATTCGATCGTGATTGTGAAGCCCTGGCTTCGCTCTAAGCAACTCCTCCATTTTTCGCCCTCCACAATTTTGATCGCCAACAAATTTTGAATTTCTGTGTTTTTGTTGTGTGTGAAGTTTGTGAAAATGCATAATAAAGAAAATAAAAATCGTGCTATGTAATGTAGCTTTTTCTTTTTTCGACATGTTAGGACAAAATAGTTTTAATTATAACACTTGAGCTAAGTTCTAAGCTTATTCGGTTAACATTTTTTATAAAAATGTCCATATGGGTATTTTGTTAATATTTTATTGGTACTTTTATGTATGCGAGACTTCGACATATCTCAGCTATAATTGGCACTCCACCCCAAATTTCTATCCACATACATAAAATTAGATAATATTTTTATTTTATCTTAAAAGATTAATTACATATAAAGTCATTAACAAAGTATCACTAATAGGAATTTTATGGTTTTTTGAATCTACGGCCCTTATTACTTTTTTTTATGAGTACTAAAAAAATAAATAATTACTTTTGATAGGGTAAACCATATGGTTTGGTTTCATTTTTCGTTTGGTACTTGTGATATGCTGAATTTCAATTTGATCGTTCTTACTTTTAAAAATTTTGAAATTAGTTTCAATAGTTTAAATGAAATTTCAACTAGATTAAGAACGATTGCAAGATTTGGCTAAATTATAATAATTAAATTAAATCTTCTGGAATCATAGAGATTACACTAAAATTTTTCAAAATCAAAACTGGGACCTCTGGGTTATGGGCCCACCCACGCTTCCGCTGCGCCACTTTGATTTAATATTTTAAAAACCATTTTAACGGATGATAACATTCATTATCATTTTCACAAATACAACAACAGAATAATAAATTTTCAAATATAGAAAATTTTTATTTTTTTTTATTTTTTTTTGCATATTTAGCCTATTAAAGGAAGAGGTAGAATTTTTAAAAGTTTTTTTTATTATTTCTTATAGTTTAATTTTTGGGACCTATGGATTATTGGCCACCACGCATCCGTTGTGCTACTATAATTAAATATGTTTTATATATTTCAAAATATTATGATATATATTGAATAATTTAATTAATGGAATTAAAAATTGAACCATAAAAACTTTATGATAAAATTGTTTAAAGACTCATGGTAACTCTTTTTAGCAAATTTAAAATTGTACCTGCATACATATTTTATTTACTTTTTTAAAGGAATATATAGATTTGTTCAAACAATCCTTCAAAATATCTCTCCCAATTACAACAATTTTTAGCGTCAACAATTTTGTTTCTAACTATTTAATTAAATCTCACAAGTAATCGTTAGAAAAGTGTTAGTATGGTAACAAGTACAATTCGGGAGACTAAATTGAAACTTTCAAAAACCATAAGAACCAAATTATAACCACGTCCAGTCCATACCTGAAATGTTGACATTTTCCTTTGTTAACACATATTACAAAAAATTATATTTCTTGCTTTTGAAAAGTAAATAAAATAGGGGTATATATTAACCACTTTAAATTCATTATGGAAAAGACTAAAATAGCCTTGAAACGTCCAGAGTGAGCCCCTAAACGATGAGTTCGAAACATTTGTTGCAACATCAAAGAGAGAAACATAAAGGATCCAAATATTTGAGTTTCCACAACAAATGTGGACGAGAATTTGATAGTTGTCAACATATGAAAACATACATTTCAATAAAGCACCTTCTATCGCTTTTTCCCAAAAAAAATTAAAACAAAACAAAGAATGAAACCATGAGATATTTTAAGCATAAAAATCAACAAGTGAAACTTCCAATTATTTGAAATTGAAAAAAGAGCACATTACTTTTTCTTTCCATAAAGGAAGAAGAGAATCACAGTTTTAGTTTCCAGTTACTAGACATTTCTACTTAACCTGGAGAAAAACCAACCTAACCCACACAATTTAGTCAATCAGTCAATTTTTTCCAAGTTCAAAAAGAGGAGGAAACAAAGTAAAGATCAAACCCAATTGAATAATAGTGCCAAAGATCCAACAAATTAGAAGAGTAAGAAGAGTGTTGAAGCTATATCCATTACTTAAGAGATAAGAGAGTGAATTAAAATCTTAGAATCTAAATCTACATCTCACTTGGATTACTTGGCTAAGAAAAGGATTACATACTAGCACACAATCTTACCACTTAGATTAAAGTAAATAGTTTGGTTTCTTTTTTTTTTTTTCTTTTTTTTTTGCTAATGACAAATTTGTCCAATTATTGTGTTTGTAAAAGTAGTGAGACAGTTTAGGCATCATACTCCCCTTGGGCAAACTTGTTCTCTGGATAGAATACAGCCACCACTTGGTTCCCTCCAAATTTTCTTCCATTCAGACCAGCTCGAGCTTTCGTTGCACTATCGATGTCCGCATACTCCAAAAACACCTGCTACAATTTAAGCCACGAGAACAGATCAGATCTAAGTGTCCGTGCAGGCTTACGAACACCCTCTTGGTGTCAAAAAATTGATAGGGGAGTAAATATTCTAGGTAAATAGCAACCATAATAAAACCACACTATTCTTGAAACGAAGGGGGGGGGACCAAACAAGAACCACAATGGGAAGGGATCCCTTTTTTCTAGGACAAATTTGATGAAACGGAAGAGATCTAAGTGGATGGTGAATGAAAAGGGAAGCTGAGATTAGATTTTCACAATTTTAACGTCTCTTTTAATCCGATCATTCTAGATATCATTACTAACCCTTGTTTGCAGGACCAAGAAACTAAAGGATAAAAACTAATTTCCTAAGGAAAGAAAATGGAGAATATGGTTGTGTAAGGTGCAAGAAATTCATGCCTTTCCAACTCCAGGTGCCATATCGTTGGGTCTCGGACGTGGGATGACGACATTCACTAGTGTACCTGCAAAGACATAATGAAACCATTTGAAACCACAAATTTGCAAGATCGATTAAGAAACACATCAGGTGGGTGGTCTAAAGATAAGAAGGTTATGGAGGCTTCTGTCTGTAAGTTATTTGTCTGATTCTTTCTACCAGAATGTGAGGACAAGAAAAGGCTGTAAAACAGATATATCACACACAAAAAACAAACAAGAAACAGATAAGTATGCATGAAGCCTTGAAGTTCATAACTAAAATATAGAATCCATGATGAGAGGTATACAATCAACCAAAGCATTAGTTTACCAAATTTCCCGCCTTCCCCTCGCATGTCTTCCATGATATCTTCATAGTCTTCGTCATTAATAAGCTCTTCGGGAGAAACAACTTGTGTAAGACAAAGAACCTTGGTGGATACAGCCCCTGGCTGTAGCATCAGCTTCTGCAAGAGAAGCTTAATAAGACGATGAATCACCAAGATAATACTTCACAGTTATAAATTACCATACTACAAGATATATGGCCAATAAAAATTTTTTTGTGGATAAGAAACAAACTTAATAAACACAAAGAAAAAAAAGAACAACCTCAGGGCCGGGGGATGAGAAAGCCCCCTCCCGACGAAAAGCTAGTGAATCAAAGCTTTCCAATCTTGAAGGATCAAGGATAAGCTGTAATTACAAAAGAATTTCTTGTGTTTTAAACCCATAAGGACATTATAGTAAGCTGAACACTATCTGAAAATTTGAAAGATAAATCAGAAGGGGCTACAACACCCCAAAACATTATTGATTTCTCTACCTCCAAATATTCCAAAGCAAAGCTATAGAACTACTTCTATCGGTCCAAATTAAGGGCATGTTTGAAATGATTTTAGAATTAGTGATTTTTGTGAAAGCAATTCTTATATAATTATTTCAAGGTCTTTTTGTAATCAGCCCTATGATCTCTTTTGTATATTTCATATCATCAATGTCATACTTACCAAAAAAATTATTCTTATTTAATATTTTTTAAGTAATTAAAAAGACTAATGTTTGATTTCAAAAGTAATTCTAGAATTACCAAATTAATAACATACATTTGAAAATTTATTTAACATCATTTATTAAGTAATTACAATATTTAACACCAATTATGAAGTAATTAGACTGAAAAACATGACATATATAACTAAATAATAAATCTCAATAATTTTAGAGAGAAATAAACTTAGATAGGGGAGACTAGAAATTGAGAGATAATAAAAAGTTTAGAGAAACAAAATTAAAGATAAATAAAGTTAGAGAGCAACAAAAATTTTAGAAAGAAAAAAATAAATTTTCTGATTTTCTCAAAATTTAAGGTGAAATAGAAAGGAAAATTTTGAAATTTAAAACAATAACCATTTCAAAAGTTAATTTTTCAAATTTTGAAATTTAAAACAATAACCATTTCAAAAGTTAATTTTTCTTTTTAACTTAAATTTTTACCGAAAGTCACTTGGAGAATTACCTCCCAAGTGATTGATCCGGAATCACTTAAAGTGATTTCATGAATTATTGCCAAACATGTCTATTTTAAAATGAAAGTGATCTAGCCAAAACCACTCCCAAACATGCCCTAACAATACTCTAATAGAAAGTATTTCATTAAACCACCTCCAACTTTCTCTAACATGCTGAGCCTAGATTTTTTGTGATACTCACAGCACACTAGCAAACCTACGTTCAATACATATTTCAGGTCTTATACTTATTGATTCATTCATGCTCACATTACCAAGTACCTGTAATGCAAATAAAAAGTATATTCTATTGGTCATTTACCACTCAAGTATTGGGATATTCTATTCCTTTTAAAATAAATTTACAAGTTTAGAATATACTAAGCATTTTCCGTCCATCGGGTCACTCCAAAGAACCCGTCTGCATGCTGGTTGAAGCAAAAGGTTAGATAAAACAAGCTTGATGCAAATATGCAGTTATCAATTTTCCTTAAGTTTCTCGGTTGAAATATGAACATTATATGTCTTTTATATCCGTGAGTGAAATATAAAAGACTATATTATATGACGAGGTTTCAATCATATATGCCTATCATAATTTGTTTTGTTGGAATATGGCACATGCACGTGGAATTCATTTAAAAAACCACATAAGTAATACAGGAAAAGCCAGAAACTTTCACTCACCTGCAGTGCAATTTGCTGCTGTGCATGCAAAAGGACACTTTCTTGTTCTGGTTTCGGTTGGTTAGCTCCCTGATTCGCACGCCGAACCGTGAGTGTCTTGTCACCCATTTTAATACCATTGAGGGCTGCACAGGCTATGTCTGTGACTGAAAGATCTTGGTAAACACAAAATGCGTAGCCTTTAGAATTTCCAGTCTCTCTATCTTTCACCAGATCAAAACCTCGTAGGGGCCCAAAAGACTCCAGCAACTCTCTGACCTGAGCTTCTGTGAAGTAATAAGGAAGTCCACCCACAAAAATGCGGTCTGGCCCCTCAAGACCACCAGCAGAACCTGGTGTTAGACCAACAGCAGCTAGGTTCAGATTTGGATTCGGCTGGCTGGGACCAAGTGTTGCCGCAAGTGAAGGATTGTAATCACTAGGTCTTCGCACCTTAACAGGCGCTCCCTAATTCAGAAAAAGTAACAAATTAGACATTTGTTTTCCTGGATAATTTTTTTTCGAACATAAGATATGTACACGAAATAATCGACAACAAAACTAAGTACCTCAAAGATGATCCCATCCAAGGCCATTGCATTGCTGGCTTCCTCAACAGATCTCATCTCCACAAATGCAAACTTTTTCTCATGATTTATGTAAACATTGACAACCGCATCTCCTATAAATGATGGACGATCATCATACAAGTTGATTAACTTGACATGGCAATAAGAACCACCAAGATAAACGTGTCAATAGAAATTGAAAAATCACCATACCAGGACCAGCAGTGTTTCCTCCTATTGCAGCCATAACCTGACTGAAAAATGTTGCAACAGACTGCAAACAACAATGAACTTTGTGAATAAAATATGGTATCCTACTATATGGAAAAATGTTTCCAGTATGTCTTAACCAATTAACTAAAAAACCTGGCAAATAAATAGAAAAAAATACGCCAATACACTCGAGAAAGAAAGACTACCCAAACAAAAGTTCTTCAAAATTTTCCATAGTAAAGTCAACACAGATATGACGATATTTAATATTTGTTGATACAGAGTCATAATATTAATGAAAACCAAAACTCACAATCAAATTAGCTAAGGAACCACACCTGGATGCATGAATGGCATAGAACTCCAAAACAAGAATATATATGAAGATACGGAGTTCAATTAAAAAATCTAATAAAATGCCAATCAAATAAGAGAGACAAGAGGTGCAACAAAAACCTGTTCATTGGCTGTTGGGGGTAGCCCTCCCACATAAACACGCCGGGCATGCCTGGTAGCCTGAAAACAAACACATACCACAGTTTTTCAGGTTCGTCAAATTACAAGGAGAGGTACAAGGCACTAAATGATTACCTGTTGGGTCATTGCCTGAACTGGCATAACAGGAAGTGCTCCAAAGGGCTGTATGAAAACAAATAAATGGCAAAACGAGGTAAAATATGATCAATACATACATACTATCAAATTATTGGTATGTCATTTGCTTTGAGATTTTGTATCATTCCATTCTTTTTACTAGGGGAGAAGCAGAATTACCTGACCCGTTGCCAATGGAAACATCGTAGGAAACATTCCAGGAATAGCTGGAGTTGCCCCAGGCATCTGGCCTGCTAAAGTAATTAGGCTAAATCTCAGAAAATAATCACAATTCAACCCAGTAACATTGGCACACGCATAATATTTCAAGTATCACCTGAACCTACTTGATGCTTCATGAAACACAATATGGTGTATAACTTAGTCTCTTCCAATAAATTTTTTAAGCATAAAAATTTTATACATGTACAAATTCTGAGTAATATTTGTAAGACTACCAAAAAAGGAATAAGTTTCCAGATGAGGACGAACAAGATCCATCTAACCCGTGCATTGGTCCTTCTTGCATATAAAAGCTACAGAAGTCAGCTCACGCCCATTGTCGGCACAGAGGGGCAAGTAGCCCAACATTGTCTTCTCACAACATTGGACGATACATAGAAACAAAACAACAAACAAACACCAAACACAAGCAACAAAAAACCAAAATACCTCTCAGTTCCAGAATGAGTGTACCAAGTAAATAATAAATAATTATATAGCCCATCCAAAGATCACATTTTTAAACGGTTACATATGCTGATGAAGGAACAAAATATAGCTTACCCAATGACACCATGCAATTTGTTGTCAACTTTCCACACTATATCCAACAAAGAAAAGCAGTTAAATAATACAAAAGGATATTCCAGTGTGCGAGGATTTAGGTACCTGCAGCAGCAGTTGCACCAGGCAATATTGCAGTAGTGGGAGGAGCCATGTCAAAACCACTAATTCTTTTGCTGCGGATAAAGGGATGTCAGCATAACAAGTTCAAAGACCAAACAAGTAGAAAGGCACTGAACCATGAAATCTCATAGTTAGGGAGAGCACACACAACCTGTATGATGAAGAAGAAATTCAACTTAAACTACAAACAGTGTGGGAATATATGTAACTTATGGAGCACTTACAAAAGCAAATAAAGATAACCTGTCGCTCACGTTAGAATGCTGTACGATTCCAAACCATATAACTTGCTTTTAGAAAAATGACACTCAATACACCTAACACAACTCAAATACAAGATATGAACATCCCTTAGAGAACCATGACAACTTAAAAGAATAAAATAACAATTATTTATGGTCCAGAGGAAAAT
Organism: Momordica charantia; assembly: GCF_013281855.1. Lineage (NCBI taxonomy): Eukaryota > Viridiplantae > Streptophyta > Magnoliopsida > Cucurbitales > Cucurbitaceae > Momordica > Momordica charantia. Next base: position 2,521,183 of record NW_028275165.1, on the reverse strand, counting down.
GGAACTCTTAACTATACACCTCCTAAAATTGAAACGACAGACAAATATTTCAAAGCATTCCACATACTAACTAATGTTCTTATCATTTTTCTGTTCAATTTTTTAAAAAAAATAATAAGAAAAAAAATTCATTGAACGAAGGAAATATATGAGGCAAAGGCCTCTTCATCAATTGGTACAAATCAAAGAAAGACCATAATTACAAAACTCGTGATGAAAGGAACTCCAAGAGAGAACAAAAAATACAGTTCTCCCACATGACCTTCACTACTTTCTTCGTGGAATACTGACCTACACAAAATAGTATTCTCACTATCATCATTATTAACACGGGAATATAATATTAGTAATTTTTCAATGTGTGGAAATTGCAAAAAAATAAATGCAGTTGGAGAAATGCCAGAGAACCATAACAAGCCAATCTTTAACATTACAAACAATAACTACAAACAGTGCTACAAAATTTCTACAAAAACCATACAGTTGACCTAAATAACAACATACTAATCAACAGCTTCTAAACATATTCTTGCAGCTCACATTTACCCGCATGCCAAACCTAAACCCAAAATACAAAGGGAAAGCCCCTCCGTTCAGCAGCATATAATTACAGTAAAGAGTCATAATATTAAAACCTACTAAATTTCAATTTTCAACCCATAAACTTCAGATAGATGCACAGAATAACAATATAAAAGAAAAATAAAGCTATTGACTTCCATAACCAACCTTTTGGATCGTGATCTTGACCGTGATGGAGAAGGTGACCTTGACCTATGCTCAGATATTCCCTTTGAGCGAGAACGAGATCTACGTCTATGTCTGTCTTCTCGGTCTTTATCATAATCTCTCCGCCTGTACATAAAACAGACCAATTTACTTGCTATTACATCCTTGGTGAAAGTAATTTTAACCCAAAAAAAGTGTTGGCATGCCACATAAAGTTTCTCTAAACACTACATGACAATGACACATCATAAGAGCTCTAAAGTGCAAAAAGTAAGAGCCGAGAATGTGTGAGGGTCCTATTGGGGTTAGTTTGGGAATAGTATTATCATTATAGTTAGGGGCATTATAGTAATTAGTTAGGGGTGAGTTTGTTATAAGTAGAGGTAGTAGGAGGGAAGGAAGGCACCTTGGAGAATCGTTTAAGGGGAAGAACTTAAGAGAGTTCTAAGGAGAGAGATAGCCCTCTCCAAAGGCTATTGGTATTGTAATTTCTCTTTTGATGTTGCAATATAGTTACTTAGTTTCGTTTAGTATATTCGGGTTTCTAACAGAATGCATTATGGAAAACAAGCTGAGCAAATAAATACAGAACACATTATCTGTAGAACTATAAAATGTATGCAGAAAGCAATGATGTTGAATTTGCATTACCTATCAAAGTCCCTACTCCTGTAGTAATCATCATCATCTCTACTTCTGCCTCCCTCCCTTCTCTCACCTCGATCCCTGTGACGGTCTCTGTGATGACGGTCACGATCCCTATCACGGTCCTTCTCACGATCCCTATCCCTATCCTTCTCCCGGTCCCTTTCCCCATCCTTACTTTTCTCCCTATCCCTTTCTCTACCTCGACCCCGATCTCTCTCCCTGTCCTTCTCCCTATCACGCCCCTTTTCTCTTTCTTTATCCCGACTTTTTGAAGACTCTCTTTCATAATCTCGAGAACCATGCTGCAAAAGAATAGTACATCGGTAAGATTCTGATTTTATCACTTATTCTATAAGAAACTATTTCATTCATAAAATGAACTATAAAAATGAGAGGAAGGAAAGTCTCAACCCAAGCTACGAAAGAGAATACGAGAATGACTTTCAATTACTGTATAGCTGCCCAAAAAAACTTGTTGTGTTTAAACCAAGTAGCAGCTACGAAAACAAATTTGAACCCACAAATAGAGGTATTTTCCTCATCTGTTAAGCTTTTGTTTCATTTGGTCTATATGATGCAAAAAAAAGGACAGTGTCTCAGAATAGCACTTACAAGAACCACGCTGCAAAAGAATAACATTCACGATATTTTCTCAATGTTCCATCGTTTATGAGAGCATTCAGATTAATAAAGTAAATTTAACTGCAGATTCTCACAGAAAAGCTAACATGGGAATAGCATACACTTACCAAGTGAACAAGAAGAACAAATCATTTGACATGAACAATGCATCACTTTAGCAATTTATTTCGATGGAGCAAGAAACAATATAATCATAACAATAATCATTGTGTAAGGTTAAAAAAATACCATGGAGACAGGACGTAAAAGATAAAACTTATGTTACAACACAACTTTAACCAGAAAACACATATCACATAGCTTGCTGGCCATATAAGTCTAAGAAGACCTATTGAGAGGTGGTGCAGAATTGTAGCAAAAAAATCATACTCATTAAATTTCATTCCATCAGACCCAGGAACTAGACACATGTAAATGGAACTGACAATATCATATCTGATCATTAATCAACATAACAGACAACTAACAACCAACGCTAGCCAACGGTCTTCTAATTGCTATGAAACTATGGTCGCAAGTTCAAGAACACTACGTCAGGGCAGGGGATCTACCAACAGTTGAAACACCAATTGCTCTAAATTTCACTTGCTATATGTGCACTGATAAAAAATACATATTCAATCAAAGAAAACATAGAAAACTATTTTACGTAAAATACAATTAAATCTACCAGTTCTCAACTCCCAAGATCTTACAGTCTTTTAGATTCTTGAGAAAAGATGTACATAGCCGAAACAGATCCAACTCCTACTATCGACCCAATTGACTAACCGCAAGCTAAATCAGTCTCCCAATTTTTTTTCCCTTTAAAGTCTCGGAGAATTAACTTGAAGACGATGTTTCAGTCCTTCAGAATACTCAAAAAGTTCAAACCACGACAGAATATCGAACTTCAACAGTCCCACTGATGACTAAAACTAAGAATATGACAATAAACTTGAATTTGCAATCCGAAAAATTTCAGCTTAGGAGCACCACCATCGATTCCCAAAATCAGAGCAAAACCGTAAAACAACAAATGAATTATGCACGTATTATTTGAGTGTGAGTAAAATACCTGAGATTTTGAATCACTGTGAGTATCGTGGCCACCATGGCTGCCGCCACGAACTTGGGGAGAAAAACCATCGCCATAATTGTCCGTGTCTTCTCCATTACCTTCGTATCTCCCGTCGTAATCTGTCATGTTTAAATTTTGCGTACGATCCACCGAATTTCCCTCTGGTATTTGGAATTCGTTTCCCGATAAAATTTTGCAGCGAAAATTGGGAGAAGCAAAGCCAACGAGAATCCTAGGGTTCGCATGAGAGTTCCCTCTGCTTATATATCAGTCTCTAAGTAGTAGCCCTCGTAGAAAGAGACGCGGCGAGGGGCATTTGTGGTAATTTTCTTTTACAATCATTATTGGATAAATTTTTTTCCTCAAAAAAAAAATTACTGGATAAATTTTGAGATAAAAAAGCTTAGGTTAAAATTGTGTTCCTATATTTTTAGCCTCGGTTTATTTTAGTGTTTGTACTTAAAAAAATGTTTATTTTGATCCCTATACTTTTAAATTTCGTTCATTTTAGTCCTGTGATTTGAAAATGTTCATTCTGTGCTTTGAAAATGTTCATTTTAACCCTTTACCTTTAAAAAGTTATCATTTTAGTCCCTCTTTGCAAGATTTTAACACAAAATTTACACCTAAAGAAAATAATTTAGTATAAGGTAATGTTTATATTATAAGAAATATATTGATTATAATGTGGTGTTGAAATTATGATAGAAAAAATAAAATGAAATGACCAAAATGGTCACTGTTTCAAAGTACAGGGACCAAAATGAACATTTTCAAAATATAGAAACCAAAATGAATCAAAGTAGAAAGTATAGGACCAAAACGAACATTTTAAAAGTAGACTAAAATGAACCAGAGCTCAAAGTATAATATTTTAACGAAAAGCTTATTTGCTAGAGAATTCAGATTCTTTTTTTGTTTTTAAGTAAAATCAAGGATTCAATTGTTTGTCATATTTATTTTCGACAATAGTTTTAGAATTCCGTGATTCTAAAAACTTTTTTATGTTTCTATATTTTCAGATTCTAAATTTGAAATTTTAAAAGGTATAGTTACATAAAAATAAAATAAAAACTTTTGATAAATATACCTTTCATGTCATGAATTTATTATTTTTGTTAAATTTAAATAGGTAAAACCTAATATATTATAAATCGTGTAATATTGTAAAATTAATTTTACAAAATTTATAACATGTTAATAAATTAATTAATAATATTTTAGATTGAACATAATATTTAATTGGTAAATATTACTTATTGGGATTGGTGGAGCCAAATCGACGCGGAACCAGTCGGGACGAAGCAACAATGAAAAAAAAGGAAGAAGCGAAGTGCTGCAAGTTAAGAAGGTCGAGCAAGCAGCGACGCGACGCTGTCGCGATGAGGGGTGTGCGGACGTTTTTCCGTCGACGTTATAAAAGCTATAGTTTTCCATTTTATGGTTGAGCAGCCGAAGTTAGAGTGGTTTTTGTGGCGTTTCAGAGGTGGCGGCTCGAAGGTATTGACAGCAAAAAGGCATAGCAAGATTGACATCATTTGGGATAATTAAATCTTATTCTATTGTGAGTGTTTCATTTCTGTACCTAACTATAGTGTGTTATGATACTTAGAAATTATAGGGCTTTTGTTTAGACAGAGTGAATATTTGAGGGGAGATATTTTGAGTGCTAATACCAATCTCATATTAGTGGAACCCACATCTGAACGGAAGACTAGATGTAGCCATTGTTGGGTGAACCAGTATAAAATTCATTGTGTCATCATTTTTTCCCCTCTAATCTCTTATTGTGTATAATTAGCTTTGGTTCGCTGGATTTAACTGTAGAATAGGAAATTATGTAGAGTCTTAATTTCCCAACGATACTACTTTACAAATATATAAAACTAACACATGAATAATTTTTAAATTCATATTCGATTTTCCAATATACTACCAAACACGAATTCAAAAACATCAACTGATAGTTGGAAGGTGCACGATAGTGAAGATCAATCTAAAAAAACATTGCCTGAAAATGAAAGTCAACTCTTGTTTTATTGAATCTGTTATTTTAGATTTCCATTTTCTGATAACTAACTATGTCGTCTTCATGAAAAATAATAAATTTTATTTTAATCCTTAATTTTTGTACTTATTACTTTAATAAATGTACTTATTACTTTAATAAACTTTCGAATATTTTAATTTGAAAAAAATTACAAAAACTATCATAGACTAAAGAGGTACTACAATCGATTCAATCTGATCCATTAGGCTCCTAAATTTATAAAATTGTTGCAACTGAACCCTTTAAGATTGTAAAATGTCCAAATCGCCCCTGAACCATAGGGTTCTAACCCTCGAACTATTAGATTCTTACCATTAAACTTAGATTCTTTACATCAATTTTTTTTTAAGTTCAATATGTCAACTCAGCATCAATCTGATAATCAAAATTTTTTTAATAGCTAATATTATACTTTTCATTTTTATAAAGTTAAAAAAATATTTGGGCATAATTGTAATATAATTTGAGGGTTTGATTATAAAAAATCTATAGTTTGCGAGTGGTTTGTGCATTTTACCATCTTTAGTTAAATTTTTTTAGAGGGACGATTGATCAATTTTAAAGTTTAAGGGTGTGATTGTAATAATCTCTAATAATTGATAGCTAATTCCTTTTATTTTTTTTCGACCCAAACAAGATGTGAAAAAGAAAAACTGTCTCAATAACTCTCTTATTCAAAGTGAACCCCACAACAATAATAAGAATAACTCCGGTAACTAGATGATAAATTAACTCCAAGAAAGTTAAAACACATTTATGCTTTGATTAAAGGAGAACTTGTTCCTATATTCAAGATTTCGAACTCTCCACGGCCTAATTGATCAAACTAGATTGAAAGATCTAAACATGCATTCTAAACACAACAATACAAAGAAAGTTTAAGGCTTGAGAGAGACTAAACTTAATCTGAAATTTAATTCATCAAATGTTGTTTTTTTCATGGTTAAGTATACGTCTCTATTTATATTAATTGAAAGACACAACTCTTGGCTAACTAGTCTAAATTCAACCTACACCAGTTCACATACTAACCTTATTAAACAATAATACATGAATTTAAATGATACATAATGCATTAAATATGACTTTAAGCTTCTTTGATGAAAAGAGGTCTCTCCCGACGCTTTTATAAAACTTCGAGATAGATCCCGACGTTTGGCATGGAGTCTCCCAACAACCATTTCTCAATGAAAAAGAAAAAATGTTGGTGCAAAACTTTTTGCTCTACAATTTTCAGACTTGCCAACATTTTTTTTTAATCGGAAAAGAAAATGTACCTTACATATATACATGGACAACTCTTCCGATTGTCACTTGATTTTGACAATCAAATTCGTCATAACACTCATAATTATCAACTTTACGAAGATCCCATGGTATTCCGGAAGCTCGCAGCATTGGTCCCGATAACCCCCAATTTATTACTTCTTCTCCACAAATAATGCCTACTCCTTCAACTCGTTCTAAAAAAATAGGATTTTGTGTAATAAGTTTTTGATATTCAGCAACCCCGGTCAAAAAAGAACCTCATAAAAAATAAAAAATAAAAAATAAAAGAGAGCTTACCTAAATTTATAATAGACATAAACTACTACTCTAATAATAGACTACTACTCTCATTGTCATAGGCTACTACTCTCATTGATCAACCTTTCTTTTATAAATTATGAACATATAAAAATATCTAAAAAAATATCACTCATTTGAAAGGATTATGAACATATAAAAATATCTAGAAAAATATTCATTTGAAAGGAGTGCTATATCTATCTAAATTTTTATGGGAGGGGTGGGATATAATTTTAGGGTGGTTGAAACTTTTGACTAAAGTGGAACAGCTGACATTGCGAGTAAATAGAGAGCCTCCACCTGAGTCGGTTGTTCCGAGTCGAAAAACGTGCCAAATTATCTTTAGGTTTTAAAGTTTCATGGATCAAATCTCATCAAATATTTTCTACTCAGCTCTAGTCATACCATAGCAATGTATTTTGTAGCAACTTATAACAAGTTATACCATTTGAAAACTTGAAACTTCTAAAAAAACATGGTTGAAAACAAAAAAAAAAAAAAGACAAAATCCCAAATGGATCAAAGTAAACTTTTTTTAATTTAACGTCAAGCTATGACCATATCAACTGATCAAATTGAAAACTCATCGTACAAAAATCAAATGACATTTAACTTGGCTTTCATGAGTATTTTTTTGACAAAGAAAATGAAACTACAATATATTGATTATTTTTTGACAAAGAAAAATAAACTACTAACATAGAGTAGATTTTGTTAAATATTTTCTCCTCAAGTCAATTCTGCACCGCCCTGTCAAGATGGAAGCTGGGTTCGAGCCCCATAAGTGAGTAGAAAACATCTCTTAAGAAGCTTTAAAAACTCATTCTATAACATTCTCATATCATTTTTTTTCTTTTGTTTCCTAGCACTTTTTAATAAATAGAACTACATATTCTACTATTTATAGAGAAACAAGAAAAAATAGATTGATATGGCCTAACATTTATATTCTGATTCAAGAATGATATTGTATATATTTTTATTTCCAAAATTTCAAATAGAGAAACAAACCTGATATGGCCTAACATTTATATTCTGATTTAAGAATGATATTGTATTTATTTTTATTTCCAAAATTTCAAATAGGGAAACAAAACTTATAGATTCAAACAATATCTGTACTTATGTTCTAAAACAAATTAAAAATGAAAAAAAAAATTATTTTTGTTATTTCTAAAATTTCTATAGAATTTTAAAAATAGTTAAACAAAAAAACAAAAATAGTTATTTTGAGGCATAAACAAAGATAGTTATTAGTGGTGAAACAAGAAGCATTAAATAGTTGTTAATTTTGAGTTATGTTCTAAAACAAATTAAAAATTAAAAAAAACTTGTTTTTGTTATTTCTAAAATTTCAATAGAATTTTAAAAATAGTTAAAAAAAAACAAAAATAGTTATTTTGAGGCATAAACAAAAATAGTTATTAGCAGAGAAACAAGAAACATTAAATAGTTGTTAATTTTAAGCTATGTTCTAAAACAAATTAAAAATGACAAAAAAACTAGAGAATTTTAAAAATAGTTAAACAAAAGAACAAAAATTAGTTGTTAATTTTCTTAATAAAATTTTGAAAACGTTACCAAACACTCCATTTAAGTAAGAAAAAAATTCTCTTAAAATCTTAGATCAAGGTTCAATGAATTTCTTTTAACTCAATGGTTAAATGAAAATAAATAAATAAATAAATAACTCAAAGTCAAAAAAATAAAATAAAAAATAAAAAAAAACACCAATAGAAGCTACAATGATATTTTTTTAAGTTCATAAAAAATGGGCGTAGAAATTCAAACCTCTTAACAAACTTGAAAAATGTAATTATATCAAACTTTAAAAATATAAGTTCCAATTTTATTATCCAATAAAAGTAGTTTTTGGCAAATAAGTACTTATTCACTACATTAAAAGACTCAACCTATAAAACCAACACCCCCAAGAGAACTTATTGGTTCATTTCCACATCCATATATACACATTCTATGCATTATTATGCACATCCAAAGTATTAAACCATACCATATCTTTTCTCAAACAAACACTCTCGTAGCCGAGGCCACGATCGTTGGCATCGTCGTCTCCCTGAGCTCCGTCTTCAGCCCTTTCCCCGCACCATTTGCCAAAGGGTGCACGCCGTGCTCTGGCCCCGACATATACTCCCTCTTCTTCCTCTCCTCCCCGAACGAAACTCCATACCGCTTCTCAACGTCTGCAGTCAACCATCAACCATAACTCTCTACAAAACACCTCCTTGCTTTTAAGATTATCAATGGTGGAGGCTTTCTTACCTTGCGCTAGATTCTCGTCGAGCTGGCCATCCCGAGTCAGTGCCATCATCAACTGTGGGAGGCCGAGCGGTAGAATGTCACCTCGATCAACCTTTTTAGAAAATGATTAAAATTAGATTTAATTTTATCCAATTTAAAAATCTTGATTTGAATTTAGTAATGCTACGAGATGTTCTCATGAAATTTGTTCAAATCAAATTACTTATTCAATCATACACGCTAATAACCTAAACACTTTGATTTAAACATCTATCATCGACCAACTGATTTAAGCACCAACCAAAAAGTCGAGCTCGAAACCCTACCACATATTGTCCTTCAAAACTAAATAGAAATCATGTAAACTCACATGAAGGATATAAAACTAAAATTATCGAAATCAAGTTCAAACTATTGTGCACTATGATATTGAAACTAAATTGAAATCCACAAAACTAAAGCCTTAGAAACCTAAGTTCAAAACCAACAAAAGTTTATACTCTTTTAACTTTTACATATAATGGTTTCTGACTCTCTATAATTTTGGAGAGATGACTAGAACAACTAAATAAAAGTTTGGAAAGTATTTTGTGTATTTAGTAAGATTTTTTTCCCTTTCATGAAGGTTTTTAAATGTTTCGGAAAAATAGCGTTTATTGAAGCTCATATTTGTAGCAGTGGTACCTGCCAGAAATGGAACGTCTTGCCATAGGTCTTGCAAACTTTCTCGAGATCGAGACGTTCGATGGGGCCTGGCACGTTCGGCAGGAATAGAATTCCGCTCTTGACCTCGTATTCGTGCGAGTGCCAGAGCGGCTTCTCGTCGTCGGGCAACGTCAAGAACAGATCCTCTGATATCATGTACTCGATCCCTATTAGTCTTGCATCTTTCTCCGGGCTATCGAAGATCAAGCATTGTCGCACCTCCTCGTTCAGGTGCGCGCAGTAGTGATGCGCCTCCACTTGGCGCGACATGTCATACGAGTAGAAATGAAACCTAATTAACATGTCGCAAAAAAGAGGAAGAACTTGATAAGTCTTATATTAAGTGAAAAGAATAATCCATCGTCATATTCTCAGTCAATTCAATTCAATTTGAGAGGGTAATAAATATCTTATTCACCTAGATATATAAAATATTATACTCATTTGTAAAATCTTACCAATTTTGGAAACTTTTTTTCACACGAGTGCTCCTAAATTTAGGATAAAATTTCAACTATCCTCTACCTTTAAATTTGTTTAAAAAAATACCTATTTCATCAACCTTCTTAATGAAAAACATGTAAAAAAATCTTAGCGTAGATGATTTCAATTATACCCCTAAATTTTGTAAATTAGATTGTTTCAAAAGTTTCATTTTAGCACTTAACATTACCCAATAATAATAATTATGTCATTTCCAGAGACGTTCAGACACATGACCTCCTACCTCCTACTTTGATACAACTTAAGCATAATGAAGAAGAAAAAAACGATGCAATGATTCAAACACCTGATTTTTTGCGCTAATATCATGTTAAAATAAGATAAATCGCCGCTAAACTAAAGAATTTAAGTTTTTTCTTTTAAGTTTTTAAGTTGATGGGTTGGATATCTCAACAGAAATTACGATTAAAATAAGTATCTTAATCCAATTGAACTATATCTTTGACTTCATTTTAGCACTTTAACATTACCCATGTCTAGAATTTTAAAAAGTTAAAAAGATTAATTAACGTTGATGGGTATATTATTTTGTATATTATTAGGAAGGGACTTACGCGCAGAGGTGCTGGTGGATCTGGTTGATCGGCCGGAAGCCTTGGACGGCGGCGGTGGCGGTTTCCAGGACGGCGGTGCCGGTCTGAGTCGGCTCGCCGGGAACTTCCGGATGCTTCGACATTTTTTCTCTCCGGTCAATGTTAATTTTTGCCCTTCGGTTTCTTTCATTTTATTCCGCATGCGGTCCTGCACGTGGCACGAGTCGTGATTCCACGTGCCACGTGCCTTCAGTTTCAGTCCACGTGGCTTTCTCTACTCTCTGACGTGGCCACGACATTCTGCTTCTTACTTTATTTGGAAAGGGAAGCCGAAGAAAAATAATGAAATAATGAAGTAAAATGAGAAAAGTTGAAAACTTTTCGCTATTAATTAAATCTTTGTTAGATTTTAGTGCTGTATTTTAAAAGTATTTATTTTAATTTCTGTATTTTCTAATTTTATTTTAGTTCAGGTATTATTTTAATTTTTTTTATTTTTAAAAATGACCATTTTAGTCTCTTAATTTTATTATTAATCTCATTTTTTCTATCACAATTTCAACATTATACTATACTTAATAATTAATATATTTCTTAAAACGTAAACATTACTAAGAATTTTCTTTTTCTTTGGATATAAAATTTTAAATTAATTAGGAGGTAAGTCTTGTTTTTTTTTTCTCTCCTCAACTTTAGGAGCTTACTTTATTGACATACAGTTAAGAAAGTATGAAATGCTATAATAATTTATCTAAATCAAACGGCAGGGTACACTAATTAAAGGGAATAAATATAGTATTTTAGAAAATACATATTAAATTATTTTATTTTGACTTTTCAAAAGGATCTATTTTAGATCTTGAATTTTAAAAAAATGACTGTCTAAAAAATTTGAATAAAGGTTAATTTAATTCCTTAATTTCAAAATCTTACATTTTTCAGGAAAATCCATTTTAGATATATAATTTTCTTTTACTTAGGTTAACATAAAGATGACATGATATATTGTATAATAAAATTATGTGCCGTGGTAACTTTTAAAAATAAAATTACAAAATCAGTTTGAACATAATTTAATGAATAAGACAAAAATGAATAAAATTTTAAAGTACAAGACTAAAATGAACGAAAGTTAAAAGTACATGAATCAAAATGAACGTTTTTAATATATGAACCAAAATGAAATAAAGTTAATATAAAATAGTAATTAAACAACAAAAAAAATTAAAAATTCAAGTTGTCATGTCACCCAAGTTTATTATAAAATATATCATGCGATCTTTTTGTTGGGTTGAATAACAAAAAAATTAAAGTTAATTGGAACATTTTGAGGACAAAATTTTAAGATTTTGAAAATATAGATGAAAGTAAGTATAGTATATTGACCAGTTGACTCATGTTCATATCAATAAGGTATTATAATAAACTAGTATACTTTTCCAGTCGAGGTATATCAAGGAAGATTTTATTCGATTTGGCTATCACGTGACATATCTCAATGAAGCTACATACATCATCAATAACTTCTCTTTCAGATTGTACTAGTCACAACTATCGTTGTTATACTAGAATGGGTAGAAACGAAACATGGCTTGATATAATTTTGTTGTCAAAATATATTGATCATCAAGAAGACTTTTTTATTAGGAGTGGATAAATAAAAGATTTAAAAGAAAGATCAATTTAATCGAAGTCCTTTTAAAAGTACGTTTATCGAAAAGTTTCGCGTAGCTTTCTCTCACCATTAATGGTTAGACTTTAGGATATGACATAAATACATAACATTCAGTATCGTATATGATATTTGTTGTAATAATTATAATATATCCTTTAAAAGATGTTCAAAAAATGTTTCCTTTTGAAGGAATTCTTCATTTAGATCTCAACCTTGGTCAAAAATCACCAAGAGGGGAAGGAGAATTTTCACAACTATAGTTCCACAACTTGGAATTTAAGAGATGTGCATTTTGAAGGACTTTCCAATGGTCTTTATGTATAAACTATTGAAAAGACTTTTTCAAAGAGAAAAGAAAAAAACTATTGAAAAGATCCTCAGGGTCGGTTTGGTATGCGATTCACATTCTGTATTTAATAAATCAAATAGATTCAATAAATAACTATTTGTTAAATTTGAATTCGAAAACTGTGATCCAAATAGTAGAAATTCTGCAAAACATTTTTAATATTTTCAGATTCTGGATTTGAAACTTTAAAAACGTAGAATTACATAAAGAAAGATAAAAAATTTGATAAATATATTATATCCTGATATAAACTCATTTCATTTTTGTTAAAATTAAAAAAATGTTAAAATATATAATATTGTAAAATAATATTTTTACAAAATTTATAATATATATACATTAATAAATCAATTAATATTATTTTAGATTTAGTTAAGTATTTAGTTAGTAACTAGCACTGGCTTACAAAACACCTTGAACAATTTATTAAATTGAGGTTCAATTTCTAAACCTACTACCAAACACATATTTGAAAACTCATGTTTTCATTGAATCTATTGTTTTCAGATCACTAATAAAATGCATTTTTAGTTTTATGTTTTTGAAAATTAAAATTACTAACCACTAGTTTCACCTATATATATTTCTTTTTTCTTATCCTCAATTGTTTTAAAAACGTTTCAAAATATAAGCCAAATTTTAGAAACTAAAAAAAGTAGTTTCCAATAACTTGTTTTTGTTTTTAAAATTTGGGTAAAAATTCAAATGTTTTTGGAAGAAAAGTGAAAAATATGTGGAGAAAACAAGTATAATTTTTTAAAATAGAAAACTAAAAATGAAATCGTTATCAAACAAAGTTGAACTCTTACGTCATTATTTCTTTTTCATTTTTGTTCTAATAAATTATTGTCGTTAATGTCACTAGTTTTTTTTTTAAATAAATGTCACTAGTTAAATGTTGATGTATCATGTTCATCGTAATAACAAATGATGATTGGAAGAGAAAATAAGCAAGGATTATAAGAAGAGTGCTTGAAAGAGAAGTGAATTTTAAAGAGATTTATTCACATATACGTTGTGAATATATCTATTTACAGCTTGTCTTTGAATCGAGAAATTTAATTACATAACAAATTCTTTATTTACTTCATTTAATTTGTCGTTCTAATAAAGTGTGTAACTTTATGTGTTAAAGTTACACATGTAACATATGTAAAAGGGTTACATATGTTTTAAAGTTACTTAATGTTTGTGGGAGATATTACATATTTGGATAAGTATATATAGTTGTTGTTTTCATTTACTTGAGATATCTAAGAATTCTCTATCTTTTGTCGTGTTCTTATTTGTGTTGAGAGCAAGTATTTAAAAGTTTTGTCAGATCCGAGTAGTTCGAGGTTGCTGTTCTACTGAAGTTAGTCATAATATTCTACTGAAACGATTATTATAGTCTGCTAGCAACTTGTGCAGCAGTAATAATATTTGTTTTCAGGTTAGTGTTATTGAAACATGTCTCGACTGAATTCATGTTTATTGAACTGTCAAATTCTGTAATTATTTGTAGCCAAGTTACGTTGTAATCATATTCGCTAGTATTACACAGTTTACATAGAAACTCAAATTTGAATGATTCCAAATAAATAAATTAACAATTATTTATAATTGCATGAACAACAACTCCTCTACAAGAATTTAATTTCAGAAAATAAAAGTACAAATCATTGATAATTAACTCTATTCATATCAAATATGTAGATAAATATCATGGGTAGAATATAGATGGTATAAAAGTATTTGATTGTTGATATTAAAATTTTCTTCTGTAATTAAAGTTAACATTAGCTTAGTTCAACGGTAATTGGCACCGGTCTTCGATCATGAGTTCAAATCCCCCGCACCACTTATTGTACTAAAAAAAATTACAATTAAACAAAAATTTTAAGAATTTCACAAATCCTCCGTTAATTTCTTTCAAACATAACATCAAGATCTTACCATGATTTGGCAGGACGAGGCAATAGGCATCAACGGCATAAAAAAGTAGGCGTTCACCGATTGGATAAAATAAATAACGAAGTACGTACCAAAAAATTTGAGGCACACAAATGAAATATCTAATTTACTCTTTTGTATCATTCATTGTCACATCATATCAAATCATCACTCGTTAGTCCAATTAATATATCAGATCAATAATTAACTAACAATATTAACAATAAAGACGCCAACTTAAACATAGATCAACTGGTTTAGGCATCTATCGCCAATTCTGACCGCACACTTTTTTTTTAATATTTTCTTCGAGGTAAATAGGTCTATAAAATTTTCATCAAGTTTTTCAACTAATAATGAACCTATTTGTTAGCTTTGATAATACAATATTAATTAATCATACTCCATCATTGACTCAAAGATATATTTTACTAAAAATTCAAAGTTGCATTCTTTTGCATTTAATTACATTACATGCACAACCTTTTGCAAATAGTTCATAATTAAAGCTATGACTTAATAGATCACATCAATTATATTTTTAAAATAAGATGCTCGATGTTACTTTTTAATTATAGATTATGCTTTTTTTTTCTTTTAATTTTTAATTTTTCTCTCTCTCTTTTGCTGCAAAACTAATAAACTAACCTTTAACTTACCCAAATTGAACCAGTCTATTTTAATTAGATATAATTAAATTGATTATCATTTATATTAGTCAAAATTGGTTTATCTCTTTGATAACTTTTTAGACTTTTTTTTTTCCTTTAATTATGTCAACCTCCCCTCCTAAAGTTACATAATAAGTTTACTCCATCAAATCACAAGTCTCTAAACTTTGGGTTATAATTTTATATAATCTTTACTAATGATATTGTTGACTACATGTTCATTAGGAGAATATTTACTAATTTTTCAAAATATTATGAACAAATTATAGAAGAAAATATATAATAAAAAAGGAGTTGATGCGTTACTTTTAAAAGAGGTTGTATAGTACATACCATTTTATTTTGTCGGGTTCCATTTTAGATTTTGAATTTATAAAATGCCAATTTTAGCTCCAAAATGTTTTAAAATAAGACCCCTTGATTTTTTAAAATGTTTATTTTAACTTTAAAAATAATCCTTTTAGTCTTTGATATATTATTTTGCACATAATATTTGATCATTCAATAATCGTGACTCCACATAGGTAAAAGTAATCAAGTTTTACATTTGTTAAAAGTAAATCAAAAAGTGTGGACTAAAATAATTAATTGGATTTAACTCCCGACGCCAGCATAACTCAACTAGTTAAGACACCTATTTTCGATCAAAAGATTATAAGTTCGAATTCTCATCCTAGAGCAAAATGTCTTAAATGAGGTTCATGTTTAGGGAGAACAACAGGGTGGGACGGGGCCATCCCCATCCCTGTCACGTTGGGGATTTTTCCCCATCCCCTTCCCATCCCCAAAATTTTGTGGGCAAGGACGGGACGAGATTCCTCAATTGGGGATGTGTTCTCAACAGGAAACCCGTCCCAACTCCAGTCGAGCTCACCATTACTTCACCTTGAAAAAATTTATTTATTTTTTTAAGAAAGATTTATAAAGAAATTGAGCTACTACTAGTACAAGAAGAAATAAAGCTTGAGTTCTTTTGTTTAAAAATTATAAAATTATATAAAATAATTAATATATAGTTATGTTGTTATCTATAAAAATACAAGATATTAGTAAAATATTAAACAAGGCGAGGACACCTCCCCCTATCCCCTCCCATCCTCGTCGACGAACTCGAACATGATCTCCAATTTGACCATGTCTTCGGTCAAATAAGGAATTTCCTAACCCGATCTGGTTGGATACCTGCGGGGATCAGATCCCATATAGATTTTTTTTTGTCATACATATTCATGTTAAAGCAGTGTGTTGAAGATTTAAATATTCGGTTAAAAAAAGGGTCAAAGTAAACCTACTTGAGAAAGAAAAAAAAAGTTTGTTACCAAATCATGACAAATTGATGGGTACCTTATCATATTCAACAGCAAAATAAAAAAGGAAAAAAAATTGAACTTTCTTTTCCTAGAAGTTTGATTTTGGCATTTGAAAAGAATATCTTTTAGGTTGAAATTTTGAAAAGTAAGGTGGGAGTTGGTATTTGGTAATCGAATCGGCGGAGGCAAAAATTTGACTTCCAAGGCACCTTCCGCCGCCGTTTCCGCCGCCGAGTCAAACCACGTGGGGCCGCCGTCGCTCCGCCGTATCCATTTTTTTCACCACAAAAATTTTCCATTTTTTCTCCCCAAAAGTCGCAATCAATTTTCCCCCCCTCTCACTTCAGCAACGAAAACCAGACCAAATGTTTTTCAGTATTTTTCAATTCGTATTTGGTCTGCTGTCAGTCTACGATGAATCGTATTTTGTCTGGTCAAATTTGGGGGCAGGTCAAATTTTCAGATCTGTACCTACTTCTTCTTCTTCATCTTCTTCTGACCCATTTGAATCTTATCGTGTTGTTCGTGTGGTTGCTCCGATTCTTGGTTGATTTGATTTCATCGTTCCGCTATGCCGGCGTCGGAGAAGCCCGTTGAGATTAGGGCTTTGGAGTGTTTGGGGCGTGGGTTTGATCTGACGAACGATTTCCGGCTGAAATTTGTGAAGGGGTATGGCGGCGGAGGGCGGAGGTTGGTGGTGGTCGACGACTCAAACAGAAGAGATATGGTGTTTCCCGACGGAGCTGTTGTTCGGGGAGTTTCTCAGGACATTCGCTGTGATAAAGGAGATCGAATCCGCTTCAAATCCGACGTTCTTCAGTTCAATCAGGTTCCATTTCTTTAGATGCACTTTTCATGTGCTTGATCGTGGACATTTTTTTTGGTTTGATTACGAGTGTTTCGCGAATTGAACTTCGCCTAACTTATCAGTCTACTGCGTGAGAAATTTTTTTTCATTTAATCTTATGGATTCAAGTTTAAAGTTCAATTCAATTTATATGTTGAGTGTTTTGCTTTTTATCTGTTTAATTGATCTGTTTCTCTTAAAGAACTGGAAGTATGAAGAATTGAACACAGTCACGAGCTCTCTAGAGCTCTGTGGATGTTCATATATCAAGTGAACAAACCAATCTCTTGAAGATTTTGCTGGATGTTAATTGTTAATTGTTTTGGTTTTCTGTTTTTGAAAATTAAGCTTGTAAATACTACTTCTACCTATTTGTTTCTTTGTTTTGTTTTCTTCTTTTCTTTTCAATAACATTTTTAAAATCCTAAATCAAGATTTGCAAATTGAAGAAAATAGTTTTTACAAGCTTTTTTGTTTTTTAAACTTTGGCTAAGAATTCAAATGTGTTTCTAAGAAATGTGAAAAGGATCCGGAAGAAATATTATCAAACGAAGTCTCAATTATTAGAGTTTGAATTACTCGAGAATGCAAATTGTACTGGGAAAACATGTATATTTAAAATTTGGTCGCGCCAGATGTAAATTTATGCATTTCAAAACATGTATATTATACCTCCTCTATATCTATCATCTAAACCTACCTCCATAATGTAAATCTAAAATGGACTTTCCAAGTTTTCTTTGGTGGCTTCTTGGTGTGCAAGAAGTTCGAAAGTCTTTTGCAACTATTCTAGTAAGAATCTTTGTTGTAATTGGCATTTTTTTTTTAATTTTATCTTTGAAGACTTAGAACTGGTGGCTTTATTGTAAAGGTCCTTGTGATTTAGCACAGGGGAAACTTCTTCATCTTCCTTAAGGAAGTATAAAACCTTTAAAATAGCTGTCACATTTCGTTAATGAATAGTTTCTTTTTTATTTTTGTTTTTAATAAAAATTCTGACTGAGTTGGACTGCTTTCCCATTTCCCAATACAATTCTTCAATTAAGATTCATATGTTTGCTTCCATGCATCTTCTATGCAGATGTCTGAGTTACTGAATCAGAAATCTTCCATACAAGGAAAAGTTCCTTCCGGCTATTTTAATTCTATGTTTGGTTTGAGTGGAGACTGGTTTCATGATGCTGCTGATGCAAATCATCTTGCTTTTGATGGTTATTTTATTGCTCTATACTATTTGCATTTAACGGCGTCTCCACTCGTATTACAAGATGAAGTGAAGAAAGCTGTTCCATCTAGTTGGGATCCAGCATCATTGTCCAGGTACTTTCAATATATTGTGCTTGCCTTTTCTTTTCATATTAAGTTGCTGCCTGCCCAGCTACACAATTCCTGAACCATTTTTTTATTTGCTAAGAATATTGTTTTATTGATACGAACCCAAAAGAAAACTATCAGTTACCAACTGAACCTTTGATGTGATGACTGATGCAAACTAATTTCACAAGTTGTGAAATTAGATATTTTTTTCTAACAAGATATGAAAATTTCATTGATAAATGAAAATAAAATAAAAATGTTCAAATATTACACTGTGTGAAATTAAATAGTAACAAACACACACAAACATACACAATTCTTGATGCATTTTTTATTTGCTTAGATTCTTCCCTTTTTGACATGAACTCAAAAGAAAATTATAAATTTTTAGTTGTATTTAGTAATACACACTAATTATTAGACAGTGATGAGTGATTCTCTAGTATTCATAACAGTCGCAGGAATAAGTAGTTTTGTGGTTATGACAAAACTCACAACACTCACATAGCTCCATCTCCTCCTTACACACACCAAATTAGTTCATTGCCATGCAAAATTTCTCAAGGTGTCCTTTCCTTCCAATTTAACGATATCGAGTTGGTTGTAGCAATACCATCAAGTTCCTAATTTTTGTGGGTGGATATAACTGATTTGTATTGAAAGAAAAGAATGTGCAATGAGAGGAAGGGAGGTCTAGTTGTCAATCCTATACCTGAGAAGCTATAAAGATTATAGAAACTGTCCAATTAGCCCCACTTAAAAACAAAAGAGATTGCATTAGGCTTCATTCAGGATTAGTTGAACTCGTGGCTTTTGCTACACTCTAATATAAAGCCATGCTCAGTATTTTGCTTCTTGAGTTCATTTTTTTTAACTAATGAATTTTAGTAGGCAGGTTCATACAGACATATGGGACGCATATAATAGTAGGAATGGCTATTGGAGGTCAAGATTTAATTTCAGTACGGCAGAGACCTTCCTCACCAATACCTCCTGCTGAGCTTCGGAGAAATTTGGAGGATCTTGGAGATGTTCTGTTCTCTGATAGAAGAAGTCCCTCTGCTCTGTTAAAAAGAGATGTTAAGGTAAGTCACTAGTAAATGTAAACAAAAATTTATTTAATTCCTTTCCTAAAAAAAGATGAAATATGATCGAGAAAGTATGTTGTTAATGAATAACGTCTTCTCTTGTAGGTTCCAGAAATATTTACGCGAATTTTACAGTCAAGTTCCATACAGTTGGCTAGTATTTCGGAAACATCAAGCAAGGATGTAAGTCGAGAATGAAAATCTGAGCTTGCTATGACAAATGTTTCAATGTAATCTCCTCATGTTTACTCTCTGCATAACAGGGAATCACCTTAATTTGTTCTAAAAGAGGAGGAGATCCTTTCCTGCACAGTCATACCAGCTGGCTTCAGACTGTTAGCTCAAAACCAGAAGTTATTTTATTCAAATTTGTACCTATTACTTCTCTTCTGACTGGGGTTGCAGGCAGCGGCTATCTCAGCCATGCGATAAACTTGTACTTACGATGTAAGCACCGCCATGCTCATTGTAGTTGTTCACTCTTGTTTCGCCTTACATTTTTATCTGTTTCATTTCCAGTCGAGCTACTTGCCCATTTATTATTTCTGGAGAAATAGCCTTTAAAATATACACAGACCTTAATGTCGCTTATAACTATAGGTAGAATTCATCAGACACATTTAATGTGAATTAATCATTTTTGTCCTTCAAACGGGATGTAAACGAATAATCCCTAAAGGTTAACACTTCTAGTTGCACTTATTGACTTCTCTGAACTGATTGAGCCTGGCCTCTACTTGTGTTGATTTATTAGTTGATCCTCCAAGTATTTTATCCCAAAGTAGTATTAACCCTGAATTTTAATTCTAAATGAGATTAAAGTTGTTTTTCACTGATTAAGATGAATTGATTCTGCAATTATAGATAAACCTTCTTTGGGAGACTTACAATACTTCTTGGAGTTCCAAATTCCGACACAGTGGGCACCGAACTTTTGTGAGTTGCCTCTTGGGCATCAGAGGAAGAAGGCCACTTGCCCTACCCTGCAGTTCGCTTTTATGAGTCCCAGGATGTATATAGCCTCCACCCAGGTATTCAATTTTTGCTATTTGTATTCTACAAAAGCTGCATGCATCATCACCATTGGAGAACATAGTAATTAGGAAGTTTTGAATTTGTTCTTGGCACAAGTTTTGGTTGTCAAAATGACAAAGTGAGCAGGGCCAGTAGTAGATCGAGAATGAGTACTCTTCTAGGTTTTATACCCAGCATGAGCAGCAGAAACAGAGGGAACCATAAATGTTGCTGCATTTTTCTTCAGAAACTATCTCAAAATCTTAGATTTTGTTTGAGAATTATTTTTTAAAATGTACATCTAGTTAAATGATGTTTTGAGTCACTGGTCTTTTTCTTATTTTATTTTAATGTTCTATCATGGATGACCTATTTCCTTGGAATAAATGGTACTGTTCATCCTTAAATATTGATTTTAATGCGTACAATAAATCAATAATCTTGCCAAATATCATTTGATTACAGCTATGTGATTCTCATTCACTATTGACCTCATTTCTGTATTTGAATTTTCCTTTCAGGTCACGAGTAGTAGAAAACCATTAGTTGGCCTTCGCCTGTATTTAGAAGGGAAGAAATCCAACTGGTTGGCTCTACACGTACAACATCTAACCAGCCTTCCAACAGTCATGGCTAGTTTGATGAGCTCCTCCGACGTAGCAAGCCGGTGCCAATGGAGAGGCTCCGATGATGGGGACTGCAACGGCCAATTCCTCGAACCTGTCAAATGGAAAAGATACTCAAATGTGTGCACCTCAGCCGTCAGGCACGATCCCAACTGGTTGCAGCAAGATGGAAATGGTGTTTACATTGTAACAGGAGCTCAGATTATCAGCAAGGGGAAGTGGCCGAAGACAATACTTCACCTCCGCCTGCAGTACACCCACATGCCCAACTGCACCATTCGAAGAACGGAATGGGCTGCCGCCCCCGGAGCGTCTCGCAAGTCGACTTTCCTCACGAATTTAAGCACGACATTTTCGTTCACACAGCGACCTGCTGCTGACAAAAACAAGCAGGTCCCCGGTGCTCTGAACTCCGGTGTCTATGGAGAGGCTCCGCCAGTCCCAGTTCGATCTAAAAAGCTTCTTAAATATGTCGATACGACCGAGGTGGTAAGGGGGCCGCATGACTCTCCGGGACACTGGTTGGTAACAGCTGCTAAATTGGTGACTGAGAGTGGTAAGATTGGTTTGAATGTAAAGTTTGCATTGTTAGATTACTGTTGATTTATCAGTAGGCTTTGTTTGTATAGTGGAGATCTTCATCAATTTTGTTGGGTTAATTATTTTCACAGTTTTGTTTGGGGTGGCATAGTTAATATTATATGATACAAGCTTTGTTTCTTGTACAGTGGAACAGCTACAGGGCTTTTTTTCCCCCATTAATTTTAAATTTGTTTATGGAAATGATTTTTTTTCCAGACAATTTATTTTATGTTTTTGGAAGTAAAAAGTAATTCGATTTTTTATGGTATGTAGTAAGTAAATCTGTTGTCAGGTTCTGCTATAATTTAGAGAGCATGAGAATCAAAATGAAATGGCCTTTGAACAATTTTTATTCATTTTCAACTTTGATTTTGATGGCCAAATGCGATGTTTCGAAAGCTGTTTGATCTATTTAAATAGTTAAGTGTATATCGAGATGAAAATTCTATTTCATTTTGAACTTGCGTTGAGTTAATGTGTAACTTTTATTATTCAAAGAAAAAAAGAAATTTTGATTTCGATCAAAGTTGAAAAATGTACCTTCATGGTTAAAAAAACACGAGAAAATCCTCCCTTCATGTAGTTTATAATGTAGCTATGGATACTAAATTATTACGTGATATTTTGTCTTTGACAAGATTTTTTTTTTTTTTTACAATAAACTAAATTGTGATAAATTTCAGATTATAGCTTAAATTATTGATTTAACCTGCTTGGTGACGTTATTGGTTTTTTTCTTTTTCTCGTTTCTCATTTTCTATTTTTGTTTCCCCTTTCCTATGTTTCAATCAAGAAAAATAGAACAAAATTTAGTAACTATTTTTTGAAAATATGTTTGGTAACCTTTTTTTTTTCTTTAAAAAAATAGTTTTATATCAAATTTAAAATTTAAAATTAAATCTTCAAAATTTCCATGTTATATTTATATTTATCTTTTGATATTTATTACATATTTTAAAAGTAAAAAAGGGACAAAATAATACTTTTATCTATGAAAAGAGACAAAAAAACAAAAAACGATTTCATTGTTTCTAAAATTTAGTTTCTTAAAGATGAGAAACAAAAATAAGAACAGTTACCAAACACTTTTATTTTTGAATTTGAAGTGAAAAATAAAAATTAACAAATGAAAAATGAGAATATTATCAAACATGTCCGAAAAGTGTAATTGTTATATCCTTAAAACGAATGTGTTCTTTAATTACATTCATTTAATGTTTGGTAGAATGATGATTTGTCAAAAGCTGCAAAAAAACAAACATGAACTGAGATTCCACATGAAAGATAAACAGCAGATTTTGGAATTCTCTTTTCACCACTGAAAAATGTAAAAAGTGTATGAGTGCGCTCAATGAAATTTACATACAGTTCTTTAAAGAATCTCCTGCTCCCTGGAAGAAGAAACAAGAAAGTGTGAAATCAGCAACAAATATGCCCACAAGAGAGATGACTACGGCCGACGTTGTCGACTCCCCGACTCCCTTGGCGCCCCCGGAAGTCGTAATACCCCACGCACAGCTCACAATAGATATGATAGCACCAAAAACCTGTGACTTGATCATCGCGCTAACGATATCCCATGGTTTTAGAGCTCTCAGAGCTGAATCAAAGATAATGTTGATGCTAACACCATAAACACTGTCAGCCAAAAGGGCACTTGATGCCATCCCAACAGTGAAACACATCAGAGTTAGAATTGGAAGAGCGATGCAGGATGCAATCACTCTTGGAGTGATGAGATAATCGACGGGGTTCGAACCCAAGACTCTTAACGTGTCTGTTTGCTCGGAGACTTGCATTGTTCCCAACTCTGCAGCATATGAACTTCCAATTCGTCCTGCAACCACAATAGACGTAATCACAGGACTCAGCTCCCTCGAGAATGCGAGTGCTAATACGCCACCAACAGATCGGTTTAGTCCTAATCTAGTGAATTCTCTGACAAATTGGATAGTAAAGGCCATGCCAACAAATGCAGACGTCAGAAGGCAAACCCCTACAGATCTTGGCCCTACTCTCTCTAATTGTTGGAGAGTGTTTCTCCAATGGATTTTACCCTTTAAAGTCCTCATAATGACCTGCCCAGTTAAAAAAAGAACTGATAGCCCCCTCCATAGATATCTTGGAGGTGACCATTTATTCCACAACTCTCCTATAGGATTAAGCACATGATTAGAATTGATGTCTTCCGACATTGAGGCAGAAGGGCACCCGTCTTCTGCATTTGGAACTGCGTGCAATCTCTTTTTGCTCAGAGGCGTAGCAAATCTACGAGTCTGAGGTCCCATAAGTACAAGTTTAACAAGGTTGCTTGAATGCAAGTTTTGCACATTCTTCCATCCATCATGTTGTTTAGAGCTGCTTCTGCATTTTCAGGTAAAAAAATCATTTTAGAGCACAAAATAACAAAGGAAAATTGAGAGAGAGAAAGAGAGAGAGAGAGATACTTGATAGAGAAGTAAAAACGAGGATGGGGTTGACAAGCTATTTGCATTGGACCGGTTTCCTTCCTGGAAAGAACAGAGATTCAAAATCAACGTTACAGACGTTTCGTGAACTCAAACTCATCGAAGTTAGAACGACTGCATCGAATAGACTCCCGAAAGATAATATAACCAAAAATAATATAGGATAAAGAGATGTGCTGCTGAATAACTCAATTCAAGTTGAAACTGGGAATACAAGCACAAGAAGAAGCAGTGTCTATCCCATTAAAGAATCTTATCTCCGAAAATAGAATGATGTCTCATGATAAAGCCATCCTATCAATACAATAATAATCTAGGATTTCAAGCTAAGGTACAAGATGAAAATGATTGGCTAGTGCAACACCTAAATAGAAATTCATTTGAAAAATCCAAGGAAAAAACATCTTTTGGACATCAAATCATTTTCCAATGTACCACAGGCAGAGAATAGCAGCAGATTCTTTAATGGAGGCATACCATAAGATTCAATGTAAAAAGAAACAAACAAATCTAACTTCAAAAGTTAAAACAATCAACTTTGCATTAGAAATCAACTTCATTTCTTTCTTTATCATCAATCATTGAATCCAGCTCTACCGCATGCTTCTACTATGACACAATGCAACATTTAAACAAGCTATTCAACGATTCACAATACAAAAGAAAA
The DNA here is from genome assembly GCF_013281855.1 of Momordica charantia. NCBI lineage: Eukaryota > Viridiplantae > Streptophyta > Magnoliopsida > Cucurbitales > Cucurbitaceae > Momordica > Momordica charantia. Next base: position 2,495,935 of record NW_028275165.1, on the reverse strand, counting down.
ATTCATTCAACACTTTACAGTCCTATATAGTCAAGCGAACATATATTACGAAACATATTACCCATAACAGAACCATATCTCATACAATTAATGTTAAACACAAGAACAAACAAGCAAACAACACACAAATCATACAACAAATCAAACATCCAGCTACTTACAAGGGTCCCAACGCTCCTAAACTCTAATCAACAGGCACCTAAAACAATAGAGACAAGGTTTCGGGGTCAGAAACGAATTCGAAAACACTTGAATCGAACCAAAAAGAGGATTTAAACGAGGCATTACCTAGTGACTCATGTTGAAACAGCTTTGATTATGGCTGGATCACTACAGATCTGAGGTCGATAAGGATTGGGCTTGATACCAACAAGAAGTGTGTATCAGAAATTTCGGACCGTCGCAGAGAGGAGAGCCGTCGCCAGGTCCGCCGCTGCCGTCGCCGAGGTGCTACTGCGGAGGGTGTGGTCGCCGGAGAGGGGAGAGAACGAGGGGTGTGGGGGCGGCTGAGGGATTTCAGAGAGAGAAACCCTATAGTTTCAAGAAGTGATGATGACGTCATGGGTGTGGCTTTGTGACCTCATAAATAAACGATTTAGGGAAGAGGAAATTGAAATCTAAAATAAGACAAAAAAGATACGGTTAAATTTCTAAAGTTTTTGAGTTTAAGGTTTAATTAAAAATCTTTTTTTTCCTATATAAAAAAAAAATCTTTTTCCAAATTTCAAATTTCGGAATTTAATTTATCAAAAAATTATAGAGTCCAACTCGAATCTAGTTAACACACCAAGAAAAAAAATTGAGCGAAACATTTAAGCGCTAAATTAACTAAGTTAAAAACGATCGTTGCAACATAAGTGATCTAAAAGTACTGAACATGTCATTTGAGTGTCAAAACGACCTCATACATGCTTAAAAATGAACCAAAACTAACCCCTACAATATGAACTAGTTAATAGTTACAAAAGTGTTTAAGTAGCTTCAAAGTATCATTTTGATGATAAAGCAACCCAGGACGTACCTTAAAATCGTCTTAGTGGCCTAAAAGTACTGAAAATGTCACTCGAACGTTCAAAAGACTTACTAAAATAAACAATAATCACTCTTAAACTCAGGCTAAATGCAATCCAAACTAGCTACAAATGTGCCTAAGTGGCTTAAAAGTCACCAACACATCATTTTGACGATGAGTAATCTTGGATATGCTAAAAGTGAACCCAAAACACATAGCCAACGCCTTGCACTTCGGACTAGCTTAAAAAGTGTCAAAGTAGTCTAAAAGTGTTCAAAGTATCGTTTGAGTGTCCAAACCATTTAGGACTTAAATTGAAACACACAATTACATATATGTTAGTCATTATATACTTAACATACTAAGAAATAGTCAGCAAAACAGATACTTTTGAAATAAGAAGTCACATATAATCACTTATTTGCATATCAATATCATCCAATTTTGAATTTTGAATGGGGCTTGATCCATTATCGGTAGATAATTCTACATTGTCTACTTCATCGTTTATAAAATTATCATCACTCGTTGATGATAATATCTCTATTCAATGTCCTTGAATAATTTTTTAAGCAACAACAATAGGATCAATATCATCTCTACAAAATGAGTTATCATGAATATATTCACCGACTCCGATCCCACCTTCTACTTCTAACAACTCAACTTGTTCATTTTCAAGGTCTCCTGTTTTTGAAACGTCCCATGAGCGCTTAGACTATTTGCAAAACTTTCCAATTCTTACAAAGTCCAAGATCGTTTACGTAAAAAATCTGTTGAGCCTCATTAGCAAGAATAAATGGACCATCTCCATACTAATAATGAGATGTATTGATTGACCTAAATCCTAAATCCACTTGCAATCTATGTTTTTTAGAATATGTGTCGAACCAATTACACTTAAAAATGATCATACGTCTTCTCTAAATTTATCCCACATCGGTAAAGCAACTAAAAAGAGGGGAAGATCATACGTCTTCTCTAAATTTATCCCACATTTGCTAATTGACCTTCCTACTTGGGCCTCTTGAAATTCTTCAAAGGAATTATTCTTTTTTTGTTATGTCTCCAACATCTCGATGTGTAGTATCAGACACTTTTTAAAATTCAAGACCTATTAAACACAACTTTAAGGTTTAGAGACCAACCTGGTAATTTAAAATTTTTTAACTTACAAGACAGAGATATATTTTTTTTATTTTTTAAAATGTCTGTGCATAGGATTGTGTACAATTTTTCTGTTATTATTTTAAATTTTCCAATTTTACACTCCATCTTTTAATAACAATCTTTCATTAAAATGTATAATGAAACATAAAAAGAGAGGTAAAATTGAAACCTTAAAAACGTGGAAAAGACAAAATTAAAACCAATTGCATATGTTAAGAGTCAATTGAAAAAATCAACCACTTATGTTAAAAAGGCATTTTGGGGAAGATTCTAAAGAATTATCAAGTCTGGAAGATTTATTAATTTTATAGAAAGAAAAAAAAAAGCAATAGAATTCGTGTTCGTTAATTAAATGGATAAGATACGTATTACTTTCCATAAATCTCATTTGTTGGAGTTATGAAAAAAAAGGCTCTCTTAGGAAAAGCTTCAAATTTTTTTTTCTTCCTTTGTTTTTTATAAGTGTGATTAAAGCACGAGTCTTGACTTCACTCAATTTTGTGTTGGTTTCGAGTAGATATGAAACACTTGGATCAACGTGTTTAAAAAACACTTGGGTCCGTAGTTGAGTGATACTTTGTAGAGGGCTTTTGATTTCACTTGGTTAGTCATTTAGTTAGAGTGACTTCTCATTTGGTCGGACTACAATCTATTTAGATTTTATAGTTTTTTAGTTCACCTAATTGGATTACAATGACTCACGAGATAATGTCTTCGGACTGTTTTAGAAATTTTGAATTAGTTAGAAGTTAAGATTATGTGGACTTAGTTAGAAGTTGTTTTAAAGTTGTTTAGATTTTGTGTTTAAATTTAGCAAATAAATCTCCTTTTTTGTTAGGAAAGTTAGGAGGTTATTCCTAGATTTTGTTTCCTCTTGTAACCTATAAATAGTGCCTCTATTCCTCATCTTTGATCAATCAATTTGAGAATTTATTTCTTCTCTTTTCTCGTGTATGTCTCTCTGGTGTCTCTATCCTTAGTTTTTATGGTATCAAAGCTAGGTTTAGATTGACACCAGAATGGTTAAAACAGCCATGATGACTGATGTGCGCAAGGATGAGAGTTCCGACGGATCGAATACGACCTCAATTTCTCTCCCTAAAAGCACATCCACGACACTTCACATCTCTATCTCTGAAAACACTTCGCTCTTCGCTCCAAATTACCTCTCCAAAACTCAACGGAAAAAATTTTCTGCAATGGTCTCGATCGGCCCTCCTAGTTATTCGTGGCCGCAGTCGACTCGGGTACATCAATGGCACGATAGCAGAACCAGATGAAGCTGACCCTTCTTTTTCCGTGTGGGATGCACAAAACTCAATGGTCATGGCATGACTCATTAACTTGATGGAGGAGGACATTAAAGAATCCTTCATCTTTTACTCAACAGCAAAGGATCTTTGAAATGCGCTCACTATGGCTTTTCTGATTTTAATAATTCGGCTCAATTGTTTGAATTACGCAATAAGGCACGTTCCATACAACAAGGTGAATCCGATGTCACCCAATACTACAGCTCATTACGTAGGTTGTGGGCGAAACTTGATTTATGTCTCAATCTCGAATGGGAGAACTCGAAGGATGTTGAACGCTTCCGCAAACACGTCGAGAAGAAACAAATTTATGATTTTCTTGCAGGTCTTCGTCCGGAATTAGATGATGTGCGTGGCCGCTTACTTGCCACAAAGCCAATCCCAGCCATTGACGAAATCTTCGCAGAAGTTCGCTGGGAGTCAAGCCGTAAACGTGTGATGATGGGTGATACACCCACAAAACCTCTGTCCCTCTCACTGGAATCATCAGCTCTGGCGGCACGAGGTCCACCACCACCTTCATCCTGATCTACTCGTCGGAACAACCTATGGTGTGATCATTGTAAGCGCACAAACCATACAAAAGATCGGTGTTGGGAACTCCATGGTCGTCCTCAACGGAAGAATTTATCAGGGGATTATCGGCCACCTCCACCTACAAATACTCCACCTTCTCGAACCAGCTCCTCCAGCTATCAAGTGGGCCCTAGTGTGTCAAACTCCCAAGATTTGGCCACCTCTCTCCCTCCATTTTCGAAAGCACAACTTGAACAGCTCTATGGCCTCTTAACACCGCCGGTTGAGTCTACTCCTTCATCAAGTTTTATGGCACAACGAGGTATTTTTAATGCAGCTTTAACAAGTCAGCAGCATTCCGATCAGTGGATCTTAGATTCGGGTGCAACTGATCATATGACCGCTTTTCATGATATGTTTACCATGTACTCACCCAACCCGATTCAGACACATGTCAAGCTTGCAGATGGGTCATCGGCCATTATTAAGGGCTTTGGTTCTGTTATTCTTAGCCCAAACATTACATTGCACTCAGTGCTCCATGTGTCTAAATTATGTTGCAATCTAATTTCTGTTCAGAAGTTGACTCATGATTTAAAGTGTCAAGCCCTATTCACTGACTCTAAGTGTTTGTTTCAGGACTTGATAACGGGAACGACGATTAGCAATGCTGATGGCTTTGAAGGGCTCTACTACTTCAGAGGACCAAGTCTAAGAAATAAACAAGTTCTCTAGGTTGGTAGTGAGTCGAATTCTAGGGAACACCAAATTCTACTTTTACATCGCCGTTTAAGGCACCCGAGTTTTCAGTATCTTAAACATTTGTATCCTTCACTTTTTCATAAAGATGACCTTTTTACTTGCGAAGTGTGTCAACTTGCAAAACACTCTCGTACATCTTATCCTTCTGTTGAGTATATACCATCCAGTCCATTCACAATGATTCATAGTGATTTATGGGGGACGTCTTGCATCAAAACTATGTTCGGTAAACGTTGGTTCTTTACCTTCACTGATGACCACACTAGGGTTTGTTGGGTCTATTTACTTAAAGAAAAATCAGAAACTGCATCAATCTTTCAATAGTTTCATTCTCTCATTCATAATCAATTTAATACGAGAATCAAAATTCTTCGCATAGATAAGGGGACATAATATTTTAATCAAACATTGGGAACTTTCTTGTCTCAAAATGGAATCATTCACCAAAGTTCCTGTGTCATTAGCCCCCCCTCCCAAACAAAATGGTATAGCTGAAAGGAAAAATAGGCATCTTTTAGAAACTGCTCGTGCTCTCATGTTCACCAATTCTGTTCCTAACCGTTTTTTGGGTGATGCTGTCCTTACTGCTTGTTATCTCATTAATCGGATGCCCTCTCGTGTTCTGAAATTTAACACTTCACTAGAAATCTTACTCACTATCTATCCACAAATCCAATCTGTCCTCACAATTCCCCTCAAAATATTTGGATGTACTGCATTCACTCATGTTTATGATCATGAACGTCACAAATTGGAGCCAAAAGCCAGAAAGTGTGTCTTCTTTGGTTACTCTCGTACTAAAAAAGGTTATAAATGCTATTTTGTCCATTCACCAATAAATTTTACACTACCGTGGATGTCACATTTTTTGAGTCTCAATCTTTTTTCTCCCTAAATTCCCCTCAAGGGGAGACTGAGCCTATTACAAGTAGTCTTGATGGAATTTTTGGGAGATTGACGATCTAAATACCAGAATTGGGTCCCCTCAGTCAAAAATACCTGAGATTGATGGTCTAAATACCGAGTCACCTCAGCCAAAAATACCTATCCCGATCGTCCCAATTACTCAGATAGAAGAGTCAGTTCCTATTATTTCCTGTAATAATGAAGATGATCAAGTCAACCCAAATCGAAGTGACAAGCAACCTGAGACTCTTGTTTATTCTCGGCGACAAACGGTTCAAAGAGGAGTGGAGCCACCACAGCCTCAACAGCAAAGTCATGTATCCATCTCGTCCTTAGGTACTGAACAATCTACCCTTGTGCCTCAAGACAATACTAATGATCTTGATCTTCCTATTTCACTTAGGAAGGGTGTGAGATCGTGTACTCAACATCCAATTGCTCGATGTATTGGTTATAGTCATTTATCTTCAACAGTTCAGACCTTGGCTCTCAATCTGGAAGCCAATGAGGTACCAAAATCCATTAAAGAGGCTATGAGCAATCCACAGTGGAAAAATGTGGTAGATGATGAAATGAAGGCTTTGAAGCTTAATGATACGTGGACAGTAGTTGATCGTCCTCAAGATAAACCAACGGTAGGATGCCGATGGATCTTTACTATCAAATATAAGGCTGATGGGTCCATTGAAAGGTATAAAGCAAGATTGGTGGCTAAATGATACTCTCAGACTTTTGGGGTAGACTATCAAGAGACATTTGCACCCGTTGCAAAATTAAACACAATCCGTGTCCTCTTGTCCCTTGCTACAAATCTGGATTGGAAACTACAACAACTGGATGTCAAGAATGCATTCCTCAATGGAGATTTGGAAGAAGATGTGTACATGGACCTTCCTCCTGGATTTGACATTGATAAGTATGATGGAAAGGTGTGTAAGCTGAAGAAATCTCTCTATGGTTTAAAACAATCCCCACGCGCATGGTTCGGACGATTTTCAAAGGCTGTTTGTAAACAAGGATATACCCAAGCTCAAACTGACCATACAATGTTCTATAGGCACTCTCAAGGTAAGATCACCATCCTCATTGTTTATGTCGATGATATTATCGTCACAGGTGACCATCATGAAGAAATAGAGAGACTAAAATAGGCACTTGTAAAGGAGTTCGAAATAAAGGACCTGGGAACACTTCAGTATTTTCTAGGGATAGAAGTTGCAAGGAGCAGAACTGGTATATCTGTATGTCAAAGAAAATATGTACTAGACCTCTTGAAGGAAACTGGAATGCTTGGATGTAAACCATCTGATACTCCAATAAGTCCCAATCATAAGTTGGGAGAGAGCCTAGATGGGATACCCGTTGATAAAGGGAAATATCAGCGTCTTGTTGGAAGATTAATCTATTTATCCCACACTAGGCCAGATATTGCATTTGCAGTGAGTATTGTAAGTCAATACATGCATGCTCCTACTGAAGAACACATGGAAGCCGTGTATCATATTCTTAGATATCTTAAAGGAACTCCAGGGCTTGGATTATTTTTCGGAAAGGATGATGACAGAAAGATTAAGGTGTTTACAGATGCTGATTGGGCTGGTTCTATTCAAGATAGGAGATCTACGACACGATATTGTACCTTTGTATGGGGTAATCTTGTTACATGGAGGAGTAAGAAACAATCAGTTGTTGTAAGAAGTAGTGCTGAGGCTGAATTCAGGGCATTATCTCATGGTATTTGTGAGATAATGTGGCTGAAACTCATTCTCCAAGAACTCAAGATCAGGTTTGATAGTTCAATGGAAGTCTATTGTGACAACAAGGCTGCAATTGCTATTGCACACAATCCAGTGCATCATGATCGTACTAAACATGTTGAGGTTGACATGCATTTTATCAAGGAGAAGATTGAAGAGAAAATTATAAATCTGATGTATGTTCCATCATCAGATCAAGCTGCAGATATCCTAACAAAAGGACTCTTGAGACCCGTGTTTGAAAGGTTGTTGATCAAGCTGAAACTGTTCAATCTGTATATCCCAGCTTGAAGGGGAGTGTTGAATTAGTTAGAAGTTAAGATTATGTGGACTTAGTTAGAAGTTGTTTAGATTTTGTGTTTAAATTTAGCAAATAAATCTCCTTTTTTGTTAGGGAAGTTAGGAGGTTATTCCTAGATTTTGTTTCCTCTTTGTAACGTATAAATAGTGCCTCTATTCCTTATCTTTGATCAATCAATTTGAGAATTTATTTCTTCTCTCTTTTCTCGTGTATGTCTCTCTGGTGTCTCTATCCTTAGTTTTTAAGAAACTTATTTACACAAAATTTAAAATTTTCTAATTTTACACTTTTAGATTTCTGCATGTATTTTATCCTTATTTATTGCATTTACATTTATTATAGTTATTTGTTTTAATTTCATAAACTATTATCATAATCCTTTAATTATTGTGGATCTAATACTAATTTTCAACACAAATCTCTTAATTCACTCATTCAAAACCTTAATTTACTCCTTCAAAAAGATTGATTTTCCATTAATTCACTCCCACACTGGTGCTCGGACAATTAAAAATCACAGAAACATCTTTTGAAGTCTCAATGAACATATATCCGCATATTCAAAATCACAGTATATATCCACTTATATATCCGCATATATACATTCAAAATAACTATAGTATATATCCGCATATATACAAGTTGAGTTATAAGATATATCCTAATCAAACTCACTATAATATATATCCTCATATATACAATAGTTCACACGAAATCAAAAATTCAAAACAACTGTTGGAATGCAAACCTTTCGATTGAGATAAATGAAGACGAACTACTCTTGCGATGGAGAAAAACGGGGCCGGAGATGAGGCAGGCAGACGTCAGCCGGATACGAAGGCAGGTAGAAACGACGGAGAAGAAGAAAGGACAACAATCTCCTTTCGAACCAGATAAATGGAGACGAACGACGGAGAAAAACGGAACCGGCCGAAGAGGAAGGCAGATAGAGACAAATGTTTGGAGGAAGAAGTAAGAGGTTTTGAAATGGATGGTTTTTTAGATTTTTGGGGTTTTTAGACTTTCTATTTTGGAAAGTATAATTAAGCACAGAATTTAAATTGTAACCTCCCAATTTACCATTTCTAGATTTAAAAAATTATTTAATATTGAGTGTATTAGTAATTTGTGTGATGGATAACATCCTATTGTTTAATGACAAAAGTGTAAATTTTATATATTTCAATCCTTTTTATGTAATTATGATTCTTAAATAGACTATCAATGTACTAATCTCACATGTTATCTTTTTGGTATCTTTTGGTCTCACTTAGGTGGGTCACGTTACAATCCACCTAATGAATTTTGCATATCTTTTAATTTTTTTAACAAGCACTTTTATTTATCTAAAATTACTTGCGAAACTATACCAATCACATGCTAAATTAGTAATTTTACTTTTTTATAATATACTTTTTAAAAGGTTTTCAAAATCTATCCAAATTTCAAATCATAAAAGTAGTTTTAAAAAACTTATTTTTGCTTTTTAAATTAGTTAAAAAATCAAATATAATTTCAAGGGAGGTTAAAAGCATAACTTTTTTTTTTAGAAATACAAAACTAAAAACGAAATTATTATCAAATGCAACCTACACATCGTCACTAAAACTAAGTACCACATCATCACACGTATTTTTACACCAGTCCAAGCGTAGCTCAAGTAAATAAAATACTTATTACCATTCCTAAGATCGATGGTTCCATCTCTCACACCAGTATTTTTACCGACGAGTTGCTATTACGACCTAAAACAGAGATGATATTAAATAGAAGATAATGGGGAAATTTGAAATTTTAACCCCTCCCATAATTCACTTTGGATTTATGACCCCATTATGAAAAAACTAATCTATGATCCCACTCTTCCTTATTTATTAATAATTTCATAATTTTTAAATGTGAAATTACAGTAGTACCCTCATGTTTCAAAATGAACCATCTCTCCCTCCACGAATCTCTTTCCAATCTTTATTCCCTCTACAAATCTCTCACAATAATTAATTATAACCCTAAAAAATCTATCTTTTAAGAGAAATATCTAACTCAAATAGTAAATTAAAAGTTTAATATAGAAAAAATAAAAACGTACATAATTACATAAGATTTTTGCATATTTAATTGCAAAAAAAAGTCAAGATTACAAAAATCTCACCAATATTGCATTAAATGACCGAGATTTAATTGATAACAATAGGGCTAAGAGGAGAGAGAATGCAAAAAAAAAAACTAAAATTTTCGGATCCCGGACCAGGATTGCAGAATCTCGGAGCGGGTTACTATTCGGTCAAATGCCTGATCCCCCTGTGTTGTCATATGCTCTAATGGCTTGCGCTAAGATTGCGAAATCTTTCTGCTGACATCTTAAGCAAGTGGCAGTTTTGAATGGGCACACGTTCATGGCTGATCCATTGTCAACCATAACCATTGGCACCCTTTTCCCAGTGATCACTTTAATATGTAAGGCTTTGTTATGGTTCATTCCTACCTTCGACAGATCCTTATCCGTTCAAGTGATAGTCTTTGCCATCTGGATGTGGAAAATTATTTTGACGGATCCGAGATCCACAAATTTCAGTTTTTTTTTTCTTTTTTTTTGCATTATCTCCCCTCTTAACCCTTGTTGTCAATTAAATTTCGAACATTTATTGCAATTTTGACCCGACATTTATGAAATCTTAATTTTTTTTTTTGTAATTAAATCCGGACAAATTTTGAATTATTCCTACTATGATCAACCTGGGTGAAAAGATAGAATGGGCGTAGGGTAATACTTCCATATTGATCTGAACCAATCCATATGCTCCCATTTTTAATAAGATTCCGGCTAGAAGCATACAAGTACTGTAATGTGCCTCTCCGTGGGTATCTGATAACCATGTATGTAAGGGTATAATCGGTGATTTGACAACAAAAGCAATAAGAAATCCGATATAGAATATTATTTCGAGTTATAGAATATTCTTGGATCATGCAAATATTTTTTTCACCCTAATTTAATTATTGGAGGATTTAATCTACAAATTTTTTTTTTTGTGTATTCGTTTGTTAAGTAATTGATTCCTAAATTAATCCATATTAGATTCAAATTTAAAAAAATTGGTAAAGGTTGGGAGAAGGGATTGGTGAATAATTTTACTTAAAATAAATAAGGATATTTTGGTAATTTTACAAAGATAAAAAGTGGGAGGGGGTAAAAAATTAGAACAGGGTCACAAATTAGGTTTTTTTTTTAAAAGGGGTCAAAAATCCAAATAAATTATAGAGTTAGGAGCCCCAATTCCCCAAGATAATGGATGGAACATGATGATGATATGATGAGGATCCCATATGATTTATAGTCTATAAGAGGTTTACTGTATGATTCCTCACACCAAAAACATCAAATAGACTGAAAGAAAACAAAACAAACACAATTGAAAGAATTGTCATTTTTTTTATTTTTTATTTTTTATTATCATTATTTCCAAATAGGTTAGCAATTAACCTCAACTATGTTCTTTTTAACTCATACATTCATAGTTTCATGAAGTGAACCTTTGGCAGTTTGAGCCTCCAAAAGCTTTTGCAGAGCAGCGTGACATCTGAAAAGAAAAGGAATAGAATTGCAAAAGAACAGCCAGAAGTGAAGGAAATTGGACAAAGGCCAAATATATGTGGGAATCTTTTTCCATTTAGTCCATTGTGTATTACCATTTTTCAATTTAGTCCTTCATTGTTGGGAGTGTTGTGTTAAAATTAGCTCATGAACTTAGATGACATAATAATTATTGGGTTGGTGAAAATTAGAAGAGAAGAAAAAGGTTATCTAAGAGGAGAAAACCCAAAATTTCTTGGAAACTCATAGGCATTCTATACTTTCCTCTGTTTTTTTCCTCCTCTAAATTTCTATCAATTTACTGGGTATTATGTCATGTAAGTGTATATCAACTAATTTTAACATTGACCAACGGAAGGGACTTAATTGAAAAACGTTAAAACATAGACTAAATTGTAACTTTTTAAGAAATAGAGACTAAACTGGAAAAAAATAATACCTAAACATTAGCCTTATTACTTAATAAGGTGGAAGTTTAGAAGTGTACCTCCAAGGAAGGTGATCTAGGAACATCGAATGTGATACAACAATGTCTCTGAAGCTCTCTCTGTTTGCAATATAAGCTTTGTAACCATCTGCGCCATCTTGGCACCTCAAGTTGTTCAAGAAAGGTAAGGTGAACCTTCTTTCTAGAGGAACTATATGAATTAATAGGCCAGGAAGATACACATCTGAGAAACTCTCGGTTGGTTTATCGTTTTCGGATCTTTCAATGGCTTCCATGAATTGAGATACCAGATCATCAGAATTGGAGAACTTGTTACGTTCAACCGTGATGATGTCATCTTCGGTTTGATTCTCTGCCAAGAGAGAGAATTCTTGGCCCTCTTTCTTGTTTTCTGCAGTTATGGCAAAATTATTTTGTCATTACCAATTGGAAGAAATCAGTTGTCAAATGTATGGCTGAGGGAAGGAAATAAGAATTTTGTTTTTTCCACATTGTAACCAATTAGCTTAAACCTTTGGAGCAAGAGGTCTCAATATTGGTAGTCACTTGTCGGGCCTGTGCTAATTTCTAAGTCTACTAGTGAAGGATAGTATTAAAAATCCGAATATACCTAACCAATTAGCTTAAACTTTTAGATTTATTGGTAATTTAACGTTTTTCCCCTTCTAATCGCTTAAGCTAGTATGCTCAAATCACAACTTATTAATTTAATCAATTTCCTTTCCACCATAAAACTAACTAATTTACCACCGATGGTATACTTTAACTCCACTACTAGACTTCTCAACTTCTTCCCATACGGCAGAAAATGATCGTTTTATATTAACGGCTTTTTAGTAACAAATGTTTGTGACTACTTACCTCTAGTCTCATTCTGCTGATAACTTGAGGAGATCCCTAGGTCATCTGCCTCAATGTGCCTCGCATACTTGTCTGATTGAGAATTCTTTCCTTCACTCCCATTTCTCTGTTGGTTATTTAGATAAAGGAACCTACGAGCAAGCTCAAAAATTTGAGTTGATTTATCGTTGCTATCTTGTGACAATGCTTTGATTGCAGCTGCACGAAGGCGCATGACTGATCCACCCGAAAGTCGAGATGAAAATTCATTGCTGAACACAATACTGCAGGAATTTTCAGAGCATATGAGGAATGAAATGGAAGATAAAGAACCTTCATCCTTTTAGTCCATCACTGGGAATTGTGGTCATTTACAATACCTTGTCACAAATTCTGAACATGCACTTGCTATAATTGAATCCACACATGGAAGTGGCCCATATGCATAGACATGTAAGTTTGGAAACTGACGGTATAACTGTGTACAGAGATATGATATTTGAAAACAAAATTACTCTAAAACTCTGAAAGAGATGAATATGTTAGGATCCTTATTACAAGAAAATGACAATGTACTGCAATATCAAAGAGAAATTATAACATCATTAGCCTTTCGAGAGAGTAGTCTCTCTCCAAGTTCCTCACACTAGACTATTCCCAAAATCTCCCCTCCCCTCCCTACTTCCTCTGTTTAAACCAACTCGGCCCTAACTAATTATCGTAACGCCCCCAACTAATATACTAATAGATTTGATTAACAAATGTGACTTTTAAATTCATGGCTATTTCACACTAAACAAAAAAGTACTACTCAACTCAAAAGTTTAGAGTCGAAAAACTATTATCCTTTTATCACTCCCTAAATGGAAAAAAAAACAACACACATACACGCTGTAAAAGAAAGGAATAGAGGTTGTGACATACTCTTAGTCCAAGTAATGCTGCAATAGCACCTCCTAAGGAATGCCCTACGATGCGAACCTCATAACCATCACACTCGCACCCGGGACCCAGCAATGAAGAAAGAAGACCGCATGGTTCAGATCCTGCCCCTCAATTCACTCAACAGTCATTCCAAATTGGTAAATCATACAGAAAATAAATTATATACTTTTCTGAAAATTCTGCCGATTAAAGAACAAGTGTATATAAATAGAATCAGTAGTGCAACAAAAAGTTATATCATATATTACTTGAATTTTCTCAACTTGCATATGACATAAAAATCAGCATTACGATACCACAAATAAAATAAAAATCAGAAAATGCATTAAATATTTTATGTCTCAACTCGCATATCATATTTATTTATTATTTATTTTTTATAAGAAACAAATTTTATTGGTGGCAAGAAATTACAAGAGGAACAAATTCCGATAAAACTTCTCCAATTGGATAAAAGAGAAGAATAAATATAGTAATAGAATAGAAGAGAGCATTTATACCAAGTAACAACTAAGAAAACTATAGAATAAAAAATAGGGTAGAAGAAAAGCTTTGTGTCTTTACTGGTTCTTTGGCTCGTTCTTGCCAAGTAACCCAGAATAAGGCTTAGACAAAGATCGTCCAAAGAAGCTTCTTTTCCTTTTTGAAAGGGTGATTTACAAGAACAAGAGAGAGGAGACTCATGGAGACATGTGGGAGAGCCGTAAACAAACTGAAGCATAAAGAAGATAATCCCAAAATTTTGTAGCATACTCACAGGATATGGAAATGTCTCGTTAAAGTTTAAAGAATATTTTCTCATATTAAGCACCACTGGAGAAATATTCATGTAAGACATCCTATGTTGGATCTTTAACACTCCGGAAGAAAGAAATTTATATTTTCAGTGTAGCGTTCTTTCTTTTTTTGAACAAGATACGAACTTTTCATTGAAGAAATGAAAAGGAACAAAATTGTTCAATTATACAAACTCCCGTAGGAGTGAAGAAGAGAATAATAAAGGCAAAAACAAAAATATAAGAGTCCCAAAGACAACCAAAATCAAACTTAGAAGGGAGATATAAAGCTTTCCCAGTTACAACATATCATATTAGGAGAATAATTTGAGAAAGAGGCATCTAGAGAACACCAGTGTGAAGCTTTCATCTTTGCAATGCGGTAGCATTCTTCCGGAGACTTCCTTTTCTCTTCAAATATTTGTTGATTCCGCTCAAACCAAATTTCAGAAAATAAGGCTTTGACACCATTTACCCATAGAAGCCAAGCTTTAGGGTTTAAGCCCAATACACTTAGGAGCTGAATGATGTTATTTGGGACAGCTTCATCAAACACCCACTGTAACGAGAATGGCTGGAAAAGAAACTCCCAACAAAGCTTGGAGAAAGTGCAATAGAAAAATAAATGAGACAGCTGTTCATCGCTATTCTTACACAATATGCACATGGAAGGAGACAAGAACATGCTAGGATTCTTCTTTTGAAGAATGTTGGCTGTATTCACCTTTCCAAAATCCAAGTAAGAATGCTGACCTTTTTGGGGCTTTTAGATTTCCAGATGGCTTTGAATACATCCTGTAAAAAGCTCGAAGAAGATCGAAATGCTGTGCATAAAGAATTAACTGTGAAAAAGCCGGAAGGATCAAGCACCCACTTCCGTTGATCCTCGTTAGAGTTCAGGGAGAAGTGACTGAGGGAGGATAACAACTCCGAAAAGGCTTCAATTTCCTCATCCTTCAACAAGCACCTAGTTTCAATTCTCCAAGATTTAGTGGTTGAATCCCACCAATGATTAAAGATTGAACCTGTTGGGCTAGAAGAGATTCGATGTAAAGATGGAAATCTGTCCTTCAATGCTCTATCTCCCAGCCAAATATGAAACCAAAAATCAGTGCGCTTACCATTACCCACCGTGAGGAACAAAAGTGTTCCACTTTGTCCCAATGCTTATCAATTTGGAACCAAGGACTACGAACACCACCAGACCGCTTCTCCAAAGTCTTCCAATCGTATGTATCTGAGCCATATATGCTTACAATGACCTTTCTCCAAAGGGAGGATGGTTCATTGCAAAAACGCCAGCCCCACTTTGCTAACAGAGCTCTGTTTTTTTGCTGTAAGCCACCAATCCCCAAGCCTCCCGCCTCCAATGAAGAGGAAGCAATGTTCCATTGGACCAAATGCTTCAAGGGAGCTTTCCTGTTGCCTTCCCAGTAAAAATTCCGCATCCTTTTTTCCTTGTTTCCTTGTCTGTAGTAGGTCATTCTCCTATATAAGAAGACCTAAGTTACATGTTTGAATATGGTAGTATATTTTTTACTCTCTCAAATTGACATATAAACATCTATTAGTTGTCTTTTTAAAGTTTGATACTTTTTATTTCTTTTCTTGTTGTAGTATGGTCTCCTATTCCTTTATGTAGTAGGTTTCCTATTTTTTTTAGTAGGTCTTTCTCCTATAAGAAGACCAAGTTGCACTATTTGAATACTATTCTCTTAAATTTAACATGAGAGCAAGGAGGTCTTGGGTTCATTCAAACCAGAAAAATCCTTGATCGGCGCACCCTACTTACGGCAAGTGCTTTTGTTCTGACAGGTGAAGATTTCTGGACGCGCTCACTGCCTCTGTTTGCACTGCTCGACGCTGCCAGTGGATAGTCTTCTTCGTGGTTCCTTACCGTCACCGCTCACTACGTCACACCATCGGAACCCTAAACTACCGCCGTCGCCGGAACCCTTGATCGGCGCACCCTACTTACGGCAAGTGCTTTTGTTCTGACAGGTGAAGATTTCCGGAAAAGCTCCTCCGTTTCGGGGTCGTCACTGCCGAAGGGATCGTCTTCACGCGTCTGTTCACCGCCGGCCGATCATCGCCGTCTGTGCAGGGTCGTCTCCGGCTAATCTTGTGGGTGTTTGGGTATTTAATTTCTGCTGCTCGACGATTACAAAATTCTAACCCTAATTTTGATTTGCTCAACATTCTGGTCTATCTCTGGTTCGGGTGGTTCAAGGGTTGGTCGGGTCGGACCGAACCCAGTTTGGTTCAACTCTTTAGATTTATTCCTGTTCTACTCTGATTCAATTTGAGGCTCAAATTGGTCAATTAAAGACTCAGTAGGGCTCAATAAGTTCCAATTGAGTTCAGTTCAAGACTACTTGGCTCGATAGGTTAGTTTTTTTTTTAAATGGTGCGAATTTCGCCTGATGATTAATAGTTCTTGTGTATCCTTGGCACAAACAGGTATTTATCCTACGGCTTTCTCTTGTAGTAACTCATCTCCGTGGATTATAGATTCTGGAGCGTCTGATCATATGACAAGTTCTTCTCATCTATTTAATACATATACTCCTCAATATTCCAATGAAAATATTAGAATTGCAGATGGCAGTTTTTCTTCTGTTGCAGAAAAAGGAACAATTAAATTGACCTGTAACCTTTTATCTGTTAACAAACTTTCTAAAGATTCTAACTACCGTGTTACTTTCTTTGAATCTCATTGTATTTTCAGAATCAGACATCGGGGAAGATAATTAGATCTGCAAGGATGCTTGATGGTCTTTACTACTTTGATGAAGGTTCTTTTAGTAATGAAATAACTCAGGATCTTAGTAATATTAGTTCCCTCTCGATTAAAGAAAAAATTATGCTTTGGCATCTTAGACTAGGACATCCCAGTTCCTCTTTTGATTGTGAAAGTTGCATTCTAGCAAAAGATCACCATTCCACATATTCCCCAAAACCTTACAAAACTTCCAAACCGTTTTATTTAATTCATAGTGATGTTTGGGGTCCCTCTAGAATTAGTACTCATAGTGGAAAAAGATGGTTTGTTACCTTTATTGACGATCATACTCGTCTATCTTGGGTTTATTTAATGACAAAAAAATCTGAGGTGAAAGATATTTTTAAACACTGTTACAATATGATTGAAACTCAATTTCAAACCAAAATTTACATTTTACACTCTGATAATGGCACTGAGTATTTCAATGAAGTTTTTGGTGATTTTTTGAAAGACAAACGTATTGTTCATCAATCCACTTGTCGGGATACTCCTCAACAAAATGGGATTGCTGAAAGAAAAAATAGACATTTACTTGAAGTAGCACGTGCTATAATGTTTTCCATGCATATTCCGAAATATTTATAGGGGGAAGGCATTCTTACCATTACCTACCTAATAAATAGGATGCCTAGTAAAGTTTTAAATTTCAAAACTCCCCTTTAAATATATTTTTCCAACGTCTCGTATTTATTCTAACTTACCTCTCAAGGTTTTTGGGTGTACCTCATATGTTCACATAACTGGTCAATCTTAGTCGAAACTTGATTTTAGAGCTATTAAATGTATATTTTTGGGTTATTCTTCAAGTCAAAAGGATTATAAATGTTTTGATCCTCAGACCAAGAAATTTTTTCTTGTCTTTTTTAGAAAAACAACCATATTTTACCCAAAATTCTCTTCGGGAGAGAAATCAAATGTGGAAGATAATTTTTGGAATATTTCGATTCCTCTTCCTAATACTATTTCTCCTAATTCTACTAGTCCTTTGATACCTAGTGTAGAAACTTCTCATTCAGGGGAAGAAATACTACAGGATGATTCTACTAATCAAGTTTCTGAGTTTAAATTTTATTCTAGAAGAAAATTCAATCAAATAAATGAAGACCAAATAGTTAATCCTTCACATAGCCAATCTGAGACTCCGAGAAATGAAATTGAAAATACTGGAAACCCATCTTCTATTCCTACTTCTTCAACTATTTCACTTGTTGTCTCTGACAGTGTTTTAAAAAGCTCGAGGCACACCAAAGCCCAATAGACCTCTGGAGCTTAAGCGTGAGGCGCGAAAAAAAAAGGGCGCACTATATATAAAAATAAATAAATAATATATATACACTTAAAAAACATATGAAAACCAAACTAGCATACTTCCATAACAAACTAGGATACTTCCATGAGAGAGAGAGAAAAAGAGAGAGATAGCTTACTGTTGGATTGGAGAATTTGAAAAAGGGAGAAAGCTTACTATTTGAGGAAAAAAAAACAAAATCTTTTGGTATCTTTTCTACCTTCTGACATTTACTCCAAACTGCAGCACTCTTTTTTAAAAAAGACCCAACAAAATCTTTTCATATCTTCTGCCTTCTGTCTTCTGCTTAATTTTTTTTATTATTTGCTTTTTATTTCAAAAGCCCACGAAGCGCACGCGAGGCGCATCTATTGCACCCAGTGCCTGGGCGCGCGCGCGCTTTTTCAGTCACTGATCTCTGATCTATCTTCTATTCCTACTTCTTCAACTATTACACCTGTTGTCCCTGACCTTGATGTTCCAATAGCAATTAGAAAAGGTGTTCAAAGGTGTACTAAATATCCTATTGCAACTACATCTCATACCAAAAGTTATCACATCTAGGATAACTGATTTGTTTTTTCCAAGGAATATACATGATGCTTTAGGAGATCCAAATTGGAGACTAGCAGTTATGGAAGAGCTTAATGCTCTGAAGCAGAATAATACTTGGGAGATAGCGGAGTTGCCAAAAGATAAGAAACCGGTGGGTTGTAAATGGGTGTTTACCATAAAATGTAATGCAAATGGGAGTATTGAAAGATACAAGGCCAGATTGGTAGCTAAAGGCTTCACTCAAACCTATGGGATTGACTAGCAAGAAACATTTGCTCCTGTTGCCAAAATTAATTCTATCAGAATTCTTTTGTCTCTTGCAGTTAATTTAGATTGGTCTCTTTATCAACTTGACGTGAAAAATGCATTCCTTAATGGTGATCTCGAAGAAGAGGTTTTTATGCACTTACTGCGAGGTTTTGAAAAGGAGCTCGAATTTAATAAATTCTGCAAATTGAAAAAATCTCTTTATGACCTCAAACAATCCCCGAGAGCTTAGTTCGAGCAGTTTGGAAAAATTGTATCTAGCTATGGATTTCTTCAGAGTCAAGCTGACCATACTAACTCTAAGAATAACAAAATCTCAGTTTTAATTGTCTATGTAGATGATATTATTCTCACTGGTGATGATGAAGCAGGACTAACTGATCTTAAGAAAAATCTTGCAAGTGAGTTTCAAATCAAGGACTTGGGAACATTGAAATATTTCCTAAGGATGGAATTCGCAAGATCGAAGAAAGGTATCTTCATTAATCAAATAAAATATGTTCTTGACTTACTTGGAGAAACGGGTCTACTTGGTTGTAGGATTGCAGAAACTCCTATTGAACCTAACCTGAAATTATAAGCAACTAATGCAGAAGAAGTAAAAGACAAAGAACGATATTAAAGACTTGTGGGAAGATTGATCTATCTATCTCATAGACGACCTGATATTGCCTTTGCTGTAAGTTTGGCAAGTCAATTTATGCATGCACCTGGACCAACTCATTTTGAAGCTGCCTATAGAATCTTGAGATATTTAAAAGGAACTCCTGGAGAAGGTATTTTGTTCAAAAAGAGTAATCATTCTCAAGTAGAAGTGTATACTGATACAGACTAGGCTGGAAGTGCTACGAATAGGCGATCTACTTCCGATTACTGTTCCTTTATCGGAGGAAATCTAGTTACATGGTGAAGCAAAAAACAAAATGTGGTGGCTAGGAGTAGTGTTGAAGCGGAGTTTAGAGCTTTAGCCCATGGAATTTGTGAAGGTATATGGATAAAAAGGATACTTGAAGAATTGAAGTTTCCTCAGACAACACCTATACGGATTTATTGTGACAACAAGGCTGCCATATATATAGCTCATAATCCAGTTATACATGACAGAACAAAACATATTGAAGTTGACAAACATTTCATTAAAGAAAATATTGATACAGGTACAATATGTACTTATCTTCTAACGACAGAGCAAGTTGCTAATGTACTCTCCAAGGGATTTCCAAAGAAGCAATTTGATAAACTAATCAACAAGCTGGTTGTGGAAGACATCTTTAAACCAGCTTGGGGGAGTGTTGGAATATATAAACATCTATTAATTGTCTTTTTAAATCATTATACTTTTTATTTCTTTTCTTGTAGTAAGGTCTCCTATTCCTTTATGTAGTAGGTCTTTCTCCTAATAAGAAGACCTAAATTGCACTATTTGAATATAGAAAAATATTTTTTATTCTCTTAAATTTAACAGTTTATTTGTGAATATTTGCGGTAAATATTAATGATTTGATTATTTTACTCTTATTTTCATTTTATGAATTGAGCCTTTCTCTTATATAAGAAGGCTTTGTATCTCTTATTTTTTGATATATTGGAATACAAATATTTTTTATTCCATCAAAATCAAGTTGCTACATAAGGACAAAAAGTATTTCTCTTGTGCTGCTTGAGAGTACGGACCAAGAAAGACTTGCAAAAGGGAGATTTTGGAAGGTGCGCCACCATGTTCTGTCCGGTAAGATGGGTCGCTGGTAGCAGATCTCCATGGATTCTGGCCATAAAACCCAGATAATGCTCAAACACAAAAATGGATCAATTTGCACCAGTAATGGAGTTGTATATGATGTAAGAAGCCAAATTTCAATAGGTATAAAGTCAGAGGGGTTTTGTTTCACTCTAATGGTGGCCTCCATGGTTTAGACAAGATATGGTCTTCTTCGACGTTTCCTAATATCCACCCCATATGTCCCCGATAATTTTCAATGTGTTGTCATCCCATTCATTTAGGAGAAGATTCTTACCTTTATCCAACCTCCATAGGATGGGATAACTCTTATCTTTTTTGCAAGCCTTGTTGCTCCAAGGTCCAAATTTTAAATTGTTATCGCCCACTTTATACCAATCTTTCAGCCCATATGGTGTAACAGAATTTGAGAGGAAACTAGATTTGTATTGAAGTGTAGGAAAAGATACAAATGGCCAACTATTTATAGGAATAATCCAAGGGACAGGGGAAAAGCTAACAACTTAACTATCTAACTGACTAACTTACCCAAGGCTAACTAAAGTAGTTATTGATAGTTACATCAATTTTCCCTCCCTCTACGAAAAAAAACTCGACCTCGAGTTAAGAAGCTATTGTAAAAGAATCCGGGGCTGCGTATGGATATATATATGTCATATTGAAGATAGGACTAATATTGAAGTCTAGAGGTAGTTGTATTTTATAAGCATTTGATCCATACTTCTTCAATACCGCAAAAGGTCCTCATTTTTTCTTCTGTAACTTGTGTGCAGCACCAGAAGGCAGTCTACCTTTAGTTAAGTGTATCATGACCAGATCTCCTTCTTTGAACTCTTGTTTCTGCCGCTTTGAATCTGCCTGCTGCTTGTACTTTGCGTTTGTGTTTTCAATATGTTGTCGAACCTTGTCATATAATTGTTGAATCTTTTCGGCCATTTGTTCAGCTTCTAAACTAAAATCAACAAAAAGAGGAATATTAGCAAGGTCTACAGTTAGTTTTGCTTCAAAGGGGGACTTCCTTGTGGTTCTATTTTGCATGTGGTTGAAGGCGAATTCCGCTTGTGCTAGGGCCAGATCCCACTGCTTCGGTCTATCACTACAAATGTAACATATGAGGTTGCCAAGAGTGCGATTCGTTACTTCTGTTTGGCTATCCATTTGTGGATGGTTTGTGGTGCTGTATTTTAACGAAGTATCGAATTTGCGCCAAAGTGTTTTCCAAAAGTGACTAAGGAACTTGACGTCCTTATCTGACACTATGGTTTTTGATATGCCATGTAGGCGGACTATTTCTCTAAAGAACAAATTAGCCACATATACTGCATCCGATGTTTTTTTACAAGCCAAAAAATGGGCCATTTTGCTGAATCGGTCCACAACCACTAACACCGAATCATATCCTCTTTGTGTACGGGGTAATCCGAGGACAAAGTCCATAGATAGGTCTTCCCAGATAGTCTTCGGTGTAGGTAAAGGAATGTAAAGACAAGTGTTTTGTTTTGTCCCTAAAGACAAGTGTTTTGTTTTGTCCCCTTATTAGTTTGACAAATGAAACACTTGGAGACATAACTGAAGACATCCTTTCGTAGCTGAGGCCAAAAAAAAACGTGCTCCCACAAGGGTTAGTGTTTTGTCTCTGCCAAAGTGACCCGCCAAGCCTCCCGCATGGAGGTCCTTGATTAGGGCTTCTCTTAAGGACGTATGAGGGATACATAATTGATCCCCTTTAAAGAGATACCCATCTAAGATATGAAACTCTCCTGTATCTTTATGTTGCTGACATTGAGTCCATATCTTTTCGAAATCAGGTTCAGTTTGGTATGTTGTAGGTAAGGCCGAAAAGGCAGTAACTTCACCTTGTAAAATCGTTAGCAAAGAATGTTTTCTACTGAGGGCATCAGCTGCCTTCTTGAGGGTACCATTCTTATGCTTTATAACAAAATTAAACCTTTGCAAAAAGGACAACCATCTAGCGTGCATGCGGCTTATAGATTTTTGTGTGTAAAGGAACTTCAAAGAGAAATGGTCCGTAAATAAGATAAATTCTTGACTGAGCAAATAGTGCTCCCATTGTTTAAGGGCTCTAACAAGAGCATATAGTTCTTGCTCGTATGTACTCCAATTTTGGCGAGAGGGACTTAATTTCTCGCTAAAGTATTCAATCGGATGTTGATTTTGTGATAAAACTGCTCCAATACCAACCTCAGAGGCGTCTACTGCTACCTCAAAGGGTTGGGTGAAGTCCGGTAGTTTCAAAACGGGGCTGTCTGTCAGTTTCTGTTTCAGACGTAGGAAACTCTGTTTTTGAGCTTGGGACCACTGGAAGTTGCCTTTTTTTAGGCAATCAGTGAGGGGGCCCACAATAGTGCTAAAGTCCCTAATAAATTTTCTGTAAAAGGAAGCTATTCCGAGGAAGCATTGGATGCCTTCTATAGTATGAGGTTCAGGTCAATCGGATATAGCCTTTATCTTGGCTGGATCCATTTGTAACCCCTGCTGACTAATTAGGCGCATGAAAGTGCTTGGTGCATTGGATATAAGCCGAATGGCATGACTAGCCACTCGAATAGCCCTTCGTTTGTTTTGAAAGTCGTTTTCCATTCATCCCCTGGGCGAATTCTGATTTGGTGGTATCCACTGCGGAGATCAACCTAAGAAAAGAAGTGGGCACCCCTTAATTGATCAAGTAGATCATTGATTCGAGGGATAGGAAACCGGTATTTGATAGTAATCTTGTTGATGGCTCGGCTATCCACACACATCCGCCAAGATCCATCCTTTTTTGGTGTAAGGAGTGCTGGCACAGCACAAGGGCTTAAACTAATGCCCTTTGGCTAATAATTCAGCTACTTGGTCATGTAAAATTTTGTATCCGTTTGGACTCATGCGATAATGGGGTAAGTTGAGCAATGTAGCTCCTAGAATGAGATCAATGTGATGTTGAATGTCCCGCATTGGAGGTAAAGAATCTTGTGGATGGAGGAGGTCAGGAAAGGTGGATAAAAGCTAATCAACCTCCAAGGGTATTGTAGAGGTAGTAAAAGTATCCGAACTATCAAAGCTTTTTACTATCAAACTCAAAATAGGAGCAGATTGTTGGAACAGAAGTTGTTTTGCATTGCAAATGTGGAAGAGATGGCCTTTTTCCACATTTTTTGGATTTGTAGCGCTGGTTAGAGGGAGTAGTACCACTGTTTTCCCCATCCATGTTACATATGTGTTTTCACGACCCTTATGGATTGCTTGAGTATCAAATTGCCATGGGCGTCCGAAAAGGATTTGACAAACATCCATATCGAGGACGTCACATGTAATTGATCCTTATAGCTATTCCCAATGGATAAGGGAATGGTACACAAGAGTATTAACAAGGACCTCACCACCTTTTTGGATCCAACTAATCTTGTATGGTGTGGGGTGGGGTGAAACTTTGAGGTTTAAGCTTGAAACCAGCTTACTTGAAACGACATTTTTAGTACTACCACTGTCAATGATAATATTACAAACCTTACCATGACAGTACATCGAGTGCGGAATAGTGAGTGTCTTTGTTGAGTAGCTTGTGTCTTAGGGGCAAGAAATTCTTTCTAACACACAAGAAACCTGATCCCTTTCATCGGGTTCAAGGTAGGCAACATCACCGTCGTAATCATGAACACAAGAATCACCCAAATCTTGGTCATCTTCCACAAAGTTAACCATTTTACACTGTGGACATTCATTGGATAAATGACCCACTTGCCCACAGCAAAAACATTTTCCCAATGTGGGTCTATTGTAAACATTGGATGTCTTCTTGGTAGTTTGGTCAGCAGGTTTTGTATCCTCAGGTCCCTTACCTTTGGAAGTGGAGGCAGAACCGGGTGTTGTTTTATCAAAGAGGATGTACCACTTTTAGAAGAACCAATCTGAGCGTTTCCCGACGTTCTTCGTTGGTATTGCACCCTAAACCGATTAGTTTGTTGTTCCTCCACGATTATGGCAGTGGCAATGGCTTCAGATATCCAATTGGTTAGAGCTGAAGCTTTTCTTTAATGTCTGTCCGAAGACCACTAACAAAACGAGCCACTTGGTATTGATCGGACTCCCCAAGTTTAGTTCTTGCTCCCAACCTATGGAACTCCTCGGTATAGTCGGCTATAGATCGTGTGCCTTGTTTGCAATTTTGGTACTGATTGTATAGAATTTGCTCAAAATTTATGGGTAAAATCTGGCACGCATGAGCTTCTTCATCTTCTCCCAAGTGCGGATAGGCACCTTACCAAAACGTCATCTGTTGGTGTCCAGTTGTTCCCACCAAGCAGAAGCCCCGCCTTTCAATTTTAGCGCCACCAGTTTGACCTTCTTGTGATCCGGAGTCGACATGTACTCAAAAAAGCTTTCCACATTTTTGATCCATCGAGAAAGCCTTCGATATCTAATCTGCCATCAAACGGAGGGAGATCGACCTTCATCTTGTACTCACTGGGCTCGTAGGGGTGATAGGGATTGTACTCACTGGAATCAGGATAATTTTGCGCACAATTATTTGGCTTACATAAATAGTAAGCCTACTCCTCTTATTTACTTTCTGCCCGTGTTTATTTTTACTTTATGGAATAACCTCAAGGTGACTTTTTTCCCATTATGCAACCACTAGCTATTTTCTGACGATCACAAGAGTGCATTTTATTACCAGAAACTACCATCTGCAATCCTAGTTGATTCGTATTCTCAAACTTCAATACCAACAAGAAAGGGGATTTCTAGGTGCCAATGACAAATCAAAATGGGGATCACCAAAAGCCAGAAAGTTTAAAGGGCGGCAGTAAAAAACATCCAACATACCATTGTCATCTTTACGATTCCCTTCAATTTGCATATATAAATCCCTGGCAGCCTCAACAATCCCAGAATGTGCATAGTGTGGGAAAGATGAAATAATCTTCTGCTTTACATTGGGTTGAACATGATCGCTACTGCAAGCAAGCAAAGGTTGGAAAAGGTTTCAAATGAAGAACATATATTTCCTGGAGAGAGAAAGGCTAGGATCAAACTCTGGAAGCAACTAAGACATTATAACTGTATAAAAACAACTAATGATTATGGTGTATTTGTATGAAGACGAGACTACAGAACACAGAGTTTGCAGTACCTTCCATCAATAAGCAATTGGTTTAATCTAGCATGTTGAAAAGTAAGAGAAAACCAGTGGAAAACCAAATCAAAATAAGATAGTAAGCTTGTTGCAGATTTTCACTTCTTCACGAGGTAAACATCAAAACATCTAATTGAAACCCAGCAGAATTAATCATTAGATTATCAATTGTATGGTAAGCTCTAGATGATCCAATGTTTACCCCTTACACATCAAACTCATTTATCATTACCTTAACATTCTCCAATCACATTTTCCCAAACAATTTCTACCATTCTAAGTACTCTAAAATCTTCTTGGTGATAAGTTCCAAATCTATGACCTTTGAACAAACTAAATTTGAAATGTAATGTGTGTGTAAATTTTTTTTTTTTTTTTGGGTGGGGAGGGTTTATGAGAGAGAAAGAGACTTCATCAGCCCATCCAAGTCTTCCTCAGAAAGTGCGCACTCCCTACATAGGCCATCAGTTATGAGATCTTCAGGTGTTTCAGTTCCCCTTACAGCAATCACTACACATCTCACATCATGTAGAACCAGAACGAAGTATGCAGCTTCACACTTTGCCTAAAAGAAGATGAAATGAGGCACCAAAAGCTTAGACGGATAACTGGAGTTGAGAAGTTATTGTGCAATAATCACAAACTGAAATAAAAAAAGGAATTTTTTACTTAAAAAACATTTATCTTCAATATAGAATTGCAGAAATAATATGAAGAGCAGAGCAAAATGATAATTTTTTTTACATCCGTCAGTAAGAGCTAAGCAAAATGATTAATATGCAGCTGTCAAGAAGCTATGCCAAATAAGAAACTAGTTTAATATCTTGGTAGGCCATCTAATACTCCTATCATAATTTTTTTTTCCACAAAATGCTATCATTTTTGTTTAATATATCCTGGCAGACCATTAAAGGACCGAAGGTACCACTATCAGTATATGAATAGGGAAAGTACAAGGCCGATGGACTGTTGCTGTTGCTATAGAAGAAAATGAGGCTTTTGAGGTGTCCAAGTTGTCATGCTTGTGTGAGAGTACTATTAGGGTTAGATTGAGAATAGTATTAGTATATTAGTGGGGAAATTATGGTAATTAGTTGGGGGTAAGTTGGATATAAATAAAGGCAGTAGGGAGAGGAGGGGATCATGGGGAATAGTTTAAGGTGAAGAACATGACATAGTTTTGGGAGAAAGATAACCCTCTCTAAAGGCTATTGATATTGTAATTTCTCGTTGATATTGCTATATAATTACATTATCACCTTCTTAAAATAAGGATCCTAACAAATTGGTATCAGAGCAAGTTCGTCCTGAAAAAACCGAGAAAGATGTCACAAAAGAAGTTGGAAGATCGCTGCGAAACAATGGAGAAGGAAGTGTTGGGCCTGAAAGAGATGCTGGTGATGATCAACACACAAGTAAAGGAACAACGATGGGTTTGCGAGGGCACGCAACGTCCTTGAAGATGTTCATAGCTGATATTACAGGCAACAAGACTCCACAACTTGGTGTTAATATGAAAAAGAGTAAATTGTTTTTATTTAACCACACCTTAAGGACAAGGTGTCTTTGAAGGGCAAGTTAGTGGGGCCATTACGGTAATTAGTTAGGGGTAGGTTGAATATAAATAGAAGTAATAGAGAGAGAATGAGGGAATCTTTGGGAATAGTTTAAGGTGAAAAATGGTATAGTTCTTGGGAGTGAGATGACCCTCTCAAAAGGCTAGTAACATTGTAATTTCTTGTAATGACCCTCTCTTAGAAGCAGGGGATTTTGTATGGGGTACTAGCCCTATTCGATTCTACAATTCCTGGCTTAAAGATAAATAATGTGTGCGCCTAATTGAATCAAAGTTGTCGACAGATGCCACTTATGGATGGGCTGGTTTCGTTCTTTATTCAAAACTCAAAAATTTAAAATCCACTCTTAAACAGTGGAGTGAAAAGAAAGTTCAGGATCAGAGGAGGCAGTCAGAGAAGATCACTGCAGAAATTTCCACCTTAGATGCAAAAGAAGAAACTCTCGGCTTATCAGAGGAGAAAGGAGTCTTCGTTCTTTTCTTCAAAATGAGTTACTTGGTATCTTTATTGAGGAAGAACAAGAATTGATTCAGAAATGCAAAATTCAATGGTTGAAAGAAGGAGATGAAAACTCGAGTTTCTTCCATCTGTATCTTGCTGCTCGGAAAAGAAAAATTATGATTACTGAAATAACATACTCTAACGGTTTGGCTTTGTTGAATGAACAGGACATAGAAGGTGCAATCCTTGGTTTTTTCACTCAGCTATATTCTCGAGTCCCCACGCGAAAGTTTTCCATTCGAGGTATCAATTGGCGCCCGATTTCTATGACTCAACAATCTTGGCTGGAAAGGAGTTTTGAAAAGGTGGGGAAAAAAACTGGATAGATGGAAGCGGTTCAACCTATCTCGTGGAGGTAGATTGACTTTGTGTAAATCAGTTTTGGCTAATCTCCCTACTTATTATATGTCCCTTTTTCGTGTGCCAAATGATATTGTCAAGATGATTGAGAAATCAATGAGGGATTTTTTATGGGAAGGTAATTCCAAAGGACCTTTGAAGCATTTGGTCAATTGGAAAGTTACTTCTCTCTTTATGGAAGATGGTGGTCCGGGCATTGGTGGTATTTCAAGGAAGAATGATGCTCTTCTAGCCAAATGGGGCTGGCGTTTTGGTCGTGAATCCATGTCAATTTGGAGACAAGTGGTGGCAAGCATTTATGGAGTTGAGCCTCATGGGTGGTTTACGAATTCAAGGAGAATTGGGGGTTCCTGTGGTCCATGGAGGAAAATTTCTGCACAGTGGAGGAGTGTTGAGGACTGTCTCCTACAAAGTTGGTTGTGGCAATAGGGTCTACTTTTGGAATTCTCGTTGGGCTACTCATAGTCTCCTACAAAGCTTTTCTAGAATGTTCAAGCTTTCTTTATTACCTCATGGCTCTATTGCTGATTTTTGGGACAATGATACTGGTTCATGGAACATTATTCTGAGAAGACCTTTGAAGGAAGATGAGCAACATGAGTTTGCTGGCCTGCTACAGGTGATTAGCTCTTTTTCGATTACTAATGAGGAGGATCAAACAGAATGGAACATCGATCCTACAGGTGTGTTTACTGTAAATTCAGTTTGCAGATTGTATAATTCCTCGGCAACAGTCACTCAGCAACAGACCTCTGCCTCCCTATTCTTTCAGCTTCGAGACGATTTGGGGCAATGTCGTATTCAAAAATCCAGAGCTTTTGGCCTTTGGATTTTGGAGTGGGTGTTATGGCCTTCCACTGGAAGTCGTAAAAGTGTTCTCGTACCTACTGGCTCTAAAGGGGATGGATGACAAGTATTCTGGAAGATGTTAAAAACATTTTCTACAAGGATAATGGAAGCACAAGCTATGCAGATGGTAAGAAACATTCATCCTGTCATTGGGAATACAGTCGAGGAACAGCAGATCCGGGGGCCCTTCAAAGGGAAAGAAAAACTGAATCAGAAGTCGCATTCAAGAACAAAAAGGTCCTTTTTAGAAGTGGTAGCTGGGAAAAAAGAAAATATGAGTGATAGATCTCTTGGCAATTCTCAAAGGTATGTTTATGAGTCCAAAATAGACAAAGTTCATACCTTTTGGGTTCAGAAAGAAACAGAGGTGTTGGAATTAGATTGGAATCGTCTAATGGTAGTCTCCAAGAGTTGTGCACATGATGATTGGTTAGAGATCGCCAGAGCTTAAAAGAAAGTTTCACACTTGATTGTGTGATAAATCCAATAATGGTTGATGAGGGACTATTGAGATTCTCCGGAGATAGTATTTTTAAGCCTTATGAACTCTTCGGAAGATGGAGGAAGATTGGGAATTTCCATCTGACGCTTGAAAAATGGAGTCCTCATTTGCATAATAAGAAAGATTTACCTCTGTATTATTGGACTTATTCAACCTATGAGGCTATTGGAAACACTTTGGTGGTTTGCTGAAAGTCTCTTCGGAAACTCTCAATATGTTGGATGCTTCCGAAGCTTTCATCAAATTTAAATTCAACCATTGTGGTTTTATTCCAGTCACTGTAACCATTGATGATGAGAAGTATGGTTCCTTCAAGGTCAGAGTTTCTGCCAATAAGCCTCCTTTTCCAGTTGATTATTTTGACCCGGTTACAGGCATCGATTCTCTTTCCAATCCTCTGGATGTTGAACGTTTTTGGAAAATATTGGAAGATGAACAGTCATATATTTCAGAGACGGCTTTGGAAGATGAACAGACAGATTCTGCAAAGCTCGTCTTGGAAGTTAAAGGGTCGCAAGCGGAAGACACAAATTCAATTAATGAATTTGAAACGGAAAACGAGGCGCCAGATTTCTGTTCTCGATCATACAGCTGGAGTTTTAATTGCTGAAGGTGAAAAGTTGGCAGCTATCGAGAAGAATAATGAATTAATCCTGGAACCGTCGCTCGACCTTCCAAATAAGATTAGAGAGAACTCTACTTCCAATAGAAAATATTCATATAGTTACAAAGGAGGCTGGTACCTTTGGAGAGAGAATAGAGCAAGGTGATGTGGCAAATAATATTTTGATCGGGACAGATTTGAATTCCTTTGAAAATCCAAAGGATGTTAATAGCTACGATACTCTTGGGATATATCCTCTGATATACGAAAAGGCAAAAGATTCAGAAGAAATCGTTGGGAATGCAAAATGACCATCCCTTCCCTTGCCCCCATCGAGAAATAGAACTGACTAATCCCTTGCGATTACGGGTTGGATGTCTAATTGTCCAGGCGGTAATGATAGTATCTTGTACCTGAACCGGTGACTCACTTTTTCTAAGTAATGGGGAAGGGGACCAAAACATGCCACTGAAAGACTTTACTGAGACAAAGATGGGCTGTCAAGAACGTAGAGGAGGTAGGATGGGTAGTTGGTCAGATCTAGTATGGATCGTACATGGACGGTAGTTGGAGTCGGCGGCTCTCTTAGGGTTCCCTCATCTGGGATCCCTGGGGAAGAGGATCAAGTTGGCCCTTGCGAACAGCTTGATGCACTATCTCCCTTCAACCCTTTGAGCGAAATGCGGCAAAAGGAAGGAAAATCCATGGACCGACCCCATCGTCTCCACCCCGTAGGAACTACGAGATCACCCCAAGGATGCCTTCGGTATCCAGGGGTCGCGGACCGACCATAGAACCCCCGCCCCCCCCCCCCCCACGGGATTAGGAATGCGAAGTTAATTTTGATTAAGGAAAAGTCGACTGCAAAAGAGGATTTAAAATCAGATTTATTATCCATGGGTAATTTGAAAAGCCCCATTTATGAGAAGATTCAGGTCTTTAACGACCTCAACCAAGTGGCCCCACTTTCTTGTCCAGCAGATTTTGGGAAATCCAAACGACTTATGCAACCACTGCCCTTTCATTATGTTCGACGCACTTCCAAAACTAACACTGCCATAGCTATCAAGGGCGATAAATCAAGGGACTCAATTAAAGCAAATTTATTGGAAGCTTTTAATGAAGAAAGAGGAATGCCTAACGGTTCATCTCCATCATTACAGAAAAACAGTAAAGTACTCCATCAGTCTCTTTCCTATGGTTTGATTCATTCCACCAAAGATGTCTTAGCAGTCAGTTCTACGCCCCTTACCTTTTCTGATGAAGAAGATGACTATGTGATTAGTGTAAGCAGTTTAGACTCTCCCGCTGCCTTAGAAAGTTCTACTCATTTGGAGGATCTTTCACCGTTGATTGAAGATGTTCGCAAGTTATTTGTTGACAAAGAACCAGTAGGCGACATTCCTCCGTTTTTTAAAGAGGTTGGCATACCTCTGGTCTCCATTAACCCTTCCTCGTGAAAATCCTTTCTTGGAATGTCAGGGCCTGAATAATCAAAAGAAACAATTGAAGATCAAACGTTTCATTCAAAACCATTGTCCTGAGGTGGTTCTTTTGCAAGAAACAAAGCTGCAGCAAGATGATAACATGCTCATTAAATCCTTATGGAGTTCAAAAGATATTGGCTGGTCAAGCATCACCTCCTTCGGAAAATCTGGAGGAATCCTTATCTTATGGGACGAGACCAAAATTAGAGATAAAGAAGTTCTCAAAGGGGGGTACTCCTTAACAATCTTGATTTCCAATGTTATTGATATATGGATAACAAATGTTTATGGTCCAACAGACTATCGGGAAAGAAAACATCTTTGGTCTGAAGTTCGCGATTTATCCTATTATTGCGACAATGCTTGGTGCCTTGGAGGTGATTTCAACATCACTAGGTGGTCCTCAGAAAGATCTTCAGGAGGAAGAATTACTAGAGGCATGAAAAACCTCAACAGCATCATTGAGGAGCTAGATCTCTTAGAGATCCCCTTGTCAAAAATGGGCGAGGACTCCAATTGCTCTTTGTTAGACCGTTTTCTAGTATCCAGGGCATGGAATACTCTTTTCATCAACTCAAGAGCCTTTAGAGCAGAAAGAATTACTTCTGATCATTTTCTGGTATTCTTGGAGGCAGCGAATTTCTCGTGGGGTCCTAGTCCTTTTCGTTTTTTCAATTCTTGGTTGTGTGACAAAGATTGTATCAGGTTAATTGAATCTCAGCTTGCAGTCAACACCTCGTACGGTTGGGCCGGTTTCAGCTTAGCTTCCAAGCTCAGAAATCTTAAAACACCCCTCAAACAGTGGTATGTGCAACAAGAGAAACTGAAAAAGGCAAGTGAAAGGAAGATTATTGAAGACATTCTTGCTATTGACCATTTAGAAGAATCTGTTGGCATTTCAGCAGCAGATAGGGAGAGGAGATGTTCTCTAAAGGCTGATCTTTTAAACCTGTATATAGTAGAGGAAAGGAATCTGATCCAAAAAAGCAAACTTCATTGGTTAAAAGAAGGTGATGAAAATACTGGTTTCTTTCACAGATATTTGGCAGCCAGGAAATGAAAGTCCATGATTTCAGAATTAGTAGATGAAAGAAGCTCCTCCTTAGTCACGCAAGAAGAGATTGAAACAGAAATTATCAACTTCTTTGATAAGTTGTTTACTAAAGAACAGACCACAAGATTTTCACCAAGAAACATTGACTGGAGGCCTATTTCCAACCAAGATCGTTTGTGGTTGGAAAGGCCTATTTCCCTTTCTTTTATTGTTAATAATTGGGATGTTTTTATTTGGCCTTCTAATTTTGTTGTTTAGATTCTGTATTTTTGTTTTTACGTTTCTTTTTCACTCTTTCGAGAGTTTGTATCCTTGCATAATTATTGTTCCTTTTCATTTCATCAATGAAAAGTTCGTATTTTGTTAAAACAAAAAAAAGAAATATATTTACAAGGACTGAGACTACTATTTTTTACCCTAGGATTGCAACAACAGCCTGACCAAATCAATCATAAACTCGTACGAAGTCTTGGAATGTTGGAACTTGAACAATGAATAAATAAGATAGGAAAAAAGTTAGAGAACACAAAACATAGGAATGCAGTTCATATATGGCAACCAAGTCGTTCAACAATCTTCAGTTGCTATAAGAAGTGCTTCTTAATCTGACCATGATCATGGAACAATGAATAAATAAGAGCAACAATAAATGAAATTAAACCCAAACACTATCAGGCCTATCACTATTAAAGTCAGAATAATTTCCATGCTTGTGAAAGACAAATATAACAGTGCTAAAATAGAATCACCTGGTTAACACGCCCCTTCCGGAGTACTTCAGGAGATAGCTTGACATATTTAAGAAAGGCTGCAGCATGGCCTCGCCACCAGTTATCACCATGGAGTATGGGTCGCCTGTAGCAGATAATTTTTTTTGGATAAGATAAAGTGAAACATGGCAGATAAATTTAATACGGAGAAATGAGAAATGGAGAAGAAAATGTTAAAAGATGAAAGAGAAACATATGTACTCAGAATATCTTAAACCATAGAATAATACATTTACATTACACATTCCTTTTAGCAAAATTCTAGTTCAAAAATTCTAGATAAAGGAACTACTTGTTACGAGTCCATGGAGTCAACATCCCTTGCCGATAGAGCCATACACAAGGAAATGAGCAAGGGTTTCTTCCAAAATCAAGCAGTGGCCCCTACACAACATGGCTTAGATGTAATTTTCTCATTACAAAAAAACCTTATAAAAAAATCAATTGATATACCGTGTAAGCAGCTTCAGCAAATTTATGAAGGACAGCAGCATCCCGAATTTTATCTATAGGAGCCTCCATTAGCTCTTCCGAAGATTGTGTTGATTGGCCATGCCTTTGCAATAAAGCAAGACCTAAAGCAACATATTTTAGTGTTATTAAATATTTTTTAATAAGAAACAAACTGTGAAAAGGAAAATAATGCTAGAGGACACAAACTCCCAAAGGAGCGAAAAAGAACAGGAAAAAACAGTCAAATGAAGAAAAAAAATCAAAATGATATTAGAGAAATAAAACAATGATGAACAAAACATCTAAATGAGAACATAGGATTTAAACAAGAGAATCTTCAATCAAAGGAGAAAGGTTCTGATCTGCTCCCTCCAAACTTTTGGTACCAGAAGTCTATCCATTGTCTAGAGAGGCAGCTTCCCCCATAAAAAGAAATTTCTTCAAGCTTTCGAAATCCAACAATCCAGCCAAGCAGAAACCCTCGCACTTAGGGTCTTTTATTTTTAAAAGAAATCAAATGCATGCACCGCAAAAATCAGAATGTATGAGATTTTTTTTCTTTTTTTGGAAAGAATCTCAACAGTCATATTTCCACCAATTCTTTCCCTCCCACGTCCTTTCTTCTTCTATTCCTTCGCATGCACAAAAAAAGCCCAAAAGTCGTATGCCTCTACCCTTCATCTGCTATCTTTCCCCCTCTGTATCTTTTCCTCTCTTTGCAATTTCTCCAGCCACAGTCTTGCTTGCTTCCCGTCTGCAATTTTTTCTCCAACTCACAGTAAGCTCTCTCTCTCTCTCTCTTCTTTGATTTCTATTCCTCCGACACTATTTTCTATTCTGTTCTTTTTTCTATTGATTACAATTTTACATAGATTTTTAACGAATCCAAGAGTTATAATGTTTTTGAATCTTATTTGACTTTTATATGTTTTATGTGTGTGTGTATATATATATATATATTTTTTTTATCTATTTTTATATATAGTGCACCTCGTGAAAAAAAAATCCTTTTTTTTTGCGCGTCGCACTTAAGCTGTAAATATCTATTGGGCTTTAGTGCGTCTCAAACTTTTAAAAACACTGGGTACAGCTCGAGGAGCACCATCGCTACTGTATAATTTTTCAAAAAAAACCCAAGATTTCTTGTTTAATTTCTGCATGATTTGCAAGAACAACCCCAAATTCATTATGAAGCTCTGAAATAGGAGTCTTCCCTTTTCTAGCCGCCAAGATTCTATGAAAGAACCTTGAATTCTCATCACCTTCTTTCAGCCATCTAAGCTTGCACTTCTTAATCAGATTTCTCAAAAGCTACAGTGATTATCCGTCTTCTTCTTTCTCCAGTGAGGGGCCAAATGATCATTTCAAACTGTAACCTTGAGACATAGTAAAAGTTTTTAGTCTTACAGATACTAAACTCACTTCTGGTCATGTTCGAAAAAGGAGTTCAGATTGGTAGCTATAACATATCCACAAGTTGTTCTTCAAACCAGGCCAGCAGTTGCAACTTCATGGGCATACCACACGTCTTCCACATAAACCAGTCATCTCCAAACCATAAAAAGAATGCGAATTTTCCACACTGCAACTATTAATTTCCATGATAAAACAAAAATAAAAGAACTAAAGACGGAGGCTAAAACCACACAAACACAAATCTGAAAGGTGGCTAAGGAAGCAAAACTAGAGATGAAAGAAGAGAGAAAGGAGGGAGGGGGAGGTGAGAGAACAGAGCATTTTTTTTTTAACAAGAAACGAACTTTTCATTGATGAAATGAAAAGGAACAAAAATTGTTCAAGGAAACAAACTCTCGAAAGAGTGAAAAAGAAACAGAAAAGAAACATAAAGACCAAATAAAGACATCCCAATTGTTACAAATAAGAGAAAGAGAATATTGTGAGAATGGCTCAGAAAGAGAACACCAACGAGATGCTTTGAGCTTGGCGGATGAGAGACAATCAAGTAGAGATCGTCTTTTGCTCTTGAAGATCCTTGAATTCCTTTCAAACCAGATTTCTGAGAGAAAACTCTTCACCACATTAATCCATAAAAATCTTGCCGACGGTGACAAATGTGTGATTCCACTTAGCAATTGAGTTAGATTTGCTTCAGCCTTCAAATCAAAAACCCAACTAATCTTGAACTGATAAAAAGAGAAATCCACCCTTGAGTGCAATAAGAGCAAAGAAAGAACAGATGGTCAATATCTTCCCCACTTGATTCACAAAGAACACAATAAGAAGGGAGTAATGAAGCTGTGGGAAGTTTCTTTTGAAGCACATCAGCAGTATCTAACTTCCTTTTGAGCATAATCCAAGAGAAGATATGACTTTCCTTGGGCTTTTAGACTTCCATAAGGCTGTAAATAATTCCTTAGGCATCAAAGAGGAATTATGTAATCTGCAAACTGAATTTACAGTGAACACCCCTGTAGGATCAATGTTCCATACTCTTTGGTCTTCCACATTAGTAATCGAAAAGGAGCTGATCACATGTAACAGACCAGCAAACTCTTGTAGCTCATCTTCCTTCAAAGGCCTTCTCAAAATAATATTCCATGAACCAGTGGCCATATCCCAAAAATCTGCAACAGAACCATGAGGTGATAAGGAAAGCTTAAACAATCTGGAAAAATTTTCCTTTAATGGACTATGAGTAGTCCATCGAGAATGCCAAAAATAAACCCTACTGCCACAGCCAACTTTGTAGGAGACGAAGGCCTCAATACTCCTCCATTGTGCAGAAATTTTCCTCCATGGACCACGGGAACCCCCAATACTCCTTGAATTCGTAAACCACCCATGAGGCTCAACTCCATAAATGCTTGCCACCACTTGACTCCAAATTGACGTGGTCACAACCAAACCGCCAGCCCCATTTTTCTAAAAGAGCATCATTTTTCCTTGAGATACCACCAATGCCCAGGCCACCATCTTCCAAGCAAAGAGAGGTAATTTTCCAATTGACCAAAGAAATTACCATTTTGAGTCTCTCTGCTAGTACTTTTGCCAACACCTTGTATATTGAAGTAGAAAGGCTTATTGGTCTAAAATTTTTGGTCCTAAGAACGTTCTTTTTTTTTTTGAACAAGATACGAACTTTTCATTGATAAATGAAAATGAACAAAATTGTTTAAAGATACAAACTCCCATAGGAGTGAAGATACAGGAAATAAATAAAAGTAAGTATTAGAAGAAATAAAAACCATAAACTTAAAGAAACCTCCTTAAAGGGGAGTTATAAGAGCCTCCCAATTCGTACAAAGCATATTAGGAGAATAAGAAGAGAAGAGATCGGAACGAACACACCATTGGGAGGCTTTGAATTTGGCGATTGAGAAACACTCCATAGGAGATCGATTCTTGCCTTCAAATATTTGTTGATTTCTCTCAAACCACAATTCGGAAAGAAGAGCTTTTATTCCAAAAGCCCAAAGCATATTAGTTTTAGAGCTTGCTTGCAGCCCACTGAAAAGCTGAAAAATGATTTGAGGCACCTCCAGATCCCACACCCATGAAACTTCAAACATATATAGGAATTTTTTCCAACGGACCACTGCATAGCTACATGAGAAGAAGACATGCCTTTGGGTTTCCCCACTTGCTTTGCACAGTAAACAACATGATGGCTGCATCAAAGAATAAAGATGTCTCTGAAGTGTTAACTTTGCCCATTAGAAGAATCCAAACCATGAAATTAACTCTCTTTGGACAAAAAGGGTTCCATAGAATAGGTAGTACTTCCTTAGGAAAATTAGAAACCGAATGCCGGAATTTGCTCAACGATCGAACTGAAAATAAATCCGAAGCTTTTAAACTCCATACTCGATGATCTTCTGAATCAGTGATGGAGGTTGAAGAAAGCAAGGATAAAAGATTTGCCAATTCAATAACTTCATTATCCTTCAATGATCGCCTAGTTGGCAGCCTCCAAGAATAACCAGTGTTATCCCAAGCATCCGCAATTAATACCTCTAATGGAAAACTTTCGTGTGGGGATTCTAGAATAGAGCTGAGTGAAATAGCCCAAGATTGCACCTTCTATGTCCTGTTCATTTAGTAGAGCCAAACCATTAGAGTCTGTAATTTCAGTAATCATAATTTTCCTTTTCCGAGCAGCGAGATACCGGTGGAAGAAACTCAAATTTTCATCACCTCAACCATTGAACTTTGCATTTCTGAATTAGTACTCGTTCTTCCTCAATAAAGATATTAAGTAATTCATTTTGAAGGGAAGAACGAAGACTTCTTTCCTCCTCCAATAGACCAAGAGCTTCTTCTTTTGCATCTAATGTGGCAATCTCTGCAGTGATCTTCTCTTACTGCCTCCTCTGATCTCGAACTTTCTTTTCGCTCCACTGTTTGAGAGTGGATTTTAAATTTCTGAGTTTTGAATGAATAACATAACCTACCCATCCATAAGTGGTATATGTTGATAACTTGGACTCAATTAGGTGCACACATTCTTTATCTTTGAGCCAGGAATTGTAGAACCGAAAAGGGCTAGGACCCCATACAAAATCCCCGGCTTCTAAGAAAATTGGAAAATGATCAGAGGTAATCAGCTCGGCTCTTGAAGATCTTGAGTGTGAAAAAGCTCGTCCCAACCTTTAGTGATAAGGAATCTATCCAACAAAGAATGAATTGAATCATTTCCAGGTTTTAACCAAGTAAACTTTCAGAGGAACCTCCAATAAGTCCAATGATTCAATTGTGGAGTTGAACTTTTTCATAGCCTTTTGAAGAACGTTCTGATGTCCACCGAATAACGTTAAAGTCACCACCAAATGGTGACCAGGCTTCCAGACTTACCGTATGAATTAAGCACGGCCCACCCAACGTCTCTTGAACTCCATAAGGATTTAATAATGGTTCGATCCATTATTTGAATTTTCGATTCTTGTATAAAGATCACGTCCGGACAATGTTTCTTCACAAAATTCTTTACCTTTAGTCTTTTTTCTGCCTTGCATAAACCTCTTATATTCCAAGAGAGGATCTTTATTATTCTTCAGATAAAGGTATCAATGTGATACCAGCTTCTTTGAATAATGAAGGAACCGGTTGGTCTTCTGTAGACAAATTATCAAAGAGAGATTGAAAATCTTCCATAAAAGAATCTTCACCCAAGACTTCATTGGAGATATCAAGAGAATTTGAGATGTAGGATGAAGCATAACTGCTGATACTAATTTCAGAATTGCTGCCGTCATCCATATTATTCTGGTTTGAGAATCGAGACACCCCTTCATTGGTGGAATTGATTACTCCTTTAACCAACCGATGAGACATCTGCAGAGAATTGATGGTTGTTGGGTTAAACTCCCTTTCCTCATTAAATGCACTCAACAAATTAATTGTTGGTTCATCCTTTAAATTAATCCTTTGAAACTCCTTAGAATTCCTTTGTGTATAAAAAACAGGTAACGGAGAGATACGCCCGTTATATCGCTTGGATTCCAACGGACAGGATTGCCCTTTGAGGCTCCTTCCTTCCAGTGAAATAATTTTTTGTGAATAATTGCTATTATTCATAATCTCAAGATCCTCTACCTTTTCAGACTCTCGCAGGAAAATCCCAAGATTTTCCTAGCTGTGAACTATCTTCAGATTTTCAGAAGAATTCAAATTTGCCTTGATTAAATCGTCCTCTGCCACCTCACCCTGCTCCAATCTCTCTCCGTAATCTGATGGAGATACCGAGGTTTCTCTTTCCTTATTTGAAAGATCAACCGTCGCTCATTTATGTGATTAGTAATTGCCTTACTAATTTCAAGAGAATTCAAATTGAAACTGCCCATCACCTTTTCTTGCTCTAATCTCTCTCTGCATTTATCATCGTTGAGATTAACTAAGAGCCATTCGATATTCTCTCCCTCCTTATTCTGAATATCAATCGTCGGTTCTTTAAGAATCTTGGCGTTCTCCCCAGATAAAACTGCCTTTTCATTTTCGTCGTTTAATTCCCCAACGTTTGACGCTTCAATTTCTGTTTCAACTACCGAATTTAATATTGCTTCTTCCTCCTGCGTCTGTTCATCTTCCAAATCGGTTTCTATAGTATCTGAATTTTCATCTACTAGAATCCTTCGAAATCTATTAACATCTAAAGGATTTGAGAGTAGATCCATGTCAATATTTGGATCGGATGAAGCGGCTGAGTATGGAAGATTGTTAGCAGAAATTCAAGCCTCAAAAGATCCATATTTTTCATCAGTAATCTTCACGATGGCCGGAATAAAGCCACAGAAATTAGGTTCAACCTTGATGAAGGCTTCAGAGGCTTCCAACATGTTAAGAGTCTTCGTAGAAATTTTCAACAAACCACCAAGTTGTGCTCCAATCGCTTCAAAAGTTGAACGAGTCCAATAATATAGTGGTAAGTCCTTAATAGTTAACCAACCACCATATCCATGAATGAATTCCTTCCTGTTATGCAAATAAGGACTCCATTTTTCTAATTTCAAATGAAAGTTCCCAATCTTCCTCCATCTTCCATTAAGTTCAGAAGACTTGAGAATCCTATCACCGTTAAATTTTAGAAGTCCTTTTATCAGCCATGATTGGATTAATCACACAATGAAGTGTGAATCTTTCTTTTAAGGCATTAGCAATCGCAATCCAATCGTCCTATTCCAATCTAATTCTAACACCTCTGTTTCTTTCTGAAACCAGTAAGTTTGAACTTTGTCTGCTTTGGTTTTCATTTTGTTTGCTGCCGACCTTTGTATGATGCCTATGGTGCTAGCATCTATTTTCCTTTTTTCCCAGCTACTACCTCTGCATAAGATCTTTCATTCTGGACAGATATTCTTCTCTTTGGGAGGACCCCTACTTTTCTTTTCTTCGTCAAAGTTCATAATCGGGTGAGCTCTTCTTACCTTCTGCATTGCTTGTGCTTCCGTTAATCTAACAGAAAAAGTTTTCAACATCCTCCAAAGTACTTGCCATCCATCCCTCTTGGAGCCAACGGGGATAAGAATGCTCTTGCGACCTCCTGTAGAAGGCCATACCACCCACTCGAGAATCCATAGACCATTAACACAAAATTTTTGAATTCGACATTGCCCAAGATCGTCATGAAGCTGAAAAAATAAGGAAGCATGGATCTCTTGCTGAGTAACTTCTTTCATATGGTTTTCAAACCAAAGTAATTGTGAAGAATGCAAAGTCATCAAAGCTTTTCTTGATACGTCCTCTAGCATAAACATATCATTTTCGAGCCAAATGCAGAAAAAAGAACCATCGATGCAACAACTACTTGCTTCCATCGTGGATTGAAACCGGATGATCTCTTAAAATGATGCTAAGAGTAAGCTAGGGCAGG
This sequence comes from Momordica charantia, assembly GCF_013281855.1. NCBI lineage: Eukaryota > Viridiplantae > Streptophyta > Magnoliopsida > Cucurbitales > Cucurbitaceae > Momordica > Momordica charantia. The sequence goes on along the minus strand of NW_028275165.1, from coordinate 2,454,340 downwards.
CTAAGATGGAAACTTTCACCAAAGAAGAAACCGAAAGGAGGAGGAGAGAGAACAGAGCATTTTTTACCAAGCTCTTCCTATCCTGCAGGAGCAATACAAATATATTGGAAGATAAAGAACAATCAACCCGAGAGCCATCGTTGAACAGCATTCAGAACAACAGAGCATTTTTTACCAACCTCTTTTAGAAAATTTTAGTTTTCTCTCTTTCTTTTCTTTTCCCTTCAAGATTTACTCCTTACAAAGTTTGTATATTTGAACAATTTTGTTCCTTTTTATTTATCAATGAAAAGTTCGTAGCTTGTAAAAAAAAAAAAGAATGCATATCTATTTAAAAGATCCAAATATGTAACAAATGACATATAGCAAATGCAAATGACATAAAGACTATTAAAAGATTGTGCAGAATTTCAACTAAACCTGCCAAAAATTCCAAATGCCCAGTGCCAGATGAACGATAAGCAACAAGATCACCCAATAATTGTGCCACCGAGGAGACCTCGTCTTCTTCCATGACGCTCCTAAAACATAATGCCAGTATAGGAAAATTAGAAAGAGTAACACAAATATAGAGCATATACGTATTAAAAAAAAGAAAAAGAAAAAAGACATACAAGTATTTGGAACGTCCCAAACAGCATAATGCCTCACGAATTCCATAATCAAATATCTCACTATAATGTGCCTTCCATGCATGATCTTGAGTTTCATAAAATGACCTCCACCTTAGAACATCCATACCAGTGAAACACTGAACCAGTGCAACAAAGCACACCAAGATTGTAAATAAAACCAGTAACTTTCGTCTCCACCATCTATCATTTGAAGCCACCCCTGCATGTATCACATGTGTACAACAGAATTTCAAAGTCTTAAACACTCGTGCACAAGCACACAAAAAATTAATCTACAGAAAAAGTTAACCATTTCCTTTTTCAATTAATCTAAGGAAAAGCAGATTTATCAAAGTACCCTTGGTAAGGTTGGAAATGGAAGTTCTACCATGTTCTAAAAAGACTATGGATTGGGCAAAGATCCTTTTGTCTTGCTTTCCCTCTACTGTTTGCGCTATCAGACTCAAAAGAAGCATCTATAGCAGATTTATTACGGGACCACCAAAACAATACTTTGCTATATGTTTTCTTAGGAATTAAAAGGAAGAGGAAATCAGGGAATGAGCTGCTTTGATCTCTCTTATTTCATCAGCTCACCTTTTCGACCAAACTGATTCGTGGGTGTGGAACCTTGAAGAAAAAGGAGATTCTCTCTTCAAGATCCTTGATTAATAGTTTTACATGGTAGATGTTGGTTTTATGTATTTTAGTAAATATTTATTAATTATCTTTTCTCTTGTATTATCTATAATGAGTAGATAATTGTTGGTTTATTATTTGTAAATATTAGTTGTAATATTAATTGTTATTTTCTTTTAGGTATTAGGCCTCTCTACTATATAAGAAGTTATGTAATTCTTCCCAATATACTATTTTAGAATATAATATTTTATTCCTTAAAACCAAGTTAGTTGGCATCAGAGTCAAAATAAACCCTAATATCCTAGTCACCATCCCTACCTTTAAACCCTAGCCGCCGTCATTACCGTTGCCGGAACCCTAGCCGTTGTTATCCAAGAACGGCGCATCCTACTTCCAGCACGTAGGTCACTATTCCGGCATTCGTCCTCTTCGGCAGTAGTGTCGTTCGAGTTCGTCGTTCAAGGGGGATCTTCACGGGTTTGTCGCGGATTTTCTGGGCTTGGTATGTCGACGTCGTGTGTTGTTCGCCGTCGAGATCTGTTGCCGTTTGCTACTGTTCGAGCCTCGCGCCCATTTTACGCCACCGTCCGCTGCTGTCCAAGCCGCAGCCGTCCGCTGCTGTCCGAGCCATCGCCGTCCGCTGCTGTCCGAGCCGTCGCCATCCATTGCTATTTCGCAGATCTGATTTTGTGATCGTGGGCTATTCTACAAAACCTACATCGGTTGGCTTTGTCCAGTTTGGTTGGCTCGACCCGGTTCATCTGGTTCAGCCGGTTCGGTTCGGTTTTGTTTGCTCGGTTCGGTTGGGTTTTCCCTTGTTATCTGCTTATATCCTCTCAAATATCAATTTGTGCTGTGTTCTGATTTGACTCATTTTGACCTTTGTTGTTGAAGAAATTGTTGAAATGACCCCAAGTCTAGCGGAATATGAGGGTGACCGGGAGCAAGTTTGTACTAATAGTGTTGACTCAAATCCAGTTAGTAGAGAGCATCGATCACAATGGCTAGAGTCCAATTTGGTATTTGGTAATCTTTGTATTTCCCTGGGGCAAACAAGCTCATCTCCGTGGATTATTGATTTCGGAGCCTCTGACCATATGACTAGCTCTTCTAAATTATTTGAATCATATTCTCCAACATATTGCAATGAAAAAATTAGGATTGCCGATGACAGTTTCTCTTCTATTACAGGCAAGGGAACCATTAAATTAACCGAAAATATTACTCTTCAATCAGTCCTGCATGTCCCTTAATTAGCTTGCAATCTTTTATCAGTTAGTAAACTCTTTAAAGATTCTAACTGTCTTGTTACTTTCTATGCCTCTCACTGAGTTTTTCAGGACCAGACCTTGGAAAAGACGTTTGGATGTGCTAGAATGTTGGATGGCTTCTGCTACTTTGATGAGCCTTCTGGCGGTACTAAAATAACTCAGAGTTTTAGTAGTAACAGTTCTCTCTCTGTTAAAGAACAAATTATGCTTTGACATTTTAGACTAGGACATCCCAGTTTCTTTTATCTCAAATACATATTTCCAAATTTGTTTAAAGGAGTTGATTGTTCTCAATTTCATAGTGAAAATTGCATTTTTGCAAAACATCATCGATCCACATATTTGCCAAAACCTTACAAGTCCTCCAAACCGTTCTACATAATTCATAGTGATGTTTGGGGTCCTTCTAAAGTTTTAACTCATAGTGGTAGACGATGGTTTGTAACTTTCATTGATGATCATACTCGATTGTCTTGGTTTATTTATTGACAAACAAATCCGATATGAAGGATGTTTTCCAATGTTTTTACAATATGATTGAAACTCAATTTCAAACCAAAATCAGTATCTTGCATTCTGACAATGGAACTGAATATTTCAATGAACATTTGAGTGAGTTTTTAAAAAATAAAGGTATTGTTCATCATTCCACTTGTCGGGATACTCCTCAACAAAATGGTATTGCTGAACGGAAAAGTAGGCATTTACTGGAGGTTGCTCGGGCCATAATGTTTTCTATGAATGTCCCGAAGTATTTATGGGGAGAAGCAGTTCTCACAGCTGCCTACCTAATAAATCGCATGCCTACTAAAATTTTGAAGTTTAAAACTCTTCTTGATGTTTTGAAATAAAATTTTCCGACAACTCGTTTGAACTCTGATTTACCCCTCAAAGTTTTTTGGTGTACCACGTATGTGCATATTCCTAGTCCGTTTCGATCAAAATTAGATCATAGGGCTATTAAATGCATTTTCTTGGGCTATGATTTTAGGAAAAAATGGTATAAATGTTTCGATCCTCAAACAAAAAAATTACATATGAGTATGGATGTGTCCTTTTTGGAAAATCAACCTTTTTTTACCCAAAATTATCTTCAGGGGGGAAAACTAAATTTAGAGGATGATAAAGATGATAATTTCTGGGATATAACTGTCCCTCTTCCCAATGTTATAAGTCCTAACTTTACTAGTCCTTCAATGCCAAGTGTAGAAAATTCTCATTCAGGTGGAGAATTACTACGAAATGATCAAATTGATCAAAATTATGAGTTTAAGGTTTATACTAGAAGAAGGCCAATTCAAACAAATGAGGACCAGATAGCAGACTCATCACATACCCAATCTGAAACTCCGAGGAATGATTCTGAAACTCCAGGTAATCAATCTTCCATCCTTATTACTCCAAATATTGAAAATCTCTCATCTGTTGTTTCTGATCTAGATGTTCCTATAGCCTTAAGAAAAGGAACTCGAACTTGCACCAAATATCCTCTTGCAAACTATATTTCCTATGAAAAGCTGTCAAGTAGTCATAAAGCCTTTACGTCTAGGATAACTCACTTGTTTATTCCAAGGAACATACAAGAAGCCCTAAATGATCCAAATTGGAAACTAGCTGTTATGGAGGAGATGAATGCTCTTAAACAGAATTGTACATGGGAGATAGTAGATTTGCCAAGAGATAAGAAAACTGTGGGGTGTAAATGAGTTTTTACAATCAAGTGTAATGTTGATGGTAGTGTTGAAAGGTACAAAGCTAGACTAGTTGCAAAGGGATTTACTCAAACCTATGAGATTGATTATTAGGAAACTTTTGCTCCTGTTGCTAAAATCAACTCCATTAGAATACTTTTATCCCTAGCTGCAAATTTAGATTGGGCCCTTCACCAACTCGATGTAAAAAATGCATTTCTAAATGGAGATCTTGAAGAAGAGGTATTTATGAGTTTACCACTAGGTTTTGAAACTAATCTTGGGAAGGACAAAGTATGTCAGTTAAAGAAATCTCTATATGGAATCAAACAATCTCCAAGAGCATGGTTTGAAAGATTTGGTAAAGTAGTCACGAGCTATGGATTTCTTCAGAGTCAAGCTGATCATACCATCTTTTATAAACGTTCTGAAAAGAATAAAACTGCAATTTTAATTGTCTACGTAGATGATATTATTCTTACAAGTGATGATGAAGTAGAATTGGCCACCTTAAAGAAAAGGCTTACAAGTGAATTTCAAATCAAGGACCTAGGAACGTTGAAGTATTTCCTAGGAATGGAGTTTGCAAGATCTAAGAAAGGTATCTTTGTTAATCAAAGAAAATATATTCTTGATTTACTTGGAGAAACAGGTTTACTCGAATGCAAGGTAGCTGAAACTCCTATTGAACCTAATTTGAAATTGGAAGCTGCAAAAAAAGAAGAAGTAAAGGATAAGGAACGATATTAAAGCCTTGTGGGAAAACTCATTTACTTGTCCCACACACGTCCAGATATTACTTTTGCAGTGAGCATGGTAAGCCAATTTATGTACTCACCAGGATCAGTTCACTTTGAAGCTGCCTACAGAATTTTAAGATATTTGAAGGGAACTCCAGGTAAAGGTATATTATTCAAAAAACACAATCATTTAAAGGTTGAAGTTTATACTGATGCTGATTAGGCAGGAAGTATAATAGATAGAAGATCTACTTCTGGTTTTTGTTCGTTTGTTGGAGGTAACTTAGTTACTTGGCGAAGTAAAAAATAGAATATAGTGGCCAGAAGCAGTGCTGAAGTAGAATTTAGGGCTCTAGCCCATGGTATTTGTGAAGGGATTTGGATAAAAAAACTACTTGAAGAACTGAGAGTCTTTCATAAGGCAACCATACAAGTTTACTGCGACAACAAGGCTGTCATCTCCATAGCCCACAATTCAATTCAACACGATAGAACTAAGCATATTGAAATTGGCAAACATTTTATAAAGGAAAAAATTGACACGGGCGTGATATGCATTCCTTATCTCCCAACAATAGAGCAAACTGCTAATGTGTTAACAAAAGGACTACCAAAAGTACAATTTGACACGATGATTGACAAGCTGGCAATGGAAGATATTTTTAAACCAGCTTGAGGGGGAGTGTTGGTTTATTATTTGTAAATATTAGTTATAAATTAGTTGTAATATTAATTGTTATTTCCTTTTAGGTATTAAGTCTCTCTTCTATGTAAGAAGGCTATGTAATTCTTCTCAATATACTATTTTGGAATATAATATTTTATTCCTTAAAACCAAGTATAATTGTATTTTAGAGATGTGTCTCACCTCTATAGCAACCTAGTATTTTTACCTTTGAATATGAGAAATAATTTAATATTGTAGGGATCAGAAGATGGCTGGAAAATGTTGGGGAAACTAACCTTTAAAGGAGAGTTCGCAACCCAAAGATGATTCCAAAAAGAAATCCACTGACCAGAACCAAGTTTGAAAGAAGAAGAGAGTTTTGCCTTCTTCCAAATTTCCAATGCTTAGCAATATTCATCCAAGGACATCTGAGACAACCATATTCACCTTTTCTGCTGTAAACCAACCAAAGTTACCTGAGTCGTATACTTTCCCCAACTTGGCACAATGAAAGGGGTTCTAAGCCAAATCGCCAAATTCATTTGGCTAATAAGGCGCTGTTTTTCTTGGAAAGACCACCAACTCCCAAGCCACCATCTTCTACATGCTTAGAAGTAATATTCCAGTGGACTGATATTTCAGAGGCCCTTGTTAGTTACCTTCTCATAAGAAAATTCTCGTTCTTTTCAATTTGTTACAAAACCCCAAGGGCATGTGAAACAAAGAAAGATAGTGTTAGAGTATAGATATTAGTATATTTTATATTCTTGTATTAAAATTAATTTGTCTCTTACCTTCTCCTTATAGGATTAGATCAACCTTGTATATTTGTCTATATATATAGACTTTAATAATGAGAATACATCACATTGTATTCTCTCCGACCTTAGTCTCTACAGATAGTATAAAGGAACGTTGGATAACCCGAATTGCACAAAGTTAATCTTCCACCCCTAGAAAGTTGGAAACACTTCCATCTACCCAGCTTTTTTTATATTCTTTCAAGAACCGGGTGCCAAAAGTCGAGATTTAGGGTTGCCACCTAAGGGCAAGCCTAAATACAAAAAGGTAAGATTCGACCTTACAATTGAGAAAAGAAGCACCCTGTTGTAATCTTTGATCTTGAATATTGATATCACATAAGGCTTAACTTATTCCAATTAACATCTAGGCCGAATAACATTTTTTTTTTTAATAAGAAACAAACTTTTCATTTTTATGAAAAGAAAAAGACTAAAATATTCAAGGATACAAGCTTCCAATAAATAAGGAAACTTACCAGAGGTTAGTTGGAAAATTAATATATATCTCTCATACAAGATCAGATATTGCATATGCTATAGGAGTGGTAAGTCAATTTATACATAATCCAAAAGAAGCTCACCTTCTAGCCGTGTACCGAATACTTCACTATTTGAAGAACTCTATTGGGAGAGAATTATTGTTTAAGAAAGGCAAGAAACTTAATCTAGAAGTTTATACATATTCAAATTATGTAGGATCGATAAACGATAGGAAATCAACTTCTAGCTATTGTACTTTCTTTCTTAGGTGGAAACTTAGTAAAATAGAGAAGTAAAAGGCAAAGTATAGTTGCAAAATCGAGTTTAGAAGCAAAATTTAGAGCATTGGCATTGGGCATTTGCGAATTACTCTTCATAAAAACTATTTTAAAAGATTTGAAGATTCCATGAGAAGGGCATACGAAACTCTACTGTGATAATAAGTTGGCCATCAATATCACACATAATCCAGTTCAACATAATAGAACCAAACATGCTGGAGTTGATATACACTTCATAAAAGAGAAGTTAGATATGAGCCAACAAATAATCAAATAGTAGATATCCTTACGAAAGGATTAAACAACAACAATTTTGAGTATTTGGTTAACAAGTTGGGAATGGAGAATATTCATTCACCAGCTTGAGGGGAGTGTTAAATCATATTATCTTTTATTTTCCTATTGCATTTAGGTTTTAACCAACTAGGATTTCCATGTCTAATAGGTAAGTGTTTCCTTATCCTAATAGGCAAGGGTTTCTTTTTCCTTTTTAATTATTTTTTGTAGCGGTTATTTATTACCCTTGTATCAACGCTTGAAAATACAAGTAAGAATTATTTCCTCTCTTCTCTCCCCCTCCCCTCCTCTCCCCTCTCACAAGGATAATATTTAAATTATGTGTAGTAATTAATTGTTCATTTTTACTAATAATAAACCAACAACATCCACTTGTATTTTCAAGTAAGAATTATTTCAAGTGTCGAAAATACATCCACTTGTATCAACACCTAATTTAAATATTTACATCTAATATTTACTAATAATAAACCAACAATATCCACTATGAAGAATAAGAGAATGCACCCACCTTACCTAAAGCACAACCGCCTGGAGTTTCAGCATGAGCAATGTAGTAAGCCATATTGACGATAAAGTAAACTGCACCCACACATTGCAGCATTGTAATGACAAGAGCAAAACGGGTCCACCAAAGCCATCTTTTATAACTCAACTGTTCATCAAACAACATATTGAAAATAAACACATCAGCATCATTATAGAAGCAAACATAAATAATGCATTCAATTCTTTTAGATAAACACTGTTGAAGGCAGGACTAATATGTGCAAAAGATCATTTTTCTTCTATTTAAATCTCTTTTGCATATGGTTCTTTCAAAATTATAAATTATTTTGCAGGAGCTCTCTTAGCCTAGTCTAATCCTCGTTTGTACCTTGTTCTTTTCTTAGATAGCTTTTAATGGTTCTTGGTCTTATTACGTTATCCAACTTCCGTCTCGATAAAATACTCTTACGTATTTGTATTAGGGCTGTATAACGTGAAGATTATAATTACTTGAATTAATGAGCAGAAGATATATTCTCAGCTCCTTTCAACATGGTATTAGAGTGCAACTTCGATCTCCAAGGAGCAAAGTAGTATCATTCACAAACCACAGCCACCAAGTTTGTTTGCAGCATGAATCAGCCATGGCTAAGATGCCCAAATCTTTCGGCAACGTGAAAATTGGACAATCTACTTCAGGAAATGGTCCAACTCAAATTTTTGCAGCGATGAGTGATGGGTCTTTCATTCCTACTGCCGAGCATACATTAAACGAAAATAACTATCTAAAGGGGTCATAATATGTGATGACGTTCATATGTAGAAAAGGTAAGGATGATTGTTTCACTTAAACAACAACAGTACCAACAGTTATTAATCCCATATAAAGTCTGGAAAGCTGAAAACATGTAGTGTCCTGCCTAATCAATTCTATGACAAATGAGAATAGGGAGAGTTTTTTGCTTTGCTCGAAACTTTGGATGCTAATGAGTGAATTTTTAATTTGGAGAATACTTGTGAGTCGTTTAAAATTTAAGTCTCCTACATGACCTAGGACAAGTGGAAATGCCTGTAACTCAAATATTTTAACATTCGCAACAACCTATACGAGTATACTCGTTGGGAATGAACGGGAGACCATTAAGTACTAGAAAACTATAGAACAGAAAAGACCTTTAATTTTTTTTTTTTTTTTTTTAGGAGAAAACCAGCTTCCATTTCTACCATGACAGAAAAAGGGGTCAAACCAAGGGGGAGAAAACAAAATTTGCACAAACGATTTCAACTTTTGGTAATAAAAAATAATGGAAATTACAAATAATTTTGAATTATGTGTCAACCTAAGCCCAACTCAATTTATCAAGACTTTAATAACCTCCCTTAAAGGTTTTAGGTTTGAATCCTCCTAACATTCTTTAAAAGAAAATGAATTACAGACCTAAAGGAAGCATTAAAAAGGTGCCACTCAAGAAAAGGTCTTTCCCTTAGAAAGGAGGACCAGAACAACTTCCCGCATCATCTCACAAATGTTTGAAGCCGAAAGTCTACCACAAACAACCCCCACACTCAGGAAGGTGAAAGGACAAAACTACAAAATATAATTCAAATCCTCCACCCTGCTTTTGCAAAAAACATAAATTTTTAAACTAAGAACAAAATAGGAAGCTCTCTAAAGAATGTCTATCATATTGGTCTTTCCTAAGGTTATGATCCAAGCAAATGCTCGTATCTTTTTTGGGATTTTCAAGTTCCAAAAAAAAGTAGAGAAGAACAAGCAATAAGGAGAGAGAATTGAGGAGGATACCATCCGTCTAAAAAAAGATCTAAAAGACCAAAGACATTAAACTTTATAACTGGTGGTAGGAACAACTTACTAAATGAGAGGTGAAAACGAGGCAAACTCCTCAATCTTGCAATCAAAAAAGGCCGTACGAAAACAAAATTCAAAAGATGGAAGACCTACGAGCAAATGACAACAAGATAAGAAGATTTCTAAAACATGCTAATGTGTGAATCAAAGAGAATTGCATTCCAAGAGGACTTGTATTGAACCAATGGTCCTCCTAAAACCAACACCTACTGCTATCCCCAACATAAAGGGTAAAAATAGCATAAACTCGCCTTCCAAGGACTTGCGAAGGTGCCCTTAGAAATTGAATTGGTATTCCAGTTATTGGATGAAATTATGAAACTCATACTCACAATTATCCAATGTCACAAAGCCAGGGCTTATAAAAGGAACCTCCATAACCATCTAGAGAGAAGGGAGAAGGGTTGTGTCTTGCCACCTAAATTTCCTATTCCAAACCTGAATTACCTCTCCATATATAAGTGCTCCAGAGTAAATTTCCTATTCCAAACCTCAATTACCTCTCCATATATAAGCGCCCCAGTGTAAGAATGTGAGGAGTTTGGAGAAGATCACCGAAACTTCTTTTGGAAATGCTGTAATAGTGGGGGAGGTTCAAACCTTGTGAGCTGAGATATCATCACCTTATCCATCTCCAAAGGTGGTTTTGGTGTGGGAAATCTTAATTCTTAAAGCAAAAAATGTGGCCTCATTGCCACATGGGGTTCAAAATCCATGAATGAGAAAGACGCATTGTGGAGAAAAATCATCGCCAACAAATCTCACCTCTCTAAAGGGGAAGACGCTTTTAGCCTCAAAAGCCTCAGGCTTCCACTACTAAGCATTGTAGGCTAGCTGATAAATGGTACGAATTTGTGCTTGGAAAAAGATATAAGATTTTGTCATGGGAAGATCCTTGGATCATGGATATCCCCCTTCACATGGCCTATCCAAGTCCTTTTAGGGTTGCTAATTCTATAGATGCCTTCATTTGCCAATGTTGGTGTCATGCCTATAAGGGGTGAACCTTAACTTCAGAAGGAATTTGGCTGGCAGGGAGGTTGAGGAATGGGCCTCCCTTTCAACCTTTCTTGTTGGGTGTTTTTTAAAGAACAAGGAGGATAAGAAGATGCGGTCCCTTGAAGGCAATGAGCTTTCTTTGTGAGATCCTTCATGCCGAACCTTAGTGAGAAGCAACCTGACCTTAGCCAACATTTTGTTGATCTTATATGGAAAGTCAAAGTCCCTAAAAAGGTGAAGGTCTTTTTGTGAATTTTTGCTACGAAAAGGTTGAATATGTGTTGAAGAGTACAAAAGGGACTCCCTCACACTAAAATTTCCCTTAGTTGTTGTAATGATGTGTGGGAGAATCAAGCTCATCTCTTTTACTATAGCTCGTTTGCTGCAACTTTCTAGGATATTTTGTACAACTTTTAATATCAATTGGTGCTTCAGGAAGAATAGCTTAGATGCTTTTTTCCAGCTCCCATATGATACTTGCTTTAATGGCGAGCTAGACCCATTTGGTCATATGTGATGGTGGCTCTTTTGTGGAGGCTTTGGTAAGAAAGGAACAAAAGGTTCTTTCAAATGATTGGAGCTCCCGTGATATTGGTTGGAAAAACTTTAGATGCTTCGAGCTCATCAAGGGGTATCCTTATTATGTGGAATGACCCATCTTTTCAAGTTTCTTATGTTACTTTGGGGTCTACACGGTTACTATCCATCTCATTCTTTTTTACGGTTCAACGTTTTGGCTAACAGGTGTGTATGGCCCATCAAACTCAGAGGAAAAGCCCGCTTTCTGGGGAGAGCTGACTGATCCCTCCTTCCTCTGCACTAAATTCTGATTTTAACTCTGTTAGGTGGACACATGAGAAATCAACCTATCACAGGCCAACCAGAAATATGCACCACTTCAACTCCTTCATTGACCTTGCTGGTCTACAGAACCTTCTCCTTACAAACGGCCTATATTATTTTTTGAACAAAATACGAACTTTTCATTGATAAAATGAAAAGGAACAATAATTGTTCAAGGATACAAACTCTCGAAAGAGTGAAAAAGAAACGTAAAAACAAAAGAGAACACCAATGAGATGCTTCGAGCTTGGCGGATGAGAGACAATCGAGCAAAAATCTTCTTTTGTTCTTAAAGATCCTCAAATTCCTTTCAAACCAGATTTCTGAGAGAATTTTCTCTTTACCACAATAATCCATAGAAGTCTTGCCATAGGTGACAAGTGTGTGACTCCACTTAACAATTGAGACAAATTTGCTTCGGCCCTCAAATCAAAAATCCAATTGATCTTGAACTGATCAAAGAGAGAAAACCAGCCTTGATTGCCATAAGAATAATGAAAGAACAAATAATCAATATCTTCCCCACTCCGATTCACAAAGAACACAAAAAAAATGAAGCATTGAAGCTATGGGAAGCTTCTTTTGAATCAAATCACTAGTGTTTAACTTCCTTTGAAGCATAATCCAAGAAAAGATATTAACTTTCCTTGGGCTTTTAGACTTCCATAATGTTGTAAATAATTCCTTAGGCATCGAAGAGGAATTATACAATCTGCAAACTGAATTTACAATAAACACCCCTGTAGGATCAATGCTCCATTCTCTTTGGTCCTCCTCATTAGTAATCGAAAATGAGCTAATCACCTGTAGCAGGCCAGCAAACTCATGTAGCTCATCTTCCTTCAAAGGTCTTCTGAGAATAATGTTCTATGAACCAGTAGCATTGTCCCAAAAATCAGCCTACATAGGTGGTCCGATTTTAGGGACCCCCCACTCTCACTTTGATTGATAGATTTTTGGCTACTAATAATTTTCTTTTGAAATTTCAGAATGCGTCTGTCAAAAGATTGAGTCGACCTACTTCCGATTATTATCCTCTTCATCTCTCTTTTGGCATGACAAAATGGGGCCCCTCTCCATCGGCCTATGTATGTGGTCCGATTTTAGGGACCCTCCACTCTCACTTTGATTTATAGATTTTTGGCTACTAATGATTTTCTTTTGAAATTTCAGAATGCGTCTGTCAAAAGATTGAGTCGACCTACCTCCGATCATTATCCTCTTCATCTCTGTTTTGGCATGACAAAATGAGGCCCCTCTCCATTTAGGTTCAAAAACGCTGGGATGCAACACCACTCTTTCCCTCCTCGGATCGAATATTGGTGGAAGAACACCCCCCCAGAGGCTGGCTGGGCCATGGTTTCATCATGAAACTTAAAGGGGCCGAAAGCGATGATCAAAACTTGGAGTAACACAACCTTTGGTGGCTCTTTTTCTTTTTCTTTTTTGATAAGAAACGGAGAATTAGGGGATGTACAAAAGAGAGGGGAAGAGCAAACCCCAATGCCAAAAGTTACAAAAAAGGTTTCCAGTTGGCATTTAGACTCATGAAACTAAAATTACAAAACAAATTATCAATGAGGTGCCAAGAAGAGACAAAAGTAGGAACAACTTCCCAGGAATGGACTATGAAGTTTTCTTTCCCTTTGAAGATTCTTTGATTCCTCTCATACCAATCCTCCAAGCCGTAGCAACCACTGCATTACACCAGATAATGAAGACTCTTTTTTTAAGGGGGCTCCAATTAGCAACTGAAATAAGGCTTCTTTACAGCTTTTAGGGAAGCACCAAATCACCCCGAACTCCTTGAGCAATAAATTCCACAGAGAAATAGAGAATTCACAAAGGAAGAAAGTATGTGCATGTGATTCCTCCCCTTTTTTGCAAAGAATACACCAACTAGGAGAAATAGCCAACTTTGGCCTTTTCAATTGCAGCCTGGCACAGGTATTGAACTTCTCTTGGATAAGGATCCAACAGAAGACCTTCACTTTTTTAGGTATTTTAGATTTCCATAAGCATTGAATTAACTCATTAGGAAGAGCACTATCCTGCTCCGTACCCTTGTCCATCAGCGAATTCACGATAAAGACCCCATCACTATTTAGGCTCCAAATTCTGTAATCTTGTCTCATCGATGGCCTTTGTAAGGAAAGAGTTTGCAGCAACAAGGACAACTCAATCACCTCTTCATCTGTAAGGTTCCTCTTAGCTCTAAGAGTCCAGTATATTTGAAGACTCTAGTCGTTCGTCACTTGAATGCGTCAATCTTGCCAAATTCAAAGCCTCTCAATGGTGTGCTCTATCTGATGCTTTCTCTTCCTATTCTCCTAATATGATTTGTATAAATTGGGAGACCTTTATAACTCCTCTATAATTTTGTTCTAAATTTTTCTATTTTTGTTTTCTTTCCCTCCTTTAGGAGTTTGTATCCTTGAACAATTTTTGTTCCTTTTCATTTATCAATGAAAAGTTTATATCTTGTTCAAAAAAAATTGTCTAACCATAGCCTCTTTCTGCTGGGAAACTCTGAAGCAGCGAGGAAATCTGGAAAACAAAGGTCCATCCCCTGTCCAATTGTCGTGCCAGAAGCGAATAGAGTTGCCATCACCCAACTTGCACAAATACCATTTATCTACCTGTCTACAGCATTTGGCTATGCTTTTTTAGGGGCCTTTGTAGTGACTAGGAGAGATACAAAATGGGATCCACATGTTTTTTGAGGTTGCATATTTGCTAGCAATGATTTTCCGCCACAATGCGTCGGGCTCATTCATGTATCTCCACCCCCATTTAGCTAACAAACTCAGATTTTTAACTTCCAAATTGCCCACACCCAAGCCACCTTTACTGACCGGCAGAGAGGTAGCCTTCCAATTTACAAGATTGGAGCCTTGTCTCTTTCGTTGCCTTTCCACAAGAAGTCCCTCAAGAGTTTCTCCAACTTTCTAATAATAAATTTAGGACAAAGGAAAACAAAGAAACAATAAAGAGGCATATTGGCCAAAACCGAAGTAGTTAGAGACAATCTCCCACCTCTAGATCCCAAGAAGTTCTTCTGTTTTGAAAGTCTTGAGCAATTTTTTTCTTCAATTGGGTCCCAAAAGAGACCGCTTTTGGGTTACCTGCCAGACTTAGGCCCAAATAATTCAAAGGCCAATCCCCTACTGCACATCCCCACAAATCAGACATACTCCTAACTTCCTCTTCTTGAATATTTATCCCAAGCAAGGTGGTTTTGGCTAAGTTAACCTTTAAACCAGACATAAGCTCAAAGAGATGCACCATACTTCAAAGATTCATAACCTTTTGGACATCATAATCAGCAAAAGAATAGTATCATCAGCGAACTGTAGATGGTTTATATTAATATCATCTTTTCCAACCACAAAGTCTTTCAGCAGCCCTTTCTCCTAGCCCAGATCTAGAATGCTACTAAACACATCGACTACAATGACAAAGAGAAAAGGCGCAAGGGGGTCGCCCTGCCTCAAGCCTCTAGAAGCTCTAAACTTTCCTCTAGGCCTCTCGTTTATGAAAATCGAGAACGAAGTATTAGAAATGCAGCCCTTTATCCAAGAGGCCCATTTATCACCGAACCCTTTTCTTCTCAAGACTTCCAGCAGAGACTCCCAATCCACCATTTCATAGGCCTTCTCAAAATCCAGCTTAAAAATCCACCCTTGCTTCCTTTTTGTTTTGTACTCATCAACAACCTCATTAGCTATGAGGATTGAGTCAATTATTTGTCTTTCGGCTACAAAGGCTGATTGATTTGGCGAAATGATCTTGTGAATAACCCTTTTGAGTCTTGACGCAAGAACTTTTGCCACTAGTTTGTATATGCAAGTAACCAAGTTGATGGGTCTATAATCTGCTACAAAATATCGTCTTTAAGGATGTTCCAAAACCTTTGGTAGCATTGCACAACAAAAAAACCAACTCACCTCAGAGCTCACCATTCTGGACGACTTAGAGGAGAAAGGGCTCCTAAACTCAGTTCAACATACCCAATGGAAATCTATTAAAATACAGCTCCTTGAGGTGGTGGCAAAGGAAGAGCCTTTTTGGCGCCAACATTGCAAAACTAATTGGCTACATGAAGGAGACAACAATACATCTTTCTTCCAATCGTATTGTGCCATAGAAGAGGCGGAGGAGCACCATTACTGAAATTCTCTCCACGAATGGTACCAGCCTTATTGAAGAGAATGACATTGAAAAAGAATTTCTGTCATTTTTTTACAGGTTATACTCCAAGAAGGAGGGACATAGATTCCTACCACACCCCATGGAGTGGAGCTCCATCACCCATCAACAAAGTACAGCGATTGAGCAACCTTTCACTGATTGAGAAACATTTCACTGAAGAGGAGGTTTGGCATGCTATCAAAGAATTAGGAACAAACAAGTCCCCTGGACTGGATGGATTTACTGCAGAATTCTACAAAAGGTTTTGGAACATCCTTGAAGACGATATTTTGAGAGTGTTCCAAGACATTTTTAAGAATGGGATTATCAATGCAAGCCTTAATGAAACCTATGTTTGCCTCATCCCAAAGAAACTTGATACTAGACAAGTAGGGGATTTCCGGCCTATAAGCCTCATCTCTCGCTTATACAAGATCATAACAAGGGTTCTTTCGTAAAGATTAAAACGATTGCTGCCACACACAATCACGAATACGCAATCAGCCTTTGTGGCTGGAAGGCAAATTCTCGATGCATCACTAATTGCCAACGAGCTTATTGAGGATCGAGAAATACATCAAAAGAAGGGAGTGGTTATCAAGTTAGACATTGAAAAGGCCTTTGATAGTGTTGATTGGGACTTTCTTGATGTTGTTCTTGAGGCTAAAGGTTTGGACACATTTGGAAAAAGTGGATCTGAGGTTGTGTTTCATCTGCAAATTTCTCCATCATTATCAATGGTCGTCCGAGAGGAAAAATCATTGCATCTAGAGGCCTAAGGCAAGGTGACCTTTTATCATCTCTTCTTTCTTTTTTTTGATTGCTGACATCTTTAGTCGTCTCATGTCACATTCAGCTAGCTACAACCTCATAAAGAGATTTGACCTTGGAGACAATTCCTTGAACATACAACACCTTCCATTTGCAGACGACACCATCCTTTTCTCCACGTATCAGGACACTTCCCTCAACAATATGTTCACATCAGCCGACTATTTAAGGAGGCATCCGGACTTTTAAAATCAACCACCAGAAATCAGAAATCTTGGACATAAACCTAGATGACAGTGAGCTCTCAACCTTAGCATCCAAGTATAATTGCAAAAAGGGATCATGGCCTACCCTCTACCTCGGTCTCCCCCTACACAGCAAGCCAGAAACCCTCTCCTTCTGGGACCCTTTGGTTGAGAAAGTTAAGAAAAGATTACACTCATGGAAAAACTCCTTCATCTTCAAAGGTGATAGACATACACTTATTCAAGCTACACTAGCAAATCTCCCTACCTACTACTCTTCACTCTTCCCCATGCCTTCTAAAGTTGCCAACACCTTAGATAGTCTCTTTAGAAGCTTCTTATGGAAAGGTACTAAGGAATCAAATGGGATGAATTTAGTAAAATGGGACATCACCCAGCAACCGCTTTTGGTGGGGAGTTTGGGCTTGTCCAACATGAAACAGAAAAGCAACAACCTACTGGCCAAATGGATTTGAAGATATTTTAAAGAGAGGATGGCTTTGTGGGATAAGGTGATTTAAACAAAGTATGGACTTTCTTCCTAGTCCCTTAAACCTATCGCAACCACTCTCCCAAATGTGTCCAAACCTTTAGCCTCAGGAGCTGGTTTTTGATAGGCTGGCTTATAAAATTGGTGATGGCAGCACCACCCCTTTCTGGACAGTCCTTTGGTTGGTCAATGAACCTCTGAAACAACACACGCCACTTCTCTACACCTTATCTTTGAAAAAGGAGGATTCAGTTCGGAATCTTTGGTCTGTAGACAATAATTGCTGGAATTTGAGGTTGAGGAGAAATCTAAAGGATGCTGAAATTGTCAAGTGGGCAACCCATTCACACAAGCTCTCTACGGTTCATCTAGCCACAGAGGTTGACATCCTATCTTGGAAACTAGAACCAAATGGCATATACTCCACTCACTCTCTCATCAAGGATGTCGCACAGCCTTGTCATATTACTCCACAACGACTGTATGAAGGCATTTGGAGAGACTCATACCCAAAAAAGGTGAAATTTTTCCTTTGGGAACTTAGCCATCGCGCTATCAACACCGGTGACAAGCTCAAAGAAGGATGCCCTACATGGCTCTCTCTCCCATTGGTGTGTGATGTGCCAATCAAACCAAGAAACCCAACAACACCTATTTGCCACCTGCCTTTTTGCAACCAGATTTTGTAACTTCATCCTTTACACTTTTGGATGGTCCACTGCATTACTGATGGCAGAACTTTATGTGAGCATTTTTTTGGATTATTTGGAGAGAAATAAACCAATGCGTCTTCAACGACAAAACTCTCCCTTTTGATAGTTTTTTTTAAGCTATAGTTTTTACCGTCATTAATTGGTGTAAATCCTCCCCTATGTTTCATAACTATAGCTACACTTCCCTCTTAGCCAATTGGAAGTGCTTCATGTAATCCCTCTTACGAGACTTTTATAATTTCATACAATCAATGAAATTGTTTCTTTCAAAAAAAAAAACAGAGGATTGAATCTAGTTGAGACTCCTGCTGGGATCTAGTCAAACTCTTTGCTTCTACTTGGTGCTTTACTTCTAAAGCGTTTTGTAAGTTTCCATTTGCTGCACATTTTATGCCAATTAGAAATCCTTTTTGTAACCTCTTGACTCTTTTGAGATATCTCGTCCTCCTTTCATATGGCTTTTGTCCATAACACAAGATTTGTTTCCTATCCAAAAAAAAAAAAAAACAACAACAACAACAAAAAAGAATTAATCCTATTCCCAACCCACTTCCTCACAAAGTTTGACACAATATTTTGAAATCTCTCATTGCCTTTTCGAACTTATCCTTAGTCAAACTTGGAATTTTGAAGAGAAAACGGAAATACAAAGAGAATCACTCAACTCGTATTAGAACAAACCAAAAGTAGCTATTGAGATAGATAAAATGATAAATAGACTCCGGATTCATTTTAATCACGTGAGGAAGAAAAGCAACAAACCCTTTAACTTAATTTATTCAACTCGCAACACGAAAGTTCAGCTCGTGCTTCATCTCTAAAACCCAAAGATCGTCCCTAAAACTTCCTTCGCCAAATTCAAATTAAAGAGAAAAAGAAAGTGGAACTGGTCAAATACCCGTCTCTCGTGGCGCAGAACGGTGTTGACAACAGCGGGAGAATCACCCGGAGATTCGAGAATGGTTCTGGCCGTAGCCTCCTGAGCAATGCCGCTCTGAACCATGGCGACGATTCTGATGCAGGAAGCCACGGAGACGGCCAAGAATGGAAGGACATATCGGCGTCCGCAAGCAGGAAAAACAACGATGACGAGATAGGCGCCGAGAATGATGACGGCGGCGTTGGAAATGGCCAACACGATGGTGGAGCACCGAATATTGTCCAGCTTCGACGACGCCCCCATAGCCTCCGTTCTACTTCGAATGGGACACCATGGCGATCGGATCGAGGGAATGGGTGATCGAATTTGATGCTCCGAGATCGAACACGAAATGGGGAGAATCAATGGTTCGTGTAACCCGCAAATTTCTTCGCCGATTCTCCGCTCCATTTTTCCAACGAACTCTTCTTCGCAACTCCACTTTACGCGCGAATTTACAAAGAAAGTTCGCCACTTTGACTATAGAAATAGTGTAATCTAAACAAATAAATAAATAATTTGGATATACCATTTTGTATAAATGAACTATTCAATTTGTAGATATGCATTCATTCTTTATTTATTCAAATAAATAAAATTTATCTAAAATATTTAGTTTTAATCTTGGTAACTAGTAATTAATTGCCATTAATATTAACTTTTTTTCCTTTATTAATATTTTTTTTCCTTTCCAAATGAGAGGAAAATAAAAGAAAATAAGGGAATGATGAGACTACTATACCATCATCGTCAACTATATTAATCATTTATTCTATTAAATACAAAATATTAACCCAATATTTTTATCCTAGACATATGGTGGGAATCAAACCTGTGTCTTCTCCTCAGCAGCATTCAACTATATCTGCATTTTTTTTATTTACAATGTATAGCATACATCACTGTAAAGCTAACCTATTATACTAAGCTATTAATACAAGATTAATAGTATAGTATGATATTTTTATATAATTTTTATATATTTGATTAATTATATAGTTGTTATATAATATATTGTTTTATATAGTATATTTGATGCTATACTATTTTATAATACTTGTAATTAATTTTTATAATTAAATTAAGATGATTATATACTTTTTTATATATAAATACTTTATATAATATTTATTAATTTACTCTATCTTATTATTATGTAATTTAAGATATATTATTTTTATGTGAATTATGTGAAATATATTATATTTTTATAATACAAGTAAGATACCCTCCCTCTAATTTATATTTCTTTATTTTAATTTTTAAATTTTAAGACTTATATTGCATTTTAACGTGTCGAAATAATTATTACAAATAAATTTTTATTTAAAATTTTTGTTTTTTAATTTAAAAAGTTGGACAACAACAAAGTTATTCAATACTATTTATATTTAATGGTATCCAATAGTTGAGATGCTTAGTTGATAGCAAATTCAAAAAGAAATGTACTTGGATCAACTTATTAATAATTCTCATCATATTTGGAATTAATATCATGGGATATAAATGCACCAATAAGATTTACATTATTGGGTATAATTAAGGTTGAACAATCCAATCATATAAATTTACTGAAACTCTTCTAATTAGATGCTTTAAAATGTAGGACATTCTATTAAACGCTTCATTAGCTACTTTGTAACTATGCAACCCCATAAAAACTTATTAATTTCATCATAACCCGATAATAATCACATAAAATACTATTTTGGAGTGAGAGCATGGAGAAACGATTTATGAAACATGAGCAAAAGTGAGAAAAAAGATAAATAAATTTTAAAAAGTGGCAAGAGAGAAACGAGATAAAAAATAAAGAAATACGTTGAAGTGAACGGGTATGAATGAATGTACCATGCAAAATAATAGTCACATCATGCGATGAACGATTACTGTTTTTCAGAGTTGAGCACGCGTGAGTTATTGTCATACCACCTACTTTAGCGACAGCTTGCTATGAACACGTTTATAAACATGATATTAGCATCACACATAGTTCATCTAATCATTAGCACCTAGTGGAAATATATCATTAATCATATCGGTCACGACTAACCACTCGTAGATATGCCAACTTGGTAAGTGGGTTGATTAGCTAATCATACTCCCTTTAATCCTCGATTGCTACACTTGGTCTAGGTGGCCATACCACATAATGCCAAACCATGCACCAAAATGTGTTATAACACCTTGTTTTCATATTTTTATTTTTAAATCACCAACTAAATAAATCATGAATAATCATGGTGCTTGCATAGTCGACAGGGAGAAAAGTACATTCGCCTTAAGATTAAGAACAACATTTTGGGTTAGAAAAAACTTTAATAGGTATGAACTAAGTCAGCCGGTAAAAGATTTGGACCATTTGCTTAAAAAACCCAAATTAAACTCCTTATTTAGATACCATTTGATAATTATTCTGTTTCTCAGTGGTAGATTAAAAAAATCAAATTATTCTGTTTCTCAGTGCTAGATTAAAAAAATTGTAAGTGGTAAACATTATTTTCATTTATGTATTTCTTTATTTTTCATCTATTTGTTTAAAACGTTTTTAGATTGAACTTAAATTCAGAATGTATTTTTATTTTTTAAAGTTGAATACGAATACAAATGTATTTCTAACTATATTAAAACATATCAAAAGAGTTATATAGTAAATGGTAAGGATATATTTACAAGAACTCATGGTATTACCTCCCACGAGGTGAGGTCGTAATTGAGCTATCAAGTTAAAAAAATATAATTTTAGACAACTAAACTATAGTTTAACGAAAATTGACATGTAATATTTATGATCGGAGATATCTTAAAAAGTAAAAAGAAAAAAAACCGAAATGATTAC
Organism: Momordica charantia; assembly: GCF_013281855.1. Lineage (NCBI taxonomy): Eukaryota > Viridiplantae > Streptophyta > Magnoliopsida > Cucurbitales > Cucurbitaceae > Momordica > Momordica charantia. The sequence goes on along the minus strand of NW_028275165.1, from coordinate 2,432,485 downwards.
ACTTTTACCGGTTCGATTTAATTTCTGGGTGACTCTTAGTCTCTCTATTTCGCTCCGTGATTCTCTGTCTGTCGCTTCGTTTCTAATTCCGTTTGAAAGTGGAAAATTGAAATTAGGGTTCTTGTTACAGCACCTTTCGATGTCAAGCTATGAGCTCCAATTGGAAAATTTGGACGAAACTGATCTTCTAAAGTTCAAAAAGTAGGATCCAACCATTCAAAGAGCCGACCCACGAACCCTTTTTTCACTCAAGTTTAAATGTAATCACTTCCTTTCCACTCTTCGTCGATTTCTTCATCGTCTTATTTGTAATGTTTATTCTGAAATACAAGGTTGCATATAAACGGGAGAGGTATCTGAGTCATTATAAATTTTTCATTTTATACTTTTTGATTCAGAATAGAAGAATGCTCCTCTTTCATCTCACCCTTGGTCAATCTCCAATACTGATTCATTTTTTTGTTATTTTTTTACTTTGGAAGTTTTAAAGATTTATATTGGATGTAGTATAGCGTGGTGTATCTAGAGTGTACGTCTATGTAGCTAATGTAATATCAGAGACCATTTCTAGAATTATGAATGGGAGGACCCTGAAAATCAGATTCAGTATACTGTAAAAGAGTGTCATGAATAGTTGTAGAGGCTTAAAAGGAAGTTCTTGACACGTGTTCAATTGATTTTTATTGATTGAAAAGGGAATATTACACTCAAGCAGAACTTGTTGAGCAGTAACGGAGCTATGCTGCTCCAATCTTCTATCCCAAGTTTCAAACAAGGAGACATTATTTGAAGAAGGTTGAGAAACAGAAGAAGAATTACAATCGGTTGGCATTACAACTTGTGGATGAGCTTTAGGAAAGAGAGATTCTTTAATTTATGATCAGGAGCTCTATGGCAAGGGTGAGCTTTCAATAGGTTGAACTCGTACAATCCTTCATGCAGTTTCCCTTGGATTTGGATAGGTGCTCTAGTTTTTTGGTTGTTCACGACACATATAAAGGGTGAAATTAAAAGATTGCACGATTATGTCTAGCAAACTAGCTTACACCTCTGGAGTTTCAATTCTTCCGGTGGGTTTTCTTTTGGGTTTTTTTCCTCTTGTGTGGTTCTCCCTCTTCTGAACACTATTTGTTTTCTTCGCTGTGGAAGGTGAGATTATTTGTTCGCTAGGTCTCGCGAGTTGCATGCGAGGACTAACAGTTTAGCACTATTAATTTCATCCAGAGAGCTTCCTCCATGCAGTTGGGTTCACAGTGATGTGTTCCGTTTAAATGTGCCCTAGAGAGTTTGGACAATGTGCTTTGGAGATGTAACTTTGCTACCGACACATTTTTTGATGACTTTCAGTGTTAAGTTGAACTGGCAGACCGTAACCTGGCTAAGACCATAAGTTCAGAAGGAGGTTCCGCATTACAAAGCTCTTCTTTTGAAATGGCTTTGGCACTTTGTGGTGGAGAAAGACAGTTTGTGGAGACGGGTTATTGCTGCCATTTATGGCGTGGAGTCTTTTGGGTGGCTGGCAAAGTCTGCAAAAGGTTCCTCTATTGGGAGGCCTTGGATAGATATTCAACGTCTTCGTAGTGAGTTTCTCAAATCTCTCCTTTTTTAAAGTTTCTTCGGGTACTACAATGCGTTTTTGGGAGGATTCTTGGATAGACACGGTTCCTCTTTCCATCTCTTTTCCACACCTCTATGTGCTTTTTTTAAAGAATGAGTTCTCCATAGCAGATTGCTGGGCTACTGAGGCTTTAGAAGAAATTTGTTTGAGAGGGAGTTGAACAGATGGGCTGTTTTCACGGAAAAGATTGCAGGGGTGGTCTTAGGACTTGGTAGAGACAGATTGTGGTGGAAGGCAGATAGTTCTGCGCCTTTTTCGGTCAATTCTGCATTTTTGGCCCTCACGTCCCCCTCCCCTAGATTAAATTTGTCTACAACTAATCAGATTTGGAACTTCAGAGTCCCTAAAAAAATTTCCTTTGGACTATCTATTACAGAGGAACTAATATAGCTGATAAGCTTCAAAGAAAGTTTCCTAATTGGGCTCTTTCCCCTTCTATTTGTGGTATGTGCTTAAGGGATTTGGAAATGGTGGATCACCTTGTTTTGCATTGTACTTCTGCGACCAAGGCTTGGTCTTTTATTGCTTCTCTTTTGGATCTCTCCTGTGTCTTCCTAGGAGAATTGAGGATTTTATTTCAGAAGGTTTCCGAGGATCTCAGCTCAAAGGGAAAGCTAGTGTCCTCTGGAATTGTGCGGCCCAGGCTTTACTTTGGCTCCTTTGGAAAGAAAGGAATAGTCGCCTCTTTGAGTATATTTTGACTCTAGTGGATTCTTTTTGTCTAAATATTAAGCATGTTGCTTCTTGGTGGGTTTCAATCCACAAGATTTTTTTTTCTTTTTTTTTTTTGAAGTTACAGTCTTCATTTGATTTTACACGATTGGAAAGTTTTGATTGCATCGTTCTTTAGGGAGGGTTTTCTCTACCATCTGCCGCTAGGTTGTTTCCTTTTGGGATGGTTTCTGTTTTATTAATACACCTTTCTCTTGTTTCTTATTAAAAAAAAGGAGGAGGTTCTGCATTAGATTCTCCAATCCTAAAACTTCTACCAAATGAAATTAGTATCATTGACTATGGATACCTGGTTTCCTAGGTTGGCTGACATACGTTTGGCTCAGTCTATTGCTAGGGTAGAAGAATGCGATCTTGTATTACCTTGTAACACAACACACACAATCTTAAACATCGAGGGGAGTAACATTTATCAGAATCTTAATGGGATGCTACATGTTTGTCAGGCTAACAATTGGCTGACATTATTTTGGTTCGGTCTACGACTAGAATGGAGGAATGCGATCTTGTAATACACACATATCTTAATAGGATGCTAGATGTTTGCCAAGTCATTTGGTTCAGCCTATTGCCCGGATAGAAGAATGCAATCTTGAAAAACACACGCACACAATCTCTAACAGTGAAAGGAATGGTGTTTATCAGAACCTTAAGGGGATGCTTTACGTTTGCCAATCTATTAATCTCAAGTAGATAAGGAGGCGGTGTTCATCAGAATCTTAATTGGATACTAGATGCTAATGAACATGGATTCTGCTTATAGAATTCAAGAATATTTTCAGCTACTTCCTGTTCTGCTTCCTATTTGCCATGTAGAGTATGAGCCTGATAAAATGAACTTTATCAATGTTGTCGGTGTAAAACTGGAGTCTACTTGCAATGCTGTGTTTGTGTTGAAAATTACCATTTATGCTTCTGAATCATCGTTCAATTCCGAGCTATAGACTGGGGAGGAGGAAAAGAAGTAAAATTGAATGAAACCAACACATTCATCATTCTTGGGGAATTAGTGCAATGCGGAAGTTCTGTTTTATTTTTGTTTGTATTCCAGAAGCTTGCTCATTTATTTGTACATGTTACAGTTGTTAGTAATTCAATAGCTGATGCATGCAATCTGTTGATAGGTTCAAACCAGGTTTACTTATTCCTTACTCTGTGTGTTGATATCTGTGTTTGTTAACCCCATTTTTTGTGTTTTTGAATTGTGGCAGTTAGTGCTTGTTTGTCCGACAATTGAGTGCTATAACAACCAGTCAACAAAATGGCCTACGAATTGACTGAGCAAAAAAGTGAGCATTAGATCACAATGTATTTGCAGCCTTAGTGTGCTTTACTCATTGCTGTTCGGTTATATTCAGAGGCATCTCTTTTATTCTTACATATTCTACATTCTTGGAAATTGGATTGGTCAACTAGAAAAAGAAGTCTCTCTTTCGTGGAGTTTCTTCTCTGAGTTGGTGGATTTTTCAAGAAACTCGAGAATACTAGTGCTGTTGATTCAAATCTGCAATATAAAACGGTCAATAACTGCATCTTTTTCAAACGCAGAAGTTGGACTTGGGCTGATTGGTTTTGGCTTCTTTTTCACATTTTTGGGTGTAATCCTGTTCTTTGACAGGGGATTGCTTGCTTTAGGAAATGTAAGTCTCTTCCATAGTTTGATACTGCTTTCTGTATTTATCAGGATCTTATTGTTTCCAACTTTCCTAACGCTTGTGCTCCCATACTCTCTCTCTCCCCTCCTGTTTTCTTTCATAAAAAATATATCATGTCAGATATTTTGGTTAACTGGAGTAGCACTTTTACTTGGTTGGCGTTCTACGTGGAATCTTTTTACCAGTCGAGCAAATTACAAGGTATGAGAAATTACTAATCAAGATTCATGCCAGATTTTAAATTGGTGTTATATATGACCTAGTTTTGAAGATGCTAGGAGGACAGAATGGCAGGATGAAAAGATAGTGGCACGATTAGCTAATTGCAAATGTAGATCATGTAGATTTGCAGTAGTTAATGAGTCACGTAACTTAGTATGAGACCTCTTTAGATCTTTTTAGTACTGGCTTCCTTCGTGGTGCTTCTCATATCGGTCATGCAAACATTTGAATGCACATCAATGAAAGGTTTTGGTGAAAGGTGGATAAAAGGGATTATTTACATCAATTCACGTTTATGTAAGTGAATGTGCATTTATATGGATACAGATATTCATTTAAGCAAGAGTAGAGATATGATTTTCCAATCATACTTCTCAAGGGGACGATAACTCCAAAAATAGCATGATTTTCCAATTTATGTAGGGTTATAGATGCAGATAATTCGAGTGAAATCTGTTTTAACTATTTTGTGGCAGCTATGGATGGAAACAACTTGGTTAACTTCCACAAATCTAAATAGAGATATCTTAATTGTATTGGACTGGTGAGGATTAGTGTTTCTCATTCATTGTTATGTCACCATTTTTATTTATGTTATCCCATCTTTAATCATTACCAACTGGAGAGTTTCTTTTCTTCTCTCTTTTTCCTCTTTTCTATCTCGACTTTAAGACTGGGGAGGATGCTTAGTCCTCTCCTAACTCTTTCAACATCCTTCCGTTAATAATAACTGTATCAGTATGTGCAACCTTTCTTGCGAGTACACTGCATTTCTTATTTTAAAAGAATAAATATTAAGAATGATTCTATATGTTATAGATATCTGGGCTAAGATTCTGCCGGTTATTCTTCATGAAACGTTAGTTTTGGAGTCTAAAGTTTTTTTTTTCCAGGGTTCTGCATCTTTTCTTCTTGGGCTCTTCTTCATTTTTGTTCGCTGGCCCATAATTGGAATACTCTTCGAGATATTCGGCTGTTTCGTTCTCTTTGGGTTAGTTTCTCGTCTAAATTTGCATCCACGAGCTAAATATTATTACAACATCTCTCTTACACACGATTTCTCTAATGCAGTGGTTTCTGGCCCTCCATCAAAGGATTCTTGTACCAGATTCCAGTTCTTGGGTGGATACTTCCGTACCCCATCATGGTAAGGTTTAGTTACATTGTTTCATATGCCTCTTAGATTTATTAGTTCATATGCCATGTCTCCTAGAAAATGCTTTATCAATTCATTCCTGGTCAATAGGCTGAATCTATTAAAGTGGCCATTACTAGAGGGTAACATTATATACTTCCCCTCACGATTAAGGCAAAATAGCGTGTATTTTAAAATAAATTTGGTTTCCTGAAATTAAATCTTGGTGGTTTGATTATTTTTATTTTTATTTTTTTTCCATACTTCAGAGTTATTTGATAATCATACAATGTTGAATCGTCATTTGAGTTTGACTGCCAAGACGAGACTTAAAAAATCTGCAATTTGCCTTATTAATATTACATAGAAGTTAAATAATCTTTTCTAAAGATGTGTTATGGATTGAAGAACACCTATATTTTTGAATGGTTTAAATTCTGTAATAACTTTGGTTGGAATCTCCCAGCTTTCTCAACTTGGATTCTATTTTTGTGATTGGGGTCCAATTATTAGCCTAACATATCTGGTACTCAATAAAGTCGTGAATTTAATATTTCAGTTAGGCCAATAGGTGGCCCAATAAGTGTCAGACTCATGACTGCTTGATTATATTGAAGAGAGCCTTTACTCCTATCTCCAACCTTCCGTGTTAACTTTCCAGGGTCTTATTATTTGTTTGTTTCATACGAAACGATTATGGCCAAGTACCGCTCGTCTCTTTAGGTGTCGGTATCTAAAGGTCTTCGTTTCGTAGCTACTCTTTTATATTGTACTCGAGCCTTCTTTTGTATTAGACTTCCCTTTTTGTATTTCTCATTTGTATGCTTCTGTTTTGATGAAAGCTTGGTTTTCTTAATTAAGCATTAAATCCGACGATAGAGGAGTTATGAGGAATTTACAGAAAGACGACCCAATTTGGTGGGGTTGTTGTAACCACAAGAAAATAGAAAAAAAAAAGAAAAGAAAGAACAAGCTACATGAAGATGGGTTAAAAAATCTACTCCAACCCAAAGTCCACCAGAACACTTTAATTTTCTCTAGGGCTTTTCTGCTTCCAAATTGCTTTAGACAGAGAAAGCTCCAGTGACCAGTGCAGTGCCTTTTCTCTAGTCTAAGTAGGAGCACAAAGACTGAAAAGTAAACAGCCTAGGGCCCTCCTAGAGACATCTTCAATCCATGTTCAAAAGATGTCTCCTCTGTTTAATGTCCCACTTCAAAAATACACATCATTTTGTTTATGTCATGATTGGATGAATTTTTGACATGTGGAGAACGGGGATGTTGTCTGTCTACTGTTGTAGTTTCTGTTTCATAACAGTTTTTTTTTTCTTTTTTTTTTGAAAGTTTACTGTCACTTTCTACTTGTCTAATTTTTCACTTTTTAAATTCATACTTTTTATTTAATTTTAGCCGGAATTCAAAGGTAACATTTTTTTTAGTTTGTTTAGGACTTTTTTTGGTAATGTTATTGTTTATTGTGTTTGATAACTATTTTTTGTTTTTTGCTTTGAAAAAAGAAACATAAACATGTTTGGTATATTTCTTATTTCTCATTCAATCAAACTGTAAATTAATTTTTATTATATATGAAAATTAATTTTTATATTAAATATTTAATTTTGTAATATTATATTTAATTTTTAATATTTATTATGCATTTTATTAGTCGAGAATGGTAAATTAATGTTTTTGTTTATGTTTTGGAAGGAATTGAAAAAGCGGGAATAAGAAACAAGAAACTTGATTTTGTTGTTTTGTTTCCAAAATTTTTATATAATTTTGGAAATGTTGCTTAAAAATGAGAAATGAGAAATGAGAAACACGAGTAGTTACAAAAAAATTAATTTTGGAGTCTACTTGGTTCTTTTTGGAGTTTAGTCTTCGCTCTTGGTGCTAAGGAATGTTTTTTTCCTTGTGCGGATGTTGGCTCTGGAATCAGTTTGGTTTTCCAAGTTTTGTAGCAAGTAGTTTTTCTGAGTTCTGTTTTAGAATGTTTTCATCTTTTTCGAGCTTTTATTGCTCTTATTGCACTATTTCTTCGTTATTTTCTCTTCTCTCTCTTATGTTTTCACCCCTTTGAGGTTTGTATCTTGAACATTTTTTCTTTTCATATTTCAATGAAAAGTTGTTTCTTGTTTAAAAAAAAAAAAGAGAAACCTGAATAGTTACAAAACACTTATATTTCTCAAAAACCAGAAACTAGAAACGAGAAATAAGAAATGGAAACATTACAACGTGTCTTTTAAATTTGACTAAGTTTTTAAAAGCATGGTGCAAATTGTTAGTAAAACGAACACGATTTTGAAACAGTTAGTAATAGAACAATGTGAAACAGCTCTTAGATAACCATCATGGGTTGGCATAATGGTCCCAAGGGGTCTAGGTAAATTCTAAAAAATTTAGAGAGAATGGGTTCAAATCATGATGGCCACATACTTGAGATTTAATATTCTATGAATTTTTTTGGCAATCAAATGTAGTAGGGTTAAACGGTTGTCCGGAGATTGGTCGGATATAAAAAAAAGAAACAGAATAAACCTTAGATTTTCTTCTATGTAATATTCCATTTTGAACAATTAGGTATCTGGTGTAGTTCCAAAATGCTGACACTTAACAATTTCAGATTCTTGAAAGCCTGTGGAGAGGAACTGGTTGATCTTCATCGCTTGAAACGAGCTAATCTTACGTTCTAATGACTGTTGACGACCCACTAATTCGATCATTAAGACACTTTGTCTTCAGAGGGAAGATTATGAAGGTTAGTACATTGATTCTCATTCTAGTTCTCTGAAAAAATGACATGGTGTAGTAGAAGATTTTGGATATAACATGTACATATGTACACTTCCCATACTTTTTTGTTTTTGGTGCTGAAGACAGTGCAATTCAGCATTAACATCAATGCCAATGGATATTTCCCTTTTTTGTGTGTTTGAAGTAATAGATTCAAACTGTAAGTTTATACTCAATTCATCATTTGGTAATGAGGTTATTAGTTATTACTTCAAAGTTGTTTGTTCACAACGGCCATTGACAAAAACATTTTCAACGTAGTATCTTGGTTGTGTGCTGGCAAAAAGAGTCTCATCAAACTTTCCAGGGTTGAATTGTTTTCCGCTACATGCATCAAAAACTAAAACTAAATCACAAGCCGATGATAAAAGTGATTTTGTAATAAGTCAAAAGTATTTTAGCTCCCGAGGGACAGTCCAATTGGCAAGGACTTGGAGTTTCTTTGTCATATTAGCTTAGAGGTCTCAAGTTCGAACCTTTTAGCGAGTTTAGTACAAAAATTCTTATATTTTATTCAATTTAGTTTTTTATATATCTATATGTGTGTGTATATTTTTTTTTCCCATTTTACCCTTCTCATCAATGAATGTTAAAATTGGTTGGGTTTAAGGTTATATGATATAATACTGAAATTTAAAGGAACAAGTAGACTATCTAGAAAAAAGTCAAAATTTCTCTCTCGTTTTCGGATAAGGCTTTCCTATCCTTCTTTTTACTGTCCATAGAGACTCGAATTATAAGTCAGCTTTGGAGGATAAGTTAGAAATGTTCATCTATTATGTGGTCAAATTCTTTGAAAGGGAATGTGTTCAAACCTCATGATGACCAGCTACCTTAAGAATTAGTAATTCTTATGTGTTTCCCGGTATCAAATGTCGTAGGATTAGACGATTGTCTAAGGTTTAGACAATTTTACAAAAATAGTATAATTGATTAAATTGAAATTTTTTAAACAATGAGATGAAAAAAAATATTTAGGGACTAATATATATATATATATATATATATAAACTTTTTATTATTATTTATTTATTTTAATGAAGTTGTGTTTAAAAAGTTTTTATTTTTTATTCATGACTAGTGATTTTTTTTTAGTACATGGGGTGGGAGTTCGAACTCTTGGGAATAATTCAACTGAACACAATTTTATGAGATTCACTGTCTAAACTAAACATGTATTTTTTATAGTAAAAAAACTTATAAACTCTTTTTTCTTTGAATCTCAAATTCTTCTCATTCAATCTTTGGATAACTATACAATACATTAAAAAGTTAATAAATAAGATCTTGAGGCAATCATGGTGTATTGGTTGTGCATTAAAATTAGAGCAAAAAGAAATATATTTTGAGATATTTTCAAATCCACAGAATTGATTTCATGACGTTTTTGTTTTTTAATTTTTGAGAAATATATGCGTTTAGTAATGGTAGATTTGTATCTCATTTTTCATTTTGAAGATTTTATTTTATTTTTTAATTTGTGTAGTTGGAAATAACAAAATCAATTTTTTTATTTGTTTTTAGTTTTTTTTCCTTTTCAAAACATAAATATAAATAATATATATATTTAAGAGAATGGGAAACAAGAAAATTATCAAACATATTTATGTTATATTTTATTAAAAAACAAAATAAAAATTAAGAACAAGAAACAAATTTATATTTCTATCTACTTAAAAAGAGGAAAAAATAAATAAGAACAAGAACAGGAACGTTATCAAAAGCCATTGCCTACTTGGCTCCCACGGGGACAAGAATTAATGACTAAGAGGTTGGAGAAGTGCTTTGGGTTTGCATCCCCAAAAAAAGTCATGTGGTTAAGGAATTTAATGTATTGAGCTGCAAATTGTGTTGGGAAAATTATCTGATACGGAAGTATTGATACTTCTTTCATTCACTATTTGTCAAGTCAGTATCATATATATATATTTATTGATTACAACATTGTGGGGTGGAGGTGCGAACTCATGACCTTCAGGTCAGAAATAGGTGCCTAAATCATTTGAGCTATACTCGGTTTGGCAAGTCAGCATCATATTAAAAATGATGTGAGGCTCACAAATATTATATAATTATTTATAAAGATAAAACCATAATGTGAATAAAAGAAGTAGGTACTCTCGCGATACTTAAATAAATTTTTCCGAGGAAAATGGTGCACCTACTGCTTCTTTGAATTAAATTCATCTATCATTCTGAGTAAATGAAACTTTGTTCATAAATGATACTCTTTGGCTCAAAATTCAAGGTCCAAGATAGCAAATTTTTTCTCCTTTTTCCAATTTGTCGTAGATAGGACCTATTTTATTTTAAATATCCATGTATTGTTGGTTGTGGAAATGACCACGATGAAGTAGAAAGTTAAAAGAAATAACGTGAACGTGAGTTAACTCACTGGTTAGGATATTTTGACAGTTTAATAGTTAAGATATTTTATTCATTTCCTAGAAATCGAAGACTCAATCCTCTATCCCCACAATTTGCTGTATTAAAAAACAATTAAAAAAATAGCAAATTTAATCACAAAATTACAAAAATGATTGAATGGGGTTATGATTAACACGAGTTATACTAATAATCCTATGATTGTTATTAAATAAAGGTTAAATGAAAAGTTTAATCTCTGATAGAGGAGACTTTTTAGTTTTGTGTTTAATAGCTCCCCCGCTTTTAAGGTAAGTACCTTTGTTTATACCATAGATGCAGAGTGGTGGATCTAGAATAAAAAAATGATTGAACGTAGATGTGTATCAATTTGATAAGTATTGTAATTTTAACCCGTGTTGCAAACCTTTCGATAGATTTTTATTAGAAAAATTATTTAAAAAAATATTATCATGTATCAAATAAGTTAGAAAATATATATTTTTGGTATAAAATAGTTGATAGGATTTAATAAAAAACGATAATAAAATTGATTTTTGGGCTTTTAAATTTGTAAGTTTTGGTAGAATTATTTAATTGTACAGTGTGTGTATTAATCCAACATAATTTGAGAAATTTGATTAATAATAATTTGAGAAATTTAATTTTATTAATTTAGTGAATTTTTGTGGATTTTTTTTATTGAATAAAGGGATAAAAGTTAATGATTTAAGGGTACGAATTTAAATTTATTAAAAAGAAAAAGTGCCATGATATAAATTTAATTAGACATATTTTGTCAAGAAAAAAAATTAGACATAAAAGTTAAAATTATTCATTATATTTAGAAAACCAAAAGAAGCTGACACTCAAAGTCGATCACAGAACAATAAAAATATATTAAACAATCAAATGAGACTCAAACAATAAAACTATATCTAGAAAAACAAAAATTAGTAAAAAAATATTTAAATAATAAATTCAATAAAAATATATTAAAAGAATAAAAAATATATTTAAAAAATAAAAACTAATAAAAATTATCACTAAACTATACCATCAAACTTTTATGAAATTATTAACATTCTACATCCTCCAAACTTTTAATAAACACAACATAACTTTTGAGTAATATTCTCGAGTACTATTTAATATGATAATTAAGTTTAGGAACTAAAACACATTTATAGGATTTAAACTCTTTGTTTTAAAATCAACTCTCAAACAAGTTTAGAAAACTAGAAAACACAATAATGTCATTAGTGTACGAAATTATCAATCGATAAGTTTTTAGGGATTAAAGTTTTTTTCTTCTTCTTTTTTTAGTATAACAAATATATGAATGAAAGATTGAACTTCGACATTTGAAAAGAAGTAAGATGTTTTAACCATTAAACTATATTGATCATCTTGTCAGGGATTAATATGTCTTAATAAACTCTCGAACAAGTAATCTATTGCACCAAATAAACTCAAAATCGTGCTAAAGCAAATATTTCCTTGAAGTATATCCTTATGATATCTTTGTAAATTAAAGAATTCAACATCAATATATTAAGGGTCTTCAAACAATATTTCCGATATATATTTTGTAAATATCAACAAAGCATAAAAAAATTATCAATTAATTATCAATATCAGCTTACTTTTTGCCAAAGCGAGTATAGTTCTGCGGTAATTGATATTTATCTCCTAAGAAGAGGTTGAGATGGATCCCCATGAATAGGTCCAAAAATAGGATCCTTGACATGCCCGGATTTCATTTTTGGACCGGTTGCTCATTTTAGCTTTTTGACTCTAATACCATATTAATATTCATGAGATTCTATCTCAAAACCAATTGATAATGAGAGGAGTAGTCCATGTCTATTATAACAATTGTAAGGTCCTTTTGGTTTTCAATATGAGATCCTTAACATGTCCCCTCAAGATCGTGGCTCTTTTTGGCTCATCAATCTTGGCTGGATCCCATTTTTGGACCGATTGCTCGTTTGATCGTTTTGAGCTTTGATACCCATATTAATATTCATGGGGTTCCATCTCAAAATCAATTGGTAATGAGAGAAGTAGTCCATGTCTATTTGGTATCAGAGCCCAACAAATTCAAACGAGCATTCGATCCAAAAATGGAATCTGGCCGAGATCGACGATGAGCCAACAATTTTGAGGGGGCATGTTAAGGATTCTAATGGACATGAGCTGCTTCTCTCCTGGTCAATATTAATAGTTCGAAACCCTTCCCTCACATGATGTACTCAAAAAATAAAACCAACGTGCTTTTTCTATTAATTATGAAATAACAATTTCTAGTTTTAATATTTTATCCATATATTCATAAAATTGAAACCTCGACATCTCCAACCAGCATCGATATTTAATCCTCGAAGCTGAGTGCTTTGCTAGACATCGAGATGGTATCATACCCTCCTCGAGGAGGGAGTTTGTACGGGATCGGGATCGGAAGTGAATCATTTATTTTGGAGAGATAGGAGGGGGGAAGAGGGAAGTGCATGTAAATGGGAAGAAATGAATGTGAAAGTGAATGACAATAAAAGGGATTGGGAAGGAGTTAGATGAGGGAATTGAAGCCATGCAAAGAGAAACAAGAGTCCTCAAAATACGAGGCCATTCATTTCAATCCTTACTTTTGAAGGCAAATAAAAAGGAAGAAGCAAACTAAAAGAAGAGAGTGTCGGTAAGGGAGCAGTTAAGGAACATTTAAAATCCCATTAAATTGGATTCATGTCCCCAACAACAACCACACACAGAGAGACAGGGGGAGAGAGAGAGATTTAAGGAAGAGCGTGTTAAGGATCCCAAGTTCGTTGTGGTACCTCGACCCTGCTAGCCATTTGCTTGTTCGAACGGTACACATTCTTTGGGACATGCTAAACAAACAAGCCATCCATATTTATAGAGTCAGAAATTCGAAAGAACTTTGAGGTTTTCCTATGACTAATTTAGCACGCTTCTGATGGTAGTCATTGGGTTAAGCCACTCATGTATATAGATAAACATTACATAGGAGATAAGATAAGCGATCTAACAAGGGTTTATAATATAATGAGCTACTCCTTTTATTATAAATTGGTTTTGGGATGAAATTTCATTAAATTAATATGGTATTAGAGTCTAAAAGCTCAAACGAGCATCTGGTTCAAAAACGAGATTCGACCAAAATTGATGAGCTGAACCAATTTATCGTTGGATTTGGCAAGTAATGATCTTAAAATTGTGTTGAGAGAGAGAAATTAAATATGTCGAGGGAGAGAAGAGAGAGGTTGTTGGTATGAGTGTGGAGAGAGAGAGAAAGACTCTTTCAATTTATTGTAGTTTGTTGGATTTGGTAAGTAATGAACTTAAAATCTCTCATTTACTTCCCTCTCCTACTAAAAATTTAGTGCTTTTGGTTTCTTCTACTTTCACCGAACAATTTTGTAGTGCGGGAGTGCTAGAAATTTTCTCTAAGTTTGTTAGTAACCTATTTGAAAAGAGGACTATGACGTATAATATTCATTGACATTGTCAACATGAGCTTAGTTTCAGTCGTAATTGGTACATATTTCTCACCAAGAGATAATGAATTCGAATCTTCCATCACATTTATTGTATTAAAAAAAAAGGGTTCGATCTAAAAATTGGTCAATATTTCTGACGTATTTTGAAAGTGGAATTTGATGATAAATAGGTGAGAAAAATAAAATTGGTCCATGAATTTTTTATGATTATGTGCTTGTTTTAGTCAACTTAATTTTTTTTAACTAGTGTGATTAAAGATAAAGAAGTATCGTTAATTTCTTCATGCTCGTTCCAAGTTCGAAGCACCATTTGTACAAATAAGAACCCCCTTTGTTACATGATTTCTTCTTCATATAGATAGATATAGGATCTATGGAGCAATTACTTAGAAGTACATTTTGTGCAACAACCCTTCCTATCTGATAGAAAAGGATCCCATGATCCTGAACCGATCTTACCTGGGATCGCAAATCCCAAGTTTGTCTATGAAGAGCAGATCTAATTATATTAGTATCTATAATTGATTTCTTCTGTGTAATACTAATCGATAGAGCCTTATTGGTAAGTGCTACAAGATCTCGTACATTGGAACCCATGGTTATGGAACCGAATCCATTAGTATGGAAAATTTTCTTTTCCAAGTGAAATCCCCTAGTATATGAAAGAGTGAAAAAGTGCTTTCGTTGTTGTGGAATAAGAAGCCTTCGTATTCTAATGCATGTATTTAATTTATTCGGAGCTATTAGAGCGGGATCCACTTTTTGGGGAATATGGGTCGAAGCAATAACAAAAATATTTCTAGTGGAACATCTTTCACAATCCCTGGAGATATAGTTCACTAATAGACCAAGGGATAAGTAATTCGACTCATTCACATCCAGATCATGAATGTTTGGAATCCATATTATGCAAGGAGACATTGCTTTTGCTAATTCGAATTGAAGGGTGATATAAAATCGGCCTCTTTTTTCTGATTTTCGCTTGTCTTTTCCTGTGTATTATCCGAAAATAGTAAATTCTGTATTTTTCTGATACACTTTTTTAGTTAGGGATAGTAATAGCAGCTGTTATTCCATATATTTGGATATTGAAAATCAAAATTTTGAGATTGACAATGATCCTTCTTTTGTAAGTGAACTAGAAAGTGCTTTTTATAGTTTCCGTAACTCTACTTATGAAAATAATGTATCTAAGAGTGATGATTCCCACTATAATGGTTACATGTATGATACTAAATATAGTTGGAATAATCACATTAATAGTTGCATTGACAGTTATCTTCGGGCTCAAATCTGTATTGATAGTTACATTTAAGTGGTATTCACAATTACAGTGACAGTTACATTTATAGTTACATTTGTGGTGAAGGTGGAAATAGTAGTGAAAGTGAGAGTTCCAGTATAAGAACTAGCACGGATGGAAGTGTTTGACTTTGAATTGTGATTCTATGCAGTATTTGCCATTGTGTATACCACTCTAATTAAAGATGATCTAATTATCATATCTAATAGAATATTTGTCAGACAAATGGTAGATGAAAGTACACATGTAAGCAAAATAAAGTGGCATAGTACACGATAAAATATTGTTGCGCGGGCCTGCTTACATGCACCTCGACTAATCTCACGAGGCAATCACCTGATCCTACAACATTTGGTGTCAGGAAACATATAGGAATTACTAATTCCTAAGGTAGGTGACCATCATGAGATTTGAACCCATTATTCAATTTAAATCGTTAATCACATTTTAAAAAAATTTGTGACGCATATGAGTAGAGGAGTATACATGAACGAACGAATGAACACTATATATGGATGGGAGAGATTGTGAGACCATTGCAAGTATGATTTAAGAATGGATAGTTATTATCATAGTTAAACCAACAAGGTACATCTTCTTTTCGATGAACTTAATTAGAAATTTATAAATTAAGCGTGTTTAGTTGAGAGGAATCCTATATTGATTTTAGAAAGTAGTTCAAAGGTGACGCATCTAGGTTGTAGAAAAATGGCCACAACCACTAAGAATCAAATCTGAACTTTAAATCTTGATCTTAGGCAGGTTACAAAATTTGGATTCACAAGAGTTTTTTATGGCCATATTACATTAAAAGAGATTGACTTTGTTTCACTATTTATTACAACACAAAAATTCAGCAACAAAATTAGAAAACCATTATAATCTATATAAAGTTTAAGGATATCAAAATAAAATTTTTGAAAATACAGTAACAAAAAAAAAAAAAAGTAAAAATGAAAAGTTGAATATCAACAAAGATTTAAACTACTGAAATGTATTTTATTATTCCTGAGTTGAACAATGAGATAAGGAGAAATCAAACTACTCACTTTTAAGATAATAATAGGTACTTTATCGAGAAAACGATATTTACACAATGTCTTTATCCATCTATTAATATATATATAGATATATTTATTTATTTTTGAAGGTTATCTATTTATCAATCTATATATATATATATATATATATATGGTATTAAATTTTTATCGATGTCGACATTTTCATATATCTATAGGTACGAAATCGAAATATGGCATCGGAAAGAAAATCAACAAAATATCATTAATTTGAAGATAGACATAATATTAATACTTTAAAAACTTAGTATGATTTTATTTTTATTTTTATAACTTTTTCAAAAATATCTATTGATATCAATATTTATCGATATTTTCATAAAATTGAGATTATTCGATTTTCAGGTCCAAACATATATAACATTTTAACAAAATAAAAATTCCTTTTGGGGATTGGAAAATCTATAGAATTACTAAATTGACACTAGAAAACATGAAGCCCTTTTGGACCAAATTGAGTTCCTTCAAATGATTTTGATTGCCACCTACACAAGTTAAGCCCCTCTTGGTTGTCACGTGCGAAAACCTAATTGCAAACTTCATCATCAAATGTTTGAGATGAATTTAATTTCTTGGAGTTTTCAAAATCCTCGTGATAATTTCCTTTTCTTTTTCTTTTGAAATTTAAATATAATTTTAAATCACATCTTATATTTTGGAGATCATCACTTGCATCGCGCCCTTCGATTAATTCTTAAATCATTAAATTATAAGTTCGATCTTTGAACTTTCAAGTTTATGTGTAATAGGTCTCTAAACTGTAAATCCTGTGTCTTGTAGATCTTTGAACTTTAGTGAGTGACTAACGCATCTTTAAAATTTTCCCTTTGTATTTAATAGGTATCTGGAATTTAAAAAGTATCATTTAATTGATCAATGATCTTATTAGAAATCAAATTAAGAGTTTGATTTAGTTATTAGATATTAAAGTGAGACAAAACGCACTAAATAAATCAAATGACCATGTGCAAAGAAAATTAGCAAAAGTTGTAATTTAGTAGCTTATTGATTATCCAAAATTTTATTAGGTCATTCTTATCATTCACATCAATAATTTATGGATTGAATTTTGTGATAGAGTTTTTTTTAGTACAATATATAGGGTGTGACATTGAATTCATAACCTCTTGGTTGGAGATATATATGCATTACTGTTGAACTAGGGTGGTTTTGGGAGTTGTTCATTGGCACAAAAAATTTAAAATAAAGCTAATAATTTGTTTAAATATATATATGAGGTAAGAATTTGTTTAAATAATATATACATAGTAAAGTAGGTAAATTATTTTCAATTAATTAAAATAAATGAAAAGACACGTGTCATATAAAAAATAATATATTTATTGATTACGTGGCTGAGTATCAATGGTAATAGGTCATTGTTAGAATAGTACTTTCCTGAAACTAAAAGCAAGAAAGATTTGAGTTGTGATGATGTGGAACTTTTCTTTTCTTTTCTTCCTTTTTATTTTTTTATTTTTTTTATTTTTAAGAATGTAGCGTAATATGGATATTACACTTCTATTTATCATTTAGCACGTTAGCATTATTTAAGAATGAATATTGAACCAGCAACATTAAAGAATTATTTAGGGTTAAATTACAAATTTGAACCATAAACTTTGAAATTGTGTTTAATAAGTTTTTAAACCTAAAAAAAGGTTTAATAGATCTCTAAATTTTTAATTTTGTGCGTAAATAGGTCTACTTTTTGAAGTGTCTAATGTGAGTCCCTAAACTTTCAATTAATTATGTCCAATAGTTTCCCAACCTTTACAACGTATCTAATAAATCAAGGATTATAATTGCAGGGAGATGATTGAACCAGCAACCTTTGAAATAAGTAATAAATGCTCTATCCCACCGACCAAAATGCTCGAATTGGCTATGAGACAAGAATCTTTTTAGGCATAATTTGAAAGTTAAAAGATATTAGATACAGAATTGAAAATCAATATTTAAGAACTTATTTATATATTTTTCAAAATTCATAGATTGAATCATTGGCCATAACATTAAAAATACTTTAGAGATCTCTATTAGACATTTTTTACCCACCCTGAAAGATCAGAAGACCAAACTTAACATTTAATCGTTCATCAAGAAAGATTCACAATACGAATCGAGGGGGTAGATACTACGAGTGTAGATTTGGGCATAAATGCCGAGAAATTAAGGAGAGGGGAGAAGAGAAAAGAGAGAGTAGGATTGATTTTGGAAGGGGCATTAAAGTGATATCCACTTGTCAACTTAAATGCTTGGGCTGTCCAAATGGGTTTGATGGAAGGCCAAATTTAAGACTCTTTTTGTGCATGTTTTGGCATATCAAACCAAAACTATCAGAAGAAATGAAAGATTTTCACTCTCTTCTCTACATTTTCCTCTTCATATTCCCAAAGTTGTTGGTTTGAGAGAGAGGGAGGGAGGGAGAGAGTTGTAATTTTGGAGGATATTATTGAAATATATTGTTGAAGTTTGGATGGAAGTTCCTGAGCTGTCCTTGGCTCCAACAAAGTTTGTGAAAATAAGTGATGATGATGATGAGATGATGATGATGAGTTCTTCTCCACAAAAATTAGTTGAAAGCAAATCATGTTCTAAGAAGAGGAAGCTTCTTGTTCTTCATGATCATAAAGCAAGTGTTGATCTTCAACTCAAGGATCCTCTTCCTCTTGATTGGGAGCAATGTCTTGATCTTCAGGTCTACCTCTCTAGCTCTCTATTTTAATTTTTCATTATTTGGTCTATAATTTTTTTTTGACTCGGAAATCGCCTGTCGGGATACGTATTTGTGCGGCTACCACTAAATTATCGAACACAGACGAAAGTGGGATTCGAACCTCGACGCTGGGTGTGTCGAGACCACTCCGCCAGTACCCGTGCAAGTGCATTATTTGATTTATAAATTGTGTGGTTTCTCGGTCTTATTATCTCTCTCTCTCTCTGTCTCTCTCTCTTCCTTTTAGCAACATTGGTAGAATATAATATTATGCTTATCTCTCTCCTTCTTTCCAGCCAGGGAAATTTCATATCATAGCATAAATGATTTAAAACTTTACACAAAAAAAAAAGATATAAATTACAAACTTATACAATCATGTGAGACCGACTAAAAAGTAATGATTTAAAAAAAAAAAGAAAAAAAAGAAAAAATAATGACATTTTTATAAATTTGCGTTTTTGTTTTCCTTCCTTTATTGTAATTTCCACAACTTAATATTTACAACTTTTCATATATATGTCAAATATAACATAATTTTAACTTTTTCTTAATTTATATTTGAGTTTGACTTTTTGCTACTGTATTTTATTAATATCTATTTTTCATTTTTTTAAAAGTAGCCTTGCAATGATAATTACCATCGGAGAATATTCAAACCTTCTCCTCATGAAAAAAAAAAAAGGATTTTACACACACAATATAGTATAAAGTAAATATGTGTTTTCAATTATGTTCAAATTTTACAAAAATAGCGCCATCTAAACTCAAATGTAACATAAATAAACTACAAAATGTCACATTTAAACTATATTTGAAATATATTTATATATGAAAAGTTGTGACAGCATTTGAAAATACATATTAAATTAATGCAGATTTCCAATATCTTAACCCCCAGACTATCTTAATTTCCATTTTAACTTCATTTATTATTCTAATATTCTCACTTCTCTTTATATTATCAGATATATATATATATATATATGTATATATAATTATTATTTGGTGCAGTCAGGGAAAATGTACTATCTAAACAGAAAAACATTGAGGAAGAGTTGGAATTGGCCAAAAGAAGATTATGATCATCACCAAAAGTTAGAGTTGGAGTTGGAGCTCAACAACATTAATTCTTCTTCATCATCATCATTACCAGCTGAAAATTTGATGATAAATTTCAGACATGGACAAGAACATGGACATGGAGGTTTGAACAGTAGTAGTAACATGGTGGCTTTGCCTTGTCTCAATTGCCATCTTCTTGTCATTCTCTCAAAATCCTCCCCATCTTGCCCTAATTGCAAGCATTTTCATACCCTATTCCCAACCCATTCTTCTTCCAAAACTACCCCTCCCAACACCTTGCCCCTCTTGAACTAGTAGTCCTACTCGAAATATAATCGATCCCCACATGACATGAATATGCGACACGGTGCAACACGTCTCGAGTCTTGAAAACGATCATTATTTGAGTTGGGTTGGGTCTGGTCTGATCGAGTTTTGTGTCATGTATCTTAATATGACTGTAAAAAAAAAATGTTTGTAGAATGTTTTAAGTTACTTCTAGAACCTTATAAGAATTAGAATGTTATTTTAAGTTTCCCTTGTTTGATAAGAATTCTGTTTTTAAAGAAAAGATCACCAAAACAATTAATGTTTAATTTTTTAAACAATAATTGAGAATGAAAGAAAGCATTAATAATTATTAAAACAACCTATTAATTTTTGTCAAAATGAATATAACTCAGCGATAATTGTCATATATTTCCAATCAAGAATTTGTGAGTTCGATCTCGTACCCTTACATGTTGTACTACAAAAAACAACCTATCAATTTCTAATATTTTAACATCTAACAAATTTATATATATGCACACCAATGTAATCAATTCGAGTACAGTCCGAGTGGATAAAACATTATTTACCAAATAAGATAGGTTAAATTTTCATGTTAGTTGAATTTAATTTTTTTCGATCACATTGTATAACATTTTTTATAATAAAGGTAAGACTTCCATAAAACTTGATTGAAAAAATACCCATTGAGCTGAAAAGAAAAATATAATATTAAAATTTGGTAGACTTTCTCTTATAAAGTTCCTGTCCCCTTTCTACCCTACAAAAACTCAGTTAAAATATTGATTTTTCACCCATAAAATAATGAATTACATATTCCATCTCATAATGAACCAAATTTATTATCCCATTATTTTTTTAGATTTAAATACTATTTACCATCGTATACTTTTAACTTTAATTTATTTTAATTTCTATACTTCCGACTTTTATTCCGTTTTTGTATTTTCAAAATGTCCGTTTGATCTATATTTGTAAAATTTTAACACAAATTTTACATTGAAAATCTTTTAATACAAAATTATTGCTATATTTCAAAAAAATTGAGTGAGTTAAATGTCATGCTAAAATTATGATAGAAAAAAAATGAGATATATATCAAGAATGATTACTTTTTAAAAGTACAAAACCAAAATGGAAGTTTTGAAAGTATAGAAACTAAGATAACAAAAATTGAAAGTATATAATCAAATTAAGCGTTTTAATACCATATGAACTAAAATAATATTTAAACTTCATTTTAATAAAATTTCAAATTAAAAATGAAGACACAGCTCATATTTACTAATGGTCATTTTTTTGGGAGTTTTCTGAATGATAGTTAAAAATTATTAAAAGTTAGACGTAGACAAACCAAAATAGAAATAACATAAACATTATAACAAGATAAAAAGACAAAAAAGATTAAAAAAATTTTTAATTCTATTTTGGCTCTTAATTTTTAATTCTAGCCACACTAAACTTTCAATATATCAATGTTGATATTTGAACTTTCATGTTTATTCCAATTTTTATCTTTATTTTTTCTAAATGTCTATTTTAGTTTATAAACTTTAAAAAATAATAATTTTGATCCTCATCTTTATTTTACTTCACATAGCTTCAAGTATATATGTACTAACGTGCAAGTGGATATATATTGGATCCACATATAATGTTAAATGAATGATATTAAGTAGAAAAATAGCTATTTTTTAAAGTTTAAGAACTAAAATAGAATCGATAAAAATAAAAAACTAAAGTAAAAGATCCGAAGAGTCCATAGATAAAAAGTAATTATTATTATTATTATTTAACTTTTAAGGACTAAATTTGACATTTTGACAAAGTAAAAAATTTTGGGAAATTCAAGAATTGAAATGAAATTAAAATCAAATAGACAATAAAATTGGAAATTTAAAAGGAGAAAAGTTGAAGCCTATGAGTAGGTTTAAAATTTTCTTTTATCTTATTTTATTTTATTTTATTGATTAAAATTTACTAAAACATTTCTACCACGAGAATAAACATAAATTAATTAATACAACAAAGTCATAAAAATCCAATCAATATCTTACTCGAGAATAATATGACAGGCCTCATATAAATGATGATAATTGTTCCCATCTATATCAATAGATTACTCTCTTCCTTAACCAATAATGAAACTTTGTTTGCACACCTGACAAACCCAACAATCTTCCCCTCGATACATTTAAATTTCAGATATTGATCAGACACAACGATGAAAGTATAAGTACTGTTTAATTATATTTTTCTTTTAAAGTAAATTAGGACTTCTTAGCCACTTTTAAAAGTTCAAGAACCTATTAGATACAAACTCGGTCTCTAAAACTTTCAATCTTATGTTAATTTAATAGGTCTCTAAACTTTAACATAATATCTAATAAAATTTTGAACTTTCAATTTCCATGCTCAATATGTTCCTAAACTTAAAAATGTGTCGTCAATGATATATTAAACGCAAAGTTAAAAATTCAGAGATCTATCAAGTATAAAGCTAAAAGTTCAAAGACCAACGGATTAAACACAACATTATTCAAAGTCTAAGGACATATTAGACACTTCTTAAAGTTCAAGATTATGTTAGATACAAATCGATAAATGTAGGGATTGAACTTATAATTTAACAAAAAAAAAAGAAATATCAGACCAACAATTATTAGAGAAGGGAAATTATTGTAGTTTTTTCATTTTTCTTTTGAATAATTCGAAGTCACAATTTTTTGGTCGGACATAAAGACCTTAATCTATGAACTATGTTCAAGTTTGGCGGGAAGTTTTTTTTTTTTAATACAACATGTAGGAGGTGGGAGATCGAACTCACAATTTCTTGGTTGGAGATATATATCAATTACCTCTAAACTTTTCTCGCTTTGATCGGTTGCCGCCGGGGAGTTTTAAAGCCTAAAATGAGTGTTTATTGGTCATTTAAGAAAGGAGGGTAGCTCTCCACAAGCCTAGGGTAGAATTGGGGTCTGTGTATGATTTGTTTTTGTTTTTGTTCAAATGTCTCTCATCTGTCAAAATTGAATGCTTTGCCTTTGCCAAACTGACATATTTTCAGATTATATCAATCCAACAACCACTATCTTCTTCTTCTTCAATGCTCATTTCTTTCTCCTCTTTGTAATTTACTTCAAAAAAAGTGGGTGGAAAATCACAAACCATTTCAATTTTCCATTTTTGAATAGGAGGGGTCCATTGCATTAATTACTTATAAACATCTTTCTTTTATCTAACAAATTTTGTTCTAAATATTGTTTGGAAATTGAGTAACAATTTAGAACCATTTTCTTAAAGGTTGAGGTGGGGATAAACATGACAGATTTTGGAATGTAGAGATTAAATAAGTTCTTCACTCGTACTTTTAATGATCAAAAGTGTAATTTATCATTTTTTGAAAATAGACTTTGATTTAAACTGTAATTTAGTGAACATGTTCTCCTGAGATTTAAAAATCATAAACTTACTTTATTAAAGGTTGAAGGTTTGAATCCTCCACTTCTCTTGTTGAATTACTAAAAAATGACGATTTAAAACTATTACTACTTTTTAGGATGGGTATGAACCTAACTTTTAATTGTCTTCGCTTGAAATAAGGAAACAAGTGCTTTATTGTCACCAATGAATGCCTCAACCATTAAAACATGAACTATTTATTATCACACCCTAACTTTAGTAGGACGATGGAAAATTAAAACTCATAGATTTTAAGTTATAGATCGTTTTCTTATGTCGAATCAAGAGAATAATCCATCATAAAGATACCAAGATTAGCCTACCTTAATCTATTGTTAAAAGTCAATACGAGCATAAATTAGCGGTTAAGGCATCTTTGCTCACCCTCTAAAAGTCGGATGTTCAATTCTCCATCCTCATATTTGTTATACTAAAAAAATCTATTGTTAAAAGATGAAGTACCAATTTGATCTTTCAGATCTAAATAAATCACGAATTTGCCTTAGTTTTATTCTCTAATAAAGAAGAAACATTCTTTCTTGACGAGAATGAAAGTAGGTAACCATAAATATAAACTCTATTTGTGCTCCCACCCAAGTCTGTCGCTACACTAGAAACAGAACACGTACCCTTTTTCAATGCACTAATTTGTCTATGCGACTTCACCAGCTCGCCTGAACGTCTGACAGCTGAGGTATGAACTCGATGGCTTATCAAATTCATGTTTCCCTTTTCTGTACTTCTCAACTGTTTAACTTGAGCTTATGACAGATTCTTCTGATCTGTTCTGGCCATCAATGCTGCTGGTTCTCTAAGGTCTCGCCTGGAACCATCTGCAGTTACTCTGTTCATTGTATGTCTCAAATGAACCCTTGGCAACCTCAAACTCTGACACATAAACAAAAGATGTCTTTCGGCCTGTTGCCACCACCTTGTATTCCCTCTTGAGCTTCCAGCAACTCCACTAAACTCATTGCTGTAGCCATCGTCATCTAGCTTCCCTGCGGATAACAAATTAAATCTGAAGCTAGGATAAAGAAGTGATAAAAAAAAATCGATGAATCGATACAAATTTAATTATTTTATCGAAATATTATAAATATCATCTCGTCTCGAACTTCCAGAGCTCCTTTGTAGTGGCTCCATTTCATTATATATAATATAATTTAAAGAGTAAAAGTTAAATAAATGGGAACACTATTAGAATAGTGGAGTGGATCCAGTATTAGGCTAGAGAACTTAGGGCCACATCAGTCCAATACATTGTAACCAAAATTATGGGCCAAAATGGGAGCCTAAGGTTGGAGAATCTGAAGAGATTGTATTTCTTTAGAAAGGTTATTCAATGCGACTGTGACCGCTGTCATTATTTTATTTTAACCATTAAATATACGGTCGATTTTTTTTTTTTTTAAGTTTCTCTTTTAACATATTGTTGTAAAGGTATATTTATTGTCAAAATCATTTCCATTTCTATGAATCATGTTTGATAAATTAAAAAAATTGATTTTAGAGAATTTTAAAATAACTTTAGATTGATTTTTAAGGTATCATTTGATGGTGATTTTGAAAATTAATTATACTTAAATATCTTTTTTCAATATTACTAATTCTACCATCACTCTCAATTACACCCTAAGACTACCAACCACATTATTCGAGCCACTCAAAAGACTTGTATGATAAACGAGCGTTATGATAAGATCAAATCTCTTGATCACTTCATGGCATCAGTTGTAATTTAATTGAAATAAATGAAAAATATATTGAGTGAAATTTTAAGCAGGTATTAAATTTTTGTCGAGATGTCGACATTTTCATATGTCCATAGGTTCAACATCGACTCAACGGATGAATCAAAATTTCTATCGTATCACAAAAAAAAATCGAAAAAATATTAAAAAAATATCAACAAAATATCACTAATATGAACATAATATAAATACTAATAATTTTAACTTATTTAAAAAGAGTAAAATGTTTAATTGTTGATTTATTTAAATATTTGTTATGAATTTTTATTTTTATATTTTTCGAGAAATATTCATAGACATCGATATTTTATTGATATTTTCATCGACATTTCCATAAAATGGAGATCTTTAACATTTCCATCATCGTAATATTTAAAAGCTTGATTGTAAAACAATAAAAACATAGGGATCAAACTAATTTTTACCCTAATTTTTCAATTTCATCAAAGTGTACCTTAAACTTAGATAAGTATTGCACAAGCTCTCATTTGTGAAATCGATGAAAAATGTATTCTCTTCTGCATCTAATGCATTATAAAAAACATATATTTAATATGAAATTGATAAGATTTAGAAAAAAACGACCACTATATCGAGCTCTTATTTTTTATTTCTTTTTTAGTTTATAAGTTTTGATAGAGTTAGTTAATGGTCGAGTTAATCCAACTTAATTTTGTGTAAAATTAGTTAATCATTATATCAGTGAGTTTCAAGAGGTTTTTTTTTTTTTAATTTTTTTCTTAGACTTGATAAGTGAATTAACAAATTAAATGGAGGGTAAAATAGCAACACTTGTCAAATTTTAGGTCCAATTCGATAGGATCAAAACTAACGACCCGTTTGATAACCATTTTAGTTTTTGGTTTTTGGTTTTTCTTGTTTTTAGTTTGAGATAATGTCTTCGGAGGGTTGTTTTAGAAACTTATTTACACAAATATCTAAATTTTTTCTAATTTTACACTTTTAGATTTCTGCCTGTAGGATTTTATTTTAATTCCAATTTTACCCTTATTTATTGTATTTACATTTATTAGAGTTATTTGTTTTTTTAATATAAAAGATCTAATTCCATAAATTATTATTATAATCCTTTAATTATTGTGACCCATGCTACTTTTCAACACAAATCCCTTAATTCACTTATTCAAAACCTTAATTTACTCATTCAAAAAGATGGATTTTCTCTTAATTCACTCCCACATTGATGCTCAATTTTCAAAGATAATTCAAAATCAAAAAAACATCTTTTGAAGTCTCAATAAACATATATTCGCATATTCAAAAAATATATTCAAAATCACAGTATATATCCACTTATATATCCGCATATATACAAGTGAGTTATAAGATATATCTACTTATATATCCGCATATATACATTCAAAATCACTATAGTATATATCCGCATATCCGCATATCCGCATATATACAAGTTGAGTTAAGATATATCCTAATCAAATCACTATACTATATATCCTCACATATACAATATTTCACCAAATCAGAAATTGAAAACATCCATTGGAATTCAAACCTTTCAATATGGAGATGAACTGCTCTGGTGGCTGAGAAAAATGGAGGCGGTCGGAGATGAAGGCAGACAAATGTCGGTCGGAGACGAAGGCAGGCAGAAACGCCTGAAGAATAAGAACCAACAGAAATCTCTTTTCGAAGGCGGTTGGAGATGAAATGCTCTTGCGACAAAGAAAGGTAGGAGAAGAGGAACGAAGGGTCGGAGAAGAGGAACGGACGGTCGGAGAAGAGGAATGGAGGGTCGGAGGAAGAAAAGAAAAACGATGAAGAAGAAAGAGGTGGGTTTCGAAAATGGATGAGTTTTTGGGGTTTTGGAATTTTTTAATTTTGGAAAGTATCATTAGCACATTAACGGATTTGACCCCTCAATTTACCAATTCTAAATTTTAATAATTATTTAATATTGAGATGGATCCCAAGGATATACTAGTAATTTGTGTTATGGGTACCAGGAATTGTTTCATGACAAAAGTGTAAATTCTATACTTTTAGTACTAATCCCTTTACGTAATTATGATTTCTAAACAAATAATCTATGTACTAATCCCTTTTAGTTTTTAGTTTTTGGTTTTCTGTTTTTAAAAAACAAAAACCATATATGTTTGATAACCATTTTTTGTTTTTTGTTTTATGTTTGGTAACTATTTTTAGTTTTTTGTTTTTAAAAAGTTTGAAAATTGAAAATTGAAAATACATATTAGAGAGAGAAAATTTTATGTAGAATAGAGATGAAAATAGTGTGAGTTAGAGTGATGATGCTCTCCCTCATTCTCGTGCTCGAAAAAATTTTTAATCTCTGTCTCCACCTCGTTCTTGGGTCCGAGAGATGTTCTCGAGAAAAATTATAGGTTTTATAATTGTTTTTAATTTTTTTAGAATTTAAGTGTAAAAAAGTGTAATAAATATATATTAATTATTTAAAAAATGGAATCGGGGACGGGGTCTGGACATACATTTCCTATTTTTGGGACCCGACCCTGCGGAAATTTTTGTCTTTCCCCTAATGTAGAGATATGAAAATAGAAGTTTAGAGAGATGTAAATAAACTTTTGGAAGATAAATTTTAGAGAGATAAATAAAAATATTTAGAAAAAATAGTGAAAGAAAAGTTAAAAACAAAAAGAGAATTTTTTAGAGAAAAAAAATAAAGTTGAGAAGAAAAGATATGTTAAAGAAAAAAAAAGAAATTATATAGAAAGAGAAAAATTACAGTAAAAACAAATTTTGAGATAAAAACAAGATTCAAAAAATAGTTTTTAGAGCAAATAAATAAATACAAAGATAAATAAAATTAACAATGGAAGAAAATTGAACTACAATTTTCAGAGGAAAAATAGATTATAAAGAGAAAGAAAAATTATAAAAGATGAAATTTTAATGAGAAAAAAGTTAGGAAAAATATTAAATTTTTAGAGAGATAAGTAAAATTGGTATGTTAGGATAAAAAACAAAAATACAGAAAATCTTGAAGATAGACAAATAACCATAAATATTCAAAATGTGAAAATTTTAGAGAGAGAAAAATAAAGTTTGTAAAGAGAAATTTAGAAATAAAAAAAATTTTAGATTGAAAAATAAATTTTTTAGAGATAAATATGAGAAAGAAAAAAAAAAGTTGAGTATTACAAGAAAAAAGTGAGATTTTTAAAAACAAAAACCTGTTTTTGAATTTTTTCTTTTTTGAAATTTACGTAGAATTTCAAAATGGTTTTTGAAAAACAAAAAAGAGAAAATTGTATTGGTTATCAAACAATCCTGTTTTTGAAAAACTAAAAACCAAAAATAAAATTGTTATCAAACGGGCCTAAACAATTTAGGACAAATTTTTAAATGTTAATTCTAATGGAAATATCATCTCAATTCTTTTCAATTCTGTTTGGAAAGATCGATGAAAACATTGATGAAAAGTTGATGACTATCAATATTTTTTGAAAATTTAATTAAAAAATAAAAAATTTATAGAAATTGTTTAAATAAACAAATAAACATTTAGGTTTAACATTTAAATAACTTCTAAATTAAGTTCAAACTTCTTGTTATTAATATTGTGCACATACCAACATAAGGTTAACTTAAGAGTAGTTGACACTTGTCTGTCACGAGAGATCATGAATTCAAATTATCTACCCATTTGTTAATAGTATTATATATAAAAATATAAAAATTAATGAGATATTAAACGAGGTGGGGATGGAGGATTGGGGGAGTCGGTGACCCCGATTAGGATCTCCAGTTTAACCCTATCCCCAATCAAACTGTAGATTCCCCAATCCGACTGGATTGGGTATCCATAGAGTTCGGATCCTACAAGTTTTTTTACGATCCCTACTTGTTCTACTTAAAGAAAATGATTGGCATATAAATAATATTTCGTTGGTATTTTATAATAATGTAAATATAGATTCACCCTTAACCTCGAGATACCATGATTTGGGGGTAATTTTTTTTTTTTTTTTTAAGAAACAAAATTATAATTTTACCTAAATTTAAAGAAAAAAATTATGAGAGAGTGACAGAGGAAGTGGTGGCGCAAAAGAAAGAACTATTACTGCAGTTTAATCGAGCACAGTTACTCCATCAATGGAGATCGATTCCTTACACAAGAAGAAAACGAAAATTTTGGAAGAAGAAACTCAAGCTACTTTCATGGCTGCCATCGCCACCACCATAGAATCCGACCTCGCGGAATCGGCCCCTGCTTCCGTCTCGCACTTCAAGATCCCACCGTTCTTGCTCAAAACCTTTCGAAAAGGACCATTTGATCACTGCAACGACCACTATGTGGAGGGAAAACGAAATTCCAGCGAGATCGAGATCAAGAAGAACTGGATCCGCGCTCCGGAGAAGCTCTTCGAAGTTGCCTCCGTGATCTGCAAAATCTTCGGCGGAGCGAAACTGTCGGCCTGCGGAATCGGAAGCAAGGTCGTCGATGGAGAAGATGAAGACGACGAAGAAGATCGTGGAGATTATTGTTTGAGCGAATCGGAAGGCGGAGAGGATTATCGCGTTGAGAAGATTTTCGCGGCGGAATCCGACGACGGATCGGGAACGGAGAAGAAAATTGGACGAGACGAGAAAATTTCAAGCCAATCGAGACATCCTACATCGATCTTGGAGGTATTTAGCAAGAAGAATGCTGTCAATTTCAGTTTCAGTTTCAATTTAGGTTTCAATTTCATCAAGAGCAGAATCTGCAAGGGCAAAAACGGCGACAGAAACAGCAATCTCAACTACGATCAACATCTCCGAGAAATTGAATCTGCCGCTCGATTAACGGTGTTTGGAATCCGAGAAAATCCGAAACGACTGCTTCAGATTCCGTCCCGAGAACGGAAACTGACGACGGAAAATTCATATCATGAAGATGATGAAAACGGAGAAGAATTGTGGCAGAAAAGAATTCTAATGGGAGAGAAATGCAAACCTCTGAATACTTCTGTAAGTCTTCGATGCAATCAAAATGGCATGACTTCGCCATAGATCCTCCATCGATGTTCTTCATTCTTCGAACAATGGATGTTCTTCATTCGTAAATTTTTCCCCCCTTCTTTTTCCCGCTTCTGGTTTTTGGGGTTTTTCTGCAATAAAAATACTTTAAAAAAAGAAATTAAAATATTTTATTAAAACTTTCTTTTTACTTTTTTTTAATTATTATAATTATAAATTTGGTGTTTGAGCGAAATTTCAATTTGTATTCTATGATTTTAAAAGTTTAATTTACTCCTGTTTTAAAAGTTTCAATTTAATTTTCTTAGTTTAGTCAAATTTCACAAAATGTCGATATTGTTACTATATAGTAACATTATTTTAGTTAAATATATAATGCCTCTTTAATTTTTTTAAGTATTTATTAAAAATTGTTTATAACGATATAGTTCTTATAATTTCAAATTGGTAACAATTTAGTCTTTATCGTGAAAAAATGTGTTGATATTGTGAAAATTTTGCAATTAAGTAAAAACATTATTACGTTGATGAGGGATGAAGCGTATTATTCTTCTAACGATTTTAATTTAATCCTATGGTTTGGACTTAGTATCAATTGATCTCTTATACTTAAAAAGTTTTAATTTGATTTAACTAGTTTTAGTCAAATCTCACAAAATGTCCATATTTATTTATGAGATAAAACTTTTTTCCCTTTCTATTAAGATTTAGAGTTGAGTAAAAAAATAAAATGAAGTATGTAAATTTTAAAATGGATAGAACAGATTAGTGACAATTTGTGAGTGGACTCAACTTAAAAGATCAAATTGAAATTAAATTGAAACTTTTAAGGTCATAGAAATCGTATTGAAATTAAGTCAAAATATAGTGACAAAATTGAAACTTTTAAAATTATAGGGACAAAATAATAATAAAAAAAGATTATAGAGACAAAATTGACCTAGATTTTATAAAAATCAATTTTCATGGTTTTTTTTTTGTAATTTTAAAATATATTATAAAACAAAAAGGAAGGAATAAAAACAAAAATTAGAAAAGGATATAATATGTGTTTTAAAAAATGTTAAAAACTAACTTTTAATACTTTTTAAAGAAAATATAACATAAATTTTGATATTATTTTGTGACTTGGATTATGTAATTTATATTGTACCTCTGAAGATTTAAAAAGAATATATATATTGTACCTCTAAAGTATCATCACTGAAAATTTCCAAAATTTGCTAAATTTTAAAATACATATTTATACTACACTACTTGACGCAAAATTTGAGCTAAAAGCTTCACAACAATAAAGAAAATTTCTCTTTTGGTTAATTATTTTCAAAAAAGTAGAAGAGAGAAAAAAAAAAAAAAGAGAAAACAGAGGAGAGAAGATAGAGAATATGATGTATATGCTACATTTTTTCTAGAGTATGGTAAGAGAGCTATAGTTCAAATCACTAGGCAAAGTTTGAGCTAAAAGCTTCACAATAAAAAACATTTCTCTATTAGCTAATTATTTAAAAAAGGTAAAAGAGAGAAAAAAGAGATAGTAGAGAGTCACTGAAAATGAAGGTGCACCGTGTTGTTATTGGTGGTAACTAACCAACTACAATTCTTTTAACTAACCATGCTTTTATAGTCTCAAAATCTGGTACCGGTTCATCTATGTACTCTTTCTCTATACTCAGATATCACACTTACGTTTTAAAAAATTAGGCAATATTAAGAGGGTGGGCTGAAAATGGCCATCCATGCTGCTTTTCCAAAAAAAAAAAAAAAATACTTCTCAAATTTACCATATCATTAAAAGTTAAAACTTCTATGATTACTAGTAAATATTAAAATGTAACAAACACACGAAGCTTTAACTTGCATCCACTATTTCATTGATCATTTGGTAACTCTCAGTTTCTATGTACACATTGTAGATCTTCTGTGGTCACTTGCCACCAACTTTGATTCTCTAGTGAGTTTTCATGGGTCACTATCGAGCTCACTTCGACAACTGTTATCTCAACAACCAATGTACTAAAACATGTGCATAAGTGTACACCAAAAAGTCAGTTGTAGTAATGAAACAAGGTTGTAATCCACAAGGATTGAGATTAATACTTTAAAATTTACTCAATAATACCAAATAATTCCAAACTTTAATATTTAGGAATATTAACTAACGCTAAGAAGAATTTAAACAAATAGACATGCAAAATAAAACTTGGAACAACGAAAGGTACTAGAAACAAGCAGGGACAAAAGAAAGCGATCCCAAGGAAGATTTGTAATAGTAAAAGGGAAATGGGGGAGATTGACTGTGCTTTGTATACTGATCTCAATAGACGCTCCTAGCATCGATTTCTTACTGTTGCTCAAACCGACATGGCTTCCTTCTGAAACATCTAGGTAACGAATTGCTCACAACTTTTGTTGCTAGAATCGCACACACGAAATAACTTATAAGCGAAGTTAGATGAATCTTATTCCTAAGCATTCATTAATCTAACTAAAAATGTAGACTAAGCTCAAGTAGAGCCAAACAAATCTCTTATATATTTTTTCAAATCGTACAAGACCTACCAAACTGAAAATGGTGGCCAACATAATCAAAGAGATGAAAGCATACCAATAAACTCTACTTAACCAACAAGGAAATCGTACTACAACATATATTGTTCACATTTTACAGCTTGCAATCTTCCACGAAATGGGGTTTAATGCATGGGGTGGGGGAAACAAAAAAGAAAAGAGTCTGAAACCATCCATTCTCGTGGAAGTAGAAGAAAGCAGCAAATGGACCTCAAGGTTCTGTTCTGTCTCTTGCTTGGTTTTTGGACAATATTCCCCCTTGAGATCTGTTGTGACGGCGAGACAACTTGGAACTTTTAAATTGCTCCTAAATTTTAGGCCAACAGACATCAGCTGTACGGATATTGGGTAAAATCCTCGTAAAAAGAAGTTACCGTGTTGCCCTAAAATTCCTGCTAATTTATTCTCCAACTTCAGACGTCTTATCATAGTTGCTTGCCTTAACTACTCCACTTCTGCTGCTCCAACATTTCCAGAGGATAAAAAACAGCAAGAACTAAGTCATATCTTTTAAATTCATTACAGAACAAGGATGCTTCATTACAGAATAAGGATTCAAGCATGATTTTCATATTTCTTATCTAAATCCTAACTTGGCATGCTATTATGACCAGGACCCTCACAATTATACTCAATTAAACCCAAGTTTCTATTAAAATAATTCTCCTTCTTCGAGGAGTTATCAATAACTATCATTGTCTTAACTTACATATAGAGATAAGATTCGTCTTGATTTTGGTCACATACGTGACATTTGACAGCACAACTCAATTCTATTGTCAGTCTTCAAATGAATATTTCTAATATCTCTCGACTGGTAGATTCTTCATTCCCCATATTCACTAGGCCATGATTGCATGCAATAAAAGATGTGAAAAACCTTTTATTGGAAGATATATGTATGAAAAATGCATTTTCAATTACTCATTCTAATGAGCGATTTACAATGTTTGCGTTATTCTTAAACCAAACAAGGACATCGTGCATAACTATCTTTGTCTCGCTTATTTAGATCCTCCTTCAAGTTTCTACATTGTCTCTTGAAGTGAACCATTTTTATGACACATTCGACTTCTTTATTCTCATTTCTTCTGACATTTCTCTATTGTATCGTCAAATTCAATATTTTCTTTACCCTTTTGAACAGCCAAAGGATGTGAATTTTTTCCATTTCAACTTTCCTTCCAATTTTCAATCTTTTTATCTCCTAAAAAGTTAGACTCAATTGTCTTCGTCGTTTTTTAACTATCAAGTTAAGACGTCAGTAATAGATCATTGCATTCACCTTGTCACTCTAAAAGTAATATTAACTGAAGCTAGTTGGTTTTAATTAAATTTGTGACTCATTAATATGATATCTTACCGAAGCATTCTCATCCATTCAAATGTTAAAAGACCTCCCAAGTCCTAACAAGACATACCTTACTATTGGTAGATAGTTTTTCGTATCAGTTAATTGGTGCTTCAATAAAATCTTTTGCAATTGTTTCATTTGCCATGGAACTAGTTACATTCATTAACAAACACACACAATCTGATAATAGTTACTGCTTGTTCATCAATACTTCCTAAACATCATCTTTTATCCCATTTTGGTTGTTTCTTTGAAGCATTTTGCGGGTTAAATGTGCCACATTCATCAACAAACACAATATGATAATAGTTACGGCTTGTTCATCAATTGCTTCCTAATCTTCATCTTTTATCCCATTTTGGTTGGTTGTTTGAAGCATTTTGCAGGTTAAATAGTCTTTAATTTGCATCTTCTTCAAACATCCAAACTTCCTCCTATCAAACCTGGTAATTTCTTCAAAATTCAACTATTATGCAATTTTCATAGTCCTAAAACCAAAAGCTTTGGCACTAGCTAGTTATTGGGAATTTTCTCTAATTAAGGCTATTCAATAAGAACATAACTAGTTTTCCTTCCACGTGACAAAACAGATCACAATTAAATAAAAATGAAAGGAAATACAAGATAGGGATAGAAAAGTTTGACACTATAATTTATATAATTGGTTCGTCATAAACTCGAGACTACGTCCAGTCTTCTGCAACTGTATGTTATACTACAATATAAAAATTACAATGAGATCATGTCTCTAACACTTTTTAAAGCTCTCAACCTACCACGTCAATCCCAAACATTGTGACACTACTACCTTGTAGCATCAATTATCCTACATTTTTCTTTCATCTTTTTCTTTTGGAGTGTTGCGGTAGCATATGAGACACTATGATGCTACGATATCACGACACACTTCTTCCCTACTTCACGCTAGCATCACAACGCTCTGAGCAATATCTTGACGCTATTCTCTCCAGTCTAGCTATCTCTACAACGTTGTTTTTTGACTCCACGATCCTAACAACCAAGAATCAATCTTGTACATTTTTCAAGGTCAAATAAGCTATCTATCCCAATTTTATCTCTATTCAATATTAGAAGAGAAAAAATATAGCTTTTAAATCTCATTTCGGTCCATTAACTTTCAACTGTGTTCTATTTTAATTAGTCCATGAACTTTCAAAACGTCCATTCCAATCTCTATGATTAATTTGACGTAATGACCCACCAGATTGATAATATGACATATGAATTGTCAAATAAGCAGAGTCGCCATTGATGGCTGATTCCAAGTTAAATTATTATCATGTAAAAATCCAAAATAGGTTAGGCTACAAATTTTGAAGTTAAATCCTCGATGTGGTGCTCTGTCAAAGGTTGATTAGTACTTCTCTTCTCCACCATCTTTTGTCACACTTTTAACACTCACAAGATTTTTCTTTTCCTCTCTCTCAACTCTCGGGGAGAAGCATGGAGAAGGAACATTTCCCTCTCAATCGTATTTCTACATAGCATATAAGCCAAATTCGTACTTAATCAAAAGTCACATCATCAATATGTTAACTTGTAAACGACAAAGTATTGCCCTAACGAACAAAGTGGTGCCCTATCAAAGGTCCTTTCATATGCTACAAGAATTTCTACCTTTTCTGATGCTTTTTTTTTTGGCCGATTGTATAAAAATAGTCTATATAAGATATCTGAACATAATTAAGATTCTTTGCATTTAGTAGGGACAAATCATAATTACCAGCGGTTTAATGGAGAAAATATGTGTGTATATATAGTTTTCGACGGTTTTGAACAAACTGTCGATATAGGATCAGACAGTTGGACCAAACCCGTTGTCCCAACGTTTATTTGGAAACAGTCGAGACAAATAAGTTTTGACTGACTGTTTTCAAGTCGACGAAAACTAGTCTCACCCAACAGTTTTCAATCGTCAAGAGGAAAGCTTTCCCAACTATTTTAAACAGTAAGCAAAAGTTGTCTTTGTCTGACTATTTATTTTAGTCGAACAAAGATTATTTATTACGTTAGAAAAACATACTTTGCCCACAAATCAGACTATTTGTTGGTTTTGACATCCATCAAAAGCAAATCAGACTTGAATAAAAATGAAAGGATATACGGGATAGAGATAGAAAAACTTAACACCACAATTTATACTAGTCCGCCCCAAATCGGGACTACTTTCAATCTTATGCTACTCCAGATTCTACTATAATATGAAAATTAGAATAGAATCTCTTTAGCACTCTTCAAATCTCTCAAGGTTCTACAACAATTACTACCTGACTGTCCCACAACATTGGCTACTTAGACTTCCTTCTAACATAAACTCTTGCTAAACCCACAAAGAACAAGCTATCGTCAATGCTCTGCGGCCATCAATCATCGATCTCTACTCACATCTTATTTCACATCTTAAAAGACCTAGTATAAAGCAACAATTTTATAGAGAGTTTCGCCATAGCATGATGACTCTATGAACTTATAGCATCAAGCATGCATTTTTCTTCCATCTTTTTCTTTCGAGTGTTGCAACAGC
Source organism: Momordica charantia (assembly GCF_013281855.1). Taxonomy (NCBI): domain Eukaryota; kingdom Viridiplantae; phylum Streptophyta; class Magnoliopsida; order Cucurbitales; family Cucurbitaceae; genus Momordica; species Momordica charantia. The sequence continues at coordinate 2,395,328 of NW_028275165.1, read as the reverse complement.
GTTGAGATGGTACTATATCGTCTCAATGCTACAACATGAATGCATACTTCTTCTCCACTACTCGCCAACATTACGACACTCTCACTAGTGTCTTGACATTGTTTTTCGAGTCAGCTAACTCTACAACATTTTTAATTTTGAATCAACAATCTCAACAATCAACCATTCATCTTGTAAATTTTTTCCTGTTTCTTTCTAGGTTAAGGAAGTTATCTGGGACTTTATCTCTATTATATTTTAAAAGAAAAAAAATATAGGTTTAAATCGGTTTATCAACTTTTAACTTTGCTCTATTTTAATCACGAACTTTCAAAATATCAATTTCAATCCCGACGACTACTTTATCATAAATTAATAAACAGATTGATGATGTGACATATGAATAGATGCTAACATGACTTAATAATAAGTGAGTAGCCATTTTGGGTCGAATTTCAAGTTAAATTTGTACGATGTTGGAAAAAATTAGAATAGAAGTTGTCCCATGTGGAAAATGTATAGTAAGGGCATGTGATCCAAGTGCTATAAAAAGGGCTCATGACTTTTGGTTTTATTCATCCCAATTAAAACACTTTTAGTCTGGTATATATTATTTCTATGTAAACTAAGTGATATTTGCTTTAAGAGAGTGTTTTGTGTAGTTGGGGTCAAAGAGAGAATTTTGTGTGTGGTTGTAATAATTTTTCACATAGTGTATTTTCTTTTGTGGGGCCGGGGTTTTTCTGGTTCGGAGTTCATCTTCTATTTTCTCTATTGTGTGGAATGTAGGTAGCGGTTATGATCGATTCGATAGAAAAGAAGGAATAGTGTGAAGTATGAATTTTTTTTCTATCAAGTGGTATATGAGCTTTAGATTTGTAGTTTATTGAATTTCGAAGTATGCTCTATGGTTGCAGCATTGTCTAAACTTCTAGATGAGAAAATATTTTTTGAAATGAGCTATGGTGTGAATAATATAGATTGTTCATTATTTGCAGATTTGCTAGGAGTGTGAAGTAGATATGTCGATTTTTATGAATATGGTGAGATTGACATGGAGAAATTTGATGGAACGATCAACTTCGGCTTGTGACAAGTGCAAGTCAAAGATGTGTTGATACAATCTAGGTTTACAAGGCCTTGAAAGGAAGATTGAGTGGTGATACTTTTGAAAAGCTAGCGGTGATGGTGGTACCAATAGAGTCTAATAGTACTGGTCCCAAGTTCTAAGAAGTCCAACATGAGTGATGGAGATTGAGAGGAAATGATTTTGAGGGCTGCTAACGAGATAAGAATAGGTTTGGTTAAGAATTTCCTTGTAGACGTGCATATATTTCGACAATCAAAGAATTTTGGGAGAAACTTGAAGCATTGTATTAGGCAAAAGGCATCTCAAATTGGTTGTACCTAAAGTAGTAGTTTCACACGCTGCAAATAAAGAAAAGTACGAAAATCTCATAACATTTTAGTGTTCTCAATAGCATCATTTTTGAGCTAGAGTCTATCAAAGTGAAGATAGATGACGAAGATAAGGCACTCAAGCTCATCTTGTCATTTTCACCTTCTTATAGACACAAGAAGTCGATCTTGATGTACGAGAATGAGATTTTGAATTTTGCTGAGGTTACTAGTAAACTTTTGTTGGAAGAAATAAGGTTGAAGAGTGAAGAGCTTACTTAACAGAAAAATCAAGCACTATAGCTAGCAATTGGAAGAAGAAAGACTTCGTAAAAAAAAAGTCTTTTGTGAAGATGTAGACAATTTGAGCACATGAAAAAGGAATGTCCTAACAGAGTCGATTCATCAAAGGGATCTAGGCCAGATGCTGACAGTGTTTCTCTCGTTGAGGGAGATGATGAGTTCTTTTGAAAAGAGATATAATACATCCTCATGATATGTCCGATTTATCATGATAAAGGATGCGATGTTAGCAGTTCCACAAGTTTACACGTGCATCGGCTTGGCGGTCATGAAAGTTGTGTGTGGTAGAAGTTATGTCGATGGCTGAAGAGATTTGGGTGAGCCAAGTAGATGGACGTTGCACCATAAGTTTCATCATGATTTATCGACATGTGACAAGGAAGAAAATCTTGAAATGTGACATTCCAAGTGGTCTACTTTTATGAAGTAGTTATAATTCTCTGAATTGAGAATTATGAATTGTTGGTAAAGACAACAAATATAGTAGAAGCTATGGATTTTACCAAGGTAGAAATTGTATGGTTTTGGCAAAATATTATAATAGAAGTTGTCCCACATCAGAAAGGTACTATAAGGAGAGATGTGCTTCGAGTGTTATAAAAAAGGTTCATAGCTTTGGATCTTACTAATCTCAATTAACATTTTAAGCCTGGTATGGTTAGCTCTAGTTAACTGAGTGTTATTTCTTTAGAGAGATTGTTTCGTGTAATTGGTGTCAGGGTGAGAATTTTGTGTAATTGTAATAATTTTTCACATAGTGTATTTTCTTTCGTGAGCCGTAATTTTTCTTCGATTTAGAGTTCTCCATATAAATTTCTGTGTTTTCTTTATTGTTGTTGTTTCTTTTTAATTTTTCATTTGTTCTCTCTTTATTTATGCTACAGTAGGAGTTTTTTTTCCATCAAAATTATTACCAAGAAAAAATCCAAAAATAGGTTGGGCTGGCAAATTTGAAGCTAAATTCCTAACAGTCCTATCTAAGCTTCTTTGATAGTTGACAGGTACTTCTCCTCCTCACCATTATCTCTATCAAAATTTTGTTTTTATCCATTTTGTCATTCTTTGATCAATTTCCTCTCTCTCTCTGGACTCCATGGGAGAGAGAAGCATGGAGAAGTAACCTCTCTCTCATTCATATTTCTACATGATTTTTGGGATTCAACCAAAGTTTTTCTAAACCTAAAACTAACAGCTTACTTGGCTATTAATACACACCATAGAAGTCAATACAAGCTTAGTTCAGCGGTAATTGACACTTGTATATAACCAAGAGGTCATAAATTCGAATCTCGACCTCACTTATTGTACTAAAAAAAATACGATAAATTTGGGTCTTTCAAAAGTCACGTCATCAATCTGTTAACACATGAATGACAAATTAACAATAGGACTAAATAAGATCTTTCTGGGAGTTTTAAGGACCATAATAGACATTTTAAAAGTTTTGAGACGAGAACAAATATAAAAATTGGAAAATCATTATAAGATTTTAAACCCCATAAAAACCAATGCCCACTAATATAGTTTCGTTTAGGTATAAAAATGTTCAATTTCATGACTTATTTGATAGATTCTTTTTATATTTAATTCTTATGGTCATAAAAAGTTTAAAAATTATTTAATAAAATGATGATGTATTACGAAAATACAGTTTATTTTGAATTGAAAATACTCAATGCTTTAATTGGATTAAATGGGTATGCCACTCATCCAAGAAACAAAAAAAAAAAAAAAAAAAAAAAAAAAAAAAAAAAACTTGCTCATTTTATATGACTTAACCTATGATACTTGACTCGAAATTGCTCGACATGTTATAGAAAATTGACTCACTAAAATGTTAAAATATTGACAGCCTCATGAAAGTTACCAATTTTATAGTTATATATGGTCATTATTTTAACATTTTGATAGCTATTTTGTTGCTGACTTTTTGTTTTTAAAAATTAATGTAGTAAATACTACTTGCTTTTACTCGTGTGTGTATATATATATACTTTTTAAAATCTAAACCAAATTTTAAAAACTAAAAAAATTGTTTTCAAAAAGTTGTTTTTATTTTTTATAATTGGCTAACTTTAAGAAAAGTAAAAACACAAATAAATTATAAACAAGCCAGCTTAATTTTTAAAACCAGAAACTAAAAATTGAGAAAACAATCCTTCAATGAATAAAGATAAATTGAAATTTTTTAAAGATTTGAGACACCAAATTGATTAAAATATATATTAATATTATTATTTTATAAATTTTAAATTTCTGGACCACTCGTGGAAGAATCACAAGCCCAAAGTCAAAAAATGCCTAAGTTTTGTACTTCCTATATTATAAAGATAAAATTTTAAAATGATCTTCTTTGTGATTAGATAAGGAACAGTGAGGATTGGTGGTACTAAAATATGGAAGATAAGGATTGGCCGTAGTAAAATATCAACATCTCAATTTTATGAAAATATCAATAAAAATATTATCGTTGGAACAAATATTCTTAGAAGAATTACACAAGAACAATTACACCAACTAAGAAACTTATACAAAAGTTTTCAATTCATAAACCAAACATTATTTTGTATTTTTTAAATAAGTTGTAAATGTTATTGTGTTCTAGTCGTTAAATGTTTAAATATTTACTTGAGTTTCAAATTTTGTATATTATGTTATAATACTTTCAACTTTACCTAAAAGATTTTTTTAATTAATTATTTAACAAGAATCTAAATCCATTTAGAAACTTAATTGTTGATATAAGAAATTTGGTTTGAGTTGCTTCGTGGTAACAAATCACCTTCAGCTCGTGCAGGTGAGGATTGCACGTATGCTGGCTCGGCTCAGCTAGGAATACTGTCTTGGTTGAAATGACTCAATTCTTTTTCCAATATAGCTAACTTAACTCTCTATCGGATTTGAATATTAGAGTGTACTGTGTTGGACAACCACCACATCGATTACAATGTACTTTACGTGTAAGCGGTCATTCAAAGCTCTCCTTCAAAAAAAAACTACAGAAAATTTTAATTAATTTTAGAAGATTTAAGAACCAAATTAAAAATTAAGAAGATATAAATATTTTGTTATTTATAGCCCTTCACTTTATCCTATAGCCTTGAAAGAAGAAGGTGCAATGAGGAGTGTCAAAATCATTGCTGAAACACCCAACTTAGCCTCCATTCCTTCCTCTTACATCTTCTCCGGCGCCGGCCAAGCAGTGGCTCCTCAAGATTCAATCCCCACCGTTGATTTCTCTCTACTCACCGCGGGTACCCCGGATCAACGATCCGAAGTCGTCGACGAGCTCGGCAAAGCGTGTCGGGATTGGGGCTTCTTCATGGTACGCAAGATGCCGAAGTTAAATTATACAACATGTCCCTTAATCGTTTTCAAAGTTTTCATTTCAATCGTCAACTTCTTACTTTTTGGTTTAAAAATTGCGGAGTATGAATCAAATTATTGACCTTTTGAGATGATAATTGATGTCTTATTTACCGAACATTGAGTTTTTTTTGTTTTATTTCAAAAAGACTCTTTTGTCTACCATATCGAATGTGATTAATTATATTAGAGGGTGTGTTGAGTTTTTTTAATCTAAAAAACAGAAGTATGTTTCATATTTTCAAGTTTTTCAACTTTTTAAATATGTATATTTATAAACTAATCAAATTAAATATTTAGTTTAATCTAAAATATTATTAATAAATTTATTAACATATATATCTTATAACTTTTGTATAATTATTATTTTACGATATTATATAATTTATAATATATTATGTTTTACCTATTTTAATTTTAACAAAAATAAAATAGATTTATAACATCAAATAGCATATTTATTAAAGTTCTATATTTTTTAATCTAACTCTACATTTAAAAGTTTCGAGTTCGAATACATTCAAAAATAGTTTTTAAAAACAAATCTATCAAATAAATATTAAAATATATATATATATATATATATATATATATATATTACACTCTCAACGGATTGTGGATTGCATACCAAATAGGCTTAAAAATTTATTTTTTAGTTCAAATGAAAATTTTAAAATATTAAAAGCAAAATTGAAACCAACTACCTACATGTGTTTATGGTGCATTTTATATTAATATATTTTGAATTATGTTTTAAAAGGTTTAATTTTAAAAATATGTAAAATTAATTTTATTGTATATATTATAAGATTTGGGAATTGAGATATTATGCAGGTGATTAATCATGGGGTGGAGGAGAGATTGACGAAGGAGATGATGGATTGTTGCAGAGCGTTTTTTGATCTGACGGAGGAGGAGAAGCGAGTGCACCAAACTAAGCATGTGCCCGACCCCATCAGATACGGCACCAGCTTCAATCCTCACATGGAGAAGGTCTTCTTTTGGAGGGATTATCTCAAAATCATGGTTCATCCCAACTTCCATTCTCCACCTAAACCTCCAACATTCGGGTAATTTTCTCGTTCGTCGTCGTCGAAATACTATTTTGGTCCATGTACTTATAACTTTACTTCATTTTGTGTCGAGAGACTTAACAAAAGTTTATAATATATATGGACTACTTCTCTCATTGCTAATCGATTTTGAACTAGAACCTCTTTCTATGATAATTGTAGGAGAAATCTCAAATGAATATTGAAATATACTATAGGAACTTCATATATTTTGAACATCGTATTTGCTTGATCATTATAGAAAGAGATCTCGAATGAATATCATCGTTGACGGCTTTATATCTAGTAAGAGAATGTATCATACATCGTGGTGGACATATAGAGACCTTATTGTTATAAACCATATATAGGAGCTTGGTATATATGAACAATGTGTTTGCTTGATCAGATCTGGAGTGAATAATGTTGTGTCTTTATATCTATGCGAGAATATATCATATACTATATTGGTGTTGTTGATGCAAAAATCTGTCAAGGCACGGAGGACGACCTGGGGGTCAGCTGGCAACACTTGGAGTATTCTTTTGGGGTACCTGCAAAACAAGTAGGTCACTCCGACACCCAAGTCAGTAATAATCCGAACTCAACAGATCAACGTCAGACAAATTTGCATACCTTAGTGGGTGGAGTGGAGGTGTATTTATAGAGATTTAAGGAGTAGTTACCCATCCCATCGAGGTATTTCACTGCTTTGGGGTCAGGTGACCTGCTATGAACCGTTGGTCCCTGTTGGTATCTGGATTTATCCTTGCCTTGGAGCATAAAACTTAGAAGGTTCTCATCCGCGTCTAAGTTACTGGGGCCAACCTTTGAGGTCGACCTATGATCCTTCGAGAACAGCTCGGCCTAGGACAGCTTGCCCTCCAATATTGAACTGACGATGGAATCACATGACGTCAAAGCTTGTCCTTTAGGATCTCGGCCATGGATGAGCTTAGGAGCTCTTCTATAGATGAGCTTAATAGCTCTTCCTATATGGACTTAGGATATCTTCCGCAAATGAGCTGAGGAGCTCTTCTGTAGATGAGCTTAGGAGCTTCTCCTAGATGGACTTAGGATATCTTCTGTAGACGAGCTTAGGAGCTCTTCCGTAAATGAGCTTAAGAACTCTTCCTAGATGAACTTAGGATATCTTCTGTAGATGAGCTTAGGAGCTCTTCCGTAGACGAGCTTAGGAGCTCTTCCTAGGTGGACTTAGGATATCTTCTGTGGATGAGCTTAAGAGCTCTTCCTAAATGGACATAAGAGCTCGGCCGTGGATGAGCTTAAGAGTTCTTCCTAGATGGACTTAAGAGCTTAGCCGTAGATGAGCTTAAGAGCTCTTCCGTAGATGAGCTTAAGAGCTCTTCCTAAATGGACATAAGAGCTCGGCCGTGGATGAGCTTAAGAGTTCTTCCTAGATGGACTTAAGAGCTTAGCCGTAGATGAGCTTAAGAGCTCTTCCGTAGATGAGCTTAAGAACTCTTCCTAGATGGACTTAGGATATCTTCTGTAGATGAGCTTAGGAGCTCTTCTGTAGACGAGCTTAGGAGTTCCTCATAAGTGGACTTAGGATATCTTCCGTGGATGAGTTTAAGAGCTCTTCCTAAATGGACTTAAGAGCTCGGTCGTGGATGAGTTTAAGAGCTCTTCCTAGATTGACTTAAGAGCTCGGTCGTGGATGAGCTTAAGAGCTTTTTCTAGATGGACTTAAGAGCTCAGTCGTGGATGAGCTTAAGAGCTCTTCCTAGATGGACATAAGAGCTCGGCCGTAGATGAGCTGATGAGGTCGGCCATAGATGATCTCGCCACGTGGTAGATCATATTTTTGCCCCCAACAGGTGTAAACCTTGGGAGCTTAGTATATTTTGAACGTCGAGTTTTTCTTGATCATTTTGTAGAGAGAGATCTAGAATGAATACAGTTATCTTTATATCTATAGGAGAATACATCACATACGTACCGTAGTAGAAATATGGAAAGATCTGTCCTAAACTATTAAGAGCTTCGTATATTTGAATGTCGTGGTACTTTGCTCCCTAACCGTAAGTAGCAATATTGTCCTTACCACCATCAAATGTTTGACAACTAAGAGAGAAATGTAAAAATTAAGGCTTTTTTTTTATAAAAATTAATGAGTTGTCAATTTTTCAAAGGTGGTGAGGACAAGATTTGGTTCTCATCGTTAAGGAGCCAAATAATTTACTTGAATGAATATTGTTGTCTTTATATCTACGGAAGAATATATCATATACCATGGTAGAAATATGGAGACATTTGTTATAAATCATAGGATGAGCTAGAATTTTTCAGTGGTGGTGAGAACAAGATCATTTGGTTCTCACCATTAAGGAACCAAGTAATTTCCTTGAATGAATACTGATCTTTATATCTACGGAAGAATATATCATATACCATGGTAGAAATATGGAGACATCTGTTATAAACCATAAGACGAGCTTAGTATATATTTCCAAAGGTCCATGTTTGCTTGATTGTACGAGAGAGATCTCGAATGAATACTATAGAAATTTGGAGAGATCTCTGTTCTGTAACCTACTAGCTAGTTCGGAGCTTCATAAATTTTTAACATACATTGCGTTGGCTTGACCGTTGCAGAGAGATCTCGAGCGAGTACTGCAAGAGAGTTCGAGAAATGGCGAGAGAGCTGATGAGAGGGATCTTAGAGAGCCTGAGATTGGAAGGGAGCAATTTGGAGAGCAATGAATTGGGAAGAATGTTCACAAATTCTTATAGCAAACTTATATCCACCATGTCCACAGCCAGAGCTTGCAATTGGTTTGCCCCCTCACTCTGATCATTGCCTTCTCACAGTTCTTCTTCAAAACCAAATTGATGGCCTTCAAATCTTGCATAATGACAAGTGGGTAAATGTCAATCCTATCCCCAACTCTTTTCTGGTCAATACTGCTGATCAACTTGAGGTATTTTCCCTTTTCTTTTAATAATTTATTTATATCATTGTATTAATTAGTTCTTTTTCCTATCGAGTCACCACCATACACATTAAAAAGTATCTAATAAGTCTTTAAACTTTTAAAAGTGTTAAATAGCTAGGTGAATGAAGTTTCAATGTTGTGCTGTCTAATAGATTCATAAATCTTAAAACCGTGTTCGATGTGTGTCCAGTAGATCCCTGAAGTTTAAAGAATGTCTTAAAAGAGGGATAATCTTTTAGACACAAAAACTTGAGAGTTCAATGACTTTTTAAATACGTATTTTAAAGTTTAAGAAATCTATTAGGAAAAACATTGAAAGTTACGGCATCTATTATATACTAGTGCATGTGTGTGGAATAATTGAATCTTTTAGACTCAAAAGAAGGTAATAGGTGCTTCTTTATCGGTTGAACTGTATTTGAATTGACAAAATTTCAAGAGTTCGTTTATGGTTCAATTTCCCACCTTCAACATGTAATAAATATCAAACACCTTTTAATGATTTTTGTCACGAGTGTCAACTAAATTAAAAATTAAAACAAAACAACGTAACCCTAGCGTTAATAAAGACCAAATTTGCAGTAGTGTATATTGAGTAGGAATATATAGGAATTTCATGTGACACGGAATCAATTTTCTATGTGTTTCTTTGGTAATTAATGTACGGTTAGGTGGTTGTACCGTGAGATTAGTCGAGGTATGGGCAAGTTGGTCCTGACATTCACGGATATAGAAAAAACATACCTCTCAAATTACTTACCCTAAATATGTGTGTGTTTTTTGTGATAGATCTTGAGCAATGGAAAGTACAAAAGTGTTTTACACAGAGCTATAGTGAACAACAAAGCCACAAGGATGTCTATAGCCATGGCAGTTGGACCATCACCTGAAACAGTGGTTGGTCCTGCACCACAATTGGTTCATAAACACACAAATCCTCCTTTGTTCAAGCACATCAAATACAGAGATTATTTGGAAACCATGCAAAGTGGCAAACTCGAACACAAATACGCCTTGGATCGTGTTCGTCTACTTTGATCGCGTTTTCGAATGGTAGATTATTCAAATTGTGACTCGAGTTTCTTGAGTACAACAAATTAATGCAGGGTGGGAATTTGAACTTTCGACTATAAGTGAAGACATAAGATGTCTTAATTGCTGAACTATGCTCATGTTGAATCTGTCTTTAAATTGTGATTCGAGTAATTTATCTCTTATCCTAATAGATATATATGTCTTACCATTATAATATGCTCATGTTCCATTGTTCTTATTTTATATAATTTTCAATTTGCTAAATAAATTGAAAAAACTCTTCAAAAACTATTCTTTTTACATAATTTTTAATTATGTATAAAAAAAACTCTTTTTTTACTTTCCATTTAAAGTAAATGGTTTAGATTTCAATATCTTATACATTTACATTGCAGGTCATTTTTTTTTTTTAAATAATTTATTTTGTTTCCAAAATTTCAAATAAGTATGAAAAATAGTTATCTTTCTAACTTCATTCTCTTTCTTATAAACTTATATAGAAAATTTATTAATACTTCTGTTGAACAATCTTACTAAATTATTGTGTTTGATCCATAAGTTTTCATAGTCGTCTAATAGTTACAAAACTTTAAAAAATATCTAATAGGTTTTCAAACTTTCAATCTTGAATCTGATAGCGGTTCGAATTTTCAATTTTTTGTTTAGTATCTCTAACCCACTAAACTATTTTTAAAGTTCATAGCTTAATAGACACAAAAATTAAAATTTTAGAGATATATTTGACATTTTTAAAGTTTGGGAACATGTTTAGACACAAATTTGAAACTTAAAGGACAAATTTGTAATTTCCCCAACTTAATATCGAAACATATAAACTATAGTATGTAGTATATATCAATGTGTTCATCGAAATTATTTTTATACAAATTTAAGCCCCCGACACATAAAGTTCTAGATCTACCACTGATCAACTACCTCCATAAAGTCAAAACACAAGACAATACTCCAAACATACGTAAATCTCAAATTTAAGTCAAAACCACGATACTCAAATCTCAAACTAAAACACTCAGCAAGACATGTCATACTTAACCAAAAATAACTAACTGCACACAGCACCCCCTCCCCGTCATAATTCCAAACATAAGAATCAACCTCATCCTCTATAAAGTCAAAACAAAAGACATACTTAAAGCATACACGTAAATCTCAAACGTAAGTCAGAATTACAATACTTAAGTCTCAGACTAAAATACTCGCAATACATGAACTTAATTAAAAACTACAACACCCAAGCAAGATATATCATAGCTAAATCTCAAACTTAAGAGCAGAACTGATAATTTCAAGACATATTCTTTCTAATCTTATCGTTGACTCTCCAATAACTGTTGTTTTTTTTTTATTGCTCGTTCGATTCTCAATGTTGACTCTACACTTAAGAGTATTGTGCTGATCCTTCTTTTCATGGTCGCTTTGGTCTATATCTCATTCCTTTTATGTAATTTGATCTTTTTCTAAAGATTGTAACCATAATTTCTTCGTATGTTTTTGGTGTTCTTTGAGACTCTTCGTAATCTTTTAATATCAACATATTTTCCTACACATAACGTCTAATATTGATTACAAACTTGGAGTATATACTACCACAATACTTACGTATTAAAACATTAAACGAATACTTACATGTGCAAACCATGCAACCTCGTCAATCCAACTCTTTCTTTTAATATAGTATGTCTCTTGGAACATCTCAATGGGGCTTAAATATATGTCCTATCTTCCGTTGTCTATTCCAATAGATTATTTAATATTAGTCAAAATCAGAACCTAAAATATAATATTATTCCAATACATTGACAAGGTTTTGGTCTAACACGATGGTTGAATGACAGTTTACCACGCGTTGGTAAAATGTGTCTCGAAATGACGCGTTTTGAATTGCAGGCAATGAAAATATGCTTTCCTCGGAAGTATTCCACTTCGCGTCGTAGAAAATCTTCCCTTTTTTGTAGTGACTTAATGGTCATTTGTTTAAGACGAAGAACGATTGGAGATGTGAACAGTCTAGTCTCACACCTATTAGAATCAAGAATTTAAATTGTCGACTTTAATAGAAATTTCAAGATCTCATTTTATGGAAATATCAATAAGATGCTGACGTTGAGGTATATTTCTATAAAATTATGAAAATAAAAAATGGAGAAATTTGAAAGTAGAAAGAAGTATTTCAACTCTTAAATAAGTTAAAAGTTCTCATTTTCATGTTCATGGTGATGATATTGTTGATTTTTTTTAGTTGTCAGACTCTCTCTTTTTTTTTTACAATTAATGTGTCAGACTTCTTACAGCATAGTAGAAATGTTAGTTCAACTGTTATGTGGATGATGAATCATGAATATATGAAGTAATGTCGAAAATTTAATACAATGATTAGACTTTTTCTTTTTTTTCTTTTGCAAAAAAATATGAAGATAGAAAATTGAACCTCGACCCTTCGAAAGTAAAGTGACTTAATCGTTAAATCATACTCAAGTTGGCATGATTAGACTTAAAGTTATAGATTAAGTACAATAATTATATTGGTAATTATAAATTAAATTTGTTTGGATAATTTTTTTAGTACAACACGTGTCAATTAGTTTGAACTCACAACTTTTTAGTTTGAAATACATGTCAATTAAACGCTAAGTTCGCTTAAACAATTATTTATTCTTTTTTAATGTGGGAAGATCCGGAGAAAAAAGAAACAATAATGAAATAAAAAAATTAAGGAAAAAAACTATTTTTGGCAAGGTATATTAATTTTTTTATTATAAATTTTCATTTCATGAAATTGGACCATAGATTTAAATAAGTGTTGAAATTTTAACCTTCGAATCAAATTTCACTAAGTCTCCACTAATTTTAAGAAATCGTAAAAAATTTTCAAAAACTCGCTAATTTAAATAAAAATCAAGCTTTGCAAAAAATTAGAATGGACCAGTGCACAAAATCAATCATATTTAATAACTTTTTCAAAGCTTACAAATTTAAGTAAAAATACTCCTTTTTCTTCGAAATTATATCAATTTCATGTTATACCTATGTCTTATAATTCACGCACATGAGAAATTTTTTTTTGTTTTTTAATAATTTTTCAAACGAAAACTATAGGTAAAAATATTTGTAACACTTATTTTAAGTTTAGGCTCCCCAGTTCAGTTGGCAATGACGTTGGGTCTTTTGATAATACCAGCTTAGAGGTCTTATGTTTGAATATTCCATTAAACTTAATATAAAAATTCTTGATGTCTCTCGAGTTCGGGCCTTGGACCAGGTGCGTGTCCTTTTGGATATAGTAGAGCAAAAAAGCTCCCACTCGAATTATAAAAAACAAAAAAACTTATTTTAAGTTTAGAGTAAAGATCACAATAATTTTTCAAGTTAACTGTAAAGATTGCAACATCTTTTTAACGTTTGAGGTACACTTCGATGAAATCGAAAGTTTAGAATAAAAATGAGGGAAATTGCTCCAAGTCCCAAAATTTAATACATCAGCTGTCCAATGCAATGCAGCTGGTCACCTACCCAAATGCCCATTGCATTATTGTTATTCTTGCAATATCATGACTTTGACCTTTTAACAAATATTTTCCCCTTTTTATTTAATTAATTAAACTCTTTTCTTTTAATATAATAATTAAAATTCCAAACTTCAGCCTTCGACGTGACAGCCAAGATGTGGGAATATTTTTTTTAAATAATGTATTTTTAAAAACAGTAGTTTTGAAAATCATTTTATGAAAATAATTTTAAAATTTAGCCCTATGGTAGATATAAATCGTGTATATAAGCCACGATTTAGGGTAAATGGCATACATTGGCCACGATTTATGCTAGCTAGAGCCACGTGGTAGCCTGCAGAAATCGTGCGCAAATGCACACAATGTTTCATTGACAAGGAAATATATTAAGCTGGGAAATTTTGTATAGTACGGGAACACTACTATGAATATAGATTACAGTGCCAGTTAAAAATTGTCATTAATTTAATTCATGACAGTTAATAACTGTCGTCTATTAAGACATCAAGGAAAGATAGAACCTGACAATTTTTTAAAAATCGTCATTTTTTTTAATAAATTTTAGAAATTGTCATTAATGTAATTACAACGACAATTATAATTTGTCTCGAATATATCTTCCACCTCAATTAAAAAATGTCGCCAAAAAAGCTGATTTGATGACCCTGAAACAATCAAAGTTTTGTTCTCCAGTTAACAAAAGAATGATGAAGCGACGTGGCATACAATAAATAACAGTAGTATCTAAACTATGGTAGTATAGAAAATTTTCTCATTAATATTTTTTTAGTACAAAATGATGAATATTCGAACTCATGACCTCATGGTCGGATACAAATGTCTTGATCGGTTGAAAAATATTTTGGTTGGCCATTAAATTAATTATATTATAAAGAATATTTTCCCCTATGGCATGGGTTTGATCCTTCATGCCGTTTTTTTCTTTTGTTTTTTTTTTACTGTTTTATTTATTTATTTATTGATTATTTATGTTTACTGTTTTTTAATACATTTTTTAACCAAAAATAAATTATATCGTTTCTTTACTGTATAAAAGGTTGTTTTCTTCTTATTATTTATATTCTTTAACAAATATATATATATATATATATATATATATATATATATATCTGTGTGTGTGTGTGTTATTTTTATATAATCTGTTTACTATAAAAATTGTTTTTTTATTTACTTTCAATATTTTTTAATCAAAAAAATTTGTTAATTTTATATCATTTCAAAAAGAAGTTATTTTTATTTTTTGAAAAAGGTATTATTTTATTTATATTATATATTTTTATTTTTATGCTATTTCATAAAAGAATTTATTTTTATTTTAAAATGTATAAAAATTCTTTTTCTCCCTTTAAAAGTCAATAATTTACACTTTATTTTTAGAAGATTAATTACATAAAAAAATTATAAATCTTAGTAAAATCAGTTATATTGAACAAATTAATGAAGTGTTTTTATATACTTTAAAATAAAAACAACTTTGTCAACCTGAGCGTAGTCACACCAATTTCCAATCATGAGTCCAAATTCTCATCCCCACATTATATTAAAAAAATAGTAAATAAAAATAACCTACTTTATAAAAAAAATAATACAAACCTAACAATATTTTGTTGTTAAAAAATATAAAGTTGTTAAGAAAAATATATAAAGAGTAAATAAGAAAATAACTTTTTTTTTGTTAGTAAAGGAATAATAGTAAACATACCAATTCTTTCTTTCTTTCTTTCTTGTTAAAAAATAATTAAAAAAACAGATAAAATAATTGTAGACACAAAGGTTAGAATCTAACCCGTTGAGGTATAAAATGGAAAAAGAACACCATTACATTTGTTTTTATTTTTTATTCATATTTTAATAAATAAAAAAAATTATTTGAGTTAAGGTAAGAAATCGTGTACAATGGATACGATTTTCCTTAAATTGTATATCATGTATATAATTTCTATCGTCTTAACTTCCACATCAGATTTACGACACTCTTAAATTAGACGGTACGTATTTTTTACTTTCACTAAAAACTACTATATTTTTTTAATGGTCAGATGTATACCTAGTTTTCTAATTTTTTTTATTTAATTTACATTCTTTTGTCATTAATTTGAAAATTGCACTATTTTAGTTATTTTTTAAATTACATTATTTCTTAAAAAAAAATTTAACAAATAAATTACCCATGTGAATGTGAGAATCCTCCAAAATCTTTTCGAAATATTTTCAAATTATAAAAATATTTAAATATTAATTTAGTCCATATACTCTTGAGTTGTACTTTTAAAAGGTTCATTTTTGTTTCTATATTTTTAATTTTGTTCATTTTAGTCTCTAACTTTTGAGAACGTCTATTTGGTCCATGTACTTTTAAAATGTAACCATTTTTATTTATTCATTTTCATTTTTATCTCAATTATTTCAATCATAATTCTAACACTGAAGTGTCTAGAAATATAGCCATAATTTTGTATTAAAAAAATGTTATAAAATTAATGTTTACAAATTTTGCAAATATGAGACCAAATTAGTTACTTTTTAAAACTACATGGATCAAAATAAACATTTTGAGAGTACAATTACTAAATTGAACAACAAATTTAAAACACAAAGACCCAAATAAAAGTTTTGAAAATATAGTGACCAAATAAGCCAAATATACTTCATTAAGTTGAAAGCTAAAGAACTTCATCAAACTATAAGCTGAATATCTCAAAGATTTTCAACAAGCTGAATACTGAATACTTCAAAGATCTTCAACAAACTTGAGTTTGAAGAACTTCATCAAGCTACAAGTCATAAACTTCATCAAGTTACAAGTCGAAAATCTCAAAGATCCTCCAACAAAGCTAGAATTCGAAGACACCAATTTCTTTGATACAAATAATATATGCACCAAACTTGGAATTTAATCTAAAATAAAATAGAAATATTTAAATTAAAAACTAAATTTTAACATCCACCAATGATAAAAGTATAATTGAAAAATACTAAACCAAAGAGATTAAATTACAACTTTTTAAATAATGAGAACTAAATTGAAAAATTATTTTTTATTAAATTACAAATTTAGTGCTTGAACTCTTTGTGTCTAATAGGTTCATAAACTTAAAAAAACCCTTATAATTATCCAAACTTTTATTTATGTTTAATTAGTATTTGAACTTTCAAATTATATTTAATAGATGATTGACCTATTCAAAATGTATGAATCTATTAGATACAAAATTATAAGTCTGTGTCTAATGAATGTGTTAATTTTAAAAAATTTTAAGTATGTGAAAGACGTATTTAACATAAAATTGAAAGTTTTATTTAACACATTTAAAATTTAGGAACTTATTAAACACAAATTTACCAATTTTAAAGATTATTAGACAACAGACCTACCATACACAAACTTGAAATCAGAGTATTAAATTTGTATTTACGTGTCGACATCTTTTATGTCTATGAGTTCAACATTGACATAAATGACAGAAAAAGCAACAAAATATTACTAATATAGACATTTATTAATGATAAAACTTTTTAGCAAGAGTAGAATGCTTATTTGTTAATTCAAGTAGACATTTTCGTCGATGTCAACTTTTAGCCAAGGCTTTCAATGTCGTTATCGAAATTTAAAAATCGTAAAAAATATTTAGGTTTACAAATAAACATTAAGTTAAAAATAGTTAATATTAATATTATGTAAATACCTGTAACATATTGTTGATATTTTTCATAATTATGTTAGATTTTTTTATAATAAGATAGAAATTTCAATTTATCCTTCATGTCAATGTCGAACTCAAATAAATATCGACACAGGTATACTTGATACCATAATTTCACTAGAACCTCCACATTTTTATCGACTTTTAGCGAATAATAATTGAAAAAACAATAATGAAAATTAGAAAAAAAAAAAAAAAAAGTTCCCTTAAATTACTGCGTGCAAGTTGCGGTGTCTCTCTATCTCTGTTCTCCACTGTCTCTCCGTACGTCCATTCTCTTTCATTGCTATTTCTTCGACAGAGCCATTCCAATTCCAATTTCCATTTTCCATTCTCAATCAAAAAGCTCTCCAACGAGCTTCAGATCCGCCTCCCGATTCTACTCTGGTGCAACCATTTCCTTCGTTTTGATCCGCCTCCGACCTCCGGGGACTTGTATGATCTCTCGTACGTATCATTTTCCTGCTTCCTTTCAGATCTTGCGATTTCTTCAACTTTTATGATCCCGTTGTTGTTGGAAATGGGATTTTGAATTGAATTCGGATTCCCCTTTTTCTTGTTTCAATTGGGTATTTGTTGCTTCGGATGATTGATTAATGATCGTAGTTGTCATACGGGTTAATGATCCGGGTGCCTTTTTTTTGTTTAATAAAGTTAGGTCAATGGTAGTCCGTTTTTCTTCTGTGCTTTTGGTTGGAAATTTTTGAATTCTCTTCCACCGACTTGAATTTATTTATGCTTTTCATAATGCGAGATATGGGTCGTGACTCGTGAATTTCTGTCTAGTTCAATGCATTTATTCGTGCCTATCCTGATTGGAACCTACATTTGGTTATATACTTCCAAATATGTGTACGCAATCTATTTGGTTGGTCAGTTTTGAGGAAATCATGGGGAATCTTGCGTAAATTTTTGCTTCGGAATCATTTGAAATTTCTGACGTAGCTAATAATATCGAGGAAATTGAAGATTCCTTCCGCGGTTTGTTTAATGTCGGATGGCCATCATTTTTTTTTTAACTCAAGCTAGTGTCATTTGGGAGTACTGATATAATTTGATTTTCTTTTTGAACAAATGAAATAATACAAACTGACAGTACAGAATAGAAACAGCTCACCATAAAAGGCGTCTGTGCAAAGGAAAGGAACAAAGAAACAAAAATATCACAAAGGTATAATTTCTATGGAATTGCAGTTTCTCCTTTTGGATAAGAAACTTGTATGTATCAACAAAAAGGCGACAACAACCTAATTGCCATGGTAGGCAGAGGAAACCCCTCCTAAAAAGGGCTGCAAAAAAGCTTTTTAGTTGTTCATAAGCATGGAGAGACTGTAGTGCAAAGAAATTTGCTATAATTGAGACACCACTGTGCTGTACATTTCTAAAAAAAATATATCAAAAGTGTAGGCTTTGTCTTTAAAGATTCGACGATTCCATTCCAACCAAATATTCCAAAGAAGAGCTCTAGTTGTGAAATTCCACAAAATCTTGGCACTTGGCTTTTCATAGAAGTTTTTTATGTATCATGCAAATTCAGACATTTTTAGAAATAGAGTGTCTGTAAATTATTGGTGTCTCTACTTAGATTATTAATTTTTTTTGTCAGAGGTCGATGTTGGTATCTCTAGCTTTCAAGGTTCGTTAACTTTTTTCCCCCTTTTTTGTTCTTATTGAGAAAACGGCCCTTTTCATTTTTACCTGTTCTTTTTAATTTTTACATGCCCTGAAAATTATGTTCCTTTATATTGTATTGACTGAACTTTAAAATTATATACTGCTATGTTAATGTCATCGGCACAACATAGGTGGAGATGGATTTGAATAAAAACTTTCAAATACATCGAGAATTTGTTGAAACTATGCAAATCCTAGAGAATTGAGATGATGTAGCTGACATTGACGTACTACATGTGCTTTCATGAGTTATTTGCTTGATTTTCAGTATATATTATAAGCTTTTAAAGATTGGTACTTTCTCTTAGTCCATTTATTTTACTTGTTCTTCTCTGAAACAGCCCAGAAATTTTGAAGTGAGGTTCACTTGAATTTTCTGTGGAACTGGTTGAAAGGAGCTTTTAATTTCAGTACCATCAAGGCATCAACAATGAAGAAGGTCTTTGGTCAGACTGTTAGGGATCTGTGAGTAATAATCACATTTTTATTCTTAAGAATGATTTCATCAATGCAGGTCATGTTATTGCACCCGAACATAGATAATAAAAGAAAATCCAAGCACCGGATATTGTAGAGCTGATTAAATTTCCCGTCTATGATTTAGAAGTGCATTTCTGAAAGGGATACAAATTCTATTTCGAATGTTTCTGAATTCCAGAAGGATATTTTGTTGCAACATTCTAAATTGTTTTTAAAGATCTAGATGGTAAAAGTTTAATTTAAAGTAGAAAACAAGTTCTACAAATTATCAGTTTATTACCTTTCTCCAACAATAATATAATTTCATTTATTGTACAGTTCAACGACCAGCTTTTCCAACCTCAATTATTTTTTGTTAGTATGATTTGTAAATCTTAAGGTTAAGAAAATTAAATATGTAAAGTTGGATCACGCTATAAAGTTTACAGAAGCCAATTTATTGACTTTAGTGTTAATAGAATTTTCATTGCAATCCATTCATAATATAAATTGTTAACTATTATTTGAATGGTTTGTTTTACTATTGTTGGGTTTTCTGAGTTAAAATTTACAAGATTAGTTTAAAACTTCTATTTAATTAATCTACTAAGAAGGTACAGAAAATGTGATATGTGGAAAGAGTTATGAAATATGAAGTCATAGGAAATAGATGTATCTTAAATTTCCAAAATTTTTATGGCCTTTATGATTTCTGATACAGAAACTAATACTTAAAAATCATAGTATCCTAAAACTGTTTTCGAGATATGAGTTTAAAACATATTTAAATTGTGAAAGCTTGACAATTAGATTGACTTAAAATTTATACTTTATTATTTTTATATATATCATGAAGACTCTGCTATTCTTCTGACTAAAGGCACCAGGACTGAAGCTTACAACCATTCTACCAAAGGACCAAAGCTTTCTCCCCATTCTTAAACCACCACAAGCTTCTAGGAGAAATTCTACAAAACTTCTAGGCATAATAATTATAAGGAACAATAGAGAAAAATAAAAGAATCAAAAGATGATCTCTATCCTCTGAACTAGATAACTGAAACCAAACATGCTCTAGTTTTTCAAGAATTGTATATGAAATCATCTTTGTAAATTTTAGATTCAATGCTGTATGCCTATTCTATATAATCAATGCATTCCATGCTACAAAAATATAAAATCAACCAACTTTCCTATAGTTTTTTTTTTTTTTAAATATTAATTTCAGGGTCTGTTCTTTCACGTAGGCATTCTTCCAATTATCTTTTTTATTTTCTTCTTTGAATGTTATTTACTTCATGGTTTTTGTATCTCATTTTTTTGCAGCAAGAGAGAGGTTAATAAGGCGGTGCTTAAAGTTCCTCGAATAGAGCAGAAGGTCAATTTTTTCTCCCTTTATGAGTATCTTGAGCTCTTTTCTGATAGTTGTTTCTTGTAGGTGAAAATTGTTTGAAATGTGATACATGGTCATTTGAGAGTTCTAACTCTGACAATAGCCATTGCTCTCTCTGCCTAGCAGGTTCTTGATGCTACTAGCAATGAGCCTTGGGGCCCTCATGGATTGCTTCTTACAGATATTGCAAATGCAAGCAGAAACTAGTAAGCATTACAATTTTTTTTTTTTTAAATTTAAAGGATGGCCTGAACCAGAATTGAGCTCATTCTAAACCTTATTGCAGCCATGAGTATCAGATGATCATGTCAGTAATCTGGAAACGTGTCAATGACACTGGAAAGAATTGGCGGCATGTGTATAAGGTTTTAGTTCTTTTGCATTTGATATTGCACCACATACGCACCCACTCATTTTTCTTTACCGAAAGTTCTTTTTCTTCAGCCATCTTCTTAAAAAAATTTCATGATTTTTTGGAGGTCCTTGAAGTTTGATCATTCAAGGAAAAAGCAGTCTTGATTGTCCATTTCTTGCTTTCTTTGAGGGTACGTGTTTTTTCTTTTTGAAATTTGTGCTTCAGGGTTTAACTGTTTTGGAGTATCTGGTGGCTCATGGATCAGAGAGAGTAATAGACGACATCAAGGAACATGCGTTCCAATTATCAGTAATCTAGTTTCTTTCTTTATGACTACCTGTTTTATTTAGTTTTCTCCATTTTCTGTGGATGTCATTCTGTTTCTCTAAATCATTATTTCTATTTTCCATGACAGGGCCTGTCCAGTTTTCAATATATCGATTCTAGTGGAAGGGATCAAGGAGCAAATGTCCGGAAGAAGTCACAGAGTCTTGTGGCTCTTGTGAATGATCCAGAAAGAATCAGTGAGGTTAGGCAGAAAGCTAATGCTAACAGGGACAAGTGAGTGTAATCCGTTAAACAGAACATATGTGTGTGTGTGTGTGTATAGTACGTTTTATCTTCTTTCTGCTTTCTTATCTATTAAATTTCTCCTATTTTCTCTCAAGTGTTTTCACACGCAGCATAAATGTTTATCATTTTTAATGCCTGCATGTTATTTGCTTCTAGTTTGGTGATCAATCTTGTATAATAATTAGCTCGTGAATCTTCAGTTCTTTGTTAGCAATGTCATCTACTCCTTTTTTGGTCTTCAATCTTCTGTTTGAATCTGCATCTTCCCAGTTATTATTCCTGCACGGTGTTATTTGATCTGTTATTTTCTCAAACAAATTTCCATTGTCAAATATTGTAAGAACAGTGGGGGCCTGCATTTTAAACCTGGTGAACTTGAAAACTAAATAGAATTTTTTGGCATGAAGGAAATCTGTCATCTGTTCTTTTTCTTTCTTTCTTCTTCTACTTCCTCTTTTTTATTATTTTTTTATAACAGTAATTGCTAATCGAATTTCTAAATTAGGATAGTTCTTTAATATTAGTTTAACATGGTTGAGTTCAACATTATGGTATTTGTATGACTGAATAGGTATCGAAGTGCATCATTAGCTGGCGGAGCATATAGGCCAAGTTCAAATTCTAATGCAGGAGGATATGGAGACCGTTATGAAGATGATTTTAATGAGGGACGCTATGGAAGCAGGGATGAAGATAGGAATAGCAATGGTTACGGAAGGGAAAGAGAATATGACTATAGAGATGATGACCGTGGTAGGAATGCTGACTCAAATAGACGTGATGGAGACCACTGTAGCAGAGATGGTGAAGAATGCTATGGAAGGGATAGTCCCAGGGATGGTGATAATTGGGGACGAAGAAGTGTTGATGATCACCAATATGGTTCAAGAAGGGATCAAGATAGAGACCGTGATGACAGTACTCGGTATGTATCCAATGTGTTATTGAATTGTTCTTTCACTATTATGAAAAGGAACCTATTATTCTTTCACTATTATGTAAAGGAACCTTCTCCCTTAGTTTTTTTATCTCTTTTATTTGTATTTTTGTCCTCTTTAAAGTGCTCATTTTATTTTTCTGAATTGATTTGGTTGTATTTGTACATAGTATTGAAATGTGGAAAAATCAACATGATTAGTGCATGGATTGCTAAGATATGTCTGTAAAGTGGCAGCAAAATTTGTAGAATTAGAACTTTGCTGGTATAGCAGAGAAAAAAAAATGTAGTTACTATTGAGTTTCAATATTGTTTTGTAGAGAGTACTTATTCATTTTGTTTTATCTTTTTCATCTATGGAGCTTAAGTGGCGTACAAATTTGGCATGGCTTGTACTTAGCCTGTATTTATTTTTCTTGCAGTGATGGTAGTGGCAGAGGTGATGACAGGTCTCAGGACATTAGGTAATTCTTAAAAAGTTAATGCAATAGTGGTGTTACTGAGTGCTATGAATTTCATTGTGAGTGTTGAATCTCTTTTGGCAGGCGACATGATCATAGATTTTCAGAACAAGACACTGGTGCACCTCCCAGTTATGAGGAGGCTGTGAGCGAGTCTCGAAGCCCACCAACTCATAGTGAAAGGTATAGTTTTCTGTTGCTTAACTTCTAGTTTAGCAGTTTTAACAACCGTTTTAGTCAACTTGATACCTTACTTATTGGAAAGGGACCAAGAAACTTCAACCTCTGCTTCTGCCACTTCATCTGCACCAGTTACTAGTGCACCTAGCCAGTCAAGTCCCATGCATGGTACTCCGACACCTGCAAACCAGTTAACTGAGACTTTTGATGAATTTGACCCACGCAATTCAGTCACAGGTACAAATAATCTCTATTAGTTTTTCGTGCTATTAACCCCAAGTTACTCCATTTAGTGCTATTAACCTCAGGTTACTCCATTTACATCGCTACCTATAATTTGTTATCATCCTTTTAAGGGTTCATGTGTTATAGTGACATTTGGGAACATTGTGTTAAATCACTATTAAACTCAAAAGCGTAAGTTGATGGGTTATGGCGAACTTAATAATTTATCAATGCATTAACGCTCCCTCCCGTTTGTGGGCTTGAAAATTTGCACAATTGCCAACAAGTGATTATCTTTATTTTTTTGGTTGAAGAAACAATTTCATCGATGAATGAAATTACAAAAGTAAGCCAACAAGTGATTTATCAATGTTAATTGGAGAAGATTGATATTATAGTTGTTCGAACGTAGGACCACTGGCTTCAATCACCACAAATCTAAAAGCTTAAGTTGATGGGTTACAACGACTTTAATTATCTATCAATATTTTAACAAATGGTTTAAAGTCAAACCAGGGAGATTTAGATGATGAGAGGCTTTTGGATGCTAGATAGAGTGAAGTAATTCCCTTTATTTGGACAAATGTCAATTTGGTGCATGTAAGGGAAGAAATGGCAAAAGTGATTAAATAAAACAAATAATAACGTTTTCCATTCTATCATTAGGGATATCCTAATCCTACTTTCCATGGTTACCACTCTAACTTATAAGTTGTCTAACATTATTTGTATTAGGTAACAAACGTATCCTCTCAATTATGTCCATCTCTTGTTTCAATTAAATGCATAGTTTTAATGAGATGCATTTGATCTCAGTCTGATTGTGTATTTGTGGACATATGTACATAAAAGTCTTAAGCATGATAGAAATAGTTAATTTCATTTTGCATTGTTCCTATCAAAGATAACCTCACATGTGCCTGTTAAAGGTAATCCACTCATGTGACTCATATCAAACTATTAGCCATTTTATTTTGTTGGTTTTTGGCAATAAACCACAGATACTTCTCTTTTCTCAGCTTCTCCAACTATTCCACCAAACAATGCTGAGATGGACTTACTGGGCTCACTAACGGATTTTTCTTCAAATACACTGGCCATTATGCCAGCGACATCTGCAGACATAACCGGAGCCTTTGAGCCTGATTCCCTCATGAACTCTGGTGCAGGAACCTCGCATGCTACTACATCAGTACCTAATATCAATAATCAGGTATAAGATGATGGTTTTGAAGTTCTTTCATTCATATTAGAAAGTTGTAAAGGTGTCCACCTTGGTAAAATTAACGTATGTATGCCACTCTGGAGGCAATCTTGATTGCAACTAAATTTACATTTTCCAATTTTTTTTCTAATCGAGGCCAAAAAGATAGATGATTTAGTTGAACTGAATCTGGATTGATCACTACCGAATTATTTACATGCAGAGTTTTGAAGATCCTTTTGGTGACGCTCCTTTTAAAGCTATGCTTTGTAATGATGGTGCTCCTCAATCTCATTCTTCTGCTATGACTGATCCTCTCCAGTCTTCTCTGCACCAAGACCTTGGACAACCCCAAGGAGCTATCTCGGAATCATACCACGTCTCCAATTCTGAATTTGGTAATACATTTTCTGCTTCGACTGGTGCATCTAACGGAGCCGGCTTGCAAGGAACATCAAACTCGCAGTTTCTTCAATCATCAACCTCTCTTCCAGACCCTGAAATTGATATACTGGCAGATATTCTACCTCCCTCTGGACCTTTGTCTAGCGCAGCATCCATGCCAACTTATTCGTTCGTCAGCGACCAACCTGCTACTCCCTTCTCAGATCCTGGTCAGCTTCCTGAGCAAAACTTTGCAGCTGTAAGCAGTCAGCCTTCAGAGCCGAATGCTAGTTCCTTCCTTAATTTGCAACCCCAACCAGGAGCTACATCACATTTGACCTCAAATATAGCTTTCCAGCCTCAAAGCGCACCTACTGGACAGCATGGCTATGGAGCCCCACAGGGAGGATCTGCTGCACCTACTGGACAGCATGGCTATGGGGCCCCACAGGGAGGATCTGCTGCACCTATTGGACAACATGGCTATGGGACCCCACAGGGAGGATCTGCTCCACCTACTGGACAGTTTGGCTATGGGGCCCCACAGGGAGGACCTATAGCATCCACTGGCTATGGGCCCCCACAGGGAGGATCTACAACACCTGCTGGACAGCTTGGCTATGGGCCCCCACATGGAGGATCTACCGCACCTGCTGGACAGCTTGGCTATGGGCCCCCACAGGGAGGATCTACATCTCCTTTCTATCCACAAATGACTTCAACTAGCAGTCCAAATGCACAGGCTCATAGTGGTGGCTATTTTACACAGAATGGTGCTGCTCCTGCTACTTCCCAAATTGCTCAGCAGAATCAAAGTGGGCCAGCTGCTCCACTTAGCAGTGGAAACATGCAGCAGCATCATGGTTTTACAGCCCCACCTGTGACTTCACAAGGAGCTTATCAGGTTCAAAATGGACTGATTATCCTCTCTCCTTTTGAATTGTAGCTCCTTTTTGTAATTTTTTTCCGCCTTTCTTGCCTTATTTTATTATTTCTCTCTTTTGTGTTGGCTGTTTGGGCTCCTTTTTGGCTTGAGCTTTCCTTGTTTGCCCTTTTGTATTTTTTCATATGATGAAAGTTGTCTTTCTCGTAAAAAATATCAGGTACAAAATGGACAGGCTGCAGAGCCAAAGAGTGCTGATATTTTGGGCAGCTTTCTTCCGCAAGCTGCACCCCCTCAAATTCCTTCACAACAAGGTTTTCCAACCTCAACAGGATCACTTTCAATTGTGCCTCAGCCGTCTAAGGGCAAGTTTGAGCCGAAGTCAACAGTCTGGGCGGACACTCTTAACAGAGGGCTTGTTGATTTGAACATTTCTGGGCGTGAGTTCATTCTGCCTCGAATTCTTACGTACATGTAATGCCTCTAATGGTTGCCTTGCCTAAATACATTCCTTTATTTGCAGCCAAAACGAATCCATTGGCGGACATTGGAGTGGATTTTGATGCCATAAATCGGAAGGAGAAGAGGATGGAAAAGCCTACTACAACTGCAGTAACTTCTACCATCACAATGGGTAAAGCTATGGGATCGGGTTCAGGAATAGGTCGTGCTGGTGCAGGTGCCCTCAGAGCTCCACCAAACCCAATGATGGGAGGTTCAGGTATGGGTATGAGCAATGCTGGCATGGGGGGTCCCTATGGAGGAATCAATCAAAACATGGGAATGGGTATGGGTATGGGGATGAACCCAGGAATGGGGATGAACAATGCAGGTATGAACCCAGGAATGGGGATGAACAATCCCGGAATGAATCCGGGAATGGGAATGGGAATGGGTATGGGAATGGGCATGAATCCAGGAATGGGGATGGGAATGGGAATGAACCCGGGCATGGGCATGAATATGGGTATGGGACAAGGAATGCAATTTCGACCTCCGGTTGGATTTCCACCTGGATCGAATGCTTTGGGTAGTTACAACCCAATGATGGGCAGTTATGCCCCCCAACAATCATACGGTGGCGGCTACCAATAAACCAAGTTCCAAGTTCATACATGTTTAAAGGGTTGTACCAGTTTTACTTGAGAGTTGTAGATTGGGATGACCAACTTAATGATCTCATTGGAGGAAGTCCCTCACATTGCACGTCTGATGAAGAGCAAAAGTTGTCTGTATTTCATTCTTTTCTATGAAAGCAGCTCGACACGAAGTTCGTTTGCCTTATTCTTTGCCTGCTTTTAAATTTCTAACAACGTATCGAGAGTTCTACAGGTGAGTTGCTGGTTGATTGGTAATGTTCGTATTCTTATCACAATTTGTATACAAACTGAACATCCATAAATGAGGATATACCTCAATTTTTATTACCAACATAGTATATGTACAACACTACCTTTTCTCCATGCCATAATAGAATGAATTATACATTTTACCCATTGATTCTCTCCTTTTCAATGCCAATTCATGCGATTGATCGGTAGATTCCCTCTTTTTCAATTTCAATTCATGCGATCGACCTTCAAATTCTCTATATCCAAACTATCCACTAAGTTCTAGAGTCTAGTGGTTGATTTAACATGTTTTAAAGGGTCAAAAATTATAATGTCATTTTCTCTATGACTATATATACAATACACAAGTTGCAAATAAGTTACCACAAAACTTAAGGATGCTTGTACCATATCTCTGGCAACCAACCTGTGAGTGAAAAAAAAAAGAATGCTGAAAGCTGAATATTCTATAGTCATGGCAACTTCTTCAACATCTATTGTCGATTGGGCCATCCGATTCCGAGTCATATTCTGAAAGCAAGTTATAGTCAGATGCTTCTTCAGAACTATATTGAGTCTCTTCGACTTCAAGATGATGAAAATGTCCAAATTGATCTTCTTTTTTGTATAAACCTCTGCTTCTATCTAGTTGGCCTTTCTTCAACATGCTTGCAAATCTTTCCCTGATGCAAACAAGAGGGTGCTTTTGTAGAAGTTTGTCACCGTCGTATGCTTCACGAAGAATTACAGTCTGCGTGTCACCCTTCTTAGAGATGTAAAAGATACCAGGATGGCGCTCGAACACTTTGGTGAACTTCTGGGGCATAGAGAAAGGTTTGCGGAGGTTGCTTACATTCTTGCGTTCGGTTTTCTTTTGCAAGGTAAGGTGAAGAAGCTCATGAAAGACTCCGACAAGCCTCTTTTCAGACACATCGGTACGGGGATCCAAATGGGAGGCATCAAAATATGGAGAAGTGTAAGGGAGCTTCTGCCATTCTTTTAACCAATCCATACATCTTCTCCTCAATCCGAAACCCCTTGTAAATCCAATTGGAAAGGCCAAACAGCCATTTCTTATGTCTTCTTCCATCTGTTGGGAAGCAGCATTCTTCTGCAGTTCAGAAACAGCAAGGTCACTATCCCAGGACAGAAGTTTCAACCCGACGCGATCATCTCGAAGCTGGACGAACGAAAACAAGTCCTGGTGATTTGGAATGAAAGAGTTCCAATAATCATACGGTAGTCCCAAGTCCCATCTCAACTGGTCAATCGTCTGTAAAGGAAGTGTCGAACCACTCGTGAGCATTAGCAATCTGCAAAGCCTAGATCGAAGATCCATCCAACACTGCTGAAGGACATAGATTTGCTCCTCATTAAGCTCCATAGCTTCTCGAGTTAAGCCAAACGATGGCACACGAGTGCCTCCAGTGTCGAGAATATGCGTCTCGTGAAAGATAGAAGGGTATCTCCTAATGAAGGTAGACATCTTGACATCATGTGGAAGACCCAGCTGCCGACGATGGCAACGCAGACGGTAGATCGGAAGGCAACAGTCGGGACTTGAAGAGATTATGGAAACAAGAAAGCAAACAGCCTTGAGGTCCTTCTCAGTACTTACTACAGTATCCAAGTCTTTGTCTTTCACCCATTTCAGTTTTATGTTTACCAGATAACGATTTTGCAAGTAATTTAAGTTCAATTCTCTCTTGTATTTACATAGTAAACCAGAGAATTTGACGCTGCTAAACAACCAAGTCACCATCTTCTTCACACCATCAGCAACATATGAACTCCATCAGCATAATTCCAACAACTTTGCACAAAAAATAGAGAAAACATTAGCTTTAAACTAGCGGTGAAATTAATATATTCTTGAAGGTGGATTAGAAAACACCAAGTCACAAATTGAAGAAGGGAAATATCCAAACCTAACTACAAAATCAAACAGGTCAAAAAGTTCCACAGCTCAAAAACTAAAAAAAAAAAAAAAAACATCCCCACAAAAATATTCTGATCCAACTAAAAAACACTCCTATGGCTATATTGGGTAATGATTGCACAACAAATTCAAGTTTAGAATTTCGATTATTCGCTATGTTTTAAGAATGTAGAACACTTGGGCATTTCATCAAACACTTCTTAGGCATACCTTGGATGGTGAGAGATAATCTTGGGCATTTTGTCGAACACTTCCCAGGCATACCTTGCTCGACATAGATCATCTTGGTGGGTCCTTCACAGTGTCTAAAGAGGATCCATTGAAATAGAGCAGAGAAAAAACACAAACCTATACATCTGATGGTGAAATTGGCGGCAAGCTCAAAAGAAAAATAGGGTCTTCAAAAGGGAGAAATAGAAAAAGGGAATAAGAGAATATGAAGAGAGAGAAACAGCATCCCCCAATCTGTGAACATGGAGGAGAGAGAAATTTATACAACACAAAAAGATGAAAAATGAATTTCACTGAACGGCCCCTGAAGAGACGGAGGAAGAAGAAGAAATAGCGTTAATCTTAAAGAATCGATTTTCGATTTAAAAATAAAAACAAACTATAAATAAAAGAAAATGAATTTGTCATTATTATCAAACATTTGAATTTTAAATTAAATCTAACTTTTTTAAATGTTATTTCATCCTCTATGCTTATCTATTTTTTCAATTATGTAACTAAAAATGTGATTGAATTAGAAATTATCCATAATGCATAATCTAGCTAACACTAAACTTTAATTTTATAATTCAAATAATTTCCATATATTATATATGATTTTGTTTGGATGTTTTCGTCGTAATGATATTTTCATAAATATATTATTTATATATTTAGATATGATGGTTAAAAGTGATAGTTATATACTAATCAAACTACAATTAAAGTCGTGTCTACTAATTCAGAAAATTTACATCCATATCTACAATTTTCGTTATTTTTTTCAAAATATCTGTCGACATCGACATGTCCATAAAATCAGGATCCCGACATTTTCATTAACATTGACATTTTGAACCTTGGACCTTAACGCTTCATCCTTGTGGCGCTACATATCAACAATTTGAGCAACCTTGCACTTAAAAATTAATTGGGAGTGAAATCAAGACTTACAGTTGTCGAGTGGTTATAACTTATAAATCAATTCGCCATAGCCGCAACAAACGCTAGAGTCTTTTCCACCATATATTTGCATTTTTCCAAGCAGCTTCGAACCAATTTACCAAATTTCATCGAACCCTCGAGCCATTTTTGCAAGCAAGAAAACCCGAAATTTCAAATTCATAACAAAAAAAATTCAAAGTAGGACGAAAAGCTAAATTGGACTAACTAGAAAGACGGGGTGTCTGCATTTTTCTATTTTATATTCAAGGCCAAATAAAAATTAAATCTAAATGTCAGAGGGCATGTGTTTATATTAAGTTTTGAGAGTGTTAACTTCAGCTTAGCTTAGACGATAATTGACCCATGTCAAACCCCATTTGTTCGTGTGGTACTAAAAAAGTTCAATTAATTTTTGTACACTTTAGGGGTCAACATAAATAGGTCTTAGTACAAGAAACATCTAACACAGTTGGATTATAAAATTCACTAATTTTTTTTAGTAGAACCTACTAGCGTGTGGGAATTTAAACTTCCAACCTCAAAGAAAAGAGTAGCTCTCAATTACTGCGGAGCTATGCTCATGTTGGCATAAAACTCACTAACTAAGTAACAAACTCTAATATTCATTAGTCAACTTGAGGATAGCTCATTTGGTTAAGACACCTGTCTTCGACTTAAACGTTGTGAGGGGAAAAAAACTTTAATGCTTCCCCACATAATAATAGATGAGTGTTTGTGTTTTTGTATGCTCGACCTAGTGAGAGGAATCCAATTTCTCGAGATAGGCTCGACATCAACAATATAAAACAATTATAAGAATATCTAACTTAAATGATTAAATTCAACACTATATGTCATCTTTAAAGGATTAATTATTTAACGTTTTAATTTATTAATTTATCATGGTTGTAACGTTTTAATTAACTAATTCAGTTAAAACGTATTATTTACTTTCCTTTTAAACGAAATCGAGGGGGATTCTTGAGAGGTTGAAAAACTTTTGTAAAAATTATGAGCACGTTCTTCGATTCCATTCTGCTCCGGCGCTTGAGTTGGAAGTTGTATTAATTTCGGGGATTAATCGACAACATACGATATAACACGTGGTCGTGCCGAAATTGCTTTCAAGAAAGTAGTTCTTCCACAACACAACAATTGTTTTTATCTAATTCTTCCTTCAATTTCCAACAATTAACTCCGGAGATTTACTTGCTTAAAAAGAAACTTCAGATTTACTCCCCATATTAAATCACTCCAGGTTAACACAACTTCATTCATTGGCTTGAAAACACCCCCGCTTACAAACCAAGTCTAAATTGGAAGGACTAAAAATGTAATTTTATTTATAATTTTTAAAAAAATTGGTTAAAATTCATTTTTTGTCCGTGTATTTTCATTGAATTTTAGTATGTAACAATTTAATCTTTGAGGTTTAAAATTTTTAACGATTTAATCTTTATTGTGAAAAATATTGTTTTTTTTAGTACAACATGTGGAGGTGGAAGTTACAAAATGATCGGGCAGAAAAGAGTACAAACATGTAACAACTCACACAATTTTTTTTAGTAATGTGAGGATGGAGGATCGAACTCATAACCTCTTGGTTGGAGATATATGTCAATTACTGCTGATTATGCTCGCTTTGGCCCCTCACACGAAATTTAGTAACTTAGTACATATGTAATTTTAACAAAATTAAGAAGCCACTCTTTATTTAAACATATAACTTCAATTTTAATAAAACGAAGAAACATACCAACTAAAAAAATAAATAAATAATTGATAAATAAAATGAAATAAAATTCACACTGTATACGTAAATTTAATTTCTAGATATTAAATTATAATATTCAATTGTTTGTTAATATTTTCAAATTCCACTTTATTTCACACTTTAAAAATCCAACGGGGACTAAAATTTTACAAATTTTAAACTACGAGAACTAAATTGTTACGTAGTAAAATTCATGGGCTAAATTATAAAAACTCTAATTTGTTGTACTAAAATATTGAACCGTTAATAAAATCTAAATTTTATGGATCTTGAAGTTTCTTGACCGTTGTAATGATGAATTAAAAACAATACAATAAATAGAGACAACATAAAGATGTTCTTAACGTGGTTTGATTCCTGAACCTACTGCATGAGACCACGACTAGAGAATAAGATCAAAAATTAAAAGTTAGCCATTTTTACAATCAATATTGAATTACGCATACAAAACTCTCTTCTTAAATCATATTAGATCGATCATTTCAATTGAATTTTGTTAGAAATGCGACGAATGTCCCACATTTGTTAGAGCAAGAGAAGTTCATAAGTATATAAGATATGGACAACGTTTCCATTAATACGAGGCATTTTGAATGATTGACATATATCTCCAACTAAGAATTTGTGAGTTAGATTTCTCACCATCCACCCCACATGTTGTACTTAAAAAAACCATATTTGCAACGAATGAAAATATAGAAATAAAAAATTCTAATCACTTAAATTTTGGAGACAACAATTATATTTTCTTTCACCCAAGAATACTATCAAAGAAGTCATTTTTTAATTTTTGAAGTAAAAAAAAAAGTCATTTTTAAATTTGACAAATTAAAATATTTTTTTTAAAACACACAAAAAGAAGTTATAGGCAAACAAATGAAATCTTTAAAAACAGAAAATTTAAAACTTGGCGCCAAAACTTTTCCTTCTGGACCTTTTGGTTCCCTCTGGCAAATTTTCATCCCGCAAAGCGCGCGGATCACGATCCGCGTGATCAACTCAAAGCAAGATCTCAACCGTCCACACAAAATCCAATCGACGGCCCACATTCTCCCCATAATCTCCTATAAATACTCGTCTCCCTCCATTTTTCCTCACAAAAAAAAAAAGATCTCCAAATCTCTTCACTTTTCTCTCGAAGCTTCTCTTTGCAACGCATTAATGGCTCGCACCAAGCAAACAGCCCGGAAATCCACCGGCGGCAAGGCTCCGCGGAAGCAGCTGGCGACGAAGGCCGCTCGGAAGTCGGCTCCGGCCACCGGAGGAGTGAAGAAGCCCCACAGATTCAGGCCGGGGACAGTGGCGCTGAGGGAGATCCGGAAGTACCAGAAGAGCACGGAGCTTCTGATCCGGAAGCTTCCGTTCCAGCGGCTGGTCAGAGAGATCGCGCAGGACTTCAAGACCGATCTCCGGTTCCAGAGCAGCGCCGTCGCGGCGCTGCAGGAGGCGGCGGAGGCGTATTTGGTCGGATTGTTCGAGGATACTAATCTGTGCGCAATCCACGCCAAGAGAGTTACGATTATGCCGAAGGATATTCAACTGGCGAGGCGAATCAGAGGCGAGAGAGCATAGAAAGGCATAGTAGAGCATGTTCGCAATTTAGATCAAATGTTTTTGGATCGTAATTTGTGCATTCTTCTTCCGCCATTGAAATAATGGCGTTTGCGATAGGGTTTGATGTGTAGATTCAATGTTTAGATGAACTCGTTTCCTTTTTCTCTCTCGATCTTCTTGGAACTGCTGAAATCGTTTCTGATTATGGATTCACCAAAGAATGAAACAGGAAATTTATTCTTCACCGGTTGATTTCGGAATGCAATTCTGTTGTGTTTTCATAGGACTCAGATTTCTTTGTTTTAATGTTCTGTGGATTTGAATCTGAAATCTATCTGTGGATATATTGGAAATTAAATAGTATTGCAAAGTTTATTTGGGAAATTATACTAAATATCATAAAACAAATATATATTTATAAAAGTACTATTATTATTGGTTTTGTCAAAAATTTCAAAGTGGTTTTGAGTTGATTAATTGTGTATTCTATTTGTTTGAAATGTTGATTATGATGGAAATGTTAGAGGTTTCGGTTTTATGAATTTGTTGGAGGTTTTGGGAATAATAATATAATGGAAATGTTGAGGTCTCGGTTTTATGAATTTGTTGATTTGATATTGATGGAGGTTTTAGGAAAAATAATGGAAATTGATGGAAATTTTTTGAATTACGACAA
This sequence comes from Momordica charantia, assembly GCF_013281855.1. Lineage (NCBI taxonomy): Eukaryota > Viridiplantae > Streptophyta > Magnoliopsida > Cucurbitales > Cucurbitaceae > Momordica > Momordica charantia. Next base: position 2,360,826 of record NW_028275165.1, on the reverse strand, counting down.
AAAAAACTTTAACTTTGAATTGTAATTTTATTAGTCTATAATTGATTATGTTTAATGTAAGAATATGATTATTTTATTTATGATAATGTTGAGTTGATGGAAATATTAAAAAAAGATTTTTCTTTTCAAGGATGATTGATTAAACTTATTTAAATAAGTAAGGTAAACTTTAATTAATTTTTTATTACTTCTTTAGGGGTGTTTGTTTGCAGATTAGAATTTCAAATATTTGAAATTTTAGATGTTTAGTATTTTCAAATTTTACGTTTGTTTCGTAAGAAAATAAATAAAAATATTTGGAAATATCTAAATAGTCATATTTGTTTTGCAGGATTTATTTAGGAGAATATTCTAAATTTATATAATGTTCTAAAATTATCCTTACATTTACACATTAATCTAATATAATTTGTATTTATATAATAGAATTTCTTAAAATTAATTTATTATTTTAGGTTTTTTATATTAATTACATATATGTATTAATTTTTATATGTTATTAGGTAGAATTCATATTAATATAAATTTTTTTAAAAGTAATTAATATTAAATATAAATTTTATTTTCAATTTTAATATTAAAAAAAAATATAATTATATAATTAATATTGTATAGGGTATAATTCATTTATTATATTATCAAAACATATTCTTTTAAAAAGAAGAATATAAAAGATAAGCTGATCATTACAAATATGTTGCTTTAAAATTATGTATTTAAGATAATATATATTATTCGTAATAATTCATTCAAAATATTAAAAGTAAATGAAGATATTATATAATTTAATGGAAGTTTATTTTATATGTACATGTAATACATAAATATACTTAATTGCTTATTAATCCATGAATATATTACTTTATTTAAACTATAAAATTACAAATAAAATCAAAGAAACTTGATAAAAGAAAATATATGAAAAAATAACGAAGAGGTAAAAATGTCAACATAGGATGTCCTCGACATGGGAATCATAGAAACCCATGTTTCAAAAGGGCATCCAAATTGACTCGGATGCTTTCCAAATGGGCATCTTAAGATATCCGGGTATCTCGAGATACCCAGGTATCTTACATTACCACAAAACAAAAGTATGAATCCAAGATTGGATTCCCACGAGACAAACGACCCCTTAGTGTCTTTGTAATAGGAATTCATTTGGAAATGAGATAATTACCAACTTGGTTTCCAAACACATTTCTAAATTCTAATTAACTCGTACCTTTTCACTTTTTACATACTTCTATTGTTAAATTTTAATTTACACATTTTGCAAACACATTTTCAAATCAATCATCAATCCAACTTTTCAATCAAATTTACAAAATTTCCAAACACATTTCTAATTCACTCAAATTATTTTTACTTTTTTTTAACCTTTTTTTTATATTTGAATTATTTTATTATTTTTACCAACAATAAATATCCCTACTTGTTATTCTTCTTCACAACTCAGTCAATCTTAATTTTCAATATTCTTATTCAATACTCTCTTTTACCTTTCTCTCATTCACTTTGTTCACCCCTTAATCTCAAATTCTCTATACTCAAAGTTGGTTATCTATCTCTATATTCAAGGTTGATAACTTATTTTATCTTTCTTCTTCTTCTTATTATTTTTACTTAAAGTTGAAATGTTAATTATTATTCATCATCTTAAACGTATTTATTGTATTACACATAGTTCAATATTCAAAATTATTTATTGTTAATATTTGTAATTCTTTTTTGTTTCAATCATAGATGGAGGCGGACGTGTAGATTCAGCTTGGGCTTATTATCTTCCAATTGAGTGAAACCAAAAGTGGCACTATATGCAATTTCTATAATGTAGTGATTAAAACTGATTGCATCACTAGATTCAAGCATCAGTTGTTTGGTAAGGATAACAAATATTAACAATAAATATTAACAAAAAAGAATTACAAATATTAACAATAAATAATTTTGAATATTAAACTATGTGTAATACAATAAATACGTTTAAGATGATGAATAATAATCAACATTTCAACTTTAAGTAAAAATAATAAGAAAGATAAGATAAGTTATCAACCTTGAATACAGAGATAGATAACCAACTTTGAGTATAGAGAATTTGAGATTAAGGTGTGAACAAAGTGAATGAGAGAAAGGTAAAAGAGAGTATTGAATAAGAATATTGAAAATTAAGATTGACTGAGTTGTGAAGAAGAATAACAAGTAGGGATATTTATTGTTGGTAAAAATAATAAAATAATTCAAATATAAAAAAAAGGTTAAAAAAAAGTAAAAATAATTTGAGTGAATTAGAAATGTGTTTGGAAATTTTGTAAATTTGATTGAAAAGTTGGATTGATGATTGATTTGAAAATGTGTTTGCAAAATGTGTAAATTAAAATTTGAAAAGAAAAGTAGGTAAAAAGTAAAAAAGTAAAAATAATTTGAGTAAATTAGAAATGTATTTGGAAATTGTGTAAATTTGATTAAAAAGTTGGATTGATAATTGATTTGAAAATGTGTTTGAAAAATGTGTAAATTAAAATTTGAAAAGAAAAGTAGGTAAAAATTAAAAAAGTAAAAATAATTTGAATAAATTAGAAATGTGTTTGGAAATTGTGTAAATTTGATCGAAAAGTTTGATTGATGATTTATTTAAAAATATGTTTGAAAAATGTGTAAATTTAAATTTGAAAAGAAAAGTAAGTAAAAAGTAAAAAATTAAAAATAATTTGATTGAATTAGAAATGTGTTTGGAAATTGTGTAAATTTGATTGAAAAGTTTGTTTGATGATTGATTTAAAAATATGTTTGAAAAATGTGTAAATTCAAATTTGAAAAAAAAAGGTGGATAAGAAGTAAAAAAGTAAAAATAATTTGAGTGAATTAGAAATGTGTTTGAAATGTGCTTGAAAAGTTGGATTGATGATTGATTTAAAAATGTGTTTGAAAAATGTGTATATTCAAATTTGAAAAGAAAAGTAGGTAAAAATTAAAAAAGTAAAAATAATTTGAATGAATTAGAAATGTGTTTGGAAATTGTGTAAATTTGATTGAAATGTTGGATTGATGATTGATTTGAAAATATGTTTGAAAAATGTGTAAATTCAAATTTGAAAAGAAAAGTAGGTAAAAAGTAAAAATAATTTGAACGGATTAGAAATGTGTTTGGAAATTGTTTAAATTTGATTGAAAAATTGGATTGATGATTGATTTGAAAATATGTTTGAAAAATGTGTAAATTCAAATTTGAAAAGAAAAGTAGGTAAAAAATAAAAAAGTAAAAATAATTTGAGTGAATTAGAAATGTGTTTGGAAATTGTGTAAATTTGATTAGAAAATTAAATTGATGATTGATTTGAAAATGTGTTTAAAAAATGTGAAAATTCAAATTTGAAAAGAGAAGTGAGAAAAAAGTAAAAAAACACGAGTTAATTAGAATTTAGAAATGTGTTTGGAAACCAAATCGGTAAATATCTCATTTCCAAATGAATTCCTATTATGAAAGACACTAAAAACATAGTCAAAAGTTTATGATTAAAATTTACTTTACTTATTCAAATAATTTTACCAATCTAAAAAGATTTTTTTAATATTTTCATCGACGTCGACATTGTCATAAGTAAAGTGATCATATTCTTACATTGCTGATCAATTAAGCTACAATTATAGGCTAATTAATCTACAATTCAAATTTGAAGGATGATCAATTATAGACTAATTAAACTACAATTTAAGTTTTATTTGCTAATTTAAAAAATTTCCATCAATTTTCACAATTTCCATATTTTTTCCAAAATATTCGTCGACATCAACATGTCCATCAATATATCCGTAAAATCGAAATCTCGACATTTCTATCAACGTCGAAATATACATAATATTAATATTAATTATTTTTAACTTATTTAGAAATAGAAAAAATATTTATTTGCTAATTTAAATACTTTTTATGATTTTTTAATTTATCTAACTTTTACAGGAATATCTATCGACATCGATCTTTTATCGATACTTGATATTTCAATGAGATTTAAACCTCGACATTTGATGAAATTGAGACCTTGCCCGTAAGAATTTTTCAACTTCACATAAAAAATAACCATAATTATTGTGATTAATTTTTTAATAAATTATTTGATAGAAATCAAATAAGCATAATAAGCATATTAATTATAAGTGTTTGAAGGGCCAAAGCGAGCATAACTCAGCCGTAATTGACATATTTCATATATGTATATTTGGGTGTTTTAGATATTTATTTATTTGATTGGTATTTCCATTTATAGGCAAATCCAACAAAAAAAGGCAAAAGAACATAATCTGAAGAGCACAAAGAAAACCAAAAATTTCCATTACTAATTACTTTATTGGCAGTAAGAAGTTGAACAATGAGAGCCCATCAAAAGGCTAAGCAAAAAATAAGTGAACTCTAATAGATACCTCTTTCTAATTCATCTTATTTCTTCCTAAACTTTTCATTCTTCCTATCCTTCTCAGATCTTCGAACTGCTGGCCGACGAAGTTCCTTCATCCCGGTTTCTCGATGGAACTTGTTTGCCATGCTCGGCTTCTTCATCGGCAACGTCAGCTCGACTTTGAGCTTCTTCTTTCTCGCCCCTGCATTTAGAGATTAGAGGTTCAGCTAGCAAATAGAGCAATGTAACCGGGGTCGTGGTGTTTTCGATAAGTCGAACGAGCCCCGAAAAATAGAAACTTCGTCAGTAACCATCGTTCTGGTATCATATAGGAATGATCCATGGTTCTAAGAAACAAATGGTAATCTAATTCATCCCCAGGATCATTCGAATCTCATGCTTCAGCAAATGAAACTTCTTGAGCAGTTTATATGCTTACTTTACGAGCATTTTCCGATAGAATTTACGGGAAAAGAATTTAAATTAGGAGTGTTAACGTACACTGAATAAATGATGAGTCCAATGATAACAGCAGCAAAGGCCAAGTAGTAAAGCCAATCAACCTGCAGAAAATCACTTGATGAAACAATCCAAGGAAGAAAAAAGAGAGAAAAACAATGTGATGGTGATAGATCGATGAATGATGAATGATCACGAACCTTCTCATTATAAGCGACAATACGGATCACAACCGACCACATGTCCGAGGTCAGTAAAGACAGGTTCAACATTGTGGATCCGCTAATCTGCGAAAATTCGTAGTTTTAGAACCAAAGTTCCAACATAAATATGCTAAAGAAAATCTAAAATACTAGAAGACTATTTGGGAGATGTTTCAGAAACAGTAAAATTTTGAGCAATTGTCATCTAAAAAGTTGTTTTTCCCCTTCTTTCTACTTTAGTTTGTTTAGCACATGCCTCAATAGCAAACAGAAGTAGCTCCTTGAATGCCACATGAACAAATGTTCCAACCCATACCTGAAGCAATACCGGGACGAATGAGTAGAACAGAAACATAGCCACAGAAAATCCAGCAAAAGGAAGAGCCTGAAAGAAATCAGATGGAAAACAACTGTTATACATTGGAGTATCAAGTTCTAGGAGAGATTGACACCGAAAACTCCATGTACGAAGCACATCTCACAAGGAAACTTACTGCTCCGGCTGTCCATCGAATGGATTTTAACTCCTTCCGCTCAATTATGCTTCTAAAGAAAACCATCAAGGAAACAATGTAAATATATAAATCAGAAGCGCCACAGTCACTTTAGCACCCTGCTTGATGATGAGACATTTCTTGGAACAAAAGAACATAAACAATATTGCATCATAAGATCAACCGAGCAAAATGCGAGTGAGGAAAAGAGAGAAAAATGCCAGTTTCAAAAACAATCCATAGTAGGCTCGAGTCTGAGACAACAAAAAATATAGGAAAGTATCTAGCTTCTTACCATTCATGACCTATCTCTATCCCAACCACCATTAGAAAATTGACAGTTCATTATTTTTTTAAAAATTCTTTGCTTTTGCATCTCTTAGTTGTCAAACATCCAATGGTGGTTAAGCAAAACAAGATAGGTCTGACGGGCAAAGAGCTAAGTATTTTCCAAAAATAAACTACCGTAAAACATTGAGACATAAAACTAAGGATACATTTGGATGGCACTGATGATGCCACCAAAGATGCCCAACATCGCCATTAGCTCGACTCTATCAGCATTCTTCACCAGAAATTCCTTCAGCAGAGAGTTAAAATTTGACATTTAGAAAGTGTTTATTAACAAGTCAAAACAAATCAATAATTATTAATGTTCTAATCATCTCGTGGCCCGATTGTCAATCTCTAAAGCTTTCCAGTAAGGGAAAAGTAAATGTAACTGCATACTCGCAGCCTTACCTCGCTGACATTAGTAACAGCATAAAGGGTAGCACCAGCTATAACAAGAGCATCCCCTTTAAGCGGGCTGCTTCCTCCTGCAAATCATATCGGTGTATGTGAGTACAATGAAACATAAATTTGCAAGGACCATGACTCAGGGGCTCGTGGTATTACCAGCTCGGTCACCAGCATGAACGTCGGAAAAAATGACCGTGACAAGGCCCGCGACACAAACAATAACACCCGCTATCTTCCTGAATCTATATTTTGTTTTCAGGAAAAGCCAGGTTAGCAGCATGACACAAGGGATTGTCCAACAATCCAACAGCATGACACTTGTTAGAGATGTGTACTGATAGGCCTTCACAACTGCACCTCACACCAGAACACGATCAATTCCAAATTACAAAAGTATTATCCTATAGCGAAAAAAAGAAATCATAACTCGATACATATAAGATTTCTAGATCATGAGCAATGATGAACAGAGAAGGCTCAAGAAAATCCCCTTTTACAAGAAAAATACAAAGAGAAAAAAATAAGCTCTTAATTTCATCAAGAGGAGTTTGGATATATCGCATAAAAAATAGCTGTACCAAGGTAGTTGGCTTCTACATCTATCAAGCCTAGTGGAATGTAGAAGTACCATTTTGCCTGTAAGATTTAGAAAGGAGACAAGTGAGAAATTCACACATAGAAGATATGAATTAGCAAAAGAGAAGGAAATCAACCACACCACAATACTAATAACTAAGGCCTCATTCAATAACTTTTGTTTTTGGGTCCCTATTTTTTAAAAATCAAGCTTATAAAAACTCCTTCCACAAACGTATTAATTTGTTTTGACATCTATGTTTTACAAAGTTATCAAAATCTAAGCTAAATTTTGAAGAGAAAAAAAGTAGTTGTTACAAACTAGTTTTTGTTTTTGAAATTTGACTAAGAAATCAAATATGTTTTTAAAAAAGATATTAAACATATTAAACAACTTGTAAGGAAGCAAACATATTTTAAAAACAAAATGGTTATCAGACGGACCTATCCTACACATGCACAGTTCTCACATCTTCCTTATGGAAAGGGTTACTCATAATAGATTAGGCACTGCCTTACGGCACATATCACCTTCCAATTCATTCCTGTTGTAGTGTTTCTATAATTTGGTTCTATTTTGGCACAATCAGTCTCTTCTTTAAGTTCTACTTAAGGCACAACAAAACAGCAGTAGTGCTAATCGGGACAAGTACAACAATCATGAGGAAGATCACACAAAAATCCACTTCTTCAACTCAGTAACCAAATCGTTCACAAGCAACAGCCACCTATAGCCAAATCGTTCACATGCAACAGCCACCTATAGCCATCTAACCAAACAAGAAACTGTACTGGAAGGTGTGGCTGGATCACCTCCTTTTCGGAAGAGCTAACAATTGTTCGATATTTTTGTTTGACATTTTTTCTCATTAAAAGAGAAGTGAACTACGTCTTAGTTAAAATTTTATGCATGAAAAATGAAATTTTGATTTTTGTAGCTGATCACCATTACTACCCTATATGCCCAACAAGTACTTCTGATTCAATATTTTGAACTTTGCTAATGATCCATGTGTAACAAATTCCAAAACAAAAAAATAGAAAAGGAGGCATCGGAAGAACCAACGACAAATGATTGTACGTGATTTTTTTTTTTAAGTAAAAACCAAATTTTCATTGAGAAGAATGAAACAATACATAAGGGGATAAAAAATAAAAAAATAAAAAGCCTAGGTAGCCAAACTAAAAGACCGATCTCCAATCTAGCAAAATCAAATCAATACAAAATGATTGTATGCGATGTTAATTGCAGGTTTAGGAAGCAAGAAAACAGTAAGAGAATTTTTTCAGTGTCAATAACTTCAGCAACAACATGAGAAACATTCATTGTATAACTTCTTGCTCTATCAACTATAAGATTTCAACGGGTAGTCATTCAATCAGTTTAAGAAGTATAACAAATAAAAAGGAATCAGAATCACCTTGAGTGCTTTCTTACGGTATAGCACTACACTTCCATAAACAATTGCTAAGAGGACATAGTTTATAAAGGACTGTGAAGTTGGAGCATTAATTCCTGCACAATAGTATTATATATGTCAATAACCATTATTATGTTATATTTAATAACGTACATTCACCCGAACTAGTTAAGACATATATCCTCGACCAAAAAGTTAATCCTCCTCACCTCCACATGTGGTTCAACTCAACAAAATTGACCTCCCTTCATCTGTGGGGTCGAGTATTTATTTAACCCACAAACTATTAAATTACTACTGACCCAAGAAAAGCTTAAATCGGTCAATTTTTCCAGTTGCTTAAGAACATATATATGAAGAGGAAAACGAAAGCTTTCACTGACACCTTATAGAACTCTCTGTTCTTCACAAACATGTTGAAGTTTAAACCAAAACTAGTTACAGTGCGTAGAATCCTCTTACTCCCAACTCGGAAATAGTACATGAAAATCCAATTAAGAAAAACTATAAACTACAAAATGATGCAGAAAATACGAAGAATGTACCTCTTTTGGCGAGTTCAGAGGACGAAAAGCCTGTGGAAGTGATAAGAAGAGACAGAAATTGCCCCAACCCAAGAGCTATTAGGGTCTTTTTTGTGCAAAAATCCTTGAAACTCCTCATTATCTTCTCGTTTCCGACGCTCAAAGACAATTAGAACAGACAAATCTCACAGCCCAGAGAGAAAGAAAAAAGTAACCTAAAATTTGGGTACCAATTACAGAACCCAGATGCCAGAGTGTATAAGACGACAATCTGAAACAGACCCAAATAGAGTTCCTATTCGGAATCCAATAATTTGAAGAATTCGGATAGAACGAACAGAATTTTATTCGGAAAGCGACGGCTGAGGACGAGTGATTACAGCCGTTTGAGCGTGCTAGTGAGCATCAAAATGCAAGCAAAATTATGCTGATTTCCGAGCTGTTCATGGAAAAGGAACTTTGGTTCTTCACTCTATATATAAAGAGACGTTTTACCTTACTGGGGTAGGAGAGAGAGTAGAGAGAGAGCAGAGAGAGAGTGAGAGAGGAATTTAATAATTCAGAATTTGGAAGTGACTGATCGAAAAAGGGTGGGATTGGAAGTGGGAATTGAATTTTGGGGATTGGAAAGAAAGATTATTGGATGACAAAATCATATGATATTTCAATTGGTTCAACTTTTTCACTCTTTGATTCGTCTTATGGTCCTTTGGTAGTGAAAGCGTATCAAAAATTCAAATCTTTTGTAGAAAGACTACACCAAGTCACCAACCAACACCACAGATTTTGGCATTTTTTTCACAAAGTACGCCATTGATTTGACCACCAACAAGTTTTGTTTACATTCTCCCTGCCAACGTATTTCAGACTAATTTTTTTTAGTACAACAAATTGAAGATGTGAGATTCAGATATTAGACTCTAAAGAAAAATTAAGTATTAATTATCCTTAAATTATGCTCTACTTGACCCTACTACATTTGACGGTTAAAAAGACACAAGAAATTAATTCTTAGGTGGATGACCGTCGTGAAATTTGGATCCAACAAGTTTTGTTTACCTAAGTTTTGTATATACTTTGTTAAAGTTCTAATTAGATTTAAATATTGTCTTCATTCCTATACTTCGTTTTGGTTTATTTTGGTTTTCACTATTTTCAAAATATTCATTTTGGGTCATGTAGTTTTCGTCTCATAGTTTTGTAAACCGACTAGTTTGACTACTATTTACAAAATCTTACACAAATTTTATACCTAATAAAATCCTTTAATACAAGTTTTATGACTACATTTCCAGAAATTTAGAGGATTTGAAGGATCGAACCTCCAACCTTGAGAGAAGTAGTACATGTCAATTATTTCTAAGCTATTTTCATGTTGGCACGTATATTTATATATTTGAAACATATCTGCTATTTACATTTTGTCAAAACCATCATGGGTGACTCATTAGTCCAAAGGGACTTGAGTTAATTAAGAGGAAATGAGTTTAAACCTCGTTACTTGTCTAAAAAATTAATAATTCCTTTGTGTTTTTTGGCACCAAATGTTGTAGTATCAGACAGTTGTCCCGTGAGTGCGCATAAGCTGGCACGAACACCTATTGGATAAAAAAAAAAAAAAAAAAACCTTTTATCAATATTTTTTTGGCACTTTCAATGGGAAGTTTAACGAGCGGCGCAACGGCGCATCTCGTGGGGGGTGTTAGCCGCACAATGTGTGTGAAGTGTGCGCTTCTAAGTTTCAATTTTATATTATTAGGTTTCACTTTTTGACTTTGGTTATTCAACAATATATCAAATATAAGGTGCTTTATAAAATATTTGGGAAACTAAATTAGTGTAATGACTAATACCAAACTCTTCAAAAAAAAAAAAAATATATATATATATATATATTTATATATTTATATTTATGTGTATCCATATCACCGCGATTAATCTCACAAAACAACTGTCTGACTTTACTACATTTGGTTGTCAAGGTAACTCTAGGATATTAAATCCTAGATAAGTGGCCACCATGGTTTAAACATGTTCCCTCTAAACCCTTTGCTGTTTACATTGAATAATAATAATAATATCAAAGTTGTTTTTACGGTTAGAATATTCAAAATGACTTGGACACTAAAGGTTAGGTTCAATTATACTTCTATTGTTTGTAATGTTTTACTTATGTCCTTGGCCTGTAAAATGAATTTAAATCGATCAATTTTATTGTCAAAACGAGTGATAAATGTTGGAATGACAAAGCAAAATAAGTAATATCTTTTAATTATTGCTCATATTTTACTAAGTATTAATGTAAACGTTTTATCTATGTTTTAATTAATTATTTAAATTCATTGTTAAACATTTTAATTAATTAATTCAGTTAAAGCGTTTTTTTTTTGTTATTTCCTTTTAAAACTAGATTTGTTCTCCTCCTTCGAGAACACGCAAAAAATAAACAGTTGGAGAGATCTCGTTTTACAAAAGTTTTTACAAAAAATCAAACTTCTTTCTGAGCATGTTCTTCGATTCCATTCTGTTCCGATGAGTGCACCCAAAATTGGAAGTTGGGTTAACCTTGGGAAGCAAACGGCAAAAAACGATTTAGCACCGTGATCGTGTCGAAATTGTTTTCCAACAAACTATTGTTTTCATCAAAATTCTCCTTTAGTTCTAAAAATAGAAACAACATGATTGTTGAGTGGTAAACGAGAAAAAAATTGTTATACATCAATCACTAAATCAAGTGAGTAGAAATATCAATTAGAGATGAGAAAATTCATCCTCTCCTAATATTTGCATGACTGAAGATGGAAGAGTGGAAGAGTGAGGTTTTTATGGTTGATTATTTAATGTGAATTTATTAAAAAAAATTGTCACTAAAATAAATATATTAAAATTAAAATAAACATTTTTTAATCAAAGCCATTGTCTTTTTCTTTCTTTCTTTCTTTTTTATATTCGTAAGTGTCTGAGTCAGCTTACACGCAACTCGACTAATCTTACGGTTGCTCCGTCTGACTCTACAACATTTGGTAAGAAACACATAGGTATTACTAGTTCTTAAAGTAGATGCCTATCATGAGTTTGAACTCGTTCCCTCCTAATTAACTCCAGTTCCTTTGGATCAATGAACCACCCATGATGGTCCAAAGTGACAAACTTGTTAGGTTAATCAAAGTGTTAAAAACTTTGTGAACCCACCAAATTGGGGCAAACTTGTCCAGCCCAAATAATTATATTTAGATGATAGTTTTTATATTAGGTGGGTGTTCTTGTAAAAAACGAGTGAAAATATTAGTCTCTCAATTACGCATTCTATTTACTTACTTTGAAACATTGTGATACATTAGTTACTCAAAGTCAACTTTTATATCATTGAAAAGTTGTATCCTGCGGCTTATGACTTGAGAAATTAATTTCTAAAAAATGGTAGAGAGAGCGGGACGGATTCACGTTGTGACCAAGGATACGTGCCCCCTTAGATTTATATTAAATATAATATAGTATACACAAAGCATAGTGTGTATTAACTACATTATTTTTTGTTTTTTAAATATGTTTTTACTTTATTGTTTCCTAAATATATTTATTCATTTTTGTTTTATAAAAATATTTTTTATTTTATGTTTTCTAAATATATTTTTACTATTATTATCTCCTAAATATAATTTCATTCATTTTTGTTTTCTAAACATATTTTTATTGTCGTAGTTTTTATTTGTTTAATCTTTAATATATTTTTATTATCTGGGAATCTCTTATTTTAGCTTTCTAAATATATATTTTTATTTAAAATAAACAATTTCACCTTTTATGTCTAGTTATTTCTTTTGGATATAATATGTCTAATTAAGTTTATATCATGGAACATATTATTTTAATAAATTTAAATTCGTAATCCTAAATTCAGGTTAATATGATAATTTATATCACTTTATTGAATAAAAAAACAACAAAACTCACCATTTTAATAAAAATCAAGTTTCTCAAATTAGGTTTGATTATAAAATATACCTTTAAATAACACTGCCAAAAAATCTAACTCTAATGTCATGCCAAAAAAATCGACACTAATGTTATTTTTTCTAAATCCTATCAATTACTTCATACAAAAAAAATATTTTCTAATTTATTTGATACATGAGAATATTTTTTCAACAAATTTTCAAATGAAAATTTACCGAATGTTAAAATTACAAGGTAAAAATTACGAACAATTATCCGATGCAAATTGATACATATTGTCAAGTTGAAGTTTAAAATTGAAAAAAGTCTAAAAGGAATCATGGAATAAAATTAAATTGAAAAAGAAATGTGCATAACTCGATTATAATAAATCAAATAGATATTATTTTGAAACTAAGCCGTTGAATGAGTAATACATTTGTTATCCATTAAATAAACTAAGTCATTCTTATCAATACAATTCATTCGTTTATGCTCACGGTCATTTCTTACCGCGCCCCAATGTCACTACCAATCCCCTACCCACTCATGCTGTACCTCCTCCTGCCAATATAAACATGATCGAGCCGACATTTTCGAGTTGGGATCCGTCTCTCCTTATCACGCCAGCCGGAGAAAAGGGAGAAACGGATGGTAGAGACATGATTGGAATCCGGGAGACGAGATTGAGCCCCCACCTCGAGTTCACATGCTCCGGTGGGATGATTTCTACGACAATCTCCCAACCCCTGAACAACCCCTCCAATTACTCCCGGAAAGCCCAGAAAGTGAAACATTTATCCTTTACCCTCGCTCGAATTCCTCAACCCTTTGATGAAAGCCCTAGTTGCTCGGACCCTACAGACCTAAAACCCCTCCCCGCATCTTTGTGGATGGACTCCGACGAACCTTGTTTTAGTACAACAAATGTGAGGATGGAAAACTGAACCTTCCACTTCTAAGAAATGAGCAAGATACCTTGATTCCACCATACATATCAGGTTGAACAGATCGGGTTATATTTTTAAAGTCTTCATTTTTCCTTTCTTTTCCACTCATTTCTGTCTAATCTTTTTTTCGATTTTGGCTCGGCTAGGTGGGATAGTTGAGTCTTTCCCTTTTATGATACTGAGTTGGGCAAAACCAATAAAATAAAGAAACAAATCTATTTATCGAGCAAAATGAGTTGTTGAACTAAGCTTACGTTGATCGTCACTTTTTACTTTTTTTTTTTTCTGAACAACTTTACTTTTTACTTTTATTTGACCATCATTGGTAAAATGTAAAATGATTTTAATGTACTTAACGCAACACTATCAACATTTGTGTTTAAATATTAATTTTCGTGTCAATCTAAATATAATTCAACTAATAATATTTCTAAAATTCTAAAATTCTAAGGTCAGTTCTAACGTTCAAATTTCTCACCTTGTTATGCTGAAAAAGGATTCTTTCACAAAAATATGTAAAATTGTGATTTATTGAATAATATAGCACATTGAAGTGAAATTAAAGTAACAAAAGAAATCGTAAATCATATACTTGTACCACTACCATCCTTTGCATTCTAAATTGTCTCGTGTCTTTTTTCTTTTTTAGTACGTGCAAGGTCGAATTCACGATCTTTTGGTAGAGATAAATAGTTGAATTAGATTGAGATTGGGCTAAATTATCTAGTTTAATTTTGGCATGTTCTTTTTAGTTATTGTTAACAAAGAAAAGAAAAAATTAAATTACTTTTGGTTGGTGTACTTTTATTGAAGATGAGGAGGGAATTTGAACTCACAACCTCTAGTTCAAGGTATATGCCAATTATCGCTGAGCTATGCTCACTTTCACTAAATTGTTATGTAGTTGAGAATAAGTTCAAGTTAGTTTTATATTCAATTCAAATTTAATATAGGTAAACTCTTAAACCAATCCAACTCATAAAATATTTATTTATTTGAATCCAACCAAACTCATATCGAACAAGTTTATAAGATAACCTTTCATTTATGACTTTTCGAGTCATCGATTTTTTTTAACACCCTAACCATATTTGTAATTTGACAAAAAAATATATTTTTTTCTTTCATAAAGATGTCCAACATGTTGAAAAAACAAATTGCAAGCTTCTCACCATGATGATTTTGTTTTGTTGACATTAGAATGATGAAAAGTTTTTCCATTTTCTTTCATTCTGATTCTGATTTTCCCTCTCCTCCTTAAACCCTCCAAAAACCCAAAGCCTACAATCCCATTTCGAAGCTCCCACTGCGAGTAATGAGCAGAAGGGGGCTGAAATCTCTCCGACTTCTCTCAACCTCCTTCAATTCTTCCCCATTTAGATTGAACGCCGTCTTCTCCACGAACCCATCACTCATATTCTCTGATTCCTCCAGATTTTCCTTTGGGAACATCAGTGTATATCGCCTAAGCCTTTCATCCGCCATTGCCAAGTACACCACTTCTCCTCCGGACAATCTCGAGGGACTAGTTGATTTAGACGACTCAAATCCGTCTGAGAGTTCGCGGGTCGAATGCTTTTCGGCCCAAGAAGTTGGGTTTCTGCGTGATTCTTTGTTGGATTCTCCTGCAGACTCTGGTTCTTCTGAGAAGACACTCGAGATTGGTAAGATTTCAAACGAGGCTATTTCGATATTAGATGCAATTCGTAACGGTGATGATGGGTTTGGGGACAAAACCCAGAAATTACTTAGGCAATTTAGACAGAGTTTGAATCCCGATTTGGTTGTTGAGGTTTTGAATCTTTTGAGGAGTCCTGAATTGTGTGTCAGGTTCTTTCTGTGGGCGGGTAGGCAAATTGGTTACAATCACACTGCGTCTGTGTACTGTGCATTGTTAGATGTTTTCGAGTGTGATAATTACGATCGAGTACCGGAGGAGTATCTGCGAGAAATTTGGGGTGATGACAAAGTGGTGCTTGGGAAGTTGCTTAATGTGTTGATTCGGAAATGTTGCCGAAATGGGTTGTGGAATGTAGCATTGGAAGAGCTCGGGAGGCTTAAGGATTTTGGATACAAGCCGACCCGGTTAACTTATAATGCTTTGATTCAAGTCTTTCTCAGAGCTGATAAGTTGGATACTGCTCATTTGGTTCATAGAGAGATGTCACAATCAGGATTTAGTATGGATGAGTTTACTTTAGGTTTTTTTGCTCAAGCCCTCTGCAGAGTGGGCAAATGGAGGGATGCCCTCTCATTAATTGAGAAAGAAGATTTTGTCCCCAATACGGTTCTCTATACGAAGATGATATCTGGATTGTGTGAAGCTTCGCTTTTTGAAGAAGCTATGGATTTTTTGAACAGGATGCGGTCTACTTCCTGCATCCCTAATGCTCAGACTTATAAGATCTTGCTTTGTGGCTGTTTGAATAAAAAACAGCTGGGTCGATGTAAGAGAATTCTGAGTATGATGATTGCAGAAGGCTGTTTTCCGAGTTATAGGATATTTAATTCTCTTGTTCATGCTTATTGCAGATCAGGGGATTTTTCATATGCTTATAAGTTGCTCAAGAAAATGGAAAATTGTGGATGCAAGCCTGGCTATGTGGTTTACAATATCTTAATTGGCGGTATTTGTGGTAGTGAAGAGTTACCTGGCCCAGTTACATTTGAGTTGGCCGAGAAAGCTTACAATGAGATGCTTTCTGCAGGAACTGTTCTAAATAAGGTAAATGTTGTGAACTTTGCTCGATGCCTATGTGGCTTTGGGAAATTTGAGAAAGCATATAAAGTAATCCATGAAATGATGGATAATGGTTTCATTCCTGATACCTCTACATATTCTGAAGTGATAGGTTTTCTATGTAATGCCTCAAGGGTAGAAAATGCCTTTTTGTTATTCAAAGAAATGAAAGGGACTGGTGTTGTTCCTGATGTTTATACGTACACAATTTTAATTGATTGTTTTTCTAAAGCTGGCCTCATTAAACAAGCTCACAATTGGCTAGATGAAATGGTAAGAGATGGGTGTGAACCTACTGTGGTGACTTATACAACCCTCATCCATGCATATCTTAAGGCTAAGAAAGTTTCCATTGCTAATGAACTTTTTGAGTTAATGCTAGCAAAGGGTTGTATTCCTAATGTTATTACATATACAGCTTTAATTGATGGCTATTGTAAATCAGGGAATATAGAAAAAGCTTGCCAGATTTATTCAAGAATGAGAGGTGACGAAGACATTCCGGATGTAGATATGTATTTTAAAACGGAAAATAATGTCTCTGAAAAGCCGAATGTTGTTACATTTGGAGCTTTGGTGGATGGTTTATGCAAGGCCCATAAAGTCAAAGATGCTCGCAACTTACTGGAAACCATGTTTTTGGAAGGCTGTGAACCAAACAATATTGTATATGATGCACTTATTGATGGCTTTTGCAAGGCTGCAAAGTTGGATGAAGCACAAGAGGTGTTTGCTAAGATGGTCGAGCGCGGGTATAATCCTAATGTCTATACTTATAGCTCTCTGATTGATAGGTTATTCAAGGATAAACGTCTAGATTTTGTTTTGAAAGTGTTGTCCAAAATGCTTGAGAATTCTTGTGCTCCTAATGTTGTTATCTACACAGAGATGATTGATGGCCTTTCTAAAGTTGCAAAGACAGATGAAGCTTATAAGCTTATGTTGATGATGGAAGAAAAGGGATGTAAACCAAATGTTGTGACTTACACTGCAATGATTGATGGCTTTGGGAAAGCTGGTAAAGTTGACAAATGCCTTGAGCTTTTCAGGGAAATGGGCTCAAAAGGCTGTGCACCAAATTTCGTCACCTACACAGTGTTGATCAACCATTGCTGTGCTACTGGCTTTTTAGACGAGGCTTATGCACTTTTGGATGAAATGAAACAAACATACTGGCCAAAACATATATCGAGCTACTGTAAGGTGATTGAAGGCTATAACCGGGAGTTCATTCTCTCTCTTGGGCTCTTAGAGGAAGCGGAGAAGAATGATTCTGCTCCAATTATTCTGCTATATAGGGTTTTGATTGATAACTTTATTAAGGCAGGAAGACTGGAAGTGGCACTGAAGCTTCACAAAGAGGTTATATCAGCTTCAATGTCCATGGCTGCTAAGAAAAATATGTATACGTCATTGATTCACAGTTTTTCTAATGCAACTAAGATCGGTCACGCGTTTGAGTTATTTAATGATATGATAAGACAAGGTGCTATACCAGATCTTGGTACATTTGTTCACCTTATCACGGGGCTTATCAAAGTTAGCAGGTGGGAGGAAGCACTTCAGCTTGCAGATATCATATGTCAGATGGTTTGTGTCTTAACCCCTCTGATTTCTGTTTTTCCGGGCAATCATATAAGTCACCTGATTCATTTTGCAGTATCAAATTATTTTGGAAATTTTAACTTAATATGGGCCATCAACTCCCTCCCCTAAATAGCAACCTAGTATTTTTCTGCTTGATTTTTCTCCTCTTTTGTGTGTGTGTGGTAGTACAATATCCCGGGGAACTAATAAAGGGTTACCGCCCTCTGTCAACAAAGCCTTTTTGATCTGATCTTCAAGAAACTTTAGGCTTTCTATACTTAATATATTGCTATAGGGTTCATTACTTTTTGAGCGTTATATGCCCACCCTCACCCCCAACTTCTGTGTTACTGCCTCAAATATATTGAACCAGAGAGCAAGTACTTTTGCCATGTACAGCCAAAGAACTTGATCTTATTTAAAAAGTCGATATTCACTGACACACTAGAGAAGCACAACTCTAACAAGTGTATGCATGACCGGATTGGGTAGGAAAAAATCGATTGATGGGTGTATTTAAAAAAAAAAAAAACTTGAAAATATATTTGGAAACATTTTTTGTTTTTTTGAAAGGTCTGCAAAGATCATTTTTACATTTTGAGCCTCCAGTTACTTCTATCTTAGAATATTTATGAATTTTTAATATTAGAGTTACTATTCATCATCATGTACTGAAAATTGTGCTGCTGACACTGAGTGCCTGATTTTTTTTTTTGTATGCAAAGATATATTATATATATTTTGTATGAAAGTTGGTTTCTCATCCAAAAAAAAAAGTGAAAATACCAAAACTGGCCTTCATGAAAAATTGGCTTATCTTTGAGAATCAATAGTTCAATACTGCTTGAGAATACATAGTCGCCATTTTCCAGTCATTTTAACTTTTTATATGTGTTTTTGATATTTGTGATTTTAAAAGATTTTGATCTAGCAGGATATCAATTGGTTGCAACAAGAAGACACACCTTGAAGAGATTCGTGAACTGTTGTTTTTAGTGCTGTCTGCCCGTGGATTATGCGAAGGCCTTTGAGTGTGCTCAATAATTCGGCAGTGGCAACCATATTGGGGGGTTCTATCATGCACTCAAGAAAACCTGAGACGATATGCAACCATAAACAACTATTGCTGCTTGAGACAGATTTGATTTCCTTTGATTTTTGCCCATAAATCCGAGGATAAGTTCGCCGGAAATCTTTATCGAGCTGTTAACCAGATTCAGACTTGTGAGAAGGGTAAGATCACATAACTTCTGCTTGACTTTTCTTAGAGGGGTGGGGAGGAGGACCGGTTCACTGACATTATACCACCATCAATTTGCTTTAGTTTGAATCCTATTTTGGTAGGTGACTGAAATTTTATGCCTATTTTGTTTGGTCCCCAAATTTTATAATGTTCTATTTTTGTCCTTAAATTTTCAAATTTACCATTTTAATCCCTAACCCTTAAAAAAAAAGAAAGTCAAATCATTTTGGTAATTCGGCACTTGACCAGTGTCGTTAAATTTTCTACAAAAGATTTCATGAAAAAGACTAAAATGGTTACTTACGTGAAGTTTAAAGCCTAAAACTGGTAATTTGAAAATTTTGGGACCAAAATGAAACGAACATACAAGTGTGAAAGTATCAAAATAGGATTCAAACCCTTTGCTTAACACTGTAGTCTCCTCCTTGTGATTATAAGTTTATTGTGTTCTTAGGTCCATGGCATTTAATTTGCTTTTTGTTCTTTTATTGGTTCATTTAGTGTATAAGTTTTATTCATCTTAGATATGATTAGTGATGTTCAGGAGGCGATCAAGTTGATAAATACTCTTTTTATGTTCTACTTGTGCCCTTGGTAGGGTGTTTAGAGTTTGGTTTGGTTTAGTTTTTGCACCAAACCAAAAACTGAACTGTGGTGGTCGGTTTTCTATTTATGCAAACCAAACCAAACCAACTCTTCTTGAAAATCGGTTTTTACTGTACTGATCAGTTCGGTTAAAGCTTCAGTTTGATTTTTTTTTTTTTTTTAATTTATAATTTTGGGTTTCTTGTGCCTAATTTTACCTAACCTACTTTGTGCCCAAATTTCCATAAAAAAAAATATTACGATTTTGACATCTATTCAAGTAAACATTGCAATGTAAGAAAGATTGAAGCTGCTGCAGAATTATATATTAGCTATGATACATGACCAAGTCAATATGCTAATTTTTTTCTTGAGCATCCTTGAATTGCTGGTAAGTTGGTGACAGGATTTCTTCCCCTCTTTTTTCCCCTTTTCTTTGTTCCCTTCAGATTATGCAAAGGAAACTGCATGTCTGAACTGCCAACAGGACAAGCTCGTGCGCATCGGAGCTGTTAAAGTGACTTCTGCAATTGATTCCCCAGAGCTCCATTGTGAAAAGGTCAATTTTATGTTGTTTCTTTCCCTTCCCGGAGTGCTTTTGTCGATAACACATGCGCATGAAAAATTATTTTCTTTGTAAATTGGCAATTGGATCCTTTGTTCAGGAAATGTTGGGGTTCATCTTGCTCGTGCCAGCTCAATGCTGGATGAGGCTCTCTACCATTCTCCGATTAGGGACAGGGGTCGATCTTGTAGCCGATGGGTTGCTTACCTGTTCTTTAGGGTTTATGGACAGAGATAAATAACAAGAGTTTTAGAAGGGTTGAAGATCTTGAGAGGACGTATGGGTCTTGCTCGGTTTCACGTTTTCCTTTGGGCGTTAATATCCAAATACGTTTGTAGTTATACTATAGGTTCAAGATTGGAGCCTGTTCTTTTAGTTTGACCTCCTTTTGTTGGGCTGTTTTTTGTGTTTTTTTGTATGCCTTTTTTTGTTCTTTCATTTTTCTACAGGAAAGTTCGGCTATTCATAAATAAATAAAAAAAAGATTTGAGATATCTTTAAAAAAAAACTGTCTATCTTGATGAGACACAGAGAGATATCTAAATCACGAAATGGGCAAACAGCCTAAGGGCCAGGGTTGGAGGGGGACTTGTACAAGTTTTTTCCATACGAAACTCTCCTTCGCCAACAAACTATCTTTTTCTTTATAACACTTTTGTACGACTCTCTTCGCGTCGAACTATCTTTTCTTTGTATCACTTTTGTACAACTCTCTTCACGTAAGTAAAGCGATTTCCAGGACGCGTCTGTTCTATCACACTGTAAGAGAGGGTCTTTTGGTAGCTGTATGAAGATTTAGCTTGCTTTAGTAGCCATCTGATGTTTCAAAGTGCTAGGGACCCTCACAATGAAATGGAACTGCTTTATGTGAGAGTGCTTTGAAACTTGTGTTTATGTTTTGTGGTTCATTTAGATTTTCCCTTCAATTCAAGGGCACCCCCTCCTACCCCTCCCCCTGTCTATAATTTACCTCATAAATGAACTTTTAGATAAGTTTCTGAACAAATTAAATTTTGTGGTTTCAGGTTGAGGATGTTAATACCAATTTCCATGCCCACATTTTTCTGGGTTGACATTCTTTGGAAACTCTGCAAGAGACGAAGTGGAAGAACAGAAGATTGCCGCTGCTCACGCTGTTGCTTGTTTTATTTTGTTTTTTTTTTTCAGTACAATAGTTGGGGTGGAGAGTTTCGAAATCATGACCTCTTGATCAAAGACAGGTGCCAATTACTGCTAGTTAAGCTTATGTTGGCTGCTCTTACGTTTATTTTGTTAGAATCATAAGTCTTCTCAGTGGAAGACATTGGAAGATGAGATCTATGCTCCATTTTTCTCTCTTCTTTGTCCACTGTTTGAAGCTAGGAAATTCATATGTATGTACGTGTGTGTGTATATATACGATGAAAGAATACAAACGAACATACAAAATGAGTACCCACAAGAAAATTGAGATTTAGGTTTGTGGGGTTGGAATTATTTGTGGTATGCGTGATCTCATAAGTACACTAAATGATACGATGTGAGCAAAAGTTTTGAAAAGAAACGGTTTGACATGGTTCAATTGTTTGAAATGAATTTTTAAATTTACGGAGTTATCAATATCAACTCTATAAATGTATGATGAAAATTTTCTACCTGTGTTTTTAGGACTGATTCAGCCCTATGTGGCTTTTGATACAAAATAATTATTTTGCTATTTTGTTTTTTTTTTTTAACAAAATGGACAGAAATTTTACATATATACACACTTTATCCTCTTTATAAAATATTCTAAAAGTTGATGGCGTATATGAAAAGTTTTTTTTTTCTTTTGATTATTAGTTCAATTTATACTTTTTTTTAATCAAAAGTTCAATTTATACCATTTGTAAAGTTAGATTTATATTTATTATGATATAAGTATGCTCGCTTAAAATCCAAATGGGAGGACAACACTCAATTAGTTAAGATATATACCATCGATCAAAAAATTTGAAGGTTCAAATATCCATCCACATGTTGAATTAAAAATAAAAATAAAAAAACGAAATGAACACGCCAACTCAAGTAGAAAATATTGAACACATCTTTAAAGTCGATAGGTGGATCATAGCTTTGTAATTATTGAAAAAAAACACAAATGAACACCATCTCTAGTAACTAAATTAGAGTTTAATTTAAAATTAAATTATTAGAACTAAAATTGTAATTTAATCAATACAAAACTTATTAAGTTTCCTTTCATAATAGAAAGAAGTGTAAGAAACTATTTTAAATCACATTGTTTTGGAAAAATAAGAATAATTTTTAATATTTTATATTGTTTAAAAGGAGAGAGAGTTTGCAATATTTGTTTATTGGTATACTTATAAGTTTTTTAAAAAAGAAAAAGAATAAAGAGTTTTACGATAAATTTTAGGTGGAAAAATGATCCAACAAGAATCAAAATAAAATTGTTAAAGTTCATATAATAAAATAGACATTTTAAAAGTTTAAAGCGAAATCAAACCTTAAATAAATAAGATGAAGTTATATTGGTGGTTTATTATGAAATGCCACCAAAATTTGATTACTTAGTTCTTTTCTTTTCTTTTTTTAACAATAATTACTTAGTTCTATTTTTTCTTTTTACAATAATTACTTAGTTCTATTTTAAAGGTTAAATCACACCAAATAACTTTGAACTTTAGAGTAAATTTCAATTATGAGTAAATTTGAGTCATGCTCTATTGTTTCACAAATTTCATTTCTACCTTCAAATTTTAAAATTATTTCAAAAATATCTTATGTCAAAAAAATTTAAGAAATGATTTAAATTTTTTATCTTTTTTTTTTCTTTTTAGTACAACAAGTGAGGTGTGAGGATTTAAATTCATAACCTCATGGTTGGAGGTGAGTGTAAGTTTATGTTAGACAACTTTTTTTATACAGTTTAGAATGAGAATAATTTGAAATGGATATAATTAAATGTCTTTGTTGGGGTGTTTGTTGTATTTAATTTTTAATTTTAATTTTATTAATTAAATTTAAAATATGAAAAAGTTAAATAAATAATTTATCTTGAAATTCAATGAAATTTTGCAAAATTCGATCATTAAAACTTTTTATTTAAAAATTTTTTTGGGCAACAAATGGAGTGGTGTATTTGATCTCACAACCTCTTTTCGTAGTTAAAGATAAATGTCATTTACGATTGAGTTACGTGATTTTGGCTTAAAAAATAGTTTTTCGTGTTATTAAAAAAAAAAAAGTGAAAGTTGGATTTAATTTTTCATAATTTTTTTTTGACGGAAATTTTTCATAATTATAGTTTAAAGATAATGACTAATTAAACCTATGGTTTAAAATCACTTAAAATTCGATGAAAAAAGGAAGTGTTAATTTCAAAGGAACCGATCTCGGTTGAAACTCGGAGGATTATCATGGCGTTGGCAGTGTGATTCGATTTAACAGTTGACACAATTCTTAAGTTTTCTTCTTCTAACGTCCTTCGCTGTTCTCTCCACTGCGCATCGGTTGTCAACTGCCGACCCTCCTCATCCTTTTCCAAATTTCTTAGTCTAATCTTCACTGAATTTAGTTCAGGTGATCGGAATTTCGGCTTGCTTCTTGTCGTCTCATCAAATTGTGTTCTGGGTTTGCTTGAAATTTGCTTTCGGAATTGAGGGTATGTGGGAAGTGAATGCCTGGAGATTTAGGGGGTTTGATTTTATTACGGGGGAGATAATTGAACTTTGTTTATGTTTTGATTCTTCTGGCGATTATGTAGTTTTTGTTTGGGTATTTAGTTTGAAATTTTGATTTTCTTTTTCTATTTGTTACTGGGTGTGATTTTGTCTCTATAGTCATTGTTGATTATTGTTTGTTCGTGCAGATGGAGCAGTCTCTGTCATCATTGGCATTCAAGGGTTCCATAGGTGAAGCAATTCTTGAATCCAAAAATCAGAGGAAACTATTTGTGGTTTTTATTTCAGGTAAATTTTGTTTCTCCTACCTTTCTCAACGGTTTTGTTGATTGGATATATTTTAGATATAAGGAGGAAGGATATTTTTTGTTACTCTTTTGACTTTTGAGTAGTGGGGGGGGGGGGGGGGGGGGAAGTAACTGGTCGAAATAGTGGTGTAAATTACTAGTTTCGGCCATTTTCCCAAATGTTTCTACTTAAAAATTTACATATTTTGTGATGTGGGGTTCGTTTCGTAGCATCTGCCAATTTTCTTTTGGATTAACATTCATGATGCATACCCCGGGTCGGAAATGCAGAGAGAGAGAGAGAGGAAGAAGAAAGGAAAGAAAAAATGAAGGAAAAGAGAGGGGGGGGGGAAGTAACTGGTCGAAATAGTGGTGTAAATTACTAGTTTCGGCCATTTTCCCTAATGTTTCTACTTAAAAATTTACATATTTTGTGATGTGGGGTTCGTTTCGTAGCATCTGCCAATTTTCTTTTGGATTAACATTCATGATGCATACCCCGGGTCGGAAATGCAGAGAGAGAGAGAGGAAGAAGAAAGGAAAGAAAAAATGAAGGAAAAGAGAAGAAAAAGAGAACAAATAGTTGGTTTAGGAATTGGGAATTTCATATAGTTAAACAGCTAATGTCTGATGAATCAGATGTTCTACTTTTGTGTGGCATAGAAGTAAGAAGAATGGATCATGGCAAGGTGATGATTTGGCAATCATTGGGAGGGAAGGAGATTTTGTTGCACGTTATTGAGTCTTGAGAAGAAATTGAATTATGAAGGGTTGGAGAGTCTTCTATTAGTTCTTCATTTTTCCATTGGGTCTAATGATTGGCAATTGGAAGGAGAAGGTGAGCAGAACTACAACTAGATTCTGCGATGAGAGTTCTAAGACTCCTAATTTTCCTTGGGTTTTTGATAGGATTGCTATTAGGATTTAGTATGATTTAGGCTTGAGTGATCTCAAGAGGGGAGGGTCCAAGTAGCTCGAATGACTTGGAGATTATTGTAATCTTTCTATCCTTTATTTTCCAATCTCTTTTTTTTTTTTTTTTTTTTTTTTTTTTTTGATAAGAAACAAAATATGTGTATTCAAATCAAGAAGGCCCCTAAAGGGGATAAAAACAAAAGGCGGAGGGTAGAGCTAACCCTCCCCAAAGCTCTATACAATCACCGCTTTCCAATCTTGTGCAAGCAAAAGAAGATTGTAGTTACAAAAAACTTTCTTGTGTAGTAAAGCCCACCAAGAAGCTAGATGCTTAATATTCACACAAAAAAAATCTAACAAAATCAACTTATCTTCAAAAAGCCGACTATTCCGTTCCTTCCATATCGACCATAAAAGAGCCCTGGCCGCACAATTTCAAAGAACCCAAGCTTTGCCCTTGAGCTGCCTTCCTCCATAACCTTCAGCAATGAAATCCTCAATTCTTCTAGGAATATAGAGAGAGAAATCTAGCAAAGAAGCTATAAACCCCCAAACTTTGAAAACAAAAGGGCAATGGAGAAAAAGGTGGTCCATTGTTTCATTGTTGCTCATACACATTGTGCACACAGAGGGAGAAAGAGTCCAATGAGGTAATTTCCTTTGAAGTTTCTCTGCGGTATTTACCCCTCTATAGAACAAAGTCCAAATGAAGAATTTTACCTTCTTTGGGAATCTAAAATTCCATATCAAGCTTGCAGTAGCTTAATTAAGTTTAGGAGAAGGGGACGTGAGAGCCATGAAGGCTGAATTGACTGTGAAACAGTTGGATGAGTCCACTTTCCACCATAAAATGTCCCTTCCATTTCCGATAGCTGCACCTTCTATTTTTCGAGTGAAGTTTGCCCATCTACTCATTTCCCTTTCAAAGAGATTCCTTCTGAAACCAAGATTCCAGGTTGAGGCCTCTGCACACCAACAATCCGCAATGGACATACCTTCTTAGAGGATAACACAAACAAATCCGGGAAAGTGGTGGAAAGAGGGGCAGAATCAATCCATGGGTCCTCCCAAAATCTGACTTGGACCCCCGAGGATATTTTGAAGAAGGAGAACTTTTGAAAAGCTCTAAGTTCCCTTGTATGTCCCTCCACGGTCTACCGATAGAAGGACCACCCAAAGGTTTTGTCCACCAACCAAAAGACTCCACACCGTAAATAGTGGCTATCACCCATCTCCAAAGGCTATCTCTTTCCACTGTGAACCGCCATAACCATTTCATTAATAGAGCATTGTTCCTTAGCCTCAAAGAACCAATTCCAAAGCCCCCCTATTTATGAGGCACAGCCGACCAAGACCACTTCACCAAATTCCCCACCGATCTAGAAATCTCACCGTTCCATATAAAGTCCCGCATAAGCTTCTTCATAGACTTTATGACTGTCTCTGGAGTTTTGAGAATCGAATAGAAGTATATGGAGATGCTATTGAGGATCGACTGAGCAAGAGTAAGCCTACCACCCTTGGAAAGAAGCAAAGAACTCTATTTTTGGAGTCTTTTGTGCATTTTGTCCACCACCGGAGCCCAAAAACTAGTGGTCTTGTGGTTCCCTCCGAGGGGGAAACCTAGATAATTAAAAGGGAAAGAATCCATCTTGCAGCCAAAAGAGGAAGTCCAGAAGCTAACCTCTGACCTTGTGCAATTAACACCAATCACAGTAGTTTTTGAAACATTCAGAGAAAGACCCGATACCAATAAAAACACATGAATGAGACCCCACCAATTCTCCATTAATTGAGTTGAAAAGGGGCAGAAAATAAGCACATCGTCGGCATATTGGAGGTGAGTCACCTCTAAGGAACTATTTCCAATATTGAAACCTTTGAGAATATTCCTCTCATTAAAAAAGTGAATTAATCTACTCAACGCATCACCCACAATCGTGAAGAGAAAATGGGAGAGGGGATCCCCTTGTTTTAAGCCCCTCTTGTCCTTTATCTTACCTCTAGGCTTTCCATTAAGCAACACAGAAAAGTTGGTAGAAGAAAGACACCCCCTAATCCACCTATGCCACCGAACCCCAAACCCTTTTGCCTCTAGAACAACATCTAGGAAATCCCAATCTACTTTATCATAAGCCTTTTCGAAATCAAATTTGAGGAGAAAGCCTTTTTTCTTCGAGTTCTTCCACTGACTCACTGTCTCAGAAGCCACCATAATAGCATCAAGGATTTGTCGACCTTCCACAAAGGCTGCTTGGGCATCATGAATAATGCTAGGGAGCATTTGTTTCAAACGGGCAACAAGCACCTTAGCAATATTTTTGTATAAAGAAGTGACCAGACTAATGGGCCTATAATCTTTGACTTTCAGAGGGTTTGAGTTTTTGGGAATCAAACAAATGTAAGTTTCATTAGTCTTCTGGTTGACAATTCCCTTCTCGAAAAAATCGTGGAACACAGTAACCAAATCCAGTTTAATAATGTTCCAAGAATTTTTAAAAAATTCATCGCTCATACCATCCGGACCCGGAGATTTAAGAGTGCCCAAATCTGCCACTGCCTTTCCTATCTCATCCTCTGTGAAAGGGTTTTCTAGAAGAGCCATATGGGAGTCTTGGAGGGGAACCCAATCCAAATTCTCAAATAGAAAGCCTCTGTCCATGGTGGTGGAGTACAAGGAGGAGAAATATCTCAAGAATTCTGCTTCTATATCTTCCCATTTAGTCAAAGAGGTGCCCTGTTCAGTTTGAATTTCAGCTATGTAGGCCCGGTTTTTCTTGTGTGCAGCCCATCGGTGAAAGAAGTTCGTGTTCTCGTCTCCCTCTTGCAACCATTTTATTTTCCCTTTCTGCATCCACAATCTTTGCTCACTGAAAGTAGTTTCAATCAAGCACTCTTTTAGCCCCTATCTTCTATTGAAATCATCTTCAGAGAGAGAATTAACTTCTTCCTCTCTATTCAAAGCATCTATGGCTTTCATAAGATCCATCTTCTTGAGGCCAATGTGGCCAAAAACCTCTATGTTCCAATTGGTGAGCACCCCTTTCAGACCCTGAAATTTCTTCATGAAACCATAACCCGGCCATCCTTGAAGAGGATTAGTTTTCCACCATTGATCAACCAACGGCATCAAGAGATGGGACTCTAACCATGCATTTTCAAATCTAAAAGGAGTAGGGCCCCATTTAATATCTTCAGACGCCAATTTAATAGGATAATGGTCAGAAGTGGTAAGAAAGAGTCTAGTAGCCCTTTGATCTGCAAAAATTGAGACCCATCCCTTAGATAAAAGAAAACGATCTAACCTCGAGAGAATTGGAGAGGAATGCGTATTAGACCAAGTGTAAGAACCATTGTCCAAGGGAGAGTCCAGGAGGTCGGTGTCTTCAATAAAGGAATTAAAATCCTTCATACTTCGAGTAACTCTTTCGCCTTTACCTCCCATTTTTTCCGAAATCCATCGAGCCACATTAAAATCCCCTGCTATACACCAACACCCTTGACAAAGGCCAGCTAAATCCTCCAACTCTCGCCAAAAAATAGCTCTGCCTCTAGTAGAAGAAGGCCCATAGATACTTGAGAACCACCCTGTCCTGCCATCAAAAAATCTGAAATTAAGGAAGACATAGAAGGAACCCAACAAAGAATCTAAAGTGGTTAATTTCTGTTCATTCCATAACATCAGGATACCCCCAGCAGTGTCCTCTGCCTCAAGAGCCAGCCAGCCGATATTACGAGAGCTCCAAATCGACTTAATTAACCTCCTATCTACTGAGCTTTTCTTTGTCTCCTGCAAACAAACTATGTCTGGATCTTCTTTAAGAAGAAGATCCTTGATCAGAGCTCTTTTTGAGGCAGCTCCAATACCCCTCACATTCCAAGAGATCAGCTTCATTGAGCCACCGAAGGGCCCTCATCTACATTCTGCCTTGCTATCCTGGCCTTATTTTCCCAAGTAGCCAACAGATTCTTCAGCTCCCTACTCTCTGTATTGTTTGATTTTGTACCTTTGCTCGTAACTTTGTTTTTATTTGGGATTGGACGAATACAAAGATTGTTCTCCCAAAGAAGAACCACCATCTTTTTTGTAAAAGGGAAGACCTTTTGTGGCGAAGAGACTTCTAATGATTCTTCCTCCGCCCTGTCAAGGTCATTACTAGCTAAAGGTTCTGCCTCAATTGCCATCAACTCCTTCCCCTGTCCATCAAGGTCATTGTCATGCGACTCCTCAAAACAGGCTTGGTAACCTTCTGGGAAATCCTGCACAAAGTCAACGGGCTGTGGACTGTCTGGATAATCAATTTCTTCACTGGACCAAAAGGATTCTGATGAAACCTCAATTTGTTTACCTTTTTTCTTTTCTTTTCTGTCTATTTCTTCCTCCCTAGCCAATTTTCTCTTCTGACGCCTTTCCTCTTCAGTTGAAAAGACTATACCTTTTTGAATGGATGGGGATTTCATAGCACAATTTGGCTATAGAATAATATTTCAGTCTATGTTTTCTTCTCAGTTTTCTATCCCAAACCCATCAACAATATCAAGATATTATAATTATGACTCCCATAAAAACTAGAGGTCTCTTCGGAATCCTCGTGGTTGAGTGAAGATGCGCCGGTGAACGAAATTCCTTCTTCTCCTACAGTTTTCTCGTGGTCGAGGAATGTTTAGAAACGGAGGATCCTGGAAAGGGGAGAAAACTTGTTATTGTAGATGTCAATCCTATTGAACGGTAGCTATTAGAGACGGTGGGACTTAGAAGGGCCAGTTGAGACGGGTAAGATTGCAGATGCTCCTCCAGCTATTCTCCCCTTCACAAAAAATCTGGTGGTTGCTCTTTGGGAAAATAGCCTATGTATTAGACCTATTCCGTGTAAAGGGAAGGTGGGGGGAAAAGGAGGCAAGAGTAACAATGTAGAAAGTAGAGAATTGAGAAACTTGCTAGCTACGTGGGAGAATGAAGCAAAAGCAGCAAAACAGAGTGTAGAAGAGGGTAAGGAGGTTTCTTTATGAAGATAATTTCTTGGAATGTCTGAGGTTTGGGAGCAGCCTCCAAAAGAGCTCTTGTGAAGGATATCATTAAGCGTGCGGATCCAGATGTAGTTTGCTTTCAAGAAACTAAAAAAAGTGAGATTGATAGATTCTTAGTTAAATCTATTTGGAGTTCTCGGCGTGTGAGCTGGTTGTCTTTAGATGCGAAAGGGACCTCAGGAGGTATTCTTCTCTTGTGGAATGAGCTGAAAATTTCGGTTATTGATTATGTGGTGGGAAGTTTCTCCCTTACCATTCATTTCTCTTTAGTGGATGGTAGGCTCGGCTAGTTCACAGGGGTCCATGGGCCGTCTTCTAGAAGAGGTAGAACTAGCTTTTGGAGGGAATTAGAAGATCTGGGAGGTTTATGTCAGGTTGTGTGATGCATTGGAGGAGACTTCAACGTGGCCCGCTGGTTATCAGAGAAGCAGAGTACTCGTTCTGGGAGAATTACTCGTAGTGTGAAGGAATTTAATTCTGTGATTGAAGCCTTAGATCTGGAAGACCCCCCATGGATAATGGCGCTTTTACTTGGTCTAACTTCAGAATTTCTCCCACTCTCTCGAGGTTAGATCGTTTTTTGGTAACTAAAGATTGGTTGATGTCTTTTGCAGATCAAAGGATTGTTCGTCTGAGTCGCCCTACTTCAGATCACTTTCCCATTCAGCTGGCTCCGCTTAGGCGGAGATGGGGTCCAACTCCGTTTAGATTTGAAAACGCTTGGCTCGAGTCCCCTCTCTTGCTCCCCCTAGTCGAACACTGGTGGTCTTCCCATCCCATGAGTGGTTGGCCAAGTCACGGGTTCATGGAAAAATTAACAGGCCTGAGAGGTGTGCTTTCGCGGTGGAATAAGGAGATGTTTGGTCATTTGGGGATCAAGAAGAATTCTCTTACAAATGACATAGAAGAGCGGGACAGGGTGTAGGAAGACCACCCTTTGTCTTCAGAGGAGTGGGAAAGGAGAAGGCTTTTAACAGGGGATCTTTAGGAGATTACCATTTGTGAACAAAGGATGTGGGCTCAGAAAGGGAAGCTACGTTGGCTAACCGAAGGTGATGAAAATACAAATTTCTTCCGTCGATGGTCCTCCCAAAAACAGAGTAGGGCTTTCATAGCAGAGATTGAAGACGAACAGGGTAGACTTTTGACTGAAGAGGTGGACATCGTGGCTGAATTCTTAAGGTTTTTCTCCTCCCTTTATACTTCAACGATGGATCAGTGTTTTCATTTAGAGAATATTGATTGGTTCCCCCTTATAGAGGCTCAAAGCTCTCAGTTGACGGTAGCCTTTTCAGAGGAAGAAATCAGTAGGGCTGTGAAGGATATGGGTTCTCTAAAATCTTCGGGTCCAGACGGGATGAGTAACGAATTCTTAAAAAAGGCTTGGAACATCTTCAAGACCGATTTGGTGAAAGTGTTCCAAGATTTTTTTGAGAAAGGGATTATAAACAAGAGTACAAATGAAACCTATATTTGTCTCATTCCAAAAAAGAGAAATCCCTCTTCGGTGAAGGACTTTAGGCCAATCAGTTTGGTCTCATCCCTATATAAGATTGTGGCAAAGGGCCTCGCTGCCCACCTCAAAAAAGTTCTGCCTTTAATCATCTCAGATGCTCAAGCAGCTTTTGTGGAGGGTTGTCAAATCATGGATGCTATTTTAACTGCTGCAGAGACAGTGGGGCATTGGAAGAAATAGAGGAAGAAGGGCATGTTATTAAAACTGGATTTTGAGAAGGCTTATGATAGAGTGGATTGGTCTTTCCTAGATGCGGTGTTTCAAGCTAAAGGTTTTGATTGGAGATGGCGCAAGTGGATTCATGGGTGCCTGTGTACAACTAATTTTTCTGTCATTATTAATGGAAGACCCAGAGGCAAAATTTTAGCAAAAAGAGGCCTTAGGCAAGGTGATCCCCTCTCTCCTTTTCTTTTTACTTTGGTGGGTGATGCTCTCAGCAGGTTGATACACTTTTGCCATGAGAAGGGAATTATTAAGGGGTTCAAGGTGGGAACTAGTGATGTGGAGGTTACTCATCTTCAATATGCTGATGATGTTTTGATTTTTAGCCCTTTCTCGAAACAGAATCTGGAATTGTGGTGGGGTTTGATCAATTTTTTTCCGTTGACTTCAGGCCTCTCTCTAAATGTCACAAAAACAGCTTTGATAGGCATCAATTGTAGTCCCTTGGAAACTGCGGCTTGGGCTTCTTCTTTCGGATGTAAGCTAGAGACTTTCCCTTTTTCTTATCTGGGTTTTCCTCTTGGGGGTAATCATAGAAGAAAGTTTTTTTGGGATCCTTTACTGGAGAAAATGTGTAAAAGGCTACAGAAATGGAAACCCCTCCTACTCTCCAAAGGAGGAAGGTTAACTTTGGCTGAAACTGTGTTAAATAGTCTTCCCCTTTATTATTTCTCGCTTCTTAAAGCTCCTGGAGTGGTTATTAAGGCCATGGAGAAGTTGATCTGGGATTTTATCTGGAATGGAGGCACCCATAGGCCCGTGGGAAATTTGGTTAAATGGTCTTGGACTGCTCTGCCTACTAGGCAGGGGGGCCTTGGAGTGGGCTCCCTTGAGTTGAGGAACAAAGCTCTTTTGATGAAGTGGCTTTGGCGGTTTGCTTTAGAAGGAAAAGCCTTGTGGAGAAGGGTTGTTGCTGCTATATATGGGGTGGATTCACATGAGTGGTTTACTAAATGCAACACAGGTCTTCGATTGGAAGACCTTGGATAGATATTGGAAGTACGCGCAGTGGTTTTATGAATTTTGTAGCTTTCAAGGTGTCCTCTGGAAATAGAGTTCGTTTTTGGGAAGATACTTGGGCAGATTCCTCCCCCCTTGTCACTGTTTTTCCCGACATGTTCATGCTGTCTAACAAGAAGGATGCTTCGCTTTCAGAGTGTTGGAATTCTGTTTCTCAAACGTGGGATTTGGCTTTTAGAAGAAACCTCTTCGACAGAGAACTAGATAGCTGGGCTACTTTTACTAAAAAGTTGGATGGAGTGCTACTTGGGCAGGGTCAAGACAGAATGCGGTGGAAGGAGGATCCAAGTGGGGTCTTTTCAACTAATTCAGCCTTTTTGGCCCTGACTTCCCCTTCTCCAAAAATGAACACTTCCATTTCGTTGCAGATTTGGAACTTTAAGGTTCCTAAGAAAGTAAAAGTGTTTTTGTGGTTGATGTTCTATCGGGGGATTAATATAGCCGACAAGCTTCAGCATAGACTTCCCACATGGTCTCTCTCACCGTCGGTTTGTTTGTTATGTAATAAAGACTCCGAGACACTAGATCATTTATTCCTTCATTGTCAGGTGGTTTCTTCAGTGTGCTTTTACTTTGCTGCCATGGTGGGAGTGTCTTTTTGTTTCCCACGAAAGATAGATGAGTTTATTTCAGAAGGCTTCGGGGGAAGGGCTCTAAGAGGTAAAGCTTTTATTCTTTGGAATTGTATGGCTAGAGCCTTACCTTGGCTTTTGTGGAGAGAAAGGAATAGTAGACTTTTTGAAGATAAGAAGTCCTCGGTGGATTCTCTTTGGGTGAATATACAGCATATGGCTTCTTGGTGGACTTCCATCCACAAGAAGGTTTTTTGTAATTATAGTCTTCAAATGATTATACGGGATTGGAAAGCTGTGATTGTATAGTTCTTTGGGGAGGGTTTTCTCAACCCTCTACCTTTAGGTTGTCCTTTTTTGTGAATGGAATACAATTTGTCTGTTTCTTATAAAAAAAAGAAGAATCATTTTGAATTTTGTTCATTTGGAATCTATTCTTCTCCTTCCCCTCCTATTTTATGTAGGCGAGGATGCTGAATCAAGCAGTTTGGAAAGTTCCACTTGGACAAGCTCAAGAGTAACTTCTTTCTGGAGTCTCAACTACTTGGATTAATGATTCATGTTCCTTCATCTATGACTTTATACTATTCTTTCGTTTGATGGTTTATCAGGTGGCTGAGTCAGTGTCAAAATACTGCGTTTTATTACATATTCCTGCTGGAAGCACTGATGCTGCTCAGTTTTCGTCAATATGTATCCTTATATTAACTAACACTTTTCAGCTCTCATTATTATTGCATGCTACTGCCCATGGCTTTACTTTCTGGTATGAAGGTGTATCTTGGGGCATAAAACTTGGTCTATCCATCTTTACATTTTGGCCATCTAACTTCTATATGAGGACCATAAACTAGAATCTCCCAGTTTGAGCTCTTCATGAACTTTTCCAAGCCCTTGCCAGGAGACTGCCCCTTGGGGGCTATCTATTGAAAAATATCATGTTCTTTTTTTTTTTTTTTTTTCTTTTTCCATTTATAAAATAATAATAAAAAAAGGAATCTTATTGTAATAAAAGGAAAATTACACAATTGGTCTATGAGGTGTGAATGGATTTCACTTAGGCCTCAAAATTTGAAAAAGTTTCAATTTAGACCCTGGTCCCTGGGTTTGGTCCCTTGCCATTTTCATGCTTCTGTCCTCCTGTCTAGGTGTATGTATCTAAAGTTCTGTAATTTCTTTCAAATTGGAGTTTTTTTTTTCCTTTCTCTTTTTGGGCGGTCATTTTTTAGGTCCCTTTTGTATTCGATCATTTTTCTTTGCTTGGTTTTTCCATATATCTCTTTTAAAAAAGACTCCTGGACCTTTTCAAAATATTTTTGATCATAAGATGTCTATAAAATTGGTATTATTGCATTTCGTGTGTAGACTGCTAGTTGGTTGTGTAATAGGTCATCTCTCACTTGGTTTATTAGGTTATTGTGGCTTGATGAGATCCGGCATACGATATCTAAACAGGTTTTCGTGTTTCTAAGCTTGTGGTTCACTGTCAGTGTTGTTCCTTCTCAAACTGGGATGTCATCTTCCTTGGCAAGCCTCTCAGATTTATATATATTAATTTTCCTCCCTTTTCTTGCTGACATTATGTACTCATTCTCTAATACCTTTCAAGGTTGAGGTTGTTTCCTTTCATCAGTGTGCTGTAGACCCACAGAAATCTGTTCCATGTATAACTGCTGTTGGATACAATGGTATACAACTTTGGCAAAATGGTAAGGATTGTTGGTGAGATGTGTCCCTTGCAACAGTTTGAGCTAAACATATTATATGTTTCTGTTTGACTTCTGTTTTTCTGTCTTGAAATATTTTAGAGGGCTTCATTGGTGCTGACGATTTGGCTTTCAATTTAGAGAAGGCGTGGTTGGGTCTTCATATCCAGGTATGTTACTATTTCCTATTAATAATTTTACTATTTTCATTTAAAATATGGAGCTCTAAAGGTTAGGTGTATGCTATACCTTGTAGAAGTTGTCAGATTTCAAACGAATGTGTGTTTGGAGGCTCAATTGAAATTTTAATGTACATACTAATCTTCCATTCCTTTTGTTGAGAAATATATATGTCGCTCTCAGTCCACACTTATAAAGGATTAGAGCTAATTAATTATTGCTTCGGATTTTTTTTTGGGATAAAAAATCACATTTTTATTGAGAAAAATGAAAGCATACGAGAGTATACAAAAGGATCCAACCCAAAAGGAGTCAAAACTAAAAAAAGGGTTCTAATCAAGCAAAATAGACCTAAAGGATAATTACAAAAGTCGTTAAGCACCGAAACCCAATGAGAGGAAATCTAACCGTCCTCCCAAGGTCTTTCCATCCCTTTAAAATTTATATTGTTCTTCTCACTCCAAAGCACCAAGGATGGCACAGAACTGGCATTATTGCTCAGAAAATGAAACTGGGGATTTAATGTCGAGAAAGAGGCCTCATGGAGAAAAATCATAGTTAGTATTTACGAGCAAAAGTTCATAGTTGGTGCAGTAAAAGTAGTCCAAAAGAGCTGAAAGGGTCTCTAGTGCCCCTTTCCCAGGGACTCGAGCAATCAGTCAAATTCCACTCTAGAAGAGCTATGGAAATTTCGGGATGATGTGTTTAGTTATGACCTGTTAAAGATGAATAAACCACCACTCAACCCAAAAACTTAAGCTGATGGGTTGGGTAAATTTAATTCATTTATGAGTATCTCAACACTCCCTCTCACTCGTGTGCTTAGAAAATTGCAACAAGACCCAACAAGTGGAAATTATAATTAATGGGAAGGAAACAACAATGCAGGGGTTCAAACACAGTACCTCCCGCTCTGATACCATGTTAAAGATAAATAAACCACTACTTAACCCAAAGACTTAAATTGATGGGTTGGGTAAATTTAATTTATTTATGAGTATCTCAACGTGACCTCAAGATTGGAAATCAAATTTCTGACCCTCATTATTTTTTCCATGTTTAAGTCTTTCAAAATTTTCTGGTATGTAGACAAATTATTTGAACTTGGTTCTTAAAGAGGAATTTTAATAGGAAGCTTTAAGGTATCTTCCTCACAATATTGATGTTCAAAACTAGAGAAACAGTTGTAGTGCTTACGAAAGGTGCCGAGCCGTTAGAGAGGGTTGGGGACTCTCCTTCCCAATCCTTACACAAAAGGCAAAAGATGCCTTTCCTGGCCAAACCCAAAAGCATATGAGTACTCCCTACACGA
Organism: Momordica charantia; assembly: GCF_013281855.1. Taxonomy (NCBI): domain Eukaryota; kingdom Viridiplantae; phylum Streptophyta; class Magnoliopsida; order Cucurbitales; family Cucurbitaceae; genus Momordica; species Momordica charantia. Next base: position 2,323,979 of record NW_028275165.1, on the reverse strand, counting down.
AAGCCCTTCCAATAGCTATTGGTAGGGGAATTTACTTCCTTACCCATTCCTAAAATAAGTATTTACAATGTGTGTGTGTGTGTGTGGGGGGGGGGGGGGGGGCATCCACAATATGGAAGGGATTGCTTTCTTAATCTCTCTTATTCAAGATAGATGGCTTTAGAACATTGACAATACTGGAAATTTTGCTTGCAAAGCTGCCTTGGCCTTTTTTAACTCCTATCCTTCTAAGCTGGATAAATATACTACAAACTTGATTTCGAAAGAAGTCCATAAAAAAGTGAATTTTTTATGGTTTTTTTTTTCTTTTCTTTTTTTAAATATAGTGTATATAGTGTATATATATATAAACCAATTGTTATTGGGAAGATGAAAGAATAGAGTGCAAGGAGCTACCAAAGAAACGAAGGGTCCACCTGAAACAAGGGGACCCTCCACAAAACGATTTAAAAAGTTATCCCCCAACTCTTGGTAACCAAAACCAAAAGATAATTACAAAATAGATTAGAATTGAGAACCCAAGGAGTATTGTGAAATGCCACATTCCGCACATCCTCTCAAGAACTATCTTTTTCGAGGAACTCTTTCCTATTTCTTTCCAGTGATACACCACATGGTAGCCAAGTAACCGGCTTGCTGAAGAACCCAAAAGGGAAGTTCTTAGGTTCTCTAGCCTAGAAAAGACTTAACACACATGTTAGAAGACAAAAAGGGAATTTAAAATCATGATGGCAGCTCACCATAAATCTGTGTCAACTGTAGAATCATGATGGAAGCTCGGTAACATTTTTCCATCCACTGCCACCTCTTAAGATATTTTTTCTGCGTTAAGTTTAAAATCTTTCCTGGGGTTTCAAGATATTGATTCTATACTATCAGACTTTTAGGTTGGTGGCTGAATGGAAAAGCTAATCTCGTGGAAGAATGCCAGTAAAGTTATTTTATAGCTTATTTGGATCGAAGAAAATAATAGCATTTTAGATAAAATGAAATTAGAAGATTGTTCTCCATTGCCAGATCGAAGTTGGACTTGTATTATCAAATACAAAATGAGCAACAAATTAGTTACCAACCGGTTAGGATACTAGTAGGAAAATAATAAGAATACTAGTACTAGTAGGACATTAGGAGGTATGATTATCATAGTTTGTTAGAATAGTGGTTATAAATACAATATGGTGGAGGATTTAATATCCTACGAGTTTCCTTGTCAACCAAATGTAGTAGGATCAGGCGGTTGGTCCGTGAATAGTCAAGGTGCGTGTAAGCTGGCTCGGACACGCGGATATCAAAAAAAAAAAAAAAGAAATACAATATGGTGGAGGGTTTGAAGTGGGTAGAATTTTGGACGGTAATTTTGGGATAGTTTAGGTCTCTCCAAGTGCTTGGGTATTGTAGTTTTTCTTGTAGCTTCTAATTTCTATATCGTGATAGGAAACCAACCGTTTATTTATGCATCAGGGTATAGCTCTCCTTACCTCACTCTGAAGGGAGTTTCGAGAGCTCTATACCTCTCCTTACCTCACTTAGAGAGCAAGTACACAGAAAATTACTTAAAAAGATACCTCCCAGATCCTATCTTTTCCCCTTATATTCATCATACCTAAAACGAACTAATATGCTCTGGGTCCATGGTCCCCACACAATAACAAATCTGCAAAACGTAAAATTACTCTCGTAGCCCCTTCCCTCTCCTATGACTATACATTTTTCGTTATGGGGATTAAAAATGTAAAATTACTCATACATCCTTCCCTCTCCTAGGACTATACATTTTCATCATGGGGTCTATCATATCATGATACAATTTTAGTGTGTTACGGTTTAACACTATTTTCAGTTGTGTTTTTGTTCTACAAAGATATCCAAAACTTTTCAAAGACGAGATATTAAGATGTGAATGAAAATTAGGTGACTCGGGCAATTTTATTTTGCCTCCTATATTTGTGAAATACTTTTTGTTTTTATTGATCCTTAGGACTCTTTGTTACTTGCACCAAAGAATTTTAGTTATATCTGAAAATGAATTGCAGGAAACTACGGCATCTGTTTTGACTGCAGCCCTTGCTGCAAAGAATTCTGAGGCATCTACTTCAAGGCCGTCTGATTCAGGGAGTTCCTCTTTGGCAGCTGTTTCTCCTGCAGATGATCATATTGGTTCCTCAGAAACTACTCTGGGAGTCATTAAGGAGTTGGTAGAGGAGGAGAAAGGGCCTGAACAATTAGTCAAGGTATCATGTCAGCATAGTTTACCTTAAGCTAAAGGGTTATATTACTTATATTGCTTATAATTGGTCCCATTCTCTTTTGTCATTGCCAGCAGGAAGACATAAAAGCAGTTGATAAGGAGTCCAATGTACAACATTCTGTGAGTGTTCGGAACGATGATGAATCCCCTGATCCCTCTGAGAAAGAGAATAGTTCATTGGCAGATCTTGGAGACCTGCAAAAATGTTCCACTGAACGTACTTCCAGTACTGTGCATGACTCTTCTATCTCTCCAAGGCTTACCGAGTCATGTCAATCAGGAGCTTCACAACCAATCTCTTTAGAAGCCAAGAAAGATGTCCAAGAGGAAAAGAACGGAATTGTGGATCAGAATAACGCTTTTAAAAATGAGAGTGTTCGTAAAGATTACACGTCAAGTGATGTTCATTTAAACATTCGGTTGCTAAATGGTGTTAGCCTCCAGGAGAAGTTTCCCAAGACGAGCACCTTGAGAATGGTCAAAGATTACGTGGATAGTAGCCAAGAAAGTAGCTTTGGGTCTTATGATTTAGCCGTTCCGTATCCTCGCAAGGTCTTCACTGATGAAGGTACGATCTGAACTGTTTCTTGGTAAAATTCAATAGCTCCTAGTGTATGATTGACGATTCTTCATTTTCATTTTGGTCTCTAATATTATTAAAATCTTACTTTGTATTTAATATTTGAATAGATTACCCTTTTGAATTCCACAGTTTGTGTTAATTCTATTTAGTCCTTTAGGTATTGAAAACTACCATTTGATTTCTGAACTATAGAAAAAATTTCTAAATGGTTTTTGACGTCACTACAACGTTAATGACAATAATAGAAAACTGACCTGGTCATGATAGATTATGACATGACAATGTTTGCATGGTTGACTCAAAAGGGCGTGGGAAGCTTTATTGATTTATATTGTATTTTGTTGGCTTGGATTTTTCTTCTTCATCTTCGAAAAAGTCCTAACTTTCTCTTTTCTTTCTTCTCTATCACCCCACGGACACTGTCTGTCTTTTTTATCTTCTTCTCCTTTTTCCTCCATCTCATCTCTCTCTCTCTTCCCCCTCAATATTTTAAGATCATACTGATCCTTAGAGTTTGGGAAGCTATCTTGTCGTATAGACTTCTTTGGCATGTTATCAATTATAGAGTAGAATTTAGTGAGATTAGATATGAATATGACGAAAAATTTATCAGGCTGCGGTAGCCTTCCCAACAAGTAGAGATGGATGTGGTAATTGATATAAATTAAACATATCAAGGACTAAAGCAAAAATTACAAAAGAACTAGGACCACACCGGAAACGGGCAATATTTTAAAAACCAAAACTGTTGCTCAACTTATTTCTCCAATAAGAGTGCATTCTTGGACTGACATCCATTGATTGTGGCTGAGGATCAGCTGGTATTGATTGAAACTGATATTCAGATCTTTGAAAAGTTTTATCTATGATCCTATAAATACAGCTAGTAATTTAACTCATATTGGTATGTACGGCCTACGGACTCAATTAAACCCTTTCACTTCCGTCTTCGAAGTTTCATTGGAATTTGTTCCATTATTATTTAATATTTAGGTCAAATTAATAAGTTTGGTCCCAAACTTTCAGAGTTCTGAAGTTTTGTCTAATGAGTCCCTAAATTTTAAAAGGTGTCTAATAAGTCAACTTTTTTGCTTCTAATAGCCCTTAGGTTGTTGCTCCTTTTTGTCTCCAATACATGATGTTTCTTATCAAAAAAAAAAAAAATTTAGTTCCTTAAATTTTAAAGTGTTTAATTTATTTGACTTTCATAAAATTTTGGGATTTATTAGCTACAAAATTGAAAATTTGGAAACTTATTAGACACTTTTTAAAGGTCAAGAGTATATTAGATACAACATTATAAGTTTACGAGTATATTAGATACAACATTATAAGTTTAGGAACCTATCGTACACATGCTTGAAAACTCAGTGACAACTGAACTTGTAGTTTTTAATAGCATGAAGATTCTTACCCAGAGCTGGGTGTTGACTATTGTCTTATTTATTTGAATTGCTGCAGATTTGGGCAAATCATTATCTGACTTGGGCCTATCTAACAGACAAGCATTGATTATGGTTCGACATCAGGGAGTTAGTAACGATTTCAGAGGGGCGTCCTCCTCCTCAGATCAAAGAAACTCTGCAGCCAATAATGCCTCTCCAGATGAAAATGGTGATGGATATTTTGCATACGTTAGAAGGATATTATCTTATGTGAATCCGTTCTCCTATCTTGGTAGAGGTGCCAGCACAGAAAGTTCCAGACATGAAACTCAAGGAGACGTGCGACAGTATAGTGAGTTTTTTCCCCCCTAAAGATAGCAATTTCACATAAGTAGGCCAAGATCTCGATTTGACATAAATTCTTCGAAGTATTTCTTTTTGGTTCCTTTAACTATCTATCCACTCTGAGTTGACTTCATGTGTTAAGGTATCTATAAAAGATTAAATTTACCGTAGTATGTCGGCTTAAACTTTTGGGTTCAATAGTAATTTAACATTGAGCAGGATATCCGTGTTTGAACTACAAGGGAGAGTGTTAAGGTATCTATAAAAAACTTAAATTTATCGTAACCTATTAGTTTAAATTTTTGGAATCATGTCAGTGAATATTCTTGAGTATTTCATCATCATCAAATAGCTTCATGCATAAAATATCTCTCTTCATGTACCGAGGATCTCTTAGGGATGGAGATAAAGCGATCCTAAAACAATGTTTTCTTTGCCCCTATACATAGCCTTCTAACTTGTGGAATTGAACTATAAAAACCTAAATAAGTAGTGAAATTATTACTTAGGCAGGAGCATTCTTGTGCCTAGGTGGGGTTTTTTTTTTTTTTGGGGAGCATTGGTTCTTCTAGGTGTGTTTGATACTTTTTAGCTAGGTTTGGATTGCTGAGCTTTAGTGTTTTTTTTTAACTGGTTGATTTTGTGGCATGGTTAGTTTTGGGCCTTTTTTTGGCTTGCTTTCAAGTGTTTTGTTGGTAAATTTTGTGTTATTTATTGATGGATTCATGGGTACTGAGGAATTTTATAATATAGTTTTAATAAGGTGTTAATTTCACCTTCTATTTAAGTTTAAGATTCAATTCAATAAAATTAAAACTAAAGTAGACACTTTCTCTCTTTTGTTTTAGGTAGCGAATCTTCGAATTCAGAGAGTCGTTATGCCTGCCAACCAAACCAAGGTGCTATGGTGACGGGTGGAAACAATACCCGAGGCAAGCAACCATCGTCTACATCTAGATTTGGAGCAAATATTCACACGCTGAAGCATGACGACGACGAAGAACGATTCAGAGGTCGGAATTCCTTTTGGAATGGTAATTCTACTCAGTATGGTGGTGACGACGATAGCAAATGAGCTCTGCCCTATTAAGGCAATGTTAGAAACCAGATTGTTTCTCACTGCTATTAGAAACTTAGGTGCTATATAGGTGCTATATATATATATATATGTGGAATGTGACCTGAAACTGATAACTGAGAACAAAAAAGAAGCACTGTCAATATCCAAGTAAATAAGTCTATATATATTGGAGGCGAGGTTTAAAATGTCGATGTTGATAGAAATATTGAGATTTTAATTTTATGAAAGTATTGATGGAAATATCAATAAAGTGTCGATGTCGATGAATATTTTTGGAAAGATTATAAAAATATTTAAATTAGCAAATATCACTTCATCATTTCTAAATAAGTTAAAGGTTCTTATTATTAATGTTATCTTCACTTGCGATATTTTGTTGATATATATAATTTTTAATTTATCGATTTTTTTGCAATACTGTGGAATATCTATTTACATCTTTATGTCCACGTCAAATTCATGAACATGTCGATATGTCCGATGAAAATTTAATATCTTGATTGAATGCCATCTCAATTGTTGAGGTTTTTGTGTGTATTCATTGTTCAGTGGTAATGTGTAATCACTTTGGGGATGGAGCTAAAAAGGGTTTTAAAAATTTGATTTTCTTTTTTTTCCTCTTTAAATCAAATGTATTTTTAAGAAAGGTAAAAGACGTACGCGAAAAATGGTGAGGAAGCCACTATAATTTTTTAAAATAGAAAACTAAAAATGAACCGATGAATTTTCAAATCGGGACAATTGAACTCATCGATTTGATTATTCTTTTTTTTTTTGTCATTGTAACATTAGTTTTTTTTTTTTTGTTACTAAGGAAGCAATTATAATCATTTTCTTGAGATGAGGAACTAAACTTATACTGTTTGAATATAAAACTCGAGGGGGCTAAATAAAATTTTATCTCAGAATAATTTTCTTTCGTTCATTTTGTTGTGGAAAACCAAATTGAATAGTGAAAATTTTTAGAACTGTGTTTTTGTTGAGTTGGGTTTAGGATAGTCTTAATTGAAAATAGTTTGTAAATAGTAGGAATAATTGTACATTAATTAGTGAATAGTGGTACAACTTTTAGCTAACTATATCATTTATCAGTTACTATTGCACCATTCCAACTAAGCTACTAAATTTCTATCGACATGTTGCTATTTTTATCGATATTTCTAGATGTCATCGGGTTCAATGTTGACACGAGAGGTAAATCTTATATGTCTATGGATTCGACATCGACATGAGGAATAGATCTTATACACCTATGAGCACGGCATTATCAGAGGGATGAATCGACATTTCATTGTATAGCAAAACAGTCGACAAAATATAAAAATATCAACAAATTATCACTAATACAGACATAATATTAATATTAGTAATTTTTAACTTATTTAGAAATGGTGAAATTTTTATTCGTTGATTTAAATATTTTTTATGAATTTTTTATTTTTATAAAATTGAGAACTTGATATTTATATCGACATTAGCCTTTTAGAACTTTGATTCAAACTAAATTATTTCATGAATGGAGGTTGGTAGTGGAATAAGCTTAAAAGATCATAGTAACTCTTTAAAATTGATGTGAGTTCTTAAAAGGAGGAAAAAAAATCACTTATTATGTGTTAAATTTATTCTAAAATGTTTTATTATCATTTTTTCTATTAATGTAACAAGTTATTTATACACGTGACAAACGAATGAGCTTTTTGATGTGATATTTTTTTTTATTTTAATGATGCATGTGTCTAATAAACCATGTTGGTTGAAGAATACAACCTCGTTGAATTATATATAAGACATTATTTTGATTAAAAATCAAAACTAACCTAATTTTGTTTCAAGTGTAACCACGTTCTCGAGTGAAAGTACAAATACGGGTGATTCGATTTATGCAAGAGTAAATTCCATATAAGCAAATAAAACAGGAAAAATAACAATGCAAGATAGCTCACGTGTCATTTGATAACTATTTCACTTTTAGTTTTTTATTTTTTTAAATTATGCTAGTTCTGGTACAATTTCATTTGTAAGTTTTTAATCGGTATTGAAAATGCATTTGAATTCTTAGCCAAATTTCAAAAACAAAAATAAGTTTTTTAAACTAGTTTTCAAAATTTGGCCAAAATCTTTTTTAAAGCTACATAACAAACGGAAACACACAGGTGAAACTGAAAGGAATGTTTTTAAGCATAATTTTTAGAAATAAAAAACAAAAAATAAAATGTTTATCACTTATCACACATGGAATTAAAACTTGAAAAAATAGTGAGACAAATACGAATATATTTATTTCATTTGTAAACTATTCTACCTAAAATTTGCGATTGCTTTCAATGTTTAGGCAAAATACAATTTTTGTTCCAAAATTTGCTGGTAAATTTTTAAAAACTAACGATTTGGTCCCTGAACTTTAGAAAATAATTGTAAAATGTCACTTGAATCAAACTTATGTTAGTGTCACTAAATACTGACATGACATTAGTGAATTGACAATTTTTATATGATATGATAATATTTATTATTTTTAGCTTACGTGGTATTTTTCCTCTTTCCCTCCTCCTCCCCGTACTCCATTTTTTCCATTCAAATCCTTGAGCACATTCGACGAAGAATTAGTGGACGACTCGCTACCCTTCGACAAATCCAACGATATTCAAGAAACGAGGCTTGATGAGAATCCTTGGCCTTGGATTTCTCGAGATGCCTACAACTGAATCTCTTCTCCATCAAATAACGATAACCAATAGCAGAGAATGGTTGGAGGTAACCTTGAGGTCTTGAGCACAAATGAGATTGATCTACGGGCAATGGCGAGGCCATAGGGGAAGGGGGGGAGTGGAGTAGTGGAGACGGAAGAGAGAAAGAAAATAGAGTAAAGAAAATAAATTGCCACGTAAGCTGAAAATAATAAATATTGTCATATCATCTAAAAATTGTCAACTCACCGTTAGCATTCTCTTAGTGATACTATCGAAATTTTGCCTCTTAAAGACCTTTTACAACTAGAAATCAAATAGAAACCTATCATCGAACTTAGGAATCAAAACTCTATTAAGATTTAAATACTCTTTTGGTTGTTGTACCAGGTTTAGTTCATTATCATCAATTTAATTTCAACTTTTGTTCATTTTAGTCTTTACGTTTTGGATGCGTAAGATCAAAATGACCAAATAAAAAGGATGAAAAGAATATTTATCACCTAAATTTTTAAAAAAAAGGTAGAAGAAAATTAGTAAAATGTGAAACCACTCACTTATTACACAATACTCCTACAAGGAAAGAAAAGACAGCAAAAAGATGGTAGAAGAAAACTTGGTAGGTAAGAAAAGTTTAGATGATTTTTCTCCTTGTAGAAAGTTCATGAATGGTTTGAGTTTTATATTCACAAAAATTTACCCAAAAAAGAAAAAATACATAACAAATATTTTGTGGTATTATAAATTCTTCTCAAATATTACCATACAATTCTCATTTTAGTCTCATCTCATCTTTTAAAAATTCTCAAATTTTACTCTAAATTAGTTCCTTTAAACTCGTAGAGTTAAATTAGTAATTAATAACGAAAGGGTATTGCAAGTTATTTTACATATTTTACGAACCATAAAATTGATTAATTTGAGCCTGACTTAATAGTTAATGCATCTCTCTTCTAAGAATTATAGGTTTGAATTTGACTTTATTTTTTTGGCGTTGATCATTTTCGTTCTTAATCGAGACTCACGTTAATGAAAAATTATTTTTCTTCATTTTATTTAGGCCAAGATGGATACAAGTGAGAGTATGGATGCAGGGAGAACATTAAATTGAAATCTTAAGGGTCCGCTTGACAATGTTCCCGTTTCTGTTTCCTCATTTTTAATAATAATAATAATAAAAGAATTGCATAGCCTCTCAACACCTGTCACTGCTACAAAATTGACATTTCGTAACAGTTAAAAATTGTCATTAACTTAATTCATGATAGTTAATAATTATCATAGATTAAAGGCATCAAGGAAATAGAGGACGTGATAGTTTTTTAAAATTGTAATTAGTGCATTACAACAATTGTTATAGTTTGTCGTGAATAGATCATCCGCCACAATTTTAAAATGTCACAAATAACTAATTTTTATGACAATTTATAGCTGTCACTAAATGAAGCAAAAAAATAAGAAAAAACAAAAAAAATCATTTTATGACAGTTTATAACTATCACGAGAATGAAAAAAAATATTTGTGTTTTGAAAAAAATTGGAAACCGAAACAAGAAACAAGAAACTCTTTTTTGTTGTTCCCAAAATTTCTATACAATTTTGATAACGTTTCTAAACAAATGAGAAACAAAAAATATAAATAAGTTGTCAAATATATGTGTTTCTTAATAGAATTTGAAACGAGAACATTACCTAACAAACCTTAAATAGACTAATTTTTTTCAATCGAACCACAACTTTTCTTTTGGAAATATTACGGTGAAAATAAAAGGTGAAGATTCAAACATACTGCGATACAAATTTCTTATCGATTTAAACTATGTTTTTTTTTTGAAGAAAGATTTCTAAATAATAAGTATTCAATAATTTAAGAGAAAGTTTGAAATATTGTCACACCATATTTTTTGTAAAATTGTTTTATTGCTCTAAAAAATAATAGGCATAGTTTCAATTTTATCGGTGTAATTTTAAAAGTTTCAATATTTTAGTTGGTATGATTTTAATTTTATTTTTATTTCATCTCTCTAGCTTCCGATTAGAGTTTAGTTTCAATTTGGTTATTATGGTTTAGTCAAATTTCTATCTTTCTCGTACTAACACATTTATTTTAGTACAATGTGTGAGGATGAGGATTTGAACTCACGACCTTTTGATCGAAGATAAATATTTGACCAGGTGTTAGTTGAGTTGATTGTATTATGATTCAGAGTTAAATAACGGATTGAGTAAAAAATAGAAGAAAATATGTATTTTTGGGTCCATAAGGGTCAATTTGTGTGATGTTTGACCAAATGATAAAAACTAAATTGGAACTAAGTTCAAACCGTAGGAACCGAATTCAAACTAAGACTAAATCGTATAAACTAAATTAAAACATGAATGCAATAAATAATAAAAGAACTAAATTGAAACATCTAAAATCATGGAGGACTAAATTGAAACTACACTCAAAAGTAATTACAATTTTAAAAAAGGTGCAACTGTGTTGATGTATGAATCTTCCAGACGTTATAACTGAAATGGAGATTATTCATTTAAGGTGACGACTTGCACACACACCCCTTGTTTGGTGTAGTGTTATACTCAACATACTTTTAATTCTTAAATTAGTATTTTAGATTGAGACAATATCGAGCTGAGTGATCTCATGTAAGTACTTCAATGCTTATCTCATAGCAATCATACACTTGGGTGGCACTTGTACAGTTATGGTCATAGTACGTCATATCTAGGTCGATGATCCTTTCGTGCACTGATCAAAGCATCCCCACCTAGGTCTCACAACCTCGGCTCGGCTCGACTCGACTCGTTCAATATTCACATTTTTTGGTCCAACCGAGCTCTTACGCGACCTTTAACCGCATGGCAAAGTATTTTCTTACCCCTAACAATTTGAAATTTTCAAAAGAAAAAAAAAAAAGACAAAATTGAAATGTCAATATAGTAGAAAGGGCAAAGAGTGAAAACAAAGTGCTGAAAAAAAGTGGAAGCTTCTGTCGCTCTCTCCTCTTTCATTTCTCTCTCTGTCTTCAAAAGAAAATTGAGAAAATTAAGTCTAAAAGTTAGAGAGAGAGAGTTGTGAGCTTGGCTTCGGCGTTTGCCTCTCTGTCATTCCCTCTTTTGTTCTTTTGTTCTTTTGCTTCGCTTTGAATCGAAATCCCAACACTAAATTTACAAAAATTCCCTCAAAATCCCAAATCCCATCTGTAATTGCCTTCTTCTTCGGTTTCTCGCTCTAACCCACCGACCCAAGGACCAGTTTACAGGTACTTCAATTCTCTCTCTCTCTCTCTTGTTCTTTCCCATTCCGCTACAGTTTTTGTTTTGTTTTGATTTCGAGTTGGAAATCGGTTAATTACTGGTACAATTTCTCTCTGTCCGTTCTTCTATTCAGTTGGGTTTTGCAAGAATTCGTTTCTTTGCTCTTCTTTTGGGCGAATTTCTGCTGGGTTTTCGCTGGGATTGTTTCAAAACGCGTATCGGTTTAATTTCTTTTGCGTAGACGATGAATTGGGGATTTTTCTATTTACACTTCCTTTTCTGGGTGCTTCTTCTCGCATTCTGATTTTGAATTTCGCTTGCTTTTTCGATGGAGAACTCTGACTCTCGTAGGCATTTGCTGGTGGTAAGAAATAATAATCATCCATCTGATGAGGCGATTATTAAATTTTCCCAGATGGATCCTTCTTTTGAATCCATCTCATTTCCTCAAATTTTACATCATTATATTCCTTTTCTTTGAAAAATTTCTCTTGTCATTTTACTTACTTAAATCTGTTGAACGCTGTAGTCTCAGTTTCTGGAGTATCTCGCGGCATAAATAATTATAATACATCCAAACGGTTTCATTTCTCTATGAGCCTATTATCCAGTATTGAATTGTTTAGAGCCTTTAATCGTTATTATGCAATCTTTTCCAATGTGGTTGTGTCTAATGCAACAACTACAAGTTCAAACTCTTAATGGAAGGACTTCTAGTAGTTTGGTGAAGGTCTCTAATACTAACAAGGCTACCGATTTAATATAATGTTTGTTCTATCTACTCCTTTTGGGACCCTTGATGTCTCCCGGGTCCGGACCTTGGGGCGGGCACAGATGCCCCTATGTATAGGGAGCAAAGCTCGGACTCCCCGTTGTAAAAAAGTTCTACTCCTTTTGGGTTGTTTTTTTTAATTTTATTTACTTGTTTACTTTTAGACTTTCCATCTTTTACCTTCTCCATTTTTTCCCCATTGTTAGTATTGGTAAAATAGTGTTGTTAGTGTGCAATTAATCGTTAGAGTGTTTCTGCGTTTCTTTTGTGTTAAACTGTGCTCTCATTGTGCAGGCTTATGCCCGTCCTATTAGTGGCTTATTACAACCGGAGAACAGAAGTACTGAGAATAATCAATATCAAAAGAAGAAAGTGAGAATGCGCAAGTGGCTTTGTTGTTCTTGTCAAGTTGAAGAGACTAATCCAGCAACTGAAAATGAGCACCTGAAAAGCCCTAGTAATTTTGCAGATGGTTAGTTTTCCTTTTCTTGCTACTTATCAATGTGAAAGAAGGGGGAAGATTGTGTAGGGCTTAGGTACTATTTAGTATATATCCGCCACAACTATGGGTAAAGATATTTCGAATGAGAAAGAGAAAATTCCATCAATCAATTAAATATGGAATTTCAGGGTTGACTACGAAAATTCAGAATCAGGCAAGAGGTTATGGTTTCATTTCTTATAAAAACACCGTGTAGATTCAAGTATCCTCCAAATCTTATGATTACCAAATAGTGTAAGAAAATATCCTTTAAATTTCTTGATTACCTAATAATATATAAGCTAAGATGGTCGTCTTCAGCCCGCACACACACATATTTATGGACAGTGGTAGTCTTTAATTGTAAACCTGGAGGACATTGTGAAGTTCAGAGAATTGGGTCTAAAGAAGAATAAACTATGAAGTGAGTGGATATTATAAAGTGGTCTTTTATAAATCGGGATTTAAAATTAGAACTTGAAAACTTGTGGAGAAGATTTTAAGAAGTTTTTTGTTAACCATCCTCATTGGCATTGTCAAGCATACAATCTTCATGCAAACATAATTGATGAACCTCTTTGGCTCTTCGGTTAACAGATCACTTTCAGGATCATTTTTCTTCAGCACGTATTTGACTATCTATTTATACAGGGTTGTGTATAGTTCTGGTTGAATCGAAACTATTGGATTTATCTGGTTAATGAGTCTTAATATTTTTATTTAGGAGAAAATCATTAATTGCCATAAGTCTACCCCAAAAGGGCCAAGCCAGGAATAGACGGATAATTTCTATTCCGTTAATTTTGTGTGTAGTAAAGAAATTTATTCTGTATACCTACACTGAAGAATGGTGTCAGTCAACTGGTGATAATATATCTATTATTGGATTTTCTGTTTATCTCTTTATATACAATAAATCTTTATATTCCATTCATTTAGGTCACCCAAAGGGCTCTAAAGTGTCAGCTCCTGCTAAAGCTGAGGCACAAAAGGCGGCGCCAACAATTGAAGTGCCTGCACTGTCTCTGGATGAACTGAAAGAAATGACTGATAATTTTGGATCCAAAGCATTGATTGGTGAAGGTTCTTATGGTAGAGTTTACTATGCAAATTTGAATAATGGAAAAAATGTGGCTGTAAAAAAGCTTGATGTTTCATCTGAGCCTGACAGTAACATCGAGTTTTTGACTCAGGTTTGTTAGATATTGGGATAAATACGTCAATCACTTTCTACCTTTTTTCATATGTAATTTATTTGTTTGATATTTCAACGATGATATCCTTTGGCTTCTAGGTTTCTACTGTATCAAGATTGAAACATGAAAATCTTGTCGAATTGCTCGGGTATTGTGTTGAAGGAAATCTTCGGGTGTTGGCATATGAATTCGCAACCATGGGATCTTTGCATGATGTGTTACATGGTATCCCATCCTTTGAACTTTACTATATGAATATGTTATTTATAACTTACTGAAGATCAGGTGGCTGATATGAGTCCTCCATAATTAAAGGCAGGAAGGGAGTACAAGGAGCACAGCCCGGTCCGGTGCTCGACTGGATCCAGAGAGTGAGAATTGCGGTTGATGCAGCCAGAGGGCTGGAATACTTGCATGAGAAGGTTCAACCTCCGATTATACACCGAGATATCAGGTCCAGTAATGTACTTCTCTTCGAGGATTTTAAAGCAAAGGTAGCTGATTTTAACCTCTCCAATCAAGCGCCTGATATGGCAGCCCGTCTTCACTCAACTCGGGTTTTGGGAACTTTTGGTTATCACGCTCCAGAGTAACGTTTCTAAAACTCTCCTCTCTTGTTTTCACATTGATTGTATTAAGACTTCTAAATTGATAGCTTGGGTGACACTGTGAGACTAAAACTTTACATTTTTTAAGGTCTCTTTTGCTTTGAAAGATGCTGCTCTCACATATGCATGCTTTTCTTACTTGTTAACTAGAAACTTTTGGAAAGATGACAGATAATGTCTTTCTGCAGATACGCAATGACTGGACAGCTGACACAGAAAAGCGATGTATACAGCTTTGGTGTGGTTCTACTTGAGCTTTTGACGGGTAGGAAACCCGTCGATCACACGATGCCCCGTGGACAGCAAAGTTTAGTCACCTGGGTGAGTTTTGTATAGTTGCCTGGTTCTCGATTTTCTCCTCTCTTCGTGTTTTGTAAAGTGTTTCTAGGCACTGAGGCCCTCTTGCTGAGGCACGCTACCTCAGTGTCTAGTTAGTCACTAAATTCGAAACTTAAGTGAATGAATTACGATAAATTCAAATTTTTATCGATACTTCAACCCCTCCTATCCAATTGGTGACAATTTTTTTTCCATTCAATTACTTTAGGCTACTCCAAGGCTAAGTGAGGACAAAGTCAAGCAGTGTGTAGATCCAAGACTAAAGGGGGAATACCCTCCTAAAGGAGTTGCAAAGGTACTCTTTATAATTCAACATTACACAAGCTCGGAGTTCGTTCCATATCGACTTACTTTCAGCTGATTAATGAATCTACATTTCTCATTCGTCAATGCAGCTAGCAGCCGTGGCCGCTTTGTGCGTGCAGTATGAAGCTGAGTTCCGACCAAATATGAGCATCGTCGTGAAAGCTCTCCAGCCTCTTCTGAAGCCCGTCACTCCTGCCGGTCCTCCTGCACCTCAGTCTTGATGGCAATGTACATGGTTCCACCCCCGAGTTCAAATTCTTCTTGTGTATGCTTCGAATAGTTTTACTATCCTCGTATGCCTGCTATGTTTGGTCGGATAACTTTATGCATATGTCTTTTATTTCCTTGTTGTAAATGGTGGGTTTGGATGCGGTAGATTTGCGCGGTTCCTGGTTTTCGAGTCAGTCTGTCTCGGGAGGCTATAAAGAGAGTGATGGTAGCTGGATGTGTGGAAAAGAATGTGTGTTTCTGAATAAAAATGGAGTCTGTCTCCCCCATTTTAACACATTCTGCCAACTCAAAGCTGCAGAGTGCAGATTTACCTGAGGCTTTATTAGGTCTTCTAATTGATTCTGTTGTTATATTTTGTTCTTAAAATCTGATCTGAACAGAAACTTACTATATGGATTTCACTTATATCAGAAATGTGGATTGCATTTATTATATTCAAATATAGTATGTATTTTATTAAGGTATACCTATGATATTTTTCTTTCTGAAAAAATGGTAAAATACATTTTTATCTTTGAGATCTGGACTTATTTTCTATTTGGTCCAGAGTTTAAAAAACCATAGTTTTCGGTGTTGATATTTAAATTTAGTTTTCGAAGTTTCTAAAGTGACACGTTTAGTCCCTTAAATTTGAATTTGATTTTTAATTGGTTCCAAGGTAGGTTGACATGGATTGTTAAGTTGGTGATTTTTAAATGACATGTTAATATTTATTAATTTCTTCTCCACCGCTCCTGTGCTCCTCCCATTGTATTGTTTCAAATTTAAATGGTACCATGGTTGGGGGAGGAGCACGGGAGCGGTACCAACTTAGCAATCCATGTCACTTTTCCGTCACTTGGTAAATTTTACTCGGGGATTATTTAGAGCTACCTCAAACTCAGGAACCAAACTGTTACCTCAAACTTAGGGACCAAATGTGTATTTTGATAAGGAAAACGTTTCTTTTTTCGAAAGGCAACAAGAAAATTTTCCTAGTATAATAAATTCCTTCTTTTTTCACGCCAACTTAGTTTAACGATAATTGATATTTGTCTTTTATCAAGAAATCATAAGTTTAAATTCTCCCACTCCCACTTGTTATACTAGGAAAAAAAAGTAATTTTTTAAAACTTTTACAGAAAATGTGTTCTCCAAAATGTTTAAATATTCTATAAAGGTTGAGAGAGAAAGGGAGCAAGGAGAGAGAGAATGATAGATGAGAGATGATGAGGATTTTGAGAGAGGAAAAAAAAATTTAAATCTTATTTTGATCTCGTAATTTTTTAAATTTTTTCTATTTTGGTCACTAAACTTTATAAAAAATATTCGTTTTAGTTCGTAAACTCTTGAAATGTCAATTTTGGTTTATGAACTTTAAAAAAAATAACTATTTTAGTCCTTGAAATTTTGAAATGTCTATTTTAGTCTCTAAGGGTTCTTTCGGTAACGGTCTTATTTCATCTTTTTTAATAAAGAAAAATATGTTTGCATTTAGTAACTATTTATTGTTCTTATATAGGGGTATACCGGTTGTTTACACTAAAACCGTTTCAACATCAGAAACTAGAGCAAACATATAATAATGGATTCGAAATTGTACCCAAGCATCGCCCGTTGGTTCTATTCTCGATTAATAACTCGAAAGTTTCTCTGCCTCCTTGCTAAGAGGGGTTAAAGACTCCAGAAATTAGAAATGCCAAAAAGTCGAACTCGCATCCTCTTGATTGGAGGTATATACCAATTACCGTTGAGCTATGCTCGCTTTGACAAAGTTTCCTAAAACTCTTGAGTTGTAATCTATTGGATTTACTAAACTTAGATTTAAGATGTTGAACTACGACTCCAAACACACAAGTATCATATATAAAATATTTACAAAAAGCCAAAAGATGGAGTGGAAAATAGACATCCAAACTATTTTCTTAAACAAAGGAAAAAAAAAACCCTAATTTAACAAGGAGCCAAAGTTTTGGTATCACTCCTTAAGAGAGAAGTCTCCCCAATTGTGAGATCAAAGAATTCCAATCAAACTAAATTATACCTATCCCATAAAGCTTTTGGAGCCTCCAAATGGTGATTCATTTACCCAAACTTGCTCCTAAAGTGAAGTTTAAAGACTTTTGCAAAACAATTAGGAAAAAAAATAACTTTTCGATCACTCAATTTTGTGTTTAATTTTCGCTCGGTACTTAATTAGGTTTCAAAATGTTACACTTTTACTTTTGAGTTTTCGACTCAATTTTCATTTGATCTCTAAGTTTTGAGTTTAGTTTCCATTTGTTTCAAAATGTAACACTTTTATTTCTTATTTCCGTTTCCATTATCAGATTCTTAGGTTTCAAAATATCCAGAATTTTCACGCTATTACATAATATTATTGTTAGGATGTTGATGGGCCTATTTAGTATTTATTTATATTATTTATATGTTTAGTGGTAAAAATATTTATTTCTATAAAATTTCAACAGTGATGTGGCAGAATAAATAACAATTAATAAAACTTAGTCAATTTTATTACAGAGGTTTTTTATTATTTTTTCTGCCACACCACTTATTAAAATATTATTAAAATAAATATTGTTGCCACGTAAGCATATAAATAATATAAATCAATATTAAATGAACATGTCTGAATGTTTTGTTACATTAGGGACCAAAAGCGAGCACTAATGAAAATTAAGGGACGGAAGTGTTAACATTTTGAAATCTAAATCTATGAACTAAATGGAAACTAAACTCAAAACTTAAGAGTAAACGTGCAACATTTTGAAACGGATAGACCAGATTAAAACTAAACTCAAAACTTAGGAATAAAAGTGTGACATATTGAGATCTATGACCAAATAAAAACTGAACTTAAAAATCTAAGGACCAAATTATATTTTTACCCATCCATTACTTACCACATATTTAACATGTAAGTGTAACTTTTTATCTCTATATGAGTTTTGTGAGGTTAGTTTTTGTATTTTATTTGCATGATTAGCCTTTTAAATGAATTGAAATTAGTTATATGACATTCAAGTATACTTAATTTAATACATTTTGTTAAAATAAGCAAAATAGAATGCAAAAAAAGAGTGTTTGAGAACAATTGAAAATTTAAAAAATTGTGAGAATGAAACAAGAACCTTAGCTACTTTATCTGTTCACTAGACCTCCAACCCCCTCTTATTTGATTGAAAATATCCAAATCTCCAATTTCTCTAACAAGAGTGATAGAAAGCTTTTAAACATGATTATTTTTAAGTTAAATTACAAGTTCAGTCTCTAAGATTGTCTAATAGATCCTTAAACTTTAGTATTGTTTATGGTAGTTTCCAATTTGACTCGTGAACAGGTATAGATTGGGTACAGTCAAGCTTGTGGAGTGAGCTTGACGTGGAAAGATCTGCAAAAGGAAGCAGACGCTCCAACAAAGCATTGTAAAGCAGTCAGATAAGGCATCGTCAAGCATCGAGATAGTTGATTCGACATGTGAGACCATCATCCTACTGTCTAAATCAACCAATAAATCAACCAATACCCTTTGTGGGATCTAGGCTAGCGCACAATTAGACACCGATCCAACTTCCAATTCATAAAAAGTGTCTAACAAGCCCCCGAATTTTCAATTTTGCGTCTAACCGATCTTGAAATGTTTAAGAGCCTATAAACTTTTAATTTCATAGTTAATAGATCGTTGAACTTTCAATTTTGTGTCTAACAGTTCCCTAAGCCTTTTACATTTTTTAAAATCACAAACTTGTAAGATACAAAATTCAATTTTGTATCTATTAGAACTCTAACATTTCAATTATGTATCTAATAAGTTTATAAATTAAAAAAAAATTAATATGTAACAAACTTATTAGACACAACAAGTGATCTATTAGAAACATAAATAAAATTATTAGTTTAAGGACTTATTAAACACTTTTAAAAGTTCAACCGTGTAAGTTTAAAGACTAAACCTGCATTTAACTCGGGGCTTAAAAAGATCAAAAAGAGAACCAAATCCCTGTTATTGACAAGATAAAATAATGATCTCAAGTTCATCAAAGTCAACATTCTAAGACATAAGTTCAAAAGTTTGTCCACCAACAAGGAATAAAAGCAGCTTTTGAAAGAATGAAGGGTAACACTACATTTTCAAGTAAATAACATTTCCATTCTGTATAAGAAAATTTTTTCCATCAGACATGACAATTGTAGCACTACATTTTCAATGGGAGAAGGATACATAAAAATATGAGATATTTTGAAGGAAATAGACAAGAATTATTAGTTATAACCAATCTGGAGTAAAGAATAATAATACATTTTACTAGAACCACAACTTGAAATGTAGGTAAGGGCTGTGTATAGACCTTGGTATGACAATACCCATTTTGTTATTATCTAAAATCATCTAATCTGCAGCAACAAAAATTCCATATTCCAAACCAACCTGAGGAATGCTCTATTGCAACCTTGGAGGACATCTCATCAAAAAGAATTTATTGATAATGTTCGAGACCCGCTGCCCATCTACCTATGGTCCAATGATTCAGGCAAAAGTTCCTACCAAATCCTGCAAGAGGTATGTCAAAGCCGAACTGAGGAGATAAACAGACATCGTGATACCAAATAACGAAAAAGTACGCATAAATTTCGTTTTATGTTATTGGAATTTGAAATGAAAGAATCTTGAATTTCCTACAAAATCCTGCAACAGGTATGTCAATAACAGAAAGTACGTGTAAATTTCGTTTTATGTTCTTGCCATTTGAAATGGAAGAATCTTGAAGCTCCAATGAAATAACATCATTTCATGTACACCCAAATTAAGTAGCATATTGAAACTCTTAATATTTGTATCCTTGAATTGAGAAATTGAGATTGTTCCTGCTTAGATATCGGTCAAGGCAGGCATTACTAAATGGGTTCTCGATATTGAAATAGAACGACGTCACTCAGGATATGTTCTTTAGGTTGTACTAATCAGGACCAAAATAGAGATTGATCATGAACACCAAAGTCGATAAATTTAGTTGGCTTTTGTGGCGAAGCATGTAAGGAGCAAAATTAAATATCTGGTAAAATTGGATCTCTTTTGTGGTAACTTTGAGGAGTTTGACCATCAAAAACAGTTTCTATAGAAAGAATGAGAAACATAAAGCATCAAAGTACCATGTCCAGAAAAATTTTTAGGTTGGAAGAAGTGGCTTTCTCTCATCAGCAACATGATGACTAGCCTGCAATCAAACAAAAAGCAAACATTCACGATTTGGTAATTGCTTTAAGGATTTTTCTTGGCATATCCTGAAAAAGAAACTCTGAAGACAAGCCAAATCCATACCTCTTCACTTGCTCCTGCTGCTATATTTATGAAGGAACCCTTTGACCTGAAGAGGCAAAACCAGAAAAATTAAATATCCAGAAAGGAAAAATTATCCATCAGTTTTTCCACCGGTAAAAAAGTCAGTCTCAATCCTTCTAAGCGATCATATGTGTTCGGCAGTTTTCAAAGAAAAGGAATTGGGGTCAACCATAAGGCTGAAGTTTCAAATCAACAATTGAAAATGCAACCAATTAGCCTATTATAACATAAATGAACCCCATGAAAACCAACCACAGCAAATCAATGTCTCACACCATGAATAAGTTCCTACCGCTGGTTATCCACATCGACCATTTCTGTGATCCCGTTCTGCTCATCTTTGACTTTTGAGAGGGGTGAGAAGAACTGAAACACAGTATCAAGAATAGTGGGTTGGCAATCATGTTTTGATAATATATTTAGCCTGTCAATGCCATCCCCTCGTTAAAGTTACCTGGTGCATAGAGATGAACACTATGGATATTCCCAACACAAAGTTCATAGTCAAAGTATGACCGAACAATGCAGCAGAGGCTATGCCTGTAAAGATAGTAGCAACTGTTGAGGAGTACTTCTTCAGAATTGTATCTGCAAACAACAAAGCAAAACTCTAATCAGATGCAAAACTCTAATCAGACGTATGATATTATCCATGGACAAAAAGTGTTCAGCAACTTGTGATATTAAAGCAGTTTTCTACAGAAGAAATCTAAAAAACAATTGAGAAACCAATAAAAGCTTAGTTTACCTGCATATTTGAAGAAGAAAGAGGATAGAATTCCTTGAGCTGCATTATTAGCTATTAACAGCATTGTGGCTTTTGAATGACCTTGTAGGATATCAAAGCTGCTAGGACCTAAAACAGCCAAAAAGTAGCTAATCAGAGATCTACAATGTCGCTGACTGGTCGCTGACTGGAGTTACATTCACAGTGCAGGAAACAAAATCAAAGACATTTTGGAAAGGCCGGAAATTAGGTAAAGCTGGCAGCCTGGCAGGCATTTGATAAAAGAATGAATTCCAATCAGGTTCAGGCCAAACAATTAATTCATTTAAAAATATTTAGTCTGGGGAGAATTCAGTGACCAGTTAGAGAACTAAGAGTAAAGAATACAAAAGGGCCAACGCACTAGGTCTAGTTCTAACAAAATTGTAGAGCTTACAAAAAAAAATCATAAACATGGAAGCATCAAAAAATAAATATTTTTTAATATAATTTATGAAAATCTGTTGTCAATCCTTAAAAGCCATGTCATTCTACCTCATACAAAAGATCTTTAAAACTCAAGGAGACAGTTGTACAACCTACAGAAAAAATCCTATTCAAGTAAGGTTATACACTACACAAAAGATATATCAACTTGAGAAAATCCAGCAACTGTAAAATGTGTCTAACAAAAGAAATTGCCACATATGATGTATAATCAATATTTAAATTGAAATACTTGTTGATAAAACACAGATCAAAAAATGAGAACGTTAAAACAAAGACTCAAGGCGAACTTACATCTACTAAGCCATGATCAATAGTTTACACATCCCAATATCAAAAAGATAAAAGATAGAGATACATCTTCTGGAGAAATCATACAAAGTCTTCTATCTATTTATTTTGGGGGGATAGTATATATTAGAGATTTATATCTTACCTTTTATAATAACTGTTCCTAATATTCCCAAGAAGTTGAATATTGCACCATAGCCATACAAAAACAAGTTCTGCAATTCAACAGAAAATCCACCATTCAGAATACAGGTCCAATTATTGAATCCACGTGAAAATAGATATAATGAACATTAAGCGAACAATTCAGATATTTTTATAATGCTATTACTTGAATGTCAAAAAAGAGAAGCTGTGAGATAAATGAATAGTTTCACAATATCCCAACATCCATTATCCCAAATTCTAAACATACACAAATGATTATTAACAAAAGATATTCCTGACTACAAATATGATGGGCATCCATTCTTAAATCTTCATAAACAAAAAAACGCATTTATTTAAACTGTCATCTTATTCTCTAGATTGAATTTAACACAACAATCACATCACCTGGAGATAAATGCTAGTATCATATTGGCTCTTCAGAGCATATTCGTTATAAACAGAAGCTAAAGATGGAACAGTTACCTGTAAAAAAGATTCAAGTTACACCTCACTCGAAATATTTAGAAACCAAAGGGAGAAAAACTAGTTTGGATTTGACTAATTGTAACACTGTACCACCATTCTAGCCAATAAACAAGATCCACTTACAAAAATCAGCGTGTAGATATATGCGCCCATGGTAACTGAAGGACCCAAAGGGGTGGTACCTTCAGGTAAATACCGCAACTGATTTACACTTATCCCAATTAGCAACAAAGCAAGCGCTTCCCACTGGGGCAAATGACAAATAAATATCAGTTTCAGTGTTTCCTGGTTGCGAGGATGCATACAGATTACGATTCTCAATAAATTATTTTCTAATTATATTCTTGTTATTATTAACACTAGTGGGAGGAAGTTTTTGTTACCCAATTGGTTTTGGTTGGGTTGAGGTCTTTGTCACCTTTCTTTTGTAAGTTTTTTTTTGGCCCCCTTTTAGTGGAAGTGTAATTCCCAAGAGAAAGGTGTCAACTTACGAGAGAAGAAAAGGTGCTTCCCAAAATAGCCATCATTGTGGATTTATAGAAAATTTTGAAGGAAAGCAAAATATGAGAATTTTCCCAAAAGGTTTTTGTTTTTATCTTTTAATTATTGGTTTATCATTTCTTTAAATGATAATAATAATAAAACCATGCGTAGAAAAATAAAACAAAGATGAGGGAATAAATAGCAAAAGCTAAATACTTTCATAAAATTATATGTATAAATACATGCACGAATTATTGTGTCATATCAGAAGTAATTCATACACTTCTGATACCTTTTCTCACCCTCTGATGTAATAGCTCACAGTTACATTACACCCTTAAGTAGGCAAAGATGGCAGAAGAAATAAACTAACCTGAATTATTGAAAATCTACGTCTCATAATCATCTTTAGCAAGACAGCAATCACCAAAACCTGCACATACCGAATCAATCAAAATATTATTCTTGGAAAATCATATGAGATGTATATGTTTTAAGGTTAAAGACAAGCACAATTAGAGAATCCTCATCAGTCATCAGCTCATCACACTATATGCTAAGAGACTATCATTTTCCTATCTTCTGCTAACGAGTTTTTTCCTTAGCGCTCTCAGTCTCAGTCTCACTGTTGTATAAACTCCAGCAAACAGTTTTTGTATCTAAACCTAGACCAAATTCAGAAGAGTGCATGAACAACTTGGCCCTTCAAGAGTACTAGCCTACTGCTAGCACAGGGAGTGCTTACAACACAGTTACAATTTTTACCATAATATATCAAATTGTACCTTTATAAAAGCAGAGTAGAATATGAAATGTAAGGGTGATATATCTAAATTCCCCTGATATATGTTATAGAAGATTACCAGCAAACACAAACCAACAATGATGCAAGCAGATGTTCCTTTTTTCTTTTTTGAATAAAACTAAAAGACGAAGCTTTCATTGAGAACTATGAAAGAAAATACAAGGGAAAACAAAAACCACCCACAAAAGGAGTCCACCCTATCAAGCAGATGTAATAGTCAAAGCATTGACAAAACACTAATTCCACAAGAATTCATTTTTCATGCATTGTTATACATACATACAATATATACATACACGTATATATACCTAAAATTTCTGAAATTAGCACATCAGGAGAGAGTCGCCTATCTTATGAGCTAAGCAAGACATGTCATAGCACTATTCTACCACAACACATACAATAATTACTGATTCACAAAATACCTTTAAATTGCTCAGCATCTTCACAGTTGCAGGGTTGAAATATAGCTGTACAGAGAGTAACGTGGTTAGTTTTATATATCTTCAATTATTCACAGATGAACAACATAATCTGACAATGAAAAATATTTCCAAGATGTCTCCAGTTGAAAATATATATATAACAAATATGAACAGTATACCTGCATGATAAACTTTAGGTAATTATTGATTGCATACAGAAGTGCTGGCACAGCAAGAAGCACATTGTTGCGTGCTGCCTGCAAAAGAAAAAAAAAAGAAATTATCATAAAAGATGCATTGCATGGTAGTAAACCTAACTGGCGAAGTATAGTTCAGCATCAGAATGCTATCTGATTTTGGGTAGAATGATTCCTTCAAGCTCCACACCCACTTAATAATGACAAAATCTATCTTGTGTCACGTAAGTCTAAAATGTTTCTTTGTAAAAGTCAGGCATGGAGATTACATTCAAAAGTAATTGGTAAATAATTAGATAATATTCATGTGAGGACAGTAACCTGCATAAATGTTGATATTGAGAGAAGAGGCTTTTCCCCAACTTTCTGATGTCTAGCCTGCACAGTTCATAGTAAGAATTAATATTAAGCCAGACCAATAGGCCACGGGGTCGTTTGGAAGCAATCAATCAAGTAATTCAATTGAATTCTTTTAACATGAATCTAGATAAAGAGCTCTACGCATCCACAAGTTCCAAAGTTACACTGAAATTAACTCATATGAAAAGTATAATTATTAAAAAAAACAAATAGTGGTGCTTTATCATTAAAAATCAGATCAATTAACTGTTCTCACTTTCATGCTAAATTAAGAAAAAGCTGTGTGCATATCAGAAATTTCTTCATAGAATCATAAGAGCAGTTCCAAAACTTGATGGAACTAGATCTGTTTATTAAATTAAAGTAATCATTTTCCAGAAGAACACAAGTGATTTTAAAATGAATTCAATTTTTTAACTTTACATGATTCAAGAACCTACTTTGGAGAATATGTGGCATCGATCACCTATTACAAAAGAATTACAAATATAAATTCTCCCCCTTACCCACTTCCTCAGACACAAACTCCCACACAAGCACAAAAGTTCACAAGTTACTTCTATGGTTCTCATCACCCACTATATCTATATGTACATGTATAATGAAAAAGACAACTTTCATTGAGAACAAATGAAAGAATACAAGAGGAAAATACAAAAAAAGGAAAGCCCAAGCCAAAAGGAGCTGTTCATCATCCACCATAAATATTTTTAATGAGAAACTGGACTTTTCATTGAGAAGAATGAAAAAAACAACTGGACAAGGACATAAAAAAAAAACTAGCCCAACATATGAGGCTCACCTAAAGAAAGGGGCTCCAATCCATAAGGATGACACCTAATTATAAAATAACTCTAGAGTCAACCCCACAAGGAAGTACAAGACCTAACACTCTCCCCGATATATTCCTTGGATCTCTCCACTCCCCTAAAAGATTCCATTTTTCTCCATCTAAACCACCCACATAATAGCAAAGAAGCAAGTCTGCCACAAAAATCTTCCTTTATCGAAAAAAATGAGGGAACAACAGCACCTCTTCTATCGAGCTCGAAAATCCCAATTACGAACCCAAAGCCCCCCAAAAGAGCTCAAAAAATAACCCCATATATCCTGGACGAACTGACAGCCACAAAATGTGGTATGGATATTCTGAGGCCCTTTTGCAAAGCACACACCAATGCAGCCCCAAATAAAAAGAAGAACGTCTTTTAATACTTTCCAAGGTGTTGAATTTCCCATTTGTGTTACAAAGTTAAATTGTTCGTTTGTGTCACAAAGTTTCTCATCATCCACCATATTAGAAGAATTAAATTGTTCATTTGTGTCACAAGCTAACCAAATTAATGAGCGTGTAAACTAACTTGATCTGGTTTGAGATATCCATTCAAATTAAGTATTACAAACTTGAATATGCTTAAGTGTTCAGTTCTATATATTCAAAGGAAAATTATCAGTTTCCTGATCTGACAAGATAATAAGTACCTGGAGTATCAGCATAACAATAGCAAAGAGAACCTTTGCAATCTCAGTCAAAAAGTTAACACTAATTGGGCTGAACATGAATTTCCCATCCACCTTGGACATATAAACCAAAATAGGCTGGCAAAGGAAAAGAACCAATGTTAGACATTTAAAACCAGGTTACATCACTTGACAACTTGACCCTTTTAGACAAATATCAACCAATATCCAGATAGCGTCAAACAAGAAAAGGAAGGTTCATGTGTGGAAAAAAACACCTTCTTGTCTGTTTTTATGTGCAATAACAGTGAACTGTTTTTCAAAATTATGCAATTTTCTTTCTATCTCAAATTTTAAAATATATATATATCAAAATTAAAATTAAAATTGTGCAATTTTCCATGGAGTAAAAAATATCCCAGGCTTGAAAACTAGAAATAAAATATATTACTCTACTTTTTTTTCCTAAGGTATGCTTACTCACAGTGAGATAAGTACCATGTACCATAAAAGTATAGAGGCAATGGTCAGTTATTCTATAGCAGTTATATACCATAGTGGATATTTGCTAACAATTTATTAGGTTGAACGTGTTAATAACAAAATAGACATATCATTTGAGCAAGTTGATGAGAGTAGCAACGATAAAAGATGAAATAGATCAATAGTGGACAGTAGTAATAACATCAATCAGACCAACAGAAGGTCAAGCTCGTACAAGGAGACAGAGAACAAAGGCTGTTGAGGTCTCTTGATGGTTAAATTGAGCTTAAGGAATAATAGTAATTAATATGCTTTGCAGTGTTGGATATATTGGCAATAGGGAGGGATGATATTCAAGAGTAAGCACAGCAGCGGAGTTACATTCAGTCCATTACATAATGGATGGCACAACAACATTTTATTGCTCGAACCATTTCAAAAAAGAAAAAGAAGAAGAAAAAGAAAGAAAGATAGCAGAATAATCATGGCAGCACAATATTTTGCATGAATACATTTTACTGAGAACTCAATTAAGAAAAACGCAAACCACATCGAAAACTATGTCTAGTGGGAGGTTCAGAGATGACAATTACCTGCAAACCAACCAAGATACAATCACCTACAACCAAGAGGGTGTTTAGGGCTCTTTGCTTAGATGATACTCTGATCTTATGCCGATCATATGCCCTTGATATACTTTTTGTAGTGGGGGAAACTAACTTGGAGTGACACACACTGCATTCCATCATCCCGTTCTTCATCAGCCTGCCGCACTACTGCTTGCTCAGATTGACTCTTAATCAAAAGAGCACGGCCAACGAAGCGTAATAAAATGGAAGAGACCTAATCAAATATCACCAACTAATCAAAAATTAATAACAACTAACAAGAAATTTAGAATGCCTACAAACCATTTATGAAAGAGAAAGTCAGATCTCTTATTTTAGAATCAAATACATACATTGCAATGCATATTGAGATAAGAACAACATAAACAGCATAAATTCCAATCACCACCTTCAAAGTGGATGTTAAAACCCATAATCCTGCCCAATCAGTTAAAACAACAAAAACAAAAAAAAGCCCCAAGCAGTAGATCCATCAAACACGAAACAAAATTCAGACAGATCTTGTCGAAAGACCCCATCATTAAACGGTTTCAAAAACGACAAAGGGGAATTTCGAAAGACCGACAGAGATCCTCATCAAACCAATGCAACAAGATCATAATACCCAGAATAGATTCGAGTAGCTGGATCTCAATAGCTCAGAGTGAAAACCCAAATTCAGCTCCACTCAGCGCAGTAATTCAAGCATAAAAAAAAGTGTCTGAATCCACCCACATCACAAAACCCACCTGATCTAGATGCCTCCCGAGCCGAGCATTCAATAAAGCATTAGCTCGACGAGAAATTCGGCGACGGCAAAACTTGTTGCCCAGATCCAATGCCGCAGCGACTGCAAACGAACTCAAAATCCGCACAAAAACACTCTTTCTCTGAAACCCAGATGGATAGAGATTCAGAATCGTCTCCCCTTTTAACCCCTCCGGAAAATTCGCTCTCTCTTCCGATAATCTTTTGAGGAATTTGAATTCCCAAACATATGCGAGGAATATGCAATTTCACAGAGGGAGAGATCGCGCGAAACGTTTATTCATTATTGTTAAATCTCTCTCTCTCTCTCTCTCTCTAACTTTTTTTTTTTTTTTACCAAATTTTTAGTTCCTTGAATTTACACAACGCGGCTACCGTCGTTCTCTTTACGAAAACGGTGACGCAGCGACGGTGACAGACCAATCCGTGGCCGGCTCTTTTTCGAGATCTAATATTTTTCATTTCATTATTGAAAAAATTAATTTTCGACTTAAATTTAATTAATGGGTTAAATGATCAATTTGGTGTATAGGTGGGTGGGAATTCCAACTCACCACCTTTTGGTAAAACCACATTTTAGTTAAAGGTACGTGCTTTAATCAATTGAGACGTGTTAACGTTGGTAAACTTTTTGTTGATGATTTGAGAATGAGAAATTCAACGAAAAACATAATTGTATTCTCTTTTGTTTTGATACATGTGTTTGGTAATAGATTTGAAAATTAAATCTCAATTTAAAAAATTGTTCGACTATATTTAGCAAGTAAATAAATATTTAGTTTAATATAAAATAATATTAATTAATTTAATAATATTTTATTATAAATTTGTATAATTGCAGTATTATATTTATATTTTACATGTTTTTATTTTAAAAAAATTAATGAGTTTATAATCTTAAATAATATATTTATCAATTTTAATGTAATTTGATGTTTTTATAGTTTTAAATTCAAAATTTTAAAATACCCAAAACATATAAGTATTGTTTTTTTTTTTAGAATTTTTCACTTTTGATATAGAATTCGAAAAGAAAATAAATAAATAAATATGCCAATGGACCAAAGCTGCCAAACATAATCTATTTTATTTTGTGAATCTCCAAACAATAAACAGAATCTAGATGGCCAACCAAACAACGATAAATCATATGGATTTAAAAGCTTCAATTTGTTCTTATGACTTCGTTTAATTTCAATTTAGTCTCTATAGTTTATTCCAACTTTACAAATTTTCTCTATGGTAAATAGAAAATGAGTTGATTTTTCTATTACCTATGACTATATAAAGATTAGGCTGAGGAAAGAAAAAATAAAAGAAAATGAATGTTTTTCAAGTGTGTGTGAAATTTAATTAAATTATAAGAACCAAAAATTTTAAATCAAATTAAAACTAAACCTAAATTACAAAAAAAGTATAGAAACCAAATTGAAATTAAACTCAAATTATTATTAAATTGGTAATTTAACCTCATTAATATTTTTAAGTACAGAAATATCTTTTTGTAATTATTTAGTAATTTTGTACAATTACCTGTTTTTTCAAAAAGGTCATATTATTTTGTTCTTTTTCCAAGTGGATATAACATTAGCTACTTTACATTAATTCAATATATACTTGTCTTTTTCTTCTACATTCATATTGTTTTTTTTTTCTTTGTAAAGATACGAATGAATGGTGGAATTTGATCAGAAATTTTATGGTTCATTTGTTTGCTGGAGAAAAAGAAACAGAATTATATTCTATGTTTTCAATGTTTTAAAATATGTATTAGGAGGTAGATTTGAAATTTGGATTTTAATTTAAAAAACTGTTATTTATTAATATATTTCTAAACTCGTGTTAGTTTTCTAGTACAATCTAATTGATTAATTTATTAACATATATATATTTTGAATAATTGTTATTATAATATTATATAATTCAGAATATATTGTTTTGCATTTTAAATATTTAGTTTTGTTTCCGTACTCATTTTAAATATTTAGTTGAATCTAAAATACTATTAATTAATTTATTATAAATTTTGTATAGTTAATTTTTAATATATCATATTTTAAGTTTAACAAAAATTAAATGATTTATCAAAATTTTATCTTTTTTAATATTCTTTGGGTTTGAAATTGAAAGTTAAAAATTAAAAATGTTATTTTTATAATTTCAACTATTTTAATTGGAATACAAAATAGTTATAAAAAACAAATATGTCGACCCTAATCAAATGAATGTGAAAAAAAAAATTCTAAATTGCATACTAAACGATCTCTCCTTTCTTTAATTTGTTTGTTAAAATATAGTATTGATTGTTAAAATTTACCACGTTTTTAAATGTGTCCGTAAAATTTAAAAAGTTATACTTTATTTATTCAAGTTTTAACACATTCTAGATTTAATAATTCTTACAACTAAAATTTGTAGTTAAAAAATAATATAACTTGTAATCTTATCGTCAACCTGAACATAGCTCGTAGACACTTATTTCTTATCAAAAGATCTTGAATTTTAATTCTCGCCCTGTGTACTCCAAAAAAAACACATTTTGTTTACTCTTGAATATGCTTTAGCTTTTTATTTTCTTATTTTTTATTTTCTTATCTTATATATGAGTGGGGTATGATATGTCTATAATGTCACGTTTGTTCATAAAAATTGTAAATGAATGTTGATTGATAATAAAATACCTGCAAGGTAGCTTTTTATTAATTTCTTACTTAAAGTTTGCACTCTTTTACCTTTTAGTACAATAAATGGAGTGGAAATTCGAATTCACACAAATTTATGACTTCTCGTTGTTATTTGAGAGATTAAAATATATATTTTTAAGCTACGTAGGCTAAAACTATTTTTTAACTTAAATTATTTGTTTAATAATTTTAAGAATACTTCTAAAGTATTGGACAAATACCAAGGAAAAAAAATTATTAAAACTTCTTGAATTTTAAAACTTGTCTATAAAAACATAAAATCAAGAAAAAAAAAACAAATTAGGATCAAACGAAGCTAAATTTTGGAGCAAATTGAAAACAGAAACAAGAAAGTTGTTTCCAAAATTTCTATACAATTTTGATAATATTTCTAGAAAAAATGAGAAATAAATATAAATAGTTGTTAAATACTTAAATTTTTTGGGAACGAGAACGTTACAAACCGGTCCTAAATTGCTCTAATGAGTTTTGTTGGTACGATTACCTTTTGTCTAGTTTTATTATGCAATTCGAATTAGGTTTATTATTATAGATTCATTGAAATTGAATATCCCTTCAATAAATTTGTTTTTTTAGATTATGGGATCAAAAACAACATTTTTTTTATTTGTTTTCACATTTTAAATTTAAAATTTTAAAATGTGTAATTATATTTATCATTGCTGTTGAAATAGGGTGAGTTACTATAAAGAGACCTTATATTCACGTACGTACCCAATAAATGAAGGAGAATTCTTCAAGCTTTCTTTGACAGTGGTCGACCGACATAAAGCTCGTTAAGCTTAGCTGGACAAGTTTCAAAAATATTATTGTAAAATAATGGTTTGAGTTTTAGAATATTTAAAAAAAATAATTTTAATTTTAGCAATATTTAAAAGGAGAAATCCCACCATTTAAATCCCTCTAAATAAAAATTATTTATTTATTTATTTATAGGTGTGAGGCTGTGAGAGGGGGTGGGTGACGGTCGGGTGATTTGATGAGATCTCCAACTCAGCCATTTTGAATTTTCAGGTCGGCTGTTTCTGTCCCAACCAATGGCTGCCATTCCAAACAAACCCTTGTTACTTTTTCAATTATTTCATTCTCATTAATTTAATTTCCACATTTTCTTTTCTTTTTCCAAATTTAACTTCTCATTTATTTCCCTACCAAGTATGACGTTTGAATTAAGGGATGTTGTTACATTTCATCTTTCCATGCATCTCCTTGTTCGGTTTGTTAATAGATTGACCTATGCCAATTTGAACACAGCTCTAGTGGTGTTAAAACAATTTGAAAATTTTGATAAACTCGTCCTAACCTATATGGTTTGAGTTAGATTATAAACTTTGTTGGGTTGAGTTGTTTTGGAGGCAAATTACTACCTGCCACGTGTCAACACTAGAGACCATCTTCTCTATGATGATCAGAAATAGCCAAATGAGCCTTTTGGATTGGCTTAAGTCCAGGCAACTTGGCAGTCGAAGCCAAGCTGAGCAACATATTACCGTTTGGCTGACCTACGTCAAGTACAACCGACTTTGAAGAGCACCTACAAGTGCAAAGGTAACGAGGATGTTCTCCGACAAGACGCTGCTATTTGGGATTTTGAGTTTGAATAAATGAAAAGAGTGCAAGTGTACACTCATCACAAGTTTTGCTTTAATTCTTTTTAAAGTTTCAAGTCTTGTATTTCATTTATAAAAGTTTTCCAACGAGTTTTATCTTCCTTCAAGCTCGAAAGAGAAGAAGGTTAAGCTAGGACTCATTGTACTTTTGTTCAATTTCAATTTCAATCAATGGCAATAATTTCTTTTATTTCTATGAGTATTTTCTGCACTTTAACTATACACTAAATTAGTTTTCAACTTCTTGTGAAATGCTTTAGGAAATTTCATTAAAAATTTAACACGAGAGAAAAGCTCTAGGTAGTGCCGGACTCTTCTGGTTAACTCCTCAACATGTTTTCTCAAGTGATTTCTTAAATTGGCCGCTAAGGAGTTTTATTAAACCGAAGCATAATACTGAAAGGGTTAGACTAAGTGTTTAATATGGAGTTAATATGAAATGTATGTTGACATAAGCACATAAAATATGATCCTGGACATAGGTCCTCTGACCTATAAAAGAATTTGAGAGTTGGTAGTAATTTCTAGGTTTTAATCACGTATATACATATGACTGGTGGTTGCTTTAGGCTCTGATACAGCCAAAAACACTTTGTAATAGGAGTAGAACTCAGTTTCCAGTAGAAGTTAGGAAAGCACCTGACACATTTTTCATTCTTGTGTTATTTTTTTCAGTCAAAATGGTAAGGGCAATCCTAAAGGTAAGCAAGTAGCCGGCCAAGGGCGGCCATGAAATACGATCCGAGGTGGATAAGTTGAGCGATAAGTTGGAGAAAGAAATCGAGGATCTAAAGAAGAAGTATAAGTCTGTTGATCAACTTGACTATATAGAGCGAGAAGAACCTCCCTTTTCTCTGGCGATCCTCGATACTCCAATCCCTTCGAAGTTTAAAGCACTAATGATGAACCCTTATGATAGCTCAGGTGATCCCATCTCATATGTTGAAGTTTTCAAAGACAAGATGGATTTCCTTGTGCCAGCAATGTCATCAAATGTCAAGCTTTCCAGATTGTCTTAGAAGGCTCGACACGATTATGGTGTAAGCTGAAACCTAAGTCAATTGACAACTATCAATAGTTGTGGAGAATGTTCATAAATCAGTTCCCAGCTCTACAACTGATGAAGCTGTCTCCTTCCCACCTCTACACCATGAAGCAACAAGACAAAGAGTCCTTTACAGACTATATTGCTCGGTTCATGGATGAACACGTCAAAGTAGTCAACTGCTTGAACGACATGGTCATGACATACGTTAGCTTAAATGACAAGGATCTAACGATAGACCTTGAAAGCAAGCCCCCCTCGTCGTTGAAACGAAATGCTAGTTCGAGCAAGGCATTATATTGATGGACTCGAGTTGTGGAAAGCCAACAGAGTGAAGCATAACAGTTGAAAACAAGGACAAAGACAGTAAGTCAACTATGCGGAGGAAGCGACATGGTGATGATCAAAGCTCCCATTGCTGGTTATACAACGACTAATCATAAGACCAACGAAGCAACAAGAGATCCGACTCGTTAGATTGGCGTGGTCCAAAATTCGATAAATATACTCCGACCATCGTCCCAATCACAGAGATATTGGCTGCAATCAAGGATAATGGTTTTAAAGGTATGCTTTCTTCGCCGAGCAAAATTTTTCGTCCATCAAGCAAGAGAGATAAGAATAAGTATTGCCAGTTCCACAAGGATTATGGACATGATACCTCGAACTGCTTTGATTTGAAAGAGCAATATAAGATCTAATTTTGTGTGGCTACCTCAAGAAATATGTCGGCAGCAGAGATTGATCCAAGCCAGCAAAATCCAATAAAGATGACAAGCAAGAGTGTTCAAGGTCACCTCAGCGCAACAATGAGCGCTCCTTGTCATCAATACGATCTATGGAGGCTCAAGTGTGGGCCAGTTGGGCAACAAGTGAAAGACTCTGGTTCGATAAGCCACACACGAGGTACGTATCTACTACTCCAAAGAACTGACCATCTTGTTCTCTTTGATGAGTAAGACGTGCTTTATCAACATATTTAGATAAGTGAACATGTCAAGTGAGTATTAATTGACGCACGAAACCAAACTTGCTTGACAACAAAATCTAACGTAACTATTAATAAAATTCATTTATTCCAAGTAAGTATGTGATTGAAATGTGTTCAAATATGTAAACAAACTAATAATCTAGGTTTAGATACTATTTTGATTCTTATACTTTCAACTTTAGTTCATTTTGGTTTTTATACTTTTAAATGGTTCATTTTGATTTTTAATATACTTTCAACTTTTGTTCATTTTAGAGCAATACTTTCAAAATTTATATATATTTTTTTGTCTTTGTATTTTTTTAAAACGACTGTTTTGGTTCCTATTAATTTTTTTAACACAAATTCTATACAAAACGAAATTCTTTAATATAAAGCTATGACTATATTTCAAAAAATTTATTGAGTATAGAGACCAAAATTCTTTAACACAGATTATGATTTAAAAAATGAGATAAAAAAATGAAAGGGTCAAAACGATCCCTAGAGACCAAAATAAAAGTTTTGAAAGTATAGGAAGCAATATAGATAAAAGTTAAAATGATAGAAGTCAAAATGAACAAAAATTGAAAGTAATATGACAAAAATAGTATTTAAACCAATAATTCAATACCATGTCAACTTTTTATCAACAAAATTTATCATATTTTTCTATGGAATGATTAGGTTATATTTGGTTGGCAATTTTTTTTTGTTGTGGTTGTTACATTCACTTAATCAAATGGATTTAATGAAATTGGTTTGACAAATTTGTTTTTAAAAATGGGATTATATGATCCCAATAGTAGAAGTTTTGTAATACAACATTCTTTATCTTTTTAGTATTTTTAGATTTTGAATTTAAAATTTTGAGGGATAAAATTATATTAAAATATAAAAAATTTAATAAATATATTATTTCAAAGTTATAAATTCATTTTATTTTTATTAAAATTAAAACATGAATAATATAATATGTTATAAATTATATATCAGTTGTAAAATAATAATTATACAAAATTCATAACAAAAAGTTAATAAATTAGTTAATATTATTTTAGATTAAACTAAATATTTAGGCGGAGAATCTATATAATTAAATTAAATTTACCCAACCCATCAACTTAAGCTTTTAGTTGGGTGATGGTTTATTCATTTTTAACATGGTATAAGGGTCCAAGCAACCGGTCCAAAAATGAGATCTGGTCAATGAATCAAAAGAGTCACAAACCAAAAGAGCTACGATCTTGAGAGCGCATGTTATGAATCCTACATTGAAAAGAGTAGAGACCTAATATAGATTTATAATAGACATGAACTAATCTTTAAATTACCGAATATGCTGCCAAAGAAGTTAGCTTTCCCAACCCAACATTACCAAGCGCAGACCATTTTGATATATTTAACCGTAAAGATTGGGGGGAAATTGAAAAATTGATACAAACAATAAAATCAAAATTATATATTTAACCTAAATTTTATGGTTTTTGAAAATTAACCCTTCAAAAAATTATCCACAGAGTAAGAGCGCCGAAACTGGGCTCCAATTCCGGCCCTCCCTCTCCCGCCGATCGGTAAATTTTCGAGTCGTCTCTCTCGAGGTAGGGCTTAACCATCCATCGCTCCGCCGTCATCCGGCTTTTTCCCGGCTGGTTCGCCGGATTTCAAAGCGGCCGCAGGTAAAATTTCAATCAATTTCCTCTTCGAAGTGGTTTTTGCCACGAGTCTTGCGCTGGAATTTTCTCGGTAATGTAACAAAACGCCATGATTGAGGAAATTTTGATTTCGTCTCAGGTTCTGTGCTTTTCGTGTACTGTAAGACATGGGAAGGAGGATATTGAACGATGCTTTAAGATCTATTGTTAATGCTGAGAGGAGGGGGAAATCTATGGTGGAACTCAAACCCATTTCTACTGTCATGTCTTCTTTCCTTAAAGTCATGAAAGATCATGGTAAAACTTATATTTCTCTTGCTCCTGGATTCCTGAGTATTGATCGGTTGCATGTTGGCATTTCCCTCGTGTCGAACATTTCATTATGCTTTAGTATACTCTTTTTATGCGGTTGATTTATTTTTCCCCCCTGGTTTTCGACCTTGTAGTCTGGTGAATGTGATAGTTTTGTGGATAATGAGTAAACATTATTTCAAGATGTTTTCCTTGTCAACTTGTCTTTCTGGTTTTGCTAGAATGGCCAGAAGTTGGAAGAAAACTTGGTAGTGTGGGAATAGACCTTTTTATACTCATTTGTCGTTCCAATTTTTGTTTCTGACAGAGGAGGTAAATGTTTTGCAATGAAGATCAAATAGAACATGCTCTTATGAAGCTCCAACCAACTTCTGCTCACGAGGGATATGATTTGTTTTCTTAAAATTTAAAACCAAACTTTCTTAGAGAATGGAAGGGTCGTTTTTAAGAAGATTTTCTTTTACTATGTATAGGACTACGCCTATATTTACATTGGCTTAATTGTAGATTCTCCGGTGCTTTGGAATTTGAGTTTTAAACCTCTTTTTTGCTGTGTATAGGACTACGCCTATGTATAGGACTACGTCTATATTTACACAACTCAGTGATTTGAAATGACCTTGGAACTTACATCCTAGATTATTGAACTTCTTCAGTTTCTGATTAAATAGAAGAATAGGCCAACCTAAGTATGATTTTAGTGCTAGGTTTGCCGCCAGGATAAGTTGGAAGGTTTGAGTTGTAATTGGCTGTTTGATACACAAGCTGGCCTATATCTTCAAAACTACATTGAAGATTTTCCAGTGTCTAATTATATTAACTCTGCAGAATGTGGTCAATGACTCCTTCAGTCCTTCCTGCTTCCAGGCCCTGTGCAGCATGTTTATTCTAATTTTTCTAGGATTTAAGCAAAGTGTGGGAATTTGTTCAATGCATTTAAATTGAAACTTTTTTCTTCAATTCAACTAATCATCTCATATCAAAATTGAATTTTATCAGTCATGACTGCAAGTAATTCATAGACCAAAAAGTTTGGCATCTACATATCCTAGAGTGTACATTTTTTTTTTTTGATAACCGGGAGTTATAGCTTTGCTCCTCTATAGTTAGGAGTACTCGTTTCCGCCCTAAGGCTCGGACCCGAGAGAAATCAAGGATTTTTGGTATTAAGTTCACTGGAAGGTTCAAAATTAAGACCTCTAAGCCAGTATGATCCAGTGTTTTTGAGGCACACCCGGGCGCTCGTCTCAGGCGAGAGGCGAGGTGTTTTCGCCCAGGTGCGCCTCGCAAGGTGCCCAGGCGAGGCGCTCGCCTGTCGCCTGAGGCAAGGCGATCGCCACCTTCAAGGGGGCGATCTGCCTTATTTATTTATTTTTTTTTAATTTTTTATGTGTTTTTTTTAAACACCCTCCCCTGAGCGACCCAAACCCTATCTCTACCTCCCCTCCCTCTCGACATTCACCTTCATGGGCTTCAAGCCTTCACCACCATCAATCTCCGCCGTTGCTTGTCTTTATTTGGAACTAAACTTATAGAATTTGGTTATTTTATGTATCTTGTTGACATTTACTATTTTGGTATTAATTTTTTTAAGGTAATTTATGCACTATATATATAATTTTTACTTATTTATTAAGGTGCGCATCGCTTCAATCGGGCGTCGCCTTTGTATCGCCTCTTGCCTCAAGGCGATTAAAGGGCTTGTCGTCTTGCTGTGCGCCTCGAAAACATTGGTATGATCAAGAGACCCCAAGCCTTTGTCAATCGGGCTGCCCCTTGGGGGTAGAGTGTACCGTTAGAGACCATTGTAATTTTAATGGAACAGGGAGGGGACAAATTGAAATACTTATATAATATGAACACCTTACTTTGCTAGTAAAGTACGAAACATTTCCGCGATAAATTTAATTAATGTTGGCATACTACTAATTTCTTTTCCTTTTTAACCTCGCTTAATTGGTATTGTGATGTCATTGAATTGTAAACTAATATCTCTTCACTGTCGATTATGGCAGTTTTATAAATTGACATTTTCTAAATAACTGTTAATTTATACTTTTTCTTTTCGTTAATAATTTTTTAATTAATTATCCTACTTCTCATTTATGGTGTTGTCAAATTTTATATGTAGGATATATCAAGGACTATCAAGTTTATGATCCACACAGAGTGGGAAGGATAACAGTTGAGCTGCAAGGTAGGATCAAGGATTGCAAAGCTATCACCCATAGGCAGGACATCAAGGCAAAGGATATTGAAGCTTACCGATTACGAACACTTCCAACACATCAGGTGTTTTATTTTTTACAATTGCATAATGTGGATGAATTGGGATTCAATCTTTCCCACTATTTCCTCAGTTTTTATTTCGAATTTAGCCCTTAAAATTTGATAGTCGCGTTGATTAGTCCCTTGATTTTAAAAAGTTTCAATTACATTCTTAAACTTCGAATAGTACTCTACTGTTAATATTACTAATAAAATGATGACATTACATAGTAGGGTTTTCTAATGATAATAGTTGAGCTAGCTTAGGTATTCACGAATATCAGGAAAAAAATGCATAACATGTCTATTGGATAGATGGTATTTGATTTAGCACAACATTACAAACAAATGACAAAAAAATTAGACAAAAAGTGGCATGGTCTATAGAAAGAATCTGATACATTATTAAGGAAGAAATGCACTTGTCACTTTATTTTACAAGGTGTCAACTTTCTTCTGTTATCTGCCTACAACATTATAACAAATCAATCACTATTGGTTTAATATGCATGTCATATCATCATATTATAAGTTTAAATTGATATAACCATCAAACTTAAGTAACTAGGTTTGCTTATTCGAACTATATAGGTACTTAATCCGGCAAGTCTTGTTAGATTAACCAAATTTATTTTGTAAGGAATACAAAATTCTTTTGTAACTACAGTCTCTCTACGATCCTTCAAGACTGGAGAGTTTTGCTTTGCGAGCTTTTTTTGGGAAGGGGCATCCTTGTTACCATCCTTAGGCTGTTCTTTTGTTCTTTGTCCTTAGGCTGGTCTTTTCCCTTGCCGAATTGTTTTCTTATCCAAAAAAAATAAAGATTAACCAAATTTCTCGCTCTCTCTCCTCTCTCTGCAGTGGGGCTATGTTGTGATTACTAAATTACTTATTCTGATTGGATAGATACTTGATCGAGTAGTTCTTGTTTATATACGTATTCTCATTGGATAGATACTTGACCGAGCAGTTCTTGGTTATATTAACCAAATATTCTACTCTCTCGTCTTTCTGCAGTGGGGTTATGTTGTGATTACTACTCCAGAAGGCATCTTGGACCATGAGGAGGCAATGAGAAGGAATGTGGGAGGTCAGGTTCTTGGATATTTTCATTAGAGAGCCTCCTTGTTTTACCTGTTCCCTTATTGAGATTATGATTTTTTTTCAGATGTTTCCCATCTTGCATTGGGTTCTTATGGCTTAGTTTTCTTATTTGTGTCCTCCTGGTTTTGTTGCATCAAATGATGTATGCTTTAGTCAGATAAGGCACTGTTGTCCCTTTCTTTATTTTTATTGCTCCCACCGGTAATGTATCCATAATAAGACGTTTTTTTTATCGAGGGTCGCGAGTCACAATGACTTAGATACATTGATTTTTAGTTTATGATGATTTCATGAACTACTAAACAATAGTAGTGTCTTCGTTATAGGTTGTGGTTTCGAACTTAGGTAGTGTAAAAAAAAAAAAAAAAGACAATGGTTGAGACGATCTTCCAAATCTTGTGTTTAAAATAGTATCTCTTAATATCTTGTCTGATTCGTTTTAGGTTCGTTTGCGAAATTAGAAATCTTATTTCTAACCCTTTTAATTTTAAGAGATACCATAGTTTTTCTAGACATGGTTAATAGATGCAAAGTTTAAGTTTCTTTGTATTGGAAATGAGAACAAGTATACTTTGGGTTCATAAACAATTAATTTTGTTACTTCTCAAGGTAAAATGTTGGGTTTAAATACTGTTTTTGTCCCTATTTTTTGTTGTACTTTTCGTTTCGATTCATTTTGGTCATTCTATTTTTAAAATGTCTATTTTGGTCATGTGATTTCAACGTTTGTTCATTTTAGTTGTCCTTCGTTTTGGTTCCTGTTCTTTGAAAAATGACATTTTTTTGCCCTTATTTATAAAATTTTAACACAAATTTTGTACGTAATAAAAATCTTTTAATATAAATTTATAGCAACGTTTCAAGGACAAAGTATCATGTTAAAATAAATGAGATAAAAATGAAAGTTAAAGGGACTAAAATGGTCATTTTTTAGAAATATGGAAATTAAAACGAACGTTTTGAAAGTATGGGGACTAAAAAATATTAATACAATTGAAAGTATATAGATTAAAATAAACGTTTTGAAAGTATATAGACCAAAATGAACAATAAACTTCGACCAATATGGACATAGTTTAGTAGTTTAGGTACTTTACACCTTCCTTCAAGAATTTAAGAAAATAAAAAGTTTGGACTTAAGCTTTTTAATCTACATTTATTAATTAAAAAATTAAAATATGATAAGATTAAATAAAGTAATTT
Source organism: Momordica charantia (assembly GCF_013281855.1). NCBI lineage: Eukaryota > Viridiplantae > Streptophyta > Magnoliopsida > Cucurbitales > Cucurbitaceae > Momordica > Momordica charantia. Next base: position 2,282,531 of record NW_028275165.1, on the reverse strand, counting down.
TTTTTAAAATTATATGAAATCCTGCCAAATTTGACCATTTTAATGAGGATGTTTTTCCCGACAAAAACATGATTTTAAATCTTCATGCTATTTCATGTGATAACAAATAATGGAACTCATTTGAAATCGGTCAAGATTTACATTTTGAAATCCGTCAATATTTAAAATCACTAAAAATCTTGAGGTTCCAAATAGATCATAAAAATAGTTTAGATATCATATAATATATAAAAAAAATAAGGTTGATATCGTCTCAAAAAAGTTTATTCCATGTCCAGACTTTTACATATATTGTAAATATAAATTATGAGTTATATATATATATATATATATATATATATGTCTCAAAAAAGTTTATTCCATGTCCAGACTTTTACATATATTGTAAATATAAATTATGAGTTATATATATATATATATATATGAACCAAAATGAATAAAAACTAAAAGTAGAAGATGGGAATAAGATTTAAATATTGAAAAAAAATATTAATTTACGAGTTTAGTCTTTTAATTTTTACATTCGTGTCTAACAAGTCTTTAAATTTTAAAAAGTGTTCATATAACTCATATATCTCTACACACTTTCAATGAATCTATTACATTTTTAAAAAAATTAACAAATCTTTTTTTTTTTTTTGGAAAGTTAACTAATCTTGTTTTTAATAGAATTTTAAAATTTCAATTTATAGATCTATAAAATTTTTAAAAAAAAATGTAGAACAGGTTAACGACTATTGTACTAAAAATTAAAAAATTAGAACCCATTAGACATAAAAATAAAATTTTAAATATCTATAGGATACAAGATTAAAAGTTCAAAAATTTTATTTTCTTGAACAAATAAACTAAAACAGTAAATTAATCTCGGTTATGTCTAAGTCTTGAAGCTAGAAAGGAAGATGATCTTTCGTGTCCCGTCTTCTTTCAATGCGGTTGAAAGTAGTTTTTGTCGAGACTTGGATTAATCTTCAATTTTGTGTCTAGTAGATCTATTAAATTCAAAAATCACATGATTGTGAGCGTATTTGATTCAACAAATATTGGTGTGTGATTTTCGTTCTCTAAGGCCTTCAGTCCTTCAATTAAAGCCACAGCCAAGAATCTTGCTTCATTGTAGCATGTTTATACTATCAGAAGTATTAGACACTTTTTAAAATTAGAGATATATATATTTTTTTCTGGTTAAAATACTATTTTGGTCATCTACTTTTAGTTTTGGTTCATTTTGGTCCATATATTTTTAACTTTAGTTCCTTCTAGGCATAACGAAAGTTTCGAGGCTAAATTTGTAATTTAACCTTAAAAAAAAAGTTAAAAAACACATTTAGTTATGGTACTTTTGCTAAACTAAAGTTTAGTTCCTGAACTTTAATTTGTAACAATTTAGTCCTTATACTTTCAAATTGGTAATAATTTAGCTCCTAGACTTTAGTTTGTAACAATTTAGTTCTTATAGTTTCAAAATTGTAATAATCCAGTCTCTATCGTAAAGAAATTTCATCAAAATTAAGTGTTGATTTTTATCATATAACGATTTAGTCTTTGTAATTTATAAACACATTTGGTCTTTAATCAGTTTATCAATCTACACTAAATATATAAAAAACCTAACTATCACGGGGATGACCTAGTGGTCAATAAGGACCACAAACCATAGTGACCATCTATGTAAGATTTAACATCTTACGAGTTTTCTTGTCAACAAAATCTAATAGGACTAGACAGTTGGCCTGTGATTAATCGACGTGCAAACAAGCTAGCCAAGACACATGCATATATACAAAATTAACAAAAAATTTTACGATGGAGACTAAATCGTTATAAACAAGACTTTGTAGTTTTTAACCAATAAATAAATATATATATATATATAAAATGAAAGCTCCACTTTGGGCGGAGATCACACAGCGAATTTAACACTGAAACTGAGAGTTGGGTTTAAGCCGTTGAGCTTCCTTCCACCTACTCTCCTCTGCCTTACATTTCCGCCGGAAAATTCTTCCCGCCGGTACCCATTACACCGGAAAATGTTATTTGTTCGATCTTTCTTCCGGTCCCAGCCGAGGCCCTCCGACATTTGCCGCCATTCTCCTGCTTTTTCTCGCCTGTTTTCCTCTAATTCAGCTTCTTCCGCAGCCTCAATTGAAGCCGAGAGGGTACTCAGCGATGGCCCCAGGAACAATTGGACGCGGCAACAGATTCGGGATGTTTACGATTCTCCCGTTCTTGATCTACTCTTCCATGGGGTCAGTATACTCTCTCTCTATTTCTGTTGTGATTGCGGAATTTTCTGTCGTTATTGGGTTGTTGAGTGTAAGGAAAGAGGGAAATGGAGAAACCGAGAGAAAATTCTGCTTTGGAAAGCTAAATGGGTTGGGCAGATTAACTGTTGTTGGAGAGACTTCCAAACTTATTTGCTGTCATTTTTTCCAAGAATGTTACTACTATAAACAATGCTTGGGTGTGGACGATATGTGAAGTTGGAAAATTACTACTGCAAGAGGAGGAGTTTGAGAATATTCTTCTTGTTTTAAATGGGAAATGGCTATCTTGTTCCTTTTATCGCTCTAGAGCCACAATCTTCAGAGATTCTCAGAATCATTGGTCGGTCCGGGTTTGAAGCAGCTAGATTAAAGTCTTATCCGGCTAAGAAATAGCCCATTTGTTTCTCCAGAAGAGATGGGAAACATGCTCAATATCATGTGATTGGATAAAAATCTTTAGAAAGGCTTTCGTTTACCTATCATTATATACATTACCATCCATATTATCTATGGAGTTCGAACCCGAACTGTATTTATGGTGTTCTCTTTCCAATTTATTTTTAAACTACTCTCTCCCCATCATCAGCTTTATTGTTTTCTGTTGTGTTTTTCTTTTTGATTTACCCCTTTTGGAGGTTTAGTCCTTATGTTTTCTCCCTTTTTCTTTCACTCTTTCGGGAGTCTGTCTCGTTTATTGTTTAAAAAAAATATTCCTATTCCTTGCTCTAGAGGCAGAATATGGCATCTAGTATATCATGGAAATTACCAATCATCTATAAATGTAACATAATTCCAATTGTTTACTTTGTTGGTTCCTAACAAATAATTTATTTATGGGAAGTGACTCATTACACTGGTGGTGTTACGATTTTTCTTCTTCTCACAGTGCAACTTGACCTCCTTTTCAAATGTCAAGTTATCAAATGGGTTTATTTTACTTGAAGCAATAGTTCCATGTATTTTTATTCCTATTAATTATGTTTGCTAATATATATAAATACATTTTTTTTTGTTTAGGCGCAAGTTCATAGGCACACACATAATTTCAGGGAGGTGCAGCAGTGTACCCTTCTTTCAATCAAAACAGGTGGGTGTAGTGAGGATTGCTCATATTGTCCTCAATCCTCGAGATATGACACTGGAGTAAAAGCTCAAAAACTTATGACAAAGGATGTCGTCTTGGAGGCAGCCAAAAAGGTATCCATTTTAATTTGGGCAAATTGTTCGGCTCATTGGAGCTGAGTTTCATTGTAGGTGCTAACCAATAATGACATTCATATATATATATTTGGATGAAAAACCAAACTTTCATTAAGAAACACAAAAAGAAGAAAAAAAAAGAACATACAAAAAAATACCAGCCCCACAAAAGGAGTCTTAAATATAACTATGCAGAAAAGAACTAAAATCCAAAAGAATATCGTTGAATACTTCCAAAAGTTCTAACAGTATAATCTAGTTAAATACTTCCAACGCTATGTGTTACAACCCTAGATTTTTTTGCTTATGAGGGCCAAGTTAATCTTCTCCCCTTAACCATATAAATATTGTTGAAAATTTACAGTCCTGTTTCTTAAATTTGTTATAACTCATATTCTTTCCCTTGAGCACCATCTAAAGCATATATTCACATTGTTTGGCAGGCCAAAGAGGCTGGTAGCACAAGATTTTGTATGGGTGCAGCTTGGAGGGACACGATAGGAAGAAAAACTAATTTCAATCAGATACTTGATTACGTAAAAGAAATAAGGTACGAAATTTCACCTCGACTGAAATAAAGTTTACTTACAGAATGCAGATTAAAAATAGACGGATTTCTAAAAGAAATGGACAAAAGTGGGAACAAGTTTTTATATTCCCCCACTCCTGTTAGGTTATAGGAAGGTAATGACAAAAATGCTATTGTATCTTAGAGTGAGTGATAGCGAAGAGCAGAGAATTTAGCCTGAAATTGATTAAAAAGCACATTGAGAAAATGATTTTAAAGCGCTTAGTCTCGTACTTGTATTTTCTCAACTTTCTTTTCTATGCATACTAGGAAGAAAGTCGCCAGGATGCCTATACTAAACACAATCTCTTAAACAAAGGCTTCATCTTTTCTCATGTTTCTCTATCTCATCCCTCACATTATGAAATTTTTATTATTTTATTGCACCTGACCTCACTAATTCACTCTTTTCTTTCTTTTATGCTTCAAGCACTTTCAAACCGCCCTGCAGGTTGGCGAGCGGGGGTGTGCTTGGATGGGTCATTGGTTGAAATCCTAAGACACGTGAATATGATTAAAATTGAAGAAAAATTATAGTCTTATTGATATAGTGCCTTCTGTAAGAATTTTTTGTACTCTTCCGAAGGCTTGGGGTTGGGGTTCACTCTCCTCCCCTTTTTAGTAATACTTCATACTAGCAATAAAATATTTCTCCTTTAAAGATTTCTGCAATTGTTAGGAATAGCAAGGGTTGACTCTTTAGTATTGTCGAATCAAGCTTGTGAAATTCATGATTGAGAATCTGAATTTTTGGCGAGCATGTCCCACAATTACAGCTCTTTTGACTTAAGCAATCACTTTTCCATCGAACACTCTTTTGACTTAAGCAATCACTTTTCCATCGAACATTCATTTTAAATCAAATTTATCTGTGATTTACTAGAGAGATGGGGATGGAGGTCTGCTGCACCTTGGGCATGATAGAGAAGCAACAGGCCGAAGAACTCAAGAAGGCGGGCCTCACCGCTTATAACCACAACCTAGACACGTCAAGGGAATACTACCCAAATATTATCACCACAAGGAGTTATGATGAGCGTCTAAAAACCCTTGAATTTGTTCGTGATGCTGGAATCAATGTCTGTTCAGGTAATGTTGTACATCTTTGATTTTTACTCTGATTTGGATTGGTATGTTGATTAAGATCAGATATTCCTAGATTCAAAACTTATTTTGTAGGAAAAAGTTTCATTAATGAATAACTAAGAAGAAATGGCTTATGAAAGAGGGGTTGAGATTGCAAAAGGGGCTCCCCAGTTGGAAATTATTTAGGATCGATAACTTATGCAAGGAAAATTATATTCCTGGAAAAATGTTCTAAATGGTCAGAAAGTCAAGATGTCTACTAAAGTTATAATTGTGACAATTGGAAGAGGATAATATTCATTTCAGTGAGACATATGATTCGAAAATGGTTTAAGGTTTCATCTATAAGTACACCAACTAAACCGAACGGTTATTAACGATGGAGGGACCTGAGGACATTGCATTTATTACTGCTATTATTTTTTTGGATAAGAGACCAAATGTATTAATGAAAGAATAGGAGAAACAACAGCCCAGGGGCAGAGGGTGGAGGTCACCCCCTCCAAAGCACTAAACAAGGAGAGATTTCCGTTGTTTATAATCATAGTGAGGCTATCCCTGATATTCCGGGTTCATGATTTGGGGGCTTCACTTCCCTGATGATGGAGGTAAAGGGATGTTAATGAAGGGACACATGTATCACTTCTTTGGCTTCTGGTACAATAAATTATTATTTATTATTATTGGCCTTCCATGACATTATCTACTTCTCTAATGGGGTATTATTATGATGGTAAACATTTCAGAGAGACTTTTTCCCTGTGTTCACTCTCAATTTTATGATAGACAAATTTTTTTATTGATTTGATGAAAGATACCAAAAAAAAAAAAAAAAACCTGGTAGACTTAGTAGTTTTACTTTTGATGTTCAAGCCAATTATAGAGATTTTTGTCTTTAACTCCTTTGGCTAGATTATGGGGTTGCCTCCTCCCCTTTTGTACTCTCTTTTTATGGCATACTGTTACAATGTTACTGATAGGCCCCAAAATAGAAAAGTATGTTCTAGAGAGGGGGAGAGCAGCTGATGTGAGTGGGATGTGAGGAAATTCTATTAGAGTTGTTAGTCGGGCAATATGGTAATTTAAGCTGGTCCGGACACTCACTAGTATTAAAAAAAAAAAGAAAGTAATTAGTAGTACAAGGTATATGTTGGCTAGGAGTATGAGGGAGGGGCATCTTTTTGCTGGTTTTGTTAAGAATTAGTGTGGAAAGAATAGGTAGCTCTTGAAATCTCACTTGGCCCTTGTAATTCCTCTTTGAACATAAATAATAGAATCGAGGTTCTATCAGCTTTTTCTTTGAAAAGAAAAGACCATGTAAAGATAAATACTCAGGTATTAGTTTACTAGTAGTGACTTCTTTTGTAAGCTAAAACATTATCTTTAATTTTAGCGTTGTAAATTTTCCATCCCTTTTGTCCTAAACGACTCTGGCATTGCTACTTTCATTGGTAAATAATCTTATGAGAATTTGGTGACAATTTTAATTTCTGGCAATAGGAGGAATAATTGGGCTTGGAGAGGCAGAAGAGGACCGAGTTGGTTTGCTGCATACTTTGGCGACGCTACCGTCACACCCTGAGAGTGTTCCCATCAACGCGCTTGTTGCAGTGAAAGGAACCCCTCTTCAAGATCAAAAAGTAGCTCCTATTTACTTGAGCATAACCTTGTTGTTTGTCACTCTCGAATTCGTTTGTGTTCATATGTGTTGCAAAATTACCTCATCTTAAAAGCTAGTTGGTTTGAGTTCTATAGTGAATGGTTTTCTTACCTTGCTGTTCAGCCTGTTGAAATATGGGAGATGATTCGAATGATCGCCACAGCACGAATCACAATGCCGAAAGCAATGGTGAGGTTGTCAGCAGGTAGAGTGAAGTTCTCCGTGCCTGAGCAGGCATTATGCTTCCTTGCCGGAGCGAATTCAATCTTCACCGGGGAGAAACTGCTAACGACGCCAAATAATGATTTCGATGCTGATCAACTCATGTTCAAGATGCTGGGTCTGATCCCAAAAGCTCCCAGTTTCAGTGATGGTGTTGAGAAAGCCCCTGAAGAAGAGTCTTTACAAGAAGCTGCTTCCAATTCATGAGCCACTGCCTCCATTGAAATGAAGACTCTCTCTCTCTGTTTATTGTAGCAAAATTTGGTCAACCTTTGTTAACCCAATAGATTTGCAGTTTATTAGTCATAATATGTGAGCTAATGGAAACTTATTAGAGAAAATAAGGTTTAAATATTATTTTGGTCCACGTAATCTCAGTTTTCTTTCGTTTTGGTTTTTATATTTTTAGAAGGTCTATTTTGGTTTTTTACTTAATTTTTAAGTTTTATTTATTCTAGTCTATATTTTCAAAATATCTGTTTTGGTACCTGCAATTTTAAAAAGTACTTTTTAGTTCTTGTTTTTAGATTTGAACACAAATTCTATACCGAATGGAAATTTTAATGGACTCTATTATTTAAAAAATTGTAATTTCACAAATAATCTATTCTCATACGACCAAGGTTTATCTTGCATCTGTTGAGGCAATTTCGATTTTGATAGCTAAAAAGTAATTGATTTCATTAAACATTGGATCTTTTTGGTCTAAAAGCACCTCGTCGATAGGATTCCCTTCTTTCTTCAAAGGTACGAAATGGTGTATTTTATTTGTGCCCCTTCTTTTGGGTATGGAGGTACTAAGAGTATTTTCACAGCCAACCACAAAAATTGAAAGAGTCGTACCATTCAAAATAGAATTCGATCGAAGAAAAAGAAGAATAAGACTTCCCATTATAATAAAGGCCTATGTAAAAAAAAAGTTTACTAATTTCATTTTTTTTAAATCCCATTTTATTAAGAACTTTATGAATGGTTCCATTAGCAATTTGCAGAAGACAATTGAATGAAAGGAACCTCTAAGCATTTTTTTAATATAAGTTTTTTAGGTCATAATCACGTCACTTTCTTTCCAAAAATTTGAGTTGACAATTTTTTTAATTTTTTATTTCATCTTTAGGGTTTTTTTAGTACAACATAGGGAGAAATTGAACTCATATATTTCAATTTATTTCCATTGAATTTAAAAGTTCCAATTTATTCTCTATGATTTAATTAAATTTTACAAAGAGTAAATTCAAAACATGTCACTATTTAATACAATAATCGCACGAACAATTTATAAAGTTCAACTAAATCATAAAAGTCAAAATTTTTTTTTTTGCCAACACGAGTTTAGCTGCACCTCACTTGTACTAAAAAGAACTTTTTTAAATTGGAGAAGCCAAAATTTAAATGTAAGCCCATACCATTAAATATATTAAATTATCTCTAATCTTTCGGGTAATTCTCTATTTTGATCTTTAGTCTTTTAAAATTTAAAATTTTACTCTTAATATATTAAAGATTCAAATTTACTCTTAATATATAATTAAAATTTGATCATAAAAAGACGATGTGTCATTACATTATTATTTTATTAACATATTTAAGCACACTAATATGCTATTTCAAGAAAATGAATTTTACCGATGAAAATTTATGTTTCATGTCAAATAACATCCAAGTGACCTATTTAAACGTGAAAATATATTGAGAAAGTAATAATAATTAATAATACATCCATTTTTTTGTTAACAAATTTTAACCATTTTCTTTTTCCGAAAGGATTCAATTAAGATTTTTTTTTTGATAAATTAGGAGTAAAATTGAGGGTTTCAAAATATAGGACCAAATTGAAAATTTAGCCCAAAAACAATTGGGACTAGGTACAATTCAAACATCAAGACTTTCCTGTCAAAACAAGTTTAGTTCAACAGTAATTGACATGTTGATCGGAGTTCAAATCCCCTCTCCAATATGTTATACTAAAAAAAAATTCAGACTTTCCTCTTGTTTCTTTCCAAAATCCCCCAAGCTTTTCTTTTACTTTTTTTAATTAAAGCAAGACAAATCAAATGAAAATATAATGATAAAAAAATGATTTAAATATTATTTCAATCCCTACTTTGGTTCATTTTCATCCTTCCAACGTTATGTATTTTTAAAATGTCCATTTTGATCATTTTGCTTTTTTTAAAAGCAAACAATTTGATCTCTTTATAGAAAATTTTAACATCAATTTTATACACAATGCAAACTTTTTAATACAAATTCATCGTTACATTTTAAGAAATTTCAGGAGTGAAATGTCATGTTAGAAAGACTAACAATGCATGTTTAAAAAAAGTACAAAAACTAATACATGAACTAGAATGAATGTAGGGATCAAAACGAACCAAAGTCGAAAATTCCACGACCAAAATAATGTTTAAACCTAAAAAGAAAAAGGAGGTAACAACATACTTACATTAACATGAGTGGCAAAATTCCAAAGTTAGTCTCAAGACTTGGAATTCAAAAAAGATCCAAATCTACCAAACTAGGGAGGAAAGAAAAACTTTTATCTATATATCATTCCTTAGAGAAATAAACAATCAATCATGGCTTCAAAATTTCTCCTATAAAAAGGAGAAAAAAAAAAAAAAAAAACTACAATGAAGCCAACTGACCACCAACAAGCATTCATCTCCAACAGTTTATAAACACAAGAAAATATACATACATACATATATATATAGTTAATCAATGATTTAAAGAATGAAGAGGAAGTATAACCATGATAGGAATAAAGATTTTCCTTTATTTCCAAAACTCGCCTGAACCAATCAAGTGTTTCGGGAGAGAGAACAGCGGCCGTAGCGAGGCAAGAGCTCTACTGAGTGTCCATATCATTGGTAAGCAGCCCCTGAAACAAAAGCCAATTGTTAGAAATTGAGTTTCTCGAATGTCTAGCCCGACGAAACTATAACGAAATGAAATCTATGACTTCTACTCCCTCTGTCATATTGGTTTGTGTTTAGTGAGTGCCTCTTTACCTGCCCTTTCGCTGTCACTGGAGCACTCTTGCTAGAATCCAGGTACAGGCATACTACTGCACAATCATCCACCTTGGCAGTAGGGTACTTGAATCTCCATGCTCGAGTAGCCGAGTCCACAAGGACGCGTGCTGCAGAGGATCTAGGAGAAGATGCAACAATTGCCACAACCTCTTCATTCGAGAGAGCATTCCAGACCTGCGAGATCGAACAAGTAGCAAAAAAGGAATGTAGGTTTTGAAATGAAAAAGATCAGAACAAAAGAGCCTTGTTTGAATGACAAGTTAGGTTCACACTCTGAGCTCTCCAAAACAGATACTGTGGCCGCTATAAAAAATGTAAGAACAGAGTGTGCCCAGGTCAATAAGAAAAATTACAGCAGTCTAAGCCATCTTCGTATTTGTGGTTTGATGGAATCCAAATAGTTGAAATGGATTGAAAGATAAAATGATAGAAAGACTACAATTATTCTCAAGTAATTCGAGGTACTTGGACCAACCCTCCCCTCTAGAAATCACTCAAGCCTGCCTAAACCACAGTAACCAGTTCGTCTCCCTTCATCTCTTTCCTCCCACTCTATTTGTAGCAAATCCCCCGACAACTTCTTTATCTAACTACTAAATACCCTTAACACCCTGATAATATTCCTAATTCTATCCTAGTAGGATTCCTCTCATGGTTCTATTTTCAAAATAAATAGGAACTGGACAAATTAATGGCAATCACTTCAGTACTTCGTTTTGAATTTTTTGTTTTATCATGTTAAGAGATTTGCTTCTTGTTTGATTACTAGACAATTTAGGGGTTCTTTTTATCGGTAATTGTTGTCTTTTATTTTTTGTAACCTTTTCGGTTGGTGTGGCGTGGCCCATTTTCTCTCGATGTCTTCTTCTTGTTCTTTAATTCCTCTCGATGAAATTGATTTTCTAATTAAAAAAATGGCATGGATGAGGAAAAGGTTTCATAAGAGGTGATACTTGATGTCAACCATCGATGAAAATCTGCAAATGATCAAAATATCAGTCCAATATAATGGTTAGACATCTTACCCCATCTGTAGCCAGTACCACAAATTCATCTTTCTCGGTAAGAGGATGATAAGAAACGTCAGGAACAGCAATCAAGCCGAAGTCTTTTAAACAGAAATCTCCGAACGCTCTGGCCATAGCAAGACCAGGAGAATTGCTGTTAGGAAGCCAAACCCGAAAAGTCTCGGGCTCATTTTGAAGAGCAAAGACTCTTCCTTTGCAAAGTCTGATCCTTTCAGCTTCCCCTACCAGAGGAAGAAACAAAAAACTTCACACACACAAACAAGAAATTCTCTTGCGCAAACTTACTCTTCAGGACCCTGAACTATTTCTAGCAAAAGGTATTTATGATGATCGCTGTGGTACCAAATTAACAAAAATTAATACAAGCTCCAGATTTATTTAACCATCACCTTTGGCTAGCACGATGCCTTTCAAATATATCCTCAGAAAGGATGTGCATTAAGGATCTATGCATCTAATTTTATGATATACGAAACCAGATAGCTAAAGTAATATTTTTCAGAATAATGGTTAATAATTAAATGAGAGCAATTGAAAAACAAAATACCAAATAATCAAAAAGAATCTATAGAATTAGTATCATAAACCGGCTTTTTGGTGGTCACTTTTTGCAGACAGGAAAGCATAAGCCATGATGTAAAACTAGGGAAGAAAAGATCAAGGAATACAAACACGGTGTAGAGAAGCTAAAAAGTTCTCATATCCTGGAAACTTTCATCCTTATCTACCAGATGCTTACTAATATTCTATATAGGGAAATAGTACATGCACGCTATTATTCCATTGTAGAAGTTGCTCTAACCATCATATCAGCCAGCTCAAAAGTGGGAAAAAGAGGGTGCTGGATTCAAAGAGTGCAGGTCATGAAGTTTATAGAACCATATGTCAACCTCAACATAACCATTTCTTTTCCTTGTTCAAAGGAGGAATCCAAATGCCAAATCAATAAAGGATCTAAGGGACACGATTAACAGTTAGTACTCATGCAGTAATGGCATGTTAGAAATACAGAATTTGGTGAAATGGAAATGTTCAAGTTCGTATCTATTTTTAGCATCAAACATAGTATTATCTAGGGCACCTAATAAACCATTGAATTCATCAGAAAGAATTGCTTATAAACATTCTTCCATCATAAATCCTGATTGCCCCTTTGACTTGAAAAACGATGTGATTTTCCAAAAAAAAAAAAAAAATGCAACAAGCATCTAAAATAGGGGAACAAGAAGAAATTTATGTCATGCCAAAATTCTTCATCTCGAAAAATAAAAACGAGCACTGATCAAGTTTGGAAATATAACATTGTATATACACACAAATGTAAAAAGATACATGGAAAGATAAATTGATAGTTACAGGGAAAGTCTGAAGAGAGTAGAGGCATACTTGGAAGATTTGGCTTGAGGTCCACGGTCAACTGAACTGCAATGATAGAATCAAATTTATCTCTGGTACCTAAAACAGCCCTCGAGTCCCCAACATTTCCAATGATAAGATTCCGACCCTGTTTATCACAAAAAGAGTTAAAAGATAAAATGACGAGAGCTGTAACAGTAATGAAAATGACAAGAGCTGTAAGTCAACACCTGTTTAACCAAAGCAACTGCTGTTGTACCACTGGTATAGCAATCAATCTGTGGATGTAGCTTAAGCTCCTTGTCCATCACCTTAAAAGCCTTCAGAAAAGACTCTTTCAACATGACATAAACGTCGTTGTAACTGCCCTGACGACTGAGGCCACAATGAGAGGTCCCAGAGTCTTTGTAAACCAACATTGGTGGAGAGACTTGATGCCCTGGAGAAATACTACTCGCATCCGATAGCCCTTCCTTTTTGGTCTCATCCAATTCCCACTGAGCGCTCAGTTTTAGAGGAAGAGAATCCCTGACTTTCTTTGAAACCATATGGCCAAAGGGACCGTGTCCATCAAAGACTCCACAAAACAATGTATCTTCTTTGGAACCAAAATTCTAAACAAGAGAAGTCCTTATTCAGAGGCAACAAAGAAATATATTAAAACATAAATGCAGAAAAATAAAAGCTGATGTTATATTCATTGAAAGGAGTAGCACGGGAAACATTAAGAGCAATGGAGAAAACAAATAATCACTTTTAAAATAAAAATATATGGGTTCTACATTTTACAGATTCGTCTCTCACTTCCTAGATGTGATCAATATAAAGCTTATTACTTCATAACGAAAATAGGTTAATGAAAATATACACTTGTATATTAAAAGGGAGAAAATAACAAAAAAAGCAGATACAGCATTGACCACAAATTTGCAAACAGTTGAATAATCATTTAATAACACATATGAACTTAAAATCCTTGGTGCGGACGTGGGTGCCCTAGGTACAAGGGAGGGAAGCTCCAACTCCCGGTTATTAGAAAAAGAAAAAAAAAACATATAAACTTAAAAGCCACGGCTCGAAAGATGATCCTAAGATAAACTGAGTTCAAAGTCCACCAAAAACTAAACACAAGATTTTAGATATGTGTGACTTGGCTTCTAATAAAACACAAACACTAAAACATGCAACAGAAAATGATATACCATCAAAATTCACAAGAAATGGCACCATAGCACCAGCAAAATATAGAGGGAAAGAATTAAACCTCCCAGACGATCATAGCGTCCTGATTAACGCCTTTCTTGCCTTGCCTAGTAAAGAGCGAAGCATGATCTGTTGACCCATTCAAGAACATCCGGCCAGGAACTCGATGAAGCGACATCTCCCTTCCGGAGTCATTAGAGGGAGAGGAGGAACCCTTTCTCTTCGAGTTCCTCCGAGTAACAAGGCCATCATTACGAGAAGTGGAAGCGAGCTCAGAATAAGGGATCGCGCGTTTGGTGCGGTTGCCGGAGAGGCATGATCCCATTCCGAGGGCTCTGACTACGTCTAGAAAACACTCCAGACCTACCAAACGGTCAGAACCACGCAATTCCACCGCCGACTCCGTCGCGAAGAACCTTCCAATTCGATGGAAATCCTCAGCAGATTCTTCTGGATTTCTCAAACCAAATCAGCGGCACATTTCTCAAAAAAAGACCGCCAGAGCGAATAATCGAATTTGCTGCACGAAGCCTGAAGATGCAGCGAATAAACACCGATCCATCACAAATGAAAAATCAATAACATCGATGCAAATCCAATCACCACTCGTTAAAACTACATAACAATAACAAAACAAGCAAAAATACAAGCAAAACATAGGAGATCGAAACTCGTTGGATGAAGGAAACGAACAAAAAACGACAAACCGACCAGAAGCAATGATTAATCACTCCAAATTCAAAGACGACAAAACGGAGAATAAAGCGAAAAACTATAAGATCTTCAAAGGCACTTTACTTGTATCAACATATCGATTGATCAGTGAGGAAGAGCTGGAGTTGTGAGAAGAAAGTCAAAAAATCTTCATCTTCCTCAAGAACAATCCACGATTTGGCGAAACCAGGATCTTCTGATTCGTTCGTTTTCCGAAGTCAAAAAATTGAATTTCTCTCTCTCTCTCTCTCCCCCCTCTCTTTTTCTCTCTCTCCTTATCCAAATTACTACTTTGATTTAAATATTTTAGAAACTCGTTTTAAATAATAAAAAAAGGCTTTAGGAAACAGATAATGCTGACGTCATGTATTGTCTCCATTGGGAAAAAAAAATTAATCCACCTCGTTTTTGTTCATTTTCATCTTATACGAAAGCTAAAAAGTATACCGATCAAAATGGACGTTTTAAAAATATAAACGAGAGACTCTATATTTGCTTGACGGTCAATATTAATAGGAGTGTGAGAAACCTTTTCAACGACCGGGTCTTGGAATTGCTGATAACATAACATTTCTGGAGATATAATTTTCACTCGTTGGAGAGGCCATAGATGAAATAATATTGTTTCTTCTCTCACTTGTACAACTTGCAATTTGGGGGACAAAGCTACCTATCTATTAATAGTAATCAAAGAGTTTTCTTTATAAAGCTAACTCTGAAGGGATTTGATGAGACATCGGGTTGAAGGGATTTGATTACTATTGTTTTCTTTATTAATAGTAATCAACAATAGTGTGTTTGAACAATACCTCTTGATACTTATCTTTTCATTTAAGAAATGCTCCGAGAGACCTACTTACGATAGGGTAAGAGGCCATTAGCAAAAAATAAAGTAAAAAACAATAATAAGATCTCCGAAGAGAGAAAATTATTCGAATATGAGTCTCTTATTATACTTGACAATTTTTTTTATCCTCTGGAGAAAGAATGAATCGTGGATCGAACTCACAACCTCTTAGTTGGAGATATGGACTAATTACCGTTGAGCTATACTCATTTTGGTAAAATCAAAATATTTTATAATGAAATAGCATCCATAAAAATGTTATTATAATAAAAAAAATTTATATTGATGGAAATTATTATTCAAAAAATATTTATATTTTATATTTATTGACAATTAGTTATATTTTAACAAATCAATTAATAGTAATCAAGGATAATAATTAAATAAATGGAAGTTGAATGTTGGTAGGTGTTTGAACTTTCAATTTTTTGTCCAATAGATCTTAAACATTAGGAATATTTAATAAGCCTCTTAAGTTTGAATTTTTGTCTAATAAGTGTTAGTTTATTACCATTCTTAAAATTAACAAATGTGTTAAGACAAAAAATTGAATTTTGTATTTTCCATTAAAAAAATTTAATTAAATTTTGTCTCTAACAAAACAATGAATTTTTGTGACAATAACTATTAGACATAAAATTGAAAATTTTAAGATCTATTAAACACAAAATTAAAAATTTAGAGATTTATTGGATACTTTTAGAGACATATATATCTATTAAATCGTCCTACCCACAATATATTCCTAAACATATAAAATCATACTCCAACCAATAATACCCAATATATTTATATAAAATCATACCCTTAAACATATTCATAGACATAAAATCATATGCCCCAACCAATAATAACCAATGCATAACTCGAAAATCATACCATAAAACATATTCAGACTCTTACGTAATCTTATTCCATTAATATGGTTCTTAAACGAGGCTCACCTATGTTGTTATCCCAAAAATCATTGTCGGGAAGATGATTCCTGAATTTGAGGCGGATTCGATAACTAATTCCATTCCGAGATTCTAACAAACAACTAGTTCCATGGACCCATGGTAAGAAAATGCATGACCTAAGATCGGAGTCGAAGATGGAAGGATTTTTTTAAAAACTAAAAGTGAAATAGTTATCCACGAGGACTATAAAATACCGCACAATTAAACTAAAGATGATTTAATGTGATCAAAAAATGAGGAAAAAAAAAAGAATATTATGATTTAGAATTGCTCAACTTTTCAAATGAAATTTTATCCATTTTAGTATTTCATAAGAATGAGATTCTAAATTATTATAATCTAAATTATATATGTTGAAGGAAAAAAAAATTGCTTTAAACAATAGATTGTACTTTTGTTTTTGCTATAGTAAAAAATTGTACTATTGTTGTATAGAAGTTGTTCTTTCTTTTCTCATTTTTCTGGAAAAAAATTTATTGGAGAGATTGGATTATTGTATTTTTAAAAGGATGAAAGTTTAAAATGTTTGTAAAATCATTCCCGGATTTTGATAATATCTCAAAATTAGTCACTTTCATTAAACAACCAAATGGTGTGACTAGTCAATAACTCTTTCTTTTTTTTTTTTCCTTTTGACTTTAAAAGTTGCGAGGAGCGAAATCTCGACATTAACTTTTAGAATGGTAATAGATGTTTTATCTAGGGCAAAATACGTTTTTGGTCCTTGTGCCCGCCTCCTCTTCAGACGTGTCCTCGATGCATATTCTGTACATTATAGCCTGCAACTGATTCAACTTCCACTTCTAGGAGATCAAACGTGGCTACCTAAGGAAACTCCGATACGATCCGTCCCTCGGCTAGGAGGCTTTCTAAAGCAACAAGCGAGAAAGTTGCCTTTTTTCAATAACAAAAAAGGGAAAGAAGGTTTGAGGTAGGTGTCTACTTGGTCCCTCAAGTTTCAAAATGAACACTTTTGGTCCTTAGAGATTTAAAGTAGGTGTCGACTTGGTTACTGAAGTTTTAAAATGAACACTTTTGATCCCTGAAGTTTGAGAAATAGTGCTAAATGGTCCCTAATTTTTTTAAACTGTTAATTAACTAATATTAAAATGACATGACAAATTGCAATTAAATTATTTATTGTAGTTGTTGATGTGGCAAATTATATTAATTAAATGATATATGGCCGGTATAAACGATGGCGGCAAAGACGTGGTGGTCGCTGTAAAAGGGTAGGACAAAGAGAGAGAAAGAGACAAGGAGATGAGAGAGAAAGTATCATCAACTACACATATATTATTTAATTAATATAATTTACCACATTAACAACTATAATAAATAATTTAATTGTAATTTGTCACGTTATTTTAATATTAGTTAATTAACAGTTTAAAAAAATTAGGAATGATTTATAACTATTTTTCAAACTTCAGGGACCAAGTTCACACCTCAAGGATCAAAAGTGTTTATTTTGAAACTTGAGAACCAATTAGACACCTACTTCAAACCTAATGGACCAAAACTGTTCATTTTGAAACTCCGGAACCAAGTAGACACCTACCTCAAATCTCATGGACCAAAAATGTATTTTCCCCTTTTATCTACTAAATTATGTTTGAATTGACAATATCTACATAATTTTTATACTTTAAAGATTTCCTTCTCGTTGTTGGCTTCGATAATATCTTAAGAGTAAATCTGAATCATGTTAGGTTAGTGACACGACATCGTAATTGAGTTATCGTAGCACTATACAAATATCTTCAATGACACAAACTTCAATGTTCACACGACTTGTAAGCAAGCTCGTTAATGATGTTACTATTAGAGTGCGACAATTTAAATCATAAAGTACTTGAATTAAAATAAAATAAAATTAAAAAATTAAAAAAAAAAGAGTTTTGAGATTTTTGAATAAGTGGAAAGAAATGTTGCCTTTTGAAAGAGGCAATGATTGCGAAATCTGAGTTGGCGAAGATTTGGCAAACCGACGTCGTATTATCCATTCTACCAATAAACGATTCCCTTTAGAAAACAAAAAGTTTTAATATTAATATTGGGTTTTTTTTTTTCTTTTTTACCTCAAGATTTAAGATTTCTTTGGTAAGGATCTTTTTCCTTAAAAAATATTTTTAGTCCGTGTACTTTCACTAAATAACAAGTTAGTTCCTCAACTTTAATTTGTAATGATTTAGTTTTTGTATTTTCAAATTGGTAACAATTTAATCGTTGAACTTTAATATGTAACAATTTAATCATTGTATTTTAAAGTTGGTAATGATTTAGTCCTTATCTGAATTTTTTTTTTTTGTTAAATTTCTTGTATGTATAGATTGATAAACTAAAAAGAGACCAAATATGTTTATAAATTAGAAAGATTAAATTGTTATATGATAAAAGTTGACACTTATTTTTAATAACAATTTTTACGATAAGGACTAAATTGTTTCAAATGTTAAACTACATGGGCTAAATCGTTACAAGTTAAAGTTCAGGAACTAAATTGTTAAAAGTACATGAACTAATTCATTACAAACTGAAGTTCAGGGACTAGGGACCAAATGTGTTTTTTAACCAAAAATTAAACTTATAAAATAATAATTATATCATTTTTGGTATTTCACTTTTTTAAAATCTGCTAAATTTCAAAAACCAAAAATAGATTTTGGAAAAATAGCTTATTTTTAGTTTTAAAAAGATTTAAATTTTAAGTTTAATCTTTAAACTTTGATTATTTTGTCTAATAAATTATCTAACTGAAAAATTATTTGGTAAGTCCATACCTTTCAATATTGTGTCAGATTCTTGAGCTTAAAAATGTGTATAATAGGTCGTTGAAATTTTACTTTTGTATCTAATAATCACTCAACTATCAAATTTTGTGTCTAATAGTGTCTAATTTATGAGACCAAAAGATTTAAAGTTCAAGGACCCAACCTATTTGACACAAAAATGAAAATCTTTTTAGACACTTTTTTCAAATTTAAGGACCTACTATTATTATTATTATTATTATTATTATTATTATTATTATTATTATTATTATTATTTTAACTTGCCCCATGAAGACTCGCTTTCGCTACGGCTACGGACAGCCTAGTGAACCGGTCGTGGCACTCGACGAAAGGGGGGCACACTGAGCAAAAGGGGTTCGACAGGAAAGTCGTTTCGATCCAATCCATTCTTGGAGTCAAATAAAGATAAAAGTATATGTCAGTGACCTAACACGACGAGGCACTCTCCGAGGGCATGGAATGTCTACTATTTTTTTTCCTATAGAGCTTGTGCCCATGCACAAACTCCTATCGAAAAGCTAGTAAGTAGCCTTTTTGTTTCTATAGCTTCAAAGTCAAAGAGGAAGTTTCTTCTGATTGGAAGGTTTCCGCATCTCTCTAGGTTGCACACCCCCTTTAAATCGTTCTATTCGTGCTTGAAAATACCCCATCGGTCCGCTCCTTTTAAGGGACATTCTTAGTCGTCCTCCGAGAGTTAAAACACCTCATAGATCAGATCGTTCGACTAAACTCGTTGGCTCCGCGTCCACTGAAAGTAGGTTACCTTCGTCATCGTCAGCATTTGGTACTCTCTCGATAGCTTCTCTCGTTCACTTCAAGCCTTTGGTGTAATGACCCGTAAGCTGCTTAGGGGGGGCGTCAAATCGCCGAAAGGCCTTGGTAATTCTCCAATTTGGTAATCTGAAGATAGAAGAAACTTTTTAGAGCAGCTCTAGAAATTAAAAAAATTCAAAAATCAAATTTTTGTAATTTGAACTTACAAAATAGTTTGGTTTTAAGATTAAATAAAATAATAATACTAATACTCAAGGCTTCAAGTAATCAAATTAATTTGTAGGTTTTAGTGTTTGTGCTAAGAGTTTGCATAACCCTTTGGTTAATAGGCCACTTCACGATTGTTCTGATATCGTTTGATATCAACGCCTCTTTGGTGTAAGAGGATTTTGATATCGTATCACAATGTAAAAGTCGTGTACAACCTAAAGAGGTGATCATATCTCTAATATAGATGTGGTATCAAAGTTCAATTCATTTTGAAAGTAGTTGGTTGACCATTCAAATAGTTGAATTGATGATTTTACTTCAATCTCTTTTGTCTATCAATAACACTAATACTTCCCGGTAAATGTAAATTCAACATAATTTCTTTTTTTTTTATTCGGTTATCTACCTCTGAATTTTTGACAGATAGGGTCAAAATGAGCATGGATGAGCAATAATTAGCATCTACTTCTTTTCTTGAAGCCAGATAGGTTAAATAAAAAATAATTGGTCAGCTATAAAAAAAAATAATAAAAGCATAGAATTCTTACACCCTAGCTGGTAATTAGGAAGTATTGTAAATTGTTCATTAAATAATTCCAAAAAGTGTCCAATAAAAATTTTAGATCAACTTAGTTTTTATTATAAATAACTAAATTTGTAGATGTTCATGCTTAGCACAAAGTCTATTACTTTTTATATTTAAATTTAGGCTTAAATTAATTTGGTCCATACATGCACTTTCGACTTTGATTCATTTTAGTCTCCCAATTCATTTTTATTGAATTAATCGATCAACTTGCTGTTTCATCAAACATTTATTTTGAATTTCAATAATTTTCTAAACAAAATAATTTTGATATATTTCATTTTATTATGAGAATAAATCATACTATTTTCTGGTCCGAAAGTTTCCACACATTAACATTATATTGACTTTTACAAATCACATCGTCACGAACATGTAGCAATTTCAATTCTGCATTATATCACTTCTCAAAAACTTTAAAAAACTGAAATCGTAGAATAATAACAATTATAATAACGCACCAAGCAATTTCATATTTATAGCATTAAACAATATAAAAATAGATTGGCAAAGAGTTGAGATCTCTTAGTTATAGTTCGAACCTTTTAGTGAACTTAATATCAAAACCTTTGATGCCTCCCAAGTAGGGATGTTTATGGGACGAGGATGGGGAAGGCTTCCCCGTCCCCATTCCCATGAAACTCCCCGTGAAATTTTATGGGGATCGAGATGGAGATCAAATTCCCCACAGGAAAATTTTTCCCCATTTCTTTATTATATTTTTAAAATTATTTTTCAACAAATATTTTTTCTTAAAGAAGTTTTCATTTAATTGCTTAATTTATAAGGTTTAATTGTCTCCAAATGTATATTAAGTGGGTGGATAGAGAAGAATACATAATTTTTTTAGTACATGTATATATAAAGAGACTAATGTAATTTTTTTAGTGTGTACATATACATAAATATTACCAAAAAAATGATGCAAGGCGAGAATCGAGGAATGGGGACGGAGAACATATTCCCCACCCTCGTCCCCATTTAGGTGGTGGAAAAAATTTTCCTCCATCCTCGCCCCACAAGGAATTTAAACAAGGATTTTCCACCCCATTTAGGCCGATACTCGCAGGAACGAACCCCACTGCTCCCAAATTATAGGAGAGTAAAGCACTTACTCATAGTTATAAAAAAAATAATTAAGAAAAATGTATTTAAACCACCACCACTCATTCTCAAAATCAAGGTTTTAAAGGCTGAAGTCTCAATTTCATTAAAATATCGATGGAAATATCAATAAAATGCCAATGTCAATAGATATTTTTGAAAAAGTTATAAAAATAAAAAAATTCCTAAAATCAAACTAACAAACAAGCCTTTAATCACTTCTAAATAAGTTAAAAATAATTAACATTAATATTATGTCCATATTAATGAAATTTTATTGATATTTTCATATTTTGTCGATTTTTTTGTAATATTATAGAAATGTCAATTTACCATTCATGCCGAACCCATAGATACATGAAAATATTGATATAAATGTCTAACACGTTGACGGATATTTAATACCATGCACAAAATACAAACCTGTTAACAATCAGCCCCAATTTTTCCCAACAAATTAGCACGAACAGAAATGGAAGAAAAAGGAAAACAAAACTTAAAGAACTATCAATACCCCCAAGTAGAATAAATATTTCTTACATGTTAACCCTTGAGTTCATAAAACTACCTGCACTTTTTTTTTCCCTATCAGAAACTATACTGAATCTACAAATCTGTTTGCAGAAAGAGGATTCACTTTACAAATCTAAACACAGACCAATCAGAGATGATTTACTTCAGAAAATCTCCATGGGAAAATAAATTGCCCAGGAGAAGCATCTTTGAAAGATAACTCTCTCTCTCTCTCTCTCTCTCTCTCTCTCTCTTTTTCTCTCTCTCTTTTTCTCTCTCCATTATACACAACTGTGATTAGTTTTCAACTACAGTTAAATGAATCTCAAGGATTTCTTCTATACTTGATTCTATCTAAAAATATTACCTCTTGGGTGATGGTATTTTGTGTTAGCTGAAACATCTGAAATGAGCTGACCAGTGCATAAGCAAGATCAGGAACAACAAGATCACAGCCCATTGGGAATTCAATCTGCAGGCTGAAGAAATGGAATGTGAACCAACTAAATGAACTGTTCCAGTCTGTTCATCCTGCACTTTGATGTTTGAAGAACCTGAAAATCAATTACTGGAAATGTGAAAATGGTATTGATTGACCAGTGTGAATCAGTGGGCTCTGAAGATGTCTCAAAGACTGTCAATAAGTTTGTCCACTAACTATCAAAAGAAATAAGAAATATTATTTTGGTTCCTAAACTTTTAAATATATATATATTTTAGAACTGGGAGTCGGAGTTTCGCTCCCCTATACCCAAGGGCATCTGTGCCCGCTCAAAGGTCCAGATCCAAAAGACATCAAAGGTTTTTGGTATTAAGCTCACTAGAAGATTAAGATTGAGACCTCTAAGCCAATATGACCAAGAGATCCCAAGCCCTTGTCGACTGGGCTGTTTGGGGACTAAACTTTTAAATATTTTGTTTCCAAACTTTACATAATTGTTAATTCCTTTTCATAAATGTATCTTTTGTTCATTTATTTGATGAGGAGATGTTTGTGTTGGTAAATTTTTTAAGCTACATCTAGTAGAAGAGGTTTCAAGAAACAAATTTAGATTTTTCTAATGATTAATGAAAAGTTAATCGCAAAGACTAACATGAGTTCTATATGAAGTTTAGGAACTATAGTGGAAATTTTGAAAATTGAGAAACTAAAGTGAAATATTTGAAAGTTCAGGTATTATTTACCATGCTAGGATTTGAACCTATCAGGCTTTACCAATAATCATTGAGATATGAGATTTGAGAACATATAAAATATGCCTTATGGCCTTTTTTTTTTCTTTTATGAAAAAATCAAGCTTTCATCTAGAAAAAAAAAAAAAAAAAAAAAAAAAAAAAAGAAAAACAAAAGGACATACAAAAACAGCCCCAAAAAAGAGCCAAACTGAAAGAATGGGCTACAATCTAGCGAGATCAAACCTAGCCTGTATGCATGTGTTTGTGTTCGTGCAATTGGATTTTATCAAAATCTTCCATAATGAGGCTAGGGTAAAAAATAATAAAAAATCGTCAGTATTTCCCTCTTGTATTCTTTGATTTGTTATTGGAAAGTTTTCTTTCTCGTAAAAAAAAACAATGAAAAAAAAACACCGAAGTTGAGACAAAATACAGTAAATGTCGGGAAAAAATGTGCAGCAAAACATGTAATACTAACGACATTCAGAGATATTAAACTTCAAAGACAGTAAAGCAAAAACTTTATACTCACAGTTGTACTCGGTCCACCCGATTGTCTGGTTTTCAAGATCATATAAAACTAGCTTATTTGATAGCACTAGATCTGCAAGCAAAGGAGATACATTAAATAATTTTCCTGGTTCAAATCTCCACTCTATATTCTTATATTCTCAAAAAATGAAATATGTCATCATTCATCATAGCAACATAGCAAGAAAAAGGCATAGTACCAAACCATCACTCAGGCCCCATTTTTAGTTATTTGTTTCTAAAAATTGTGCCTAGGGTGAGGAAAGAACTTCAAAAAACCGATCCGACCGATCAAAACCAACCGAACCGACATCAGTTGATCGGTTTAATCATGATTGTGGTCGGAGTCGGTTTTGTAATTTACGAAACTGACTCATCAGTCGGTTGATCTGGTCATAAAAGTAATTTCCGACAACTGACCGACTTCCAATAATTTGTTAAAAAAATTTAATATTTTATTTTTAAAAAATGAATACTATGCAAACTGCAGCAACCTTGAAAACCAACAGCCATGGTTTTCAATGTTTCTTTTATTTTTTTTTTATTCGTTTTCAATGTTTTCCCTTTTAATTAATTTTTTCCAATCTTTCTCGAAGGGTTTTCTTCATCCCCTTTCTTTTAATTTTTTTTTATTCGTTTTCAACGTTTTCCTTTTTAATTATTTTTTTTCCAATCTTTCTTGAAAGGTTTTCTTTTCATCCCCTTTCTTCTTTCTCCCCATTCATTCACGTTAGATGCCATAGTAAGACTTTTCCTTACGTTCTTCCTCGACTCATTTTTTGTTCTTTTTTTAGTTATTTTACAAGTTTTTTAGCATTCTTTTTCATGCTCTTAAACATTCTAATAATAACAATAATTATAAAAATTAAAAAAAAAAAAAAACTTTAAACCAAAAGACCAACCGACTGAACCGATCGATCGGTCGCTCGGTACAAAGAAGAGAAGTAAAATAGTCGATTTTGGCCAAAAACCAAATCCAACCGGCCGATGATCACACCCCCAATTATACCTACTTCTTCTCAATTTCTTTGGTAGGTTTTTCACGGTTTCTTACAAGTACATTTGAATTCTTAGTCAAATTTTATAAACAAAAACTAGTTTTTGAAAACTACTATTAGTTTACGAAACAAAAAAGTAAATAGGTGGAAATAGTGTTTATAAGCTTAATTTTAAAGAAAACTACTATTAGTTTACAAAACAAAAAAGTAAATGGGTGGAAATAGTGTTTATAAGCTTAATTTTAAAAAGTACGTCACTTAAAACATGGTTATCATGCGAGCCTTTAGTTTAGTTTTTTTGTGGCATGATTTTTAACCCATAAAATATTCAGTAATAAAGAGCTCTCAAAAGCAAACTGCCTGAATACACAACTCGTGGTCCTACGATCAACAGAAAGGTGAGGAATCATGAATACAACAATAGTTAGCAGCCTTCTTCCCAATAGCAGCAGAATTAGAATTCTTAGACATGAATTAATATTCACATGGAAGAAATTTGGAGTTTAGCAGTTTACCTCCAAAGAGGGTAACGTTCTTCCTATCCCTAGATTGCATCCCACTGTTTTGCCAACCCATACACCACAAGCCCTCCTGTAGAAGTATATATTAGTAAACCAACTCATGCATCTACCCCAAGGAGAGAAATAAACTGATTAGAAAACAAAATTTCAGTACACAGGCTAAACTCTGCTATGGAAATCGTTTGGGTGCAAAAGCATCAAAACCTTTCAGGGTGCAAAAGCATCAAATATGTTTCAGAGCAGATAAGGCTAATTGTAAGGTCTGATGAAGCATGTAAACACAATCGTCTTTCGCAAGCCGACTAGACTATTGATCATATATATATATATGCAGGAACTACATTGAATGAAACTAAAATAGAAAGCTACAAAAGAATAATACTAATAAATAAAAATGTCTATCTGGTCTACAAAGTTAGATTATAAAGAACTGGCCCGTCTAACCATCATGAGATAGCTCAAGTGGTCAATAAGGGCCAATGTAAATAGCAAAGGATTTAGAGGGAATGAGTTCAAACCATGGTGACCACCTACCTAGGATTTAATATCCTACGAGTTACCTTGTCAACCAAATATAGTAGGGTCGGGCGGTTGACCCGTGATAGTCAAGGTGCGTCCAAGCTGGCCTGGACACACGGATTTCGAGAAAAAAAAAAGAACTGGCTTGTCCTCTTAAGATACAATTAGGAGGCGATCCTTTTGTAAAGGTAGCTCTTGGGTGGGGATTCTCTGCCCCAGCCCTTAGGCTGTTCCTTTGTTTTGTGGACTACAATTTGTCGTTTCTTATCAACAAAATAAAGAACTGGCCCATCAAGGTTGTTTTGCTCACAATGTCATTTCATTTGATTTTCAATAGTATAATAAATTTAATCGTCAAACTTAATCATGAATGTTAGGGAAAATAGTGACTATAATCCCAAGTACTTCACTAGGTATTAAATTCATGTTTGGAAATCTCATCTAAATCTCATGAGATGAGAACAAGACAACACTTTTTTTTTATTTGGATAAACAATTTCATTAGTAGTATAAAATTACAAAAGAGGGGAAAATTTCCCATCCAAAGGACAAAAGCACAAATTGATTATGAACAGTGTCAAGTCCTAAGTTGAAATATTGCAGTCCGAAAACATTCAATTGGATCTTAAAACGTTAATACATTATGAATCTAGAAGTACTGTGAACGTAAGCAATTAACAAGCGCAGCCTAATCTTAGACGTTGAAATTTTAAAAATCACCCATTCCTGCAGCAAGCTCAAGGGTTAGTGCACACACAATCTCAGTCCAGCAAACTTACATATTGGAATAGATACTCATGAGGGTAAACCTTCAACAAGAGTGAATTCTCGAAATGGAAAATAACTGGAGGAAATCCATCATCGACACTGCAAATAAATCAAAATATATTAAATGAAGCCGCAGGTCAAATACAATATAGAACAACTTAAACCTCTCCATATCTATCTTAATGAAACAAAAAGGATTTAACATCTTTTCTGACACTAAAAAATGGAGCAGAAAAATTTTATCAGGCAAACTTTTCCAGTAAAAATAATCAGACATATCAGGAGAACAATTGCATAGAACAAGATCAACTACTTTTATCTATGATTCTTGGCCTCAGTATCTCAAATGAACAAGTAAACAATGATGGAGCATCTATTCTATGCCCAATTACAAGTAGAGGTCTATCTTGCTGGATCGTTTCTAGGCTCTAGCTCTAGGATTTTATTTGGATTTCTTACAAAAGTATAGACCAATCAAGCCAATCTTCTGGCTCGGCCGGAACGTAATTTCACAAAAAGACAGTCATATAAATTACAACGACAGGTAATCAAAGTCAGAGTGCTACATACCTTTCTGAGTACTGAAAACATTTATACTCTCCATGAATGGTTTGAACTTCCAAATTAGGTTGCCGTGAGATTATCTACAAGACCAAAATCAAGAGGATCAGCTATATTCATTTGTAATAAAGTTCTCCAATGGATAGAGCTCTTGCATTATCATGTACCATGGTTACTAATGGTCCGTAAATCAATTCTGGAAGATATGCCAAAGTTGTACCAATATCAATGATTGTCCCTTTTCTGTCTCCTGCCTCAAATACATCAGCCGAAATATTTAACATGACACGACCAACTTGTACTCCCGTCATATTGACATTGTAATGTGGCCTAAATTTTAATTACGGGGTATTAATAAGAGATAAATCACATATATAATAAAAAGAAGAGAGTCAAAATATGACATAAATTCTCAAGTAGTGCAAAAAGTTAATAGTTCTAAACCATAAATAGTCAATTTTTATGTGTTCTTTAAAGAATTTATTGAAAGCACTCAACCAAAAAAAAAAAGAAAAAAAAAACTAATTATTGACTTCACTGAACCATAGTTTTGGGTTAGATTTTAATAGCTATTATACTTCATTAGAACAACATATTATATCTTTCTTATTTTTTATTTTTAGAACTCGCAGAAGTAAAACCAACAAGTTAATGAAGGGAAACCAGCTAAATTATACAGATAGGAAAATGATGAAATGCAAAAGTTTGTTAGAAAACAACAATTAAGAGCTACAGAGCACATTGCATACTGATTTGGTACCAACGGAGTCATGTTAACTTTTGGCTGAACAACATGTCCCATTGCAAAGATACCACCGCCATTTATTCCATCTAGGCAATGAGCAAACATCTTTTTCACTTTTCTAGAGGAGGCTAGTTGTGAAATAATAGATGAATTTGATTTCCCAAATCCAAGTATGCCATCAAGTGCTTCTTCGCCGGATGAGCCTAGATCCCCAGATTGTCGGGCACCACATCTACCAAATGATAATAGTAAATAAATAAATTTTAAATTTTAATAATCATAAGAACCAAATAATTTAAATGAAATTGTTCTGAGTGGGATAATTATGAAATTAACAGGAGGATGAACTTATAAGTCCATGTTAACAAAAGCTACAAAGTGGCAATTTTCATCTCTTAGACGATAATAGTTACAATCAGAATTCGTTCAATCATCTTCTAACAGTAGATAAGTGCAACCTAAATAAGTCAAGAGTTTTCTCACTAGAAAAATTCAAGCTTCAAATAGATGAGCCAAGCTTTTTTTTTTTTTTTTGGATAAGAAACGATACTTTCATTGAGAAGAATGAAAAGAGAAACAAAAGAAACCAAAGGGGCCTACAAAAAACCAACCCCGAGAGGAGTCCCTTATAGAAACGGACACCAATCCAAAAGAATGAGACCTAACGGATAATTACAAAAGGCCTTAGAAACAGAGCCCCATAAAAAAGTATTAAATCTAATGAGATCCCAAACATAATCAACATATTTCTCCACCTCCCTAAACAGCCTATTATTTCTCTCAAACCAAATCCCCCAAATAGCAGCCCGAAAACAGGCCTGCCACAAAAAACGACCCCTGTCACGAAAAGGGGGGTGTAACAGCACCTCCCCCATCATCCCCTACAATCTCTGGAACGGGCCCAAGACAAGCCAAAGCAATAAAAGAAATGGAGCCAAACATCCTGAGCGAACTGACAACTCCATAACAAGTGCTCCAAATCTTCAGAGGCATTCCTACAAAGAACGCATCACTGCGCACCCAGACAAAAGGAAAACATCCTTTGGATACGATCTAAAGTATTGACTTTCCCAAGTAAAACTTGCCACCCAAAGAATTTAATCTTCTTCAGAATCTTAATCTTCCAAAGAGAGTTGAACCAACAGGTCGAAGGGGAAGAAGGAGAAGGGGAAATCAAAATATCGAAATAAGATTTACAAGAAAAACCTATCGAGGGGTTGGGGGACCACACCCTCACATCCTCCCTCCCAGCAAATAAAGACACCTCAGACAACAACACTAACAACTCGGACACCTCTAAAGATTCCTGATCCGTCAAAGGATGAGAGAGGCCCAAAGAAATGGAATTAACCTCCCCCCCAGGATTCAAAATCTTGGCCACCGAAAGAAGCCTATTTTCAGATAGCAAATAAAGCCGAGGGAAAGCAAGGCACAAAGGTTTATCACCAACCCACGAATCCTCCCAGAAATAAGTATTTTGACCATCCCCCACAACAGCACGAAGAGAACGAGTAAAAGTAGGGAAACACGAAGCGATAGCCTTCCAAGGATTGTTATTGCTCACCTTAAGACCACCTGCAAGGACCCAGTCAAACGGGTGAGGCCCGTATTTACTCACAATGACCCTTCACCACAGGGCCCTAGGTTCATAGAAGAAGCGCCATAACCATTTAGCTAGAAAAGCCTCATTACTAAGCCTCAAGTTTCCAATGCCCAAACCCCCCGCATCTAGAGGCTTTGTAACCACCTTCCAATTGACTAGATGAGTACCACCCCCCTCCTCTACTCCCTCCCAAATAAAATCCCTCATGATCTTTTCTAGACCCTCAATAACAGCCACCGGGATCTTAAATAGAAACATAAAGTAAGACGGAATTCCCCTCAAAATAGATTGAATTAATGTAAGTCTCCCTCCTTTAGAAAAATACGCTTTCTTCCAAGAAGAAAGGCACTCCTAGGATTATGACCTAAAGGAAGACCAAGATAGGAGGAAGGAAACTCACCAACTTCGCACCCAACCAGGGAAGCCCACTCTCTAAGCTTACCCACGTCACAATTCACCCCAAAAGAGAGCTTTTGCCTCGATTAATCTTAAGGCCAAAAAGAGCTTCAAAAAAACCAAGGAGGCAGTTAAGATTATTGAAAGCATTGTCCTTACCAGAACAGAAAAAGACAGTATCATCTGCAAACTGAAGGTGAGAGAGGGTCACTTTCTCCCTACCCACTTCAAAGGCTCTCAGACTCCCTTTCTCGACCCCAACGGAGACTAACCAGCTAAGAATGTCCACCACCAAAATAAACAGGAAAGGAGACAAGGGATCCCTCTGACGAAGGCCTCTAGAAGCGAAGATTTTACCTCTAGGTCTCCCATTCACCAGTAATTAACCGTCCTAATACAACTCCAAATCCAAGCCCTCCATTTATACCCAAAACCTTTCTTCCCAAAAATCTTATCTAAAAAGTTCCAATCCACGTGAGCTAAGCTTCCTTAAAAACTAGTGACATAGAAAAATACCCACCAAAGCTAAATTAAAAGACAGTCATCAAGCAACCAATCAAATGTTATCAACCACTTTCCATCATAAAAAAGTGAACATCATTATGGAAAAAAAATATATATATATATATTTAAAAATAATAAATAATAAATAATAAAGAAGGGGAGAAGAAGAAAGAGAGCAAGCAAGAAATTTAATAATATTTACTGCACGGGAGTTATTTACTGCAATTATGCCAATAGTGTCTTTTATGGACTAAACACCCGCCATTGGATTTTGAATGGGATAACAAATCTAGAACTATCAGGTGGTATCGGGAGCTATATGCCTGAAACCAGTGAATATAGCTGCCATCCAGCAGGCCAACCACTGGTACAACGACTTGCACTACTTTGACCCCAAGAAAATTACTAACTACTAATCCAAGTTTAATAACTTCCAACAGTCGGTTTATTTTCCCCTAATCGCAATAGAGCTCTAATTTACTCACTTTTCAACCATTTGATTCAATATGAGACGGCAAATGTGGGTGATATAAATGATACTTCATTGGATGATTTACCTATTGATGTAGGAAAGTTAGGGGTTAATTTTGATGAAGATTTTGCCAGCATTTTAGATAAGTGAAAAAAATGAAGGATTTTAAGAAGATGTAGCGTGAAAGATGGATTTTTGTGTATAAGGACAATAAATTATGCACGGCGCCCATACATTCCTTGGACAGAAAACTTTAATGGACATTTATGCCAGAGAACTTAGAGGACGGAACACTTTAGCCGTTATAAAACACTGGACCAGATTAGTTCTCGATTTTATTGGTTTCAGTTAAGAAAAGATGCGCATTTTGTGAAGGAACGTCCTATATGTCAGGTGTACAAAAGAGGTTTAGAACACTAGATTATGTACACATTTACCAATACCAAAAGATATTTGGGAGGATCTCACGATTTACTTTGTGTTGGGTTTACTTAAAACCCTATGAAACAATTTCATTTTTGTCATTGAAGTTGATTCAGTAAAATGACACATTTTATTCCTCACAGGAATACCAATGGGTACCAGTAGTACATTTATCAAATTTTTACTTTAAGAAAAAGAAAAAGAACCATCCATAGCAACAAGGACATTAAAATAAGGGCCACCCCATAAAACCAACATATATCTCTTGAAGCTACGTACTCAGAGGCCATTCAAGCACTGTGGTAGAAACCCCAAATCAATCTGACCAGCCTCTCGTCCACATTGTGCAACTTTGAATCTTCGAGGATAACCAAATAAAGACCAGCTCTAATAATTGTGCCTTTAACGAGGGCTCTCTTCCTCTAGATCCAAACCCTCCACCTTCTAGTCTGGTACTTTCATTAGGCATGATCCTTTTCAGCGCAAGAATGCACTAGAGGAAGATTTAGATAAATGGCTAATGGAAGGTATATTCCATCGGTAGTTCCTCGAATACCTTCATCATACAATAAATTTGTCTCCAGTCACCTCGGCAAGAAAGTTTCCCTTCCATACATACACTATTATAAACCTCAAGAATAGAGACTCTGGTGCTTTTGCATTAGATTGGATAAAATGACCAAAATGAAATGCCAACAAAGAGCTAATTACCATTTTGGACGGTTGAAGGCAGATGTCATATGGTTAATTGGAAGACTCTTCTTCGCACAACTCTTAGGGAGGCTTCAAGTAAGGTGGTGGGGGGTGGGGAGAAAGGAAGCTCCATTACTTAATAATTGGTTGCGGAGATTTACAATTGTGCCTAATTCTCTTTTGTCATTCCACTTACTACTAGTACTATGGCTTGAAAAGCATGGTTAGAGCTCAAACTCGTAGGTAAAGGGACAGTTTGCACTCCCCTTGGATATCTATTCCAAAAACTTTGTTCTCTACATAAAGGCTCCTATCCTTTTGAGTTTTGCAAGGGACAAAGTTTTGCAAGGTGATCTCCCTGAAGCTTCTTCTTTCTATATTATATGCCACCGTCCTTGATCATCATTCCCTATATTGGGGCTACAGAGTACATAATAGTACGTAGGTTAAAAAAAAAACTCACCCAAACTTGATACTTCCATTAGCAGCTGTAGTTTCAAGGTCTCCAGAAACCCGATCATATTGTACGTAGTCCTTGATGAAGTATCCAGCAGTTGAGCTCCCGTCGCCGTATATCTGAAGGTATGGACAGGACATATTACCAGTGCAGCCTGAAAGTGGACCCCCATTCACCTCCAAGCAAAATTGTTCATCGCAGGAAACCAATTTCCCAGTTGTGGATTCCTCTATATTATACGGAGTGAGCTCCATCTGATGCCAAATTCAAACCACTCCAATTAACCCCATCGCAATACCAATCAAAAACCAACCATAGAGACTGAAAATAAGAAGACATTTACTGAAACAATACCCCAAGAGTGCTTTTCCTCGGACACTCCATACACTGAATACAATTCACCCACACGATGTCACTCCCTGTATCAACTTGAACATAATAGTCCTTGGGAGGAGTTCCAATTCCAATTTTTGCATAGTAAAGCCTGGAAAAGAAGTGAACCCTTCAATTAAGACCACAGCAGAATCGATCAACACACACAATACTGAACGAAATTCAAAAATATATCACTAACCCGACGGCATCAGGTCGGCCGGAGCCACCGAGTGGGATATCGACGCCGGCAAGAAATCGAAGCTGACGGCTGATGTCGTGCGCCTTAAGGGTACTAAGAGAACGCTCCCGGCCGGCATACTTGTATTTGACGCTGAACACGCCGCTTTCAGCAGAGACACCGCCGCCGCCGGTGATGGTGTTGGAAAGCAAGTTGAAGATTACAAGGAGCAACAGAGTCAAAGGGCGTGAAGTACCCATGCCGGCGGTGGCCATAAACGACGGTTTTTGAAGCTCGACGGCCTCCGGAAGGGCCTGAGCTCCGGCGTAGGCTTCTGAAACTTCAAATTCTGAGCAGAGCAAAGACCATTTTTCCTCTCCCGGCGATGGCTGGAGGAACCGAAGAACACGATGGGCTCCTCCTGTTCTTAGACGTTCCTTTTTTCCTTTTTTTACTTTTCTATTTACTTTCTCTCTTTTTTCTTTCACTTACTTTTAAGTACTTTATTTATTCATTTTTATAAAGCCTTTGGTGATGCAATTTCATTGAAATAATTACTTAATCCTTTTAAATTTTATGATGGTTTAATTGATTGATTTTAGTAATTAACCGTTTAATGTCTACCGTGAAAAAATTCGTTAACGTATATAGATCGATTATCGATCTAGAATTGAAAGACCAACGGAATTTCATGTACATGTCTTTGCTTTCCATTCGAGAAAAGTTTAACAGCACAACCAAGAGTGGATGGAGGAAACTCCTTTATAGACTCGTCCATTTTACTTTTTTCGTTTTATTGATGTACTAAAAAAATCGCTCGAGAATATAATTAATTTTTTACATGTATTAAATCGATGGTTTGTGTAAATGTATGGCCTAGTATTTTAACTTAAATGTTATTTTTTAAAAAGTTTAAAGGTTCAAACCTCAAATTTTGAGGGGAGGAGTAAATGTCTTAATCGCTGAGCTAAATTCATGTTAGCATACATAATTTATTGTACTTATTTACCTTTTAAAGTTAAAAAAAAAACTAATTAAATTATTCTTATCTTTTAAATTATAGTTGTATATAGTTTATGCGTTGGATAATAATGAAGTGATATTAATCATACGTGATTGTGTTATTAAATTAAGCAAAAGATAAAAAAAAAAAGGCGGGCAGCCCTTGGTTCCTCCTCGAAATTGGGCTTCCAATTATATGTGATTCTCCTTTTGGTGATCGTTTTTTATGTCACTAGCAGCTCTCAAGGTGAATACTAATGTTGGTTTTCTTAAGGGTTCGCTTCGTGGCGGGATTGGTGTGGTCATTCGTGATATCGAAAATCATCGTTCTCTCCTAGCAACTTCGATGTTCCTTCTCCACTATTCCTCGGTTGATCTGACGACAGCTCGCGCTTCTTCGTGGTGTCCATTTGGCTTGAGAGGGGGCTGTGGGCCCATCATGCTAGAGTCAGACTCCTTAGGGTGTTTTCGGTCCCTTAATCAAGATATTGAGAATCTGTTTGAGGTGATGTGTTTTCTTGTTGAGATCCATATGAAGGTAATGCATTAGCTCTTAAACTGTTTGTTCCACAGGTGAATTGCATTTGACTTGAGGAGGTTCCTTTTGAAGTTTCCTCTTTAATTGCTTCGAATCGTTTGGCTTCCTTTTATAGTTTCCATTATCATGTACTTGTAATTAAAAAAAAAAAAAAATCAATGAGGCACTTGGATCTATAATTATTTTTCAAAGGAAAAAAAAAAGAAAAGAAATACTTATAATTATTATAAAATAAAAATGAAAATTTGTTTTTATAGTTCCAAAATAAATATTTGTTGTAGACCTCAATATAATGTAATAATCTATATTTTTCGATGCGGTGGATCCAATATTTAATATCATAAAAGAATGTCAAAGCTCAGCGGTAATTGACATATACTCCTAACAATGAGATTGTGAGCTCAATCCCCC
This sequence comes from Momordica charantia, assembly GCF_013281855.1. Lineage (NCBI taxonomy): Eukaryota > Viridiplantae > Streptophyta > Magnoliopsida > Cucurbitales > Cucurbitaceae > Momordica > Momordica charantia. Next base: position 2,247,530 of record NW_028275165.1, on the reverse strand, counting down.
ACCCCACATATTGTACTAGAAAAAATTATATATCATAAAAGAATTTTAATGTAGAGAGGGCCCAAATGTATAGATATAATAAAAAAATATATCACTTTTACCAATCAATTTTAACCTAAATTTTTTAATTTTATTAATTTTCATTTTAGACTTGGATTGTATTCAATCTCCACATTAAACTTTAATAAGTATTGCAACTTTGATAAATTTTCATTTAAAAATTTGTTAAAAAAATATAATCATATGTATCAAATAATTATAAAACATATACATTATATGAAATTGACAAGATTCGCCATAGACTTTTTTTTTTAATTGGTAACTTTAATATTCATCAAATTTAATTCGTACAAAACTTGATTTTCATTAAATTAAATTAGTAATTTTTTTTTTGTTAAAATTAGTTGATGAATTAAAGGAAAAAGTTTCAATGTTCTATACGTCCATTTAATTAAAATAGTAACGTTTTACAATGATGTTCATAATCGGGGATCGATTTCAAGATCCTCGAGATTGCGGCAGCTCGATCGGCAAACATCCTCCAACGTTGTCCCTTGGTAGTTTGTTGATGTCTACCATCGTTGCTTTGAAGTTTTTTTTTTTAATTTTTTCTTTAATTTCTCTTCTAGGATTCAAAGGGGTCAAAAGGAGATGAATATTATATGTTAAAATATGGAAAAAGTTTCGATCATAAACAAAAGTTTTAAGATGGAATATATGGAATTTACATATTTGTTATGAAACAAACTTACCTAGGATGGTACCCTCACTTAAATTACAAAACAATCCTTTACATTAATATTAATTGATTTTTAAATTCCAAAATTCATTAATTCGAAGGTTATATTTTGAATCTCATGATATTTGCTTAATGAAACCTTTCAAAAGAAGCTAAAATATCAAAACATTCAAAAATATCATCAAATCCCTCAAATTCGAAAACCTCAAAAAATATCCTCAAATTCCCCAAATTCGAAAACCCCAAATTCTTCCGACTGCTTGTGCCTTCTCCAACGATTTACCTCGATTTCGTCTGCTCCACCATTCGTCTGCTTCATCTATATCAGAGGCTTCGTATCCGTCGCAGAGTTGTCTGTTTCCATCGTCGAGCTTCAGCCTCATCATCGGGCCCGAGGCCTAAAGGCCGGCCCATGCCCAGCCCAAGCCCGATCCAAGCTCGATCCAAGGTCAACGTTTGACCGGTCCGGCCCAATCCAACCCTTTTATTAATTGGATTGGATATGGATATTCATTTTTTAATTTGGGCCGGCCCGTGGGCCAGCCCGTTTGAGTCGTATTTGGATTGGCCCGTAGGGCCGGCCCAAAAGCCCGATCCAATATTTATTAATATTTATATTATATAATATTAATATATTCTTTTATTATTTATTTATTATAAAAAATAAATTAGATATGGTAGGCTATAGGATCTTTTGTTTCCCCTAGTACATATTACGAAGAGATTCTATCACTTCCCAATATTTCATTTAAATCATTGTTTTGAAACATATTACGAGGAAACTCTCCAACTTCCCAAATTCAAAATTTAAAATTATTTTAAATATATCTAATATTAGGTTGTAATTTTTAAAATTTTTTAATACAAAATTTTCTTATAAATATCAACATTCTTTTCTTTTTCTTCACTCAAATTCTAATTCTAATTCTCAATCTCAAATCCTCTCAAGTTCCAATTTGGAGTGTTTAAATTTTCAATTTCTCTGGTAAAAAGATATAAATTTAATTTTTAAAAATAAAAAATATAATTTTTTAAAATAAGGCAACTTGAATTTATAAAATATGACATAATAAAATTTATTAGTAAGATTATAAAAATAACAAAAAAAATGTACCAAAAATTATATAAAAACACATATTCTAGAATTTAAAAATAAAAAACTTAGTTTGGAAATTATTTAAATTTTAAAATTTGATAATTAAAAATATATTAATATACGGGCCGATCCAAGCCCGATCCAAAGGGCCGATCCAAGTCCGATCCAACTTTGGCTCAACAACTTAGGCCCATGGATTGGGCTATGAGCCTAGGTTTGAGTGGTTGGGTCGGTCCAAGCCCGACCCAAACAATACTTGAGGCCCGTAGGGCTTGGGCCTGGGCCAAGCTTGGGCCATTACTTCTTTGGGCTGGGCCGGCCCGGCCCAGCCCAATGATGAGGCTGAGTCGAGCTGTCTGTTTCCGTTCTATCATATCGTTTTTGTCCGCTTCTTCGTCTCCAGTCCCCACCTCCGTTTTTCTCCGTCGCTGGAGCAGTTCGTCTCCGTTTATCCCGATCAAAAAGTTTGCATTCCAATAGATCCTAATGTTGAAAACCTTGTTTTTTTTTTGTACTGTTAAACCCTTTTCTTGTACTTTATTTTTTGTATATATTCCAATATATCCTAATGTTAATTTCATACCCAAGTAGTATCCAATAGTTGTATATATAGGGTTATATGGGAATATATCTTATAGTGAGTTTGATCTTAGCATACAAAGCACCATAACAAATTTGTGCATTTCCCTTTTTGTGTGTAGGGATATATGAGGATATATCTTATAATGGTTGTCTTGCACTCTTTACCTTTTTGTGTATAGGGATATATTGGGATATATGAGATATATGGGCAAAAAGTGCTCGAACGGAGAGGAACCTATTGAATCAAATCTGAAATGCGTCCGATGGTGGCTTCCCACAACCGGTGGGAATTTACACACGAAGAAAGATGAAATTTGATATTTTTTCCATTAATAATAATGGTAAATCATTGGAATAAATTTTTTTTGAAGTGTGAATCAAGCGTTGAAATTTTGTATGGGGCCCACAATAATTAAAGGAATATGATTACAATTTAGGGATTCAAATCTTTTAAATTTCCAAAAAAAAATAACTATAATAAAAGTAAAGGTAATAAATAAGGGTAAAATCGGTATTATAAAAAAATCCTACATGTAGAAATCTAAAAGTGTAAAATTTGAAAACTTTAGACATTTGTGAAATTAAGTTTAAAAAACAGCCCTCCGAAAACATTATCTCAAGTTTTAAATGTCAAGTTTTTCAATATTTTGAAGAAAAAAATAATAAATATAAAAATTTAATAAAAATATTTAAATTAATAAATAAACATTTCATTATTTTAAAATAAATATTATGTGTCCAAGTAATATTAAGTGGATTATTATTTATTTATTATTATTGTTATTTTAATGATATGAAGTAATCTATTTTTTTAGCCAATGTTTAAAATAAATATTATGTGTCCAAGTAATATTAAATTGATTATTATTTATTTATTTATTTATTATTATTATTGTGTCATTTTTACTCGTTTTTATCTCCATCGTTTGTTGAATAGGCATGTCATGACCAATTGTATTATAACTTAACAGATATATAAGATAGTATTACCCTCCTAAAATCGAATGTTCAATCTCTTAACATCACATTGGTTGAACTTAAAAGAAATGTCACGTAAGCATTTAATTAGAAAAATATTCATTTTTCTAGAATTACAATTTAAGAGAGGGTGGAGATTGGATTGTCTTTGAAGAATGTGCTTTGAGTTAAAAAAAATATTCGTTGGTCATTTTTTTTAATCTACCATCTTTAAAATATTTTTGGACCATTTTGTATTTTATATTTATATTTATGTCACTTATGAGATGAAAAAGGCATGTAGGCTTTAAATTAAATTTTATACCTATTTTTTCACTTCTAATCTTCCAAATTTCTATTAATAAATATATAACTAGAATTTCAATTTCCAAAAGATTTGTTTATTTTTATCATTTTGCAACATATAAATATTTTGATTGGTTTCATATATTTAATAGCATTTTGAATTTGTAATAACTTGTAATGTAACCTAAAGGAAGTAGGAGGTCAGACAACATCCTAGATATGGAGAAAGGTGAAGCCAGCGACACGATAAGTTACTGTCACTTTCACCTAAATCATGATATAGACATGTCGTCATTCTGTTTAATTCTTATTTATCATTCAGCTTAGTTTGGGATTATGGAACATCTAAATTTTTGTAATTTTTATTTCCAGTTATGTAGTGTATAGTGTATAAATTTTGTGCGATTGTAATAATTTTTTTACAAAGTGGATTTCTTTTGGAAGGATCGTGGTTTTTCTCCTGTTGGAAGTTTTCCATGTAAATGAATCAATCTGTATACAATTGAGGAAAAATGTGTGGGAGAGCACTTAAATAATCCTCGGCACATTCGGGGTATTTCTCTCCCCCCAATTTGTTTTCAACAAAATTAATACTCTTAAGTTTCCAAATATTATTTAGGTGAGAAATTTATTTTATAATATCTAAAATAAATTCTCAATTTTTAATGGTCTTCGTATCACCCATAATTATTACGATTTGAATTAATAAAACGTTAACAGTTAAAATAATTCTCTACACCTAAATCAAAACTTTTTTACACGTTTTTAAAATTGGGTGACCGCAATCACACTTCATAGATGGTTGGTAGTCGATGCAAACCATTTTTAGTCAGAAAATAATTAAACTACAAAAGGAGGAGAAATTTTAGAGCGGAAAAAATTTGGTAAAATATTTAAAGGTTGAAGAGAGAAAATAAAGAAATATGTTGATGCAGAATTGCTCCACAGATTAGTCACGAGCTAACTGAAGCGAGCTGTTGAGGTGCGATCTCTGAGACAATGGGACCTGCACAAGGAACAAACACACTGACGCCCAAGTTAATGTGAGCTCGAGCTGTAGTAGGTCGTTCTCAGACAAAATTGCATACCTGTTCTTCATGTTGTAACTGATAGAAAGGTGGAGAATCATCCAGCAATATGCTCTTATCCCTTTAAAACAAAGGGGCGAGTTCCTTTCTTGTCTTAAGTGGAGTGTCCCTTTTATAGGCAGGTAGAGGGACAAAGCTGTTGAAGCCGTTCCGACCGACGGTCTGGCTCCCAAGTCGATGGTCGAACCTGAGGTCGGATTACTCAGGTCGGTGAAGCTTGATTCTCCTTCTTAGCTCGGCAGGTGTCAGGTCGGTGAGTACGGATGATCTGATTTATCCCTTCTGGTGACTCCAAACTGAATAGAAACGTACACTTGTCGATACTTAATTTTACCACCAACAAAATATATCTAAGAAAATAAAAGAAAAATAAAAGTAATAAAGAGATGAAATTTGTAGACACATAAAAATTCGAGAGAGAGATATATGCCAGAGAGAATAGTCACACACAAAAAGTTAGAGTTGGGGAAAAAATGAAATTTTGAATTTTCTTTTGAATTTTATACATTTGTCTTTATTTATTCTGTCATCTCTTACCAAATTCAACTAAAAATTTATTCGATAACATGTCATGCCGTTTTTAATTAACTGGCGGAAAATAACAAAATATTGTGATGGAAATTGCATATAATAGTATTACATCTAAGAGTAACTTAATATTTGTCTTAACATTAATGAAAGTAAGTGGGTATATATATAGGTCATACAAAATAGAGCAATATTGCAGAATGTTTAGTTACAAAATAATAACTATGTAACTAATCCTAATACTCCCCCTCAAGATGGAAGTAGAATATTTGAAACTCCCATCTTGGACAGTAGAGAAGAGAAAGCGGGAACAAACCAATTCCAATCCAAAAAATACTTCAAGGAACCCAAATCCTTCAGCTTAAAAATAGCATGAAGGTGAGTTTTCAAAGCATCACTAGCAGTAGAAGAAGCACCGGTGATTATTATGTTGTCCACATAAACCAAAAGTGTCAAAAAGGAGTCCGACCTTTTTACAAACAAAGAATAATCTGATTTTGTTTGCTTGAAACCCAGCTGTAACAAGCTATGTGAAAACTTATCGAACCACTGTCGGGATGCTTGTTTGAGACCATAAATGGACTTGTGAAGCCGGCATACAAGACGCTCCCCCTGAGAAGCAACAGCCTTATTCTTATATCCAAGGGGCAAATCCATATAGACCTCCTCGAAAAGATCGCCATTCACAAAAGCGTTGTTGACATCCAATTACACCAATGGCCAATTTAAGGATACAACTATTGTGAGCAAAACCTTAACACTAACAAGCTTCGCAAATGGTGAAAAAGTCTCGATATAATCAAGGCCTTTCTGTTGAGTGTACCCTTGAGCAACAAGTCGTGCTTTATAACGATCAATAGTACCATCAGAATGGTATTTGATTTTGTACATCCATTTACAACCGATGGAATGATGACCAGAGGGCAAAGGAACAACAGACCAAGTGTGGTTGGCTTCCATGGTTTGTAACTCACTGTGCATGGAGTCACGCCAACAAGAGAATGGAACGACCTAATGATAGAATTGCCGCTCAAAATCAGTGGATATATTCAGAATAAAATTCTTGTAGGATGGCGATAATCTGTCATAAGATAAAACCTTCTGCAAAGGATACCGAGACTGAAAAGGGGGCAAAGCAGCAGAAGCAAGCAAATTACAGTGATAATCCTTAAGATAAGATGGGGGCCGAGAATCCCTCTGTGACCTGCGAACAGATGTTGAAGGAATAACAGAAATTGACTGTTGAATCCAGGGATCAACAGGCATAACAACAGACGGCACAACAGAAGTCTTAATATCAACAGCAGATGGTACAACAGAATTCTCAATGACTGCAGATGGGACATTAGAATTCTCAACAATAGCAGCAAATGGAACATCAACAACATGATCATCATGCAAAATAACAGCAGTGAAAGATGGAAAATTAGAATTATTTACCACATAAGCAGTGGTAGCATTATGTATAGGAGAAGCCATATCATGAGTCCATGCATTAGTTGGTGTGACATCCACAGCAGGACTATGCAAGTTGGAAGCATTATGAGGCAAAGAAGATACACCAGAAGGACTGCTAACAAAATCAAAAGCTTTCGGCAAAACAAAATCTGGGAATGGATCAACAGAATCAGTTGGCAATGATATTGAACTAAAAGGGAAAATCTGCTCATGAAAAACGACATCCCGAGAAAGAAAAAACTTTATGTGTTCAATATCAAATAATCGATACCCTTTAACTCCCAGAGGATAACCAACAAATACATAAGGTATAACCCTGGGATGAAATTTAGAACGATGAGAGAGCATTGTAGAAGCGAAACATAGACAACCAAAAGTACGCAAATCATTATAATCAGCTTCATTACCATATAAACAAGAGAAATGAGTTTGCCAATCAAATATAGATGACAGAGTTTGATTAATCAAATAAGCAGCTGTGAGAACACACTCCCCCCAAAAAGTAATAGGCAAGCGAGACTGAAAATATAAAGATCTTGCAACATTTAATAAGTGTTGATGTTTTCACTCTACAACCGAATTCTGTTCAGGACGTTCTACACAAGAATATTGATACAAGACACCCTTGGAAAGGAAATATTTAGTAAAGGATAATTCAGGAGCGTTATCCAACCGAAATTGCTTAATAACCTTTCCAAATTGGGTTGCTACATACTGAAAAAAACTGAGGCACAATAATGAGAGCATCTGATTTCTTTCTCATCATAAAGATCCATGTAAAACGAGAGAAATCATCAACGATAGTAAGGAAATATCGATACCCATTATGAATAGGAGATAGATATAGCACCCCAGGTATCACAATGTACAAGATCAAACGAACATTCAGTAAGGTGGTTATTTGAAGTAAAAGATAAACGACGTTGTTTTGCTAAGGGACATATCAAACATGGGTCATCAGAAGAAGTTATACATGAATCTAAATGTAAAATATCTTTGAGAACATTTAGATGTTTAAAGATAGATGACCAAGTCTATTGTGCCAAATATTAACAGAAGACAAATGAACAACAGCATATACATAGTCTTTGAAGAACAGCGAACAACAGAGGCCGTAGAGAACAGATAAAGTCCGCGCAATAGTTACCCTTGCCAATCGTCTTCAAAGAAAACTTATCCTGGATTAGACAAGAATCACCAGAAAATTGAACAATTAGTAAAGAAGTCCTGATTAAAGCACCAACAGAGATCAGATCGAATCGAAAATGGGGAACAAAAAGGACTTTTTAGTATATCACCAACAAACTCAACATTGACTCGAGAATTATCAGGCAGTGAAATATGAACCCCAGAAACTGATCTCAGACCAAGAAATAAATCACGAGAGTAACAAATGTGTGTAGAAGCGCCAGAATCTATCACCCACTGATCAGTAGAAATTCCAGAATTTTGTAAAGCATAAAAACATGTACCTACAACATGTGAAGTACTTGGTTCAGATTCAGTTTTCACTTTCGCCAAATGAGATTGAAGAAGATTTAACAATCCTTGGCATTGATCAGCACTAATATGCGAAAGAGAATCTGAAATAGCATTTGGAGTAGGCTTGGATGGAGGCTCAGTAGCCTTAACAGAAGTCTTCTGTGGATGATTAGTTCGATTACCAGAGGTGCGATAACCAGGGGGATAATCATGGAGCTTGTAACAGCGGTCCACTGGTGTGTCCTGAGAGACCACAATGAGTACAAACAGATTTATCCTTTTGTTTGCCCTGATTCGAAGAAGATGAGCGATTCTGATTAGAATTTGAGGAATTAGAACTCTGTGAAGATCCTCAAACCAAAAAAGCAGCTGACGGTACAGACGAAGGCACAAAGGGAGAAGAAATTGATGAGATAGCACGCTGTTGAACTTCTTGTGAAACTAGAGTGAAAGCCCGATTGATCGTCGGAGGTGGCTTCATCAACAACATCTGAGCAGGAATTTGGCTGAATCAATCATTAAGACCAATAAGGAAGCACATAACGTAGTCCGTCTGGAATATTCGATGAGAGATTTGATAGCTCCATAAGTACATCGTCCACAAGAACAATTAGGGCGATAAGCAGAGAGTTCAGCCCATAAAGTTTTCAATTTCGTGAAATATGCACTTACAGAAAGTTGATCTTGTGTCAAATTAGAAATATCACGTCGAAGCTGGACTAGCCGAGGACGATTTTGTTTTTGGAAGCGCTCTTGCAAATCAAGCCAAATATCTCTTGTGGAATCGGCAAATAGTGTTGAGAATGACGCATTGTTTTGAACAATTCAAGGAAATGTGGATGCATAGCTTGTGTTGTGGAAGTCAATGTGTCCAAATGACACATGGATGACACAATATTTTTGTTTTGGGACCTTGGGGAGCATATCGGCAGCAAAACGATTTAGCATCGAGGTCGTGCCGATTTTGCTTTCAAGGTAGTGGTTCCGCCCACGGCACAACGCTTTTAGCTCCCGGTTCAATTTTGTCCTTTATTTCCCAACAAATAGAACACTAGCCGAAATCTCCTTTCAAAGGATCCAAGAAATAGGACGCGGAAGCGAGCCATCAACAAATCCGAATTTGTTCTTCACCGTAAAAGCAATCGTCATCGATCTACTCCACGAGGTGTAATTTTCATCATTGAGTAATTCAGAAACCAAAACAAGGTTAGTATTATCAAAGTGGTGAAGAAAATACGAAATTTAGGTATTGGTCCAGATGAGACTGAGTAGGAGAAGATGAAGATAGAGTTGCAGTAGGATTTACAAACTCATCTTCAACCATGGCTAGAAGGCGGTGGCGGGAAACTCAAGAAAATTTTCTTGGGAAAATCGCCAAATGGAAATCCTCAGAAAAATCACAAGTATAATCTCTGATCCCATATTACATTTGAGAGTAAATATTTGCCTTAACATTAATGAAAGTAAGTGGACCATATATATAGGTCACAGAATAGAGCAATATTGCAGAATGTTTAGTTACAAAATAATAACTAACTATGTAACTAATCCTAATAAATAGACCATTGAAATTTAATAAGGAAAAATACATGAATAATATAATAACAAAATAAAGAGTTGTTTGATCAAGAATTTGACCAAGTCTACGAAGCTCAATTATGCCCCGACTGACTATCGGACGAGCTAAGGTATTAGCAAGTAGAGGACATGCAAGCACTCTGACGTTCAAATTAGTAGTTGGTCAATCTATATTCGAGAGGATAATATAGTTTCGTGTACCTGAAAATGAGGTTGAAGGTTTCTATTTATAGGCGCAGCTTCCAACAAGCCTTCAATGGCTCTCCGACAGCCTAAGAATCGCGGCATGTTATCATAGATGGTGTAAGAATTTCATGCCTGCATAAGTATCCTTTGATCGGCTCAGCTGCTAACTCAATGACCAAAATGTGAGGCTTAGGTCAGCTCGCATGGAACATGAATTGCGACTGTCACCAATAGTTCGGCTCGACCTCCTATAGAAGTCCGAATTACAATTCCTATCATGTGTGAATCATCATGCTAACTCATCACTGTTCAACATATTACATGTTTACACGTGGTTGGTGAGAAATCACCCCACAATAGTTATGGCGAAGATGAACATAACCGAATGATTAAGGTACCTTTACTTCATCTACAAGATTGTAGCTAATCTTGTATAATTGGATATTTTAAAAAGATATCATGCTAGAAATATATTAAAAAAAACAAAATTAAATAACATAAAAATTATAATTATGGACACGTCATAAAGTCTAAATTAAATAAAATTTTAAAGTTCTAATGTAAAGGAAATTTAATATTAATTCAACAAATCAAATCAAATCAAAACTCAAGGTCTAATATTTCATAAAAATTGGGTGTTAAATATTTAAAAAACGTTGTAAATACAGGGGCGTTGAGATAAATGTCATTTACAAAGTGAATTTAATTAATTCACAAACTAAAACTAAAAATGAAAACAATAATAATAATAATAAAATAAAAAATTAATGCTTTAACAATACAAATATAAAATTAGGAATAAACTAATAATAAAATTGCAAACAGCAATGGGGTGGTGGTGCAGTTGGCTAGCGCCTAGTCTCGTAGCTTTAAAGAGAAATCTTGAGGTTGAAAGTTCGAGCCTCTCTCACCACAATTCTTTTTATTTTATTTTATTTTTTATAAATATTGAAGAAAGGACAACAAAGGTAATTTAACTTTTAAAATACTATTAAAAAAATTCATTCTTTATTATTTTATTTTATTTTTTATAAATATTGAAGAAAGGACAACAAAGGTAATTTAACTTTTAAAATACTATTAAAAAAATTCATTCTTTATTATTTTATTTTATTTTTTATAAATATTGAAGAAAGGACAACAAAGGTAATTTAACTTTTAAAATACTATTAAAAAAATTCATTCTTTAACCCTTATATACGATATTCACTAGGTCAATAGCACTCCTTCAAGTAAAAACTTGGAAGGTCATCGACCAAAATGAGCGATTCTTGCTTTTGGTGAAAGAATATCAACGAAGTGGAGTGACTAAACTAATTATTAATATATCGATATTATTAATAAATAAATAAATATCTAGTTAACAATAAAAGAAAAAAAAAGTAAGGTTAACAATCAAAATGACCGTCTACCCTAACATTGAGAGAATAGAACGTTAACTTTTAAAAATTCAGAAACTAAAGTGACCTATTTATTAAAATTCATGGACTAAAATATAATTATTCCAATTATCTATTTAGGCTTTTATTAACAATGTTAATAGCTAGAGACTAATGGAATCCAAATTCAAAGTAATTGATTTTCTTTTCTAACTAAAGACTAAATAAACATGTCTATTAAAATTAAATAACTAAAATGGTTTACTTATTATTACAAATTAAATTAATGCAATAATGTGAACATAGGTAGATTTTCAAAATTGCATCAAGACCCGGTTTACTTAGAATTCAGAATGTGGAATGGGTGATCGAACTCACAATTTCTTGTTTGAAGATATATATCAATTACCAATAAGTTCTACTCGCTTTGACGAGATTTTCCATTTATTTGATGGTCTTTACTAAATTGTAGTAATTAATTAAATTAATTAGTGACTCATCTCAAATTTCGGAATCCCTCCTCCCAAAAGGTAATCTCAGCGCTCTCTTACAACTTAGATCAATTTCATTCATGTTCCTTATTTCGTGGTCCCACATTTTTTTAAATAATTACTTTTTTTTTCTTCCCTCTATTAATGATAGTCTAAGACTCACAACTTTTTAATTAATTATTTTAGATTTTTATTATTTCTTTGTTTATCTATATTACTAATAATTTGTATTCCTAGTTGACGTGATTTTATTGGAAAATTTTACAAATTTTGTTTAATTTTTTAATTTTACTTTGTTATTATTAGTTCATATTAATAAGTTGTTGAAATAGAATTCTTTATTATTAAATATTAGAACAGTAATATTTAATGATATTTTATATGAATAATAATTGTTTTAATAAAACATTCTTTTAGTAGATGTAATTTTTCATTATTTGTTAATATTAAATAATTTGTTGTAACAAAAAATATTTCCTATAAAAAAAATATTAATAAAATAAATTTAAAATTTTTATTATTTTAATTAAAAAAATATTAGCACAACAATATTTTTTAATTAGGTAAAAATAAGAATGAAGTATACTAGTAATTATTATATTCCGATTCTACACAATTTTGGTAAACAACATCAAATAATTTATGATTATGATTCCATAAAAGTTTCTATAAACAATATCAAACGAATAACATTCTAATTTTTTATATGTCAATTAGACCTAAGTTTTGAGCGTTTAAGATAAATGACAATAATAAAGTGATTTAATTAATTCATATACTAAAATGAAAAGAATAATTAAAAAAATATATTTAGATAAAATATATAGTAAACAATTTATAATTAAATAACATGGGGTGGTGGTGCAGTTGGCTAGCGCATAGGTCTCGTAGCTTAAAAGAGATATCCTGAGGTTGAGAGTTTGAGCCTCTCTCACCCCAATAAACTTTTTTTGGTTTAATTTCATTTATTTAATAATTTATATATCAAATAATTTGTACAATTCCCACCCCATATGGTAAATTATATATGGTAAATTTTTAGTTTTTCCTTTCTTTTCTTGTATAATTAATATTTACTTTTACAAATCCTTTAGAATAGACAAACTAATATAAAGGAAATAATTAAAATTACCAAAAAAATAACAATAAGAGAGTGTTCAAAGAATAGTAACAAAAGATGGATGTCTAGTGATTTTTTTTTTGCTTTTTAGTAGATCATAGTGAAAAGCTAATAAGAGATACCACAATATTAATAAGAGAATATATATCGGAGAGAGAAAAAATAAATACATATGGAAAAAGGGAAAAAAAAAAGTCTATTTTAGTCTCTTAAAAAAAATTAAAATTAAAATCCCTTCATCAATATTTTGTCCATGGCAGTTTAATAAATAGATGACGTGACTTTGATTATGTGTATTAACGTGTTGTCTTTTTTTTTCCGACCAAACCGAGCATAGTTCAAGTGACCTAAATTATATTCTTAGTCTGTATGTGTTAACATTAGCTTCAGTCTAGTCCGTATATTTTAGAATGTTTCATTATCATCGTTATCTTTTCATTAAAGTTTATTAGGCATTCCTGCTATAAGGAAGAAATAACATAAATGTTATAAGGAAGAAATAACATAAATCCAACGTGACAAGTTATTTGTGATTATATTCCAAGGAGTCGTAGAAGTCCAACGAGCATTATCGAGTTGCAACCCAAACAATATTAGCTAGCCCTAACCGGCCTTTTTTCTATCTTTTGATAAAAATAATGTTGTAAAATATAAACCAAAATTTTATTCTGGGTGAACCTTTAAACCAATTTAACTCATAGAGTTTTCATTTATTTAAAACCAACCTAATCCAAACAAGTCAACATAAATCGTATGAACTGAGTTGAGTTGATCAGGTTGTTCGGGTCATCAAATTTTTTCCAACATCCTATTTCTCATTCGGGATAAGATTGTCTAGTTCTTAATAGAAATGATCTCACCCAAAATTTAAATTCTTTGAGTGGAAGCAACTTGTTTCAATTTCTTGGCCATTTTTAAACCTTGGAAGAGAATTATCCAAAGAATTATTCCCCATCACTTCATGCAAAACACATCACTTTATGCAAAACACATCAAAACATAATTATTTTTTCTATGTCAAAAACAAGAATTTTGTTTTTGCAATGTTTGACTACAATTTTCTAACACCTATCCCATAAGTAACTTCTTGGAAGTTTCTTTCAAAATACCCGTTTGCAAGAATATCTCAACGATTTCTCACTCCACGTTTGTTGTATTAAAAATGCTCAACTACAAAAATGATCGACTTTTCCCACATGAGTATAGTTTGACAAAAACATCTACTCATTTCTTTGAGGTTGACGGTTCAAATCCCAATAACAATGAAAATATTTTTCAGGCTGAGGTGCAAGAATGACTTCAAAAATTTTCAACAAAAGAAAAAATAGTCCAATTACAATAATGAACTAAAAGCAAATTGGTGATTTACATATAGTCAATTTATTTAATTTACTAGTTTATCAGCTAAAAATACCATAATTTTATATCACTGGAGAAAAAATAAATTAAAAGAAACAAAAATTATCCACTAGAAATTTCTAAAGTTATTTCATCTTCAAATTCAGAACTTCATGAACAAGTTGCAAAATAACCTCAACATTTACAAATCTTAAAAGGTTTCTAAAAACTATTTTGCAGAAGAAGCTATCAAATAGAATTTCTTTCTTTTACCAGAATACATGGATTTCCTAACAAACAACTATGGACTCTATGAGAAAAATGATGCCATCCTTTACCTGCCATAGTTGTGCATCTCAAGCTTACTTCACACCGTCCCGTCCCGCCCCGCCCCAAATGATCAGTATGTTAGTATACAACTCAGAATAAGCTCTGTTCTATCTACATAACAATAAAAACGGGCGATTGATGGATCGTTCGTACTCCAGTTAAAGGAATCCATCATTCACAAGACAAAACCAGAAAGCATCAGGCAAATGGGTAAAAAGCAGTTATCCCCAATCACGGTATTGTCGGGTAAACGGGCATTCGTCCAGCCGTATGTGTGGCTGAACAGAGATAGTTAGCACAATTAAGAACCAACCGAACAAAGGGAACAGAAGTAAAAACAGATTGATTAATTGTCTGCTAGTCGTGTCATTACAAGAAATGATCATTCACAATACAGAACCAGAAAACACTTCCAAGTTAAAGATGCAAACCGATGATAGATCAAGACGAAGCAGGCAGTTCTTCTTCTCCCCTACCTCTCCCAGCAACATTGGGCAGCCATTTGTGTGGAACTAAACAGAATAGTTAGCACTCACAAAGCCACAAAAGTAAGAACCAACCGAATGAGGGGAAACACAAGTCAGAAGGATCAACCGATCCTTCGTTTTCTAGTCATGTCATTACAAGAAACCATGATTCACAATACAAAACCAGTAAACAGATCCTCAAGTTCACAATGTACGCGAATCATAAACCAAGAAGAAGCAGGCAGTTCTCCACCGCCTCTCCCAGCGACATCGAGCAAACGGGTATTCATCCAGCCATGTGTGGACTGAACAGAAATAGTTAGCACAATCTAGCATTGGTTAGCACTCAGGAAGCCACAAAAAGATAATTATGAAAACAAGACCAAAAAATGGAACATCAAAAGAACCATCATGGCATTCTTTTCAGTTGGGTTAGTTACCTCAGCATGTGCAGAGGTGTGAAGCAAAAGGTTGTTGGTGAAGCTTTGATGGGGCTTCTCACCACTGCATAAAAGCCACACTAAACTAACTAAGATTGGAATTGCAAAAAAAACACCAAATTAACAAAGCAGCAATTATAATCAGCAATACCCAACCAAATTTTGAGAGAAACAATGCTTTCTCAATGTTCTACTTATTACAATTTGTTAATATCTTATCCTCCAAAGAATTGAATCAGAATCATAAGTCAAATGGATCATTGGTTGATCTCAAACCTGAGACATTCTTCTTCTCCTTCTTCTTTTTTCTTCTTCCATCATCAAAATCAGACCAAACAGAGACTGTCTCATAAAACCCATCTCAGGCTACAAATGGAAAGTTTTATGGAGATGGTTTTGATTGCAAAGCACAAGCTGAAGAAGAAGATCCATGTCATCTTCTTTAATAATCTTGAAAAATGGTTCATTCACAACAGTCTTTTAACTTTGCAGACTCCTTCAGTTGCATAATCTGACAGTACAAGCCACCGCTTGTGCCCAGTACTTGAGCCTCGCTTTAACATCCTCCGGATGATCACCTGAACACATAACAACAAATTCAAAACTCAATGTTAAGCAAAATTCAATCATATTCAAGCCGAATCATCAGCCCCATAGCAATTCTTTTCAAATTCCGAACATAAACATCAAGATTCTTTTCAAAATCGCTCACCAGGGCTAGAGATCTTCCAGTTCGGAATCGGACTCGAAGGGGAATCCGCCGACTCCGGCGGAGAATTTTCCGGAACCTTCTGGTGATCATCCATAAACTTCTGGCTCATCGAGTAGCAGAGCTCGAGCGCCGGCAAGGTGTTGCAGAGCTCGGGAATCTCATCGTAGCAAAACGCGAAACCTAGATCCACACAGCCCTTAAGCTCCTCGAGATCGTCATCCGTCAAGCTCTTCGTCCTCGCCAAATTCTCCTCATCGGCGGCCTCCACGAAGCCTTCAAGCAAGATCTGGTTCTTCTTCTTCGTCGCCGTCGCGTTCTTCCACTCCGTCGCCTTCTCCGACTCGTCACGATCGTCTTCCGAGCTGAATTCGGATTGGAAATTGAAGATTTGAGCTTCTGGGTCACCTCCAATGGGGGTTCCGGGAGAAATCTGAGATTGGGATTCGTAAGAAAAGGGAGTCATTTCGATTTTTCAATCTGGATTCGGCGGTTCTTCGTTTGAAAACTTTTGATTTCTTCGCCAAACGCGTAGGGAAATAGAAACAAAGTGGCTGCTTATAAAGCTGAGCCCACCTGCTAAGCCAAGAGATTAAAAAATAACAACAACAATAATAATAATAAATTAAAATATGATTTCTTTTATTATTATTATTTTTTTTTGGTTATTAAGTCAATAGATAAATAAATATATTTGAACCATTTTTGTTCGAATAAAGATATCAATACTTGATGGAATGTGATTTTTTTTTTTTTTGAGTTTGGTTAAAATAGCATAAAATAATGGTAGAAACTAGTTTTAAAATTAACGGAAACTATATGAACTAAATTTTAACGTTTGAAAGCAAATATATTAAAATATAATAAGTAAAGTATAAATACCAAAATAATATTTTAATCTATTATCTTTAGTACCGACAAATAAAATTGAAAAAAAAATTTGGTTGCCAAAACTTTGTTGAATAACTTTTTCTTTTTCTATTTTTTCTAAAATCCATGTTGTGTGGAGTAACACGGCGACCAGGGTAGTATTTTAATAGAAGATCTCATGGTAGGTGATACTATGGTATTAAATATGTGGTGACACGTCAATATTTCAATCTACATTTTCATGTATCTATGAGTCCGGCATCGATATGAGAAATAAATCGATATTTCCATACTATTGATAAAATATGAAAATATCACTAAAATGTCGCACGCGCACACACATATATAATATTAACTATTTAAACTTATTTAGAAATTGAAAATGTTTATTTGTTAATTTAAATGTTTTTTACGATTTTTTAATTTCTCTAGCTTTTACAGAAATATCCATCGACATCAACATTTTATCGATATTTCTATGAAATTGAGACCTCGACATTTTGATCGGCATCAACACTTAAAATCTTGGATGGTACCACAAGGTTCCACGTCTTTGTCACTACGTGATCCCAGATCCCAAAAGGGACAAAAGCTACGTCAGATAACTATTTTTGTGTTTTAGTTTTCTGCTTTTTTAAATTAAGTTTTCAAGCACTACTTTTGTAATATGATGCTCTAATTTATTTTAACCAACTCAGGTACATCGATACTTACGTGTAGTCAAATCACGCCAACTCGATTAAGTACGATGCTAGTACACGACATTAAGAAGTTGTAATATGCTAATTGCTTGAACCCAAATAGGGTTAAGCAAACTCAGGGCATTCATTATGCCTCACTTTCCTTAATTGAATGGCTAAAGGAAATTTTAACCTAACAATTTGGTAACATTCATAACCCAACACAATTGTTTTTTTTTTCCCCAAAGGTTCTAGACAATCAATTCATGTTCTCTAACACCTTTCAAACAGGACGATCGTTTTTTTTATCTTAAATAGTATTGATTATTCTCCATTAGAGTACGTTTAGTAACGTTCTTATTACTTATTTCTTACGTCTCGTTTTTAATTTTTGAAAAATATAAGATTTTGGTAATTAAATGTTTTCAAAATTGTGTAATACTTTCAAAAAACAAAAACTTTCTTATTACTTATTTCTTACGTCTCGTTTTTAATTTTTGAAAAATATAAGATTTTGGTAATTAAATGTTTTCAAAATTGTGTAAAAATTTTAGAAATAACAAAATGAAGGTTTTTGTTTTTTGAAAGTATTACTTTATTATTCTAGGCTTACAAATGCGTAAAAAATAGTAAAAGTTAAATATAACATAAAAATTTTGGATATTTAATTTAAAAAATATTTTTTTCAATTTAAAATTTTAAAGAACAAGAAAACCAAAATATTTATGTTTTATTTTTCAATAAAATAAGAAACAAAAAAATAGCTACCAAACAGTTCTGTTTTTGTTTATTAAAAAATAGTAAATGATAAACAAAAACATGAAACGAGAAACAAGAAATATGAATGTTATCACCAAACGAACCCTTAGTTTAAGCATAATTTACATGGCAAAGACATTAATAATTTGTTTATAAGTCTTTAGTATAATTAGTCTTTAACTCATGGTTATGAAAATTATGCTTACTTTCGTGAAAGAAGTTGGGTGTGTGTATGACTCAACGATACAGAGGTGACAGCTATTCGAGATTGCTTGACAGAAGCGATTGAGATTGGATTCTTGAATTTGGAGGTGGATTCTGATTCTCTTTTAGTGGTCATGAAAATTAAGGACTCACACCCAGATAATTTGGAGCAATTGTGAAAGAGATGGTCGATCTTACTCATTTCCTGAAATTTGTTAGTTTCTCCCACTGCCCTCACTCTTGCAACAGAGTTTCACATGATTTGACAATGATGACTGTACATGCTGAGATTTCTCAAGCGCGTAGGAATAATGTCCCTCCCCTATTTTTTTTTTCATTTAGGAATAGTACACATTGCTAGGCCTATTTATTTCAATTTTTGAGTCAGGTTTGGAGTAACTTTTAAATTATAATTTTTATATATATATATAAAAGTCAGAAATTAATTATTTATATGATTTAATAAAAATAAAATTAAAGGGAAAATATTGTTTTTCTTGATTTCTCGCAATTCTCGCAGTTACATTTTTTATTTTTTAAGTGGTCTATGGGATGCATGTGATTTTGATGATGGATGTATGTATCAGCATGATGATATGTACAGCTGGAATGACAGGTTGGTGATGAATGACAACCACGCGTCGACGATTGTGTGGCTGTGATTTCCGATTCCACAGAGATGCACTGTGAGGATATCAAAAACTTTGCGGGTGCGTGACACGTGTTTCCGGCTAAATTACACCTAAAATTTTCATTTCTTGCTTTAACATTTTAAAAGTTTCCATAATGCTTGATACTAACAACTTTATTTTATTTTAATAATAATATTTAAATAAAAGATTAGTCACAGAACATTACAGAGATGCCTCCCAGTGGCGTGACCATCATCCGGGTTCGAGCTTAGGCATCTGACATGTCCGATCTTCAGACTGATACACATAACTGTATGTCTGACCCTCAATCTATAAATAGAGGGTCTCATTTCCATCTCAGGTATCGTATTCTATCATGAACTCTATATTAAATCTGAGCTTACTTAGTAGCTCATTCATCGTGCGAGCGCTCAAGCTATTCTCCTTGTCATACTTTGGCAAGTTTAACCAATTCGAATTTCGTTGCACAAACAACCTCTACTCTATCGTGCAACAAAGGAAACATGGATAAGGAGCGACTCTTTAACAAGTCTTTAGGCAAATATAAAAACGAAAGAATCGATATTACTTATAAGTGAAGAGGAATCTTAAAATTGTTGTTATGATGCAATATGTACATAGTAAAGGAAACGTTAAAATTTTGAAAAAAAAAACATTAAAAGTTTACTTGATGATTAGGCAACGCTCCACGAACCCAATACAATAATTGACTGGGATATAAGCATGTTGGTTGCTCCATTATTTTTAAGTCGAACTCAAAAATTAAGAACTCATTTTAAATATGTGAAATCACTATTCACATCAATTACATCTCATTTTTAAAGCGATGTTTCACTCTTTAAAAATTTCAAACTATTAAAGAGTAGAGTATAGGTTGCATAATTTCTTATTTGTCAAACTCATTTGACATTTTTTTTAATATTCTTGAGTGTCTGGGCCAGCACACCTTGATCGACTAATCTTACGGAACAACCATTTGACCCTACAACACATAGTGTCGGGAAACTCATTTGACATTTCAAGTTTATTTTGAAATTCAATTCCACAGAGCATTTGAGAGGCAAAGATTTGGAAGAAACAACATCATCCAAATGCATGGTCACAAAATTAGCAAGCAATGAGCACTATGCATCTACCTAACTTGCTTTTTCCCCCCTTTTTGTCACAAATTGCAAAAAGGAAAATAAAGCAAAAAACTCTTGATTTATTGTAATAAATTTAATAATCTTATCAAGATTGTTTTAATAATTAATTTCAATAATAGGGATGAAAATTCAATCTCCGTCTTCATGTATGATGATAGTTAATTTTGGTTTAAATACTATTTTGGTCCATGTACTCTCGAAGTATCATTTTGGTCCAGGTACTTAGAGATTATTTTGGTCCCTTCATTTTTCATTTTTATCTCATTTTTTCGATCATAATTTTAACATCACACACTTCATTCACTTAATTTATTGAAATGTAGCTATAATAATTTATGTTAAAATTTTGTAAATAAATAATAAATCGATCACTTTTTAGAAGTACAATGATTGAAAGTATACGTTATTTCGAGTACAGAAAGATTAAAATGAAAAAAAAATTGAAAATATAGGGATCGAAATGAATATTTTGAAATTTCATAAGCTAAAACCAACCAAACTCAAAAGTATTAAGAACAAAATAGGTATAAACTTTGTTCTTTTTTATTATAAATCGATAAAAGTAATATATTTTCTTAATTAGTTTGTTACTTTTAGACTAATAAATGGTTTAATTTAGTCATATAGTATTTTGAAGTCTAAAGTATGTATACATAGAGACCCACACCCACATATACAAATAGATTTTTTTGTTAAATATCTATTTGATAAGCATCTTGTTCTCACATGATCCACTTCAAAAAATCAATAAATTGATTTAGGGATATTGTTTTTATGTTGATAAGTCTTGAATTTTAGGAAAAAGTGTTTACAAATTGTGCATGTTTAGTGTCTTCTGAAATTAAATACGTGTGTTTCATGCATTGAATCCGGTATAAATGAGACTATTTCTTAGGAAAGACTTGTAGACTTGGTTTTGGATAGATAGATGAAATTATGAGGAAATATATATGCTTTATAGGGGAAAAAGAAAGGAAAAAGCAGCAATGCACCTGCTGCATATGACACAGAAGCTATCTTAAAGCTAGCAGCGATGCGTCTGGTGCATCGCCAACACTCCAGAAACTTCAGCATTGCGCCTGGCGCATTCTCCACCTACAAACAAGGGCTTTTGTTGACCGGGCAGTTGGAAGAAATCTCAACCCATCCCTTGATCTGTGCAACCAAATGCTGTTAAGCCCCATTGTAGCTCCTCCACTCAAATACCCAAGATTTTCTCCACCAACTTGCAAGGTTTAGCTTATAAATACCAAGTTCCATCAAGCTTTAAAGGGGAGCTCACTTGACATTTAAATTCCAGCTTGCTTTCTCTCTATAATTTATGCTTTTATAATTTGTTTTGTCTTTAATTGTGTTCAACATTCTTGGAATTATTTTTTGCAATCCCTTTTTGTTGTTATCACTTTTTTTAGATTTTGGTTCTCGATTTTAATTTAGCTATTGTAATTACTCTTAACTTAATATGACATTTTATTTCACTCCATTTCTTATTATTTCTATTTTTCATGTTTCTATGAGTAGCTAATTTGCTTTTCCAACCCTCTTATGAAATGACTTAGTTTCCATCATTTTAATTACATCTATCAGATAGCACGACGTTTACGCTCAAATTGCTTATCTTGATTGAGTTAATTAATCTAGTTGATTTTACTTGCTGACCACTTGTTTAAATCACAACAGTTGAGTTTAATTCTGAAAAGGTTAGAGTGAACAAAGTTCATCAAGATAAAATGGGAAGTTACTTAGTCATAAGAACTTAAACAAGATCCTAGACATAGGCTCTCTTACCCATTAAACGTAAGTTGAAGTTTTAATTACTTAGGATTCTTCTAGTATTTTACAGACATGTTTTAAATACTGGTCTAATCTTCTAAACAAACCAAAAGCGGTATGGAATAGGAGTTGAACCAGTTTGCAATTAGAGAGTAAATTTAGTGTGAGATTCTGATAGATGTAATTCATTTCTCTTAAAACTAGTCAGTAGTATGAGGGTTGGTTTCAAAATTCTATTTTATTAAATTATAAAACGTGCATTTCAACCAATCAATTATTTTTATTCCCAAACTCGATTGCTCATTCCAACAATTTACAAAATCAATTTTAAAAGAAAACTAGTCCCTGTGGAGACAAACTTGGAATATTTCCAGATTATTACTTGTGACAGTGTGCACTTGCACTCATCTCTCTTGCTATTAAGCGGAGGCGCAACATATGTCAAAAGATAAATTTTTAAAATTATACTTATTAAGATTATTATATTAATTTGTTTACAAATGAAGAAGTGTGATATAGCATAGAACAAGAACAATTGAAGAAGGAAACCGAGTCTTGTGTTAAGAACTAAGAAGAAGATATTTGATCCAAAAGATGAAACACACTCAAAAGTATGATCTTTCGTCTTTAAAAGAGGTATTCTAAGATGCAGTTTTGGAAGAAATGATCATCAAATGAGGATATATCTATCATAAAGAGTGATTCTTAGCTTCGATTCAATTTGCTACCATGTAAAATCAATTGAGTAAAAGATAAGAAATATGTTTCATTCTTGTATTTTATTGGATAATTTAAGAATCTCTTAGAAAAATAATTATATTAATCTTCAAAGCCAAAGGTGTAAATTTTATCACTAGAATCTTAATCAATGGAATAATAATTTTTAAGGCTTGAATTGATTGCATCACATATCTGATTTGATGGAAATAAAAAAAAAAAAAAGTTGGATCTAAAATTTTGGAATCAAGAAATGGCATTCCTTTTAACTTTTTATTTATTGGAAAAAAATGGATCTAAAAAAGAGTGGGACCCACAAATGGAGGAAATAAATAATTTACACGAGACCATGCCTTATCCCCCTAACATGACCTATCATTTGAAAAGAGTCACGTGCATAATTATTTGGTTGAGCTCAACTAAGTGTAGGGATCAAAATTAAATATCTTTTTCAAAAATAAATAAGATAAACAAATCGATCAGATCTATAAATTTAGGACCATTTTGCTAATATAGTTATTTGTTTATTGTTTTTAATTTTGAAAAACATACACATTTGGTCATTATTATATAGAATTCCCGACGAAGAAACAAACCTTGCTTTTCTTTTATTCCTAAAAAGTATTATTTTATCATTTTTTACCTTAGACATGCATAATAACTGTTCTAAAACAAATATAACATAAAAATTTTCAATATTTAGTTTGAAAAATTAAATTTCATACAAAACTTTTATTTTTTGAATATAAAATTTTAGAAAACGAGAAACAATAAAAAGTTACCAAACATTCTTTCGTTATTTTTTTAATAGAAAACAAAGAACTACATAATTTTGTTTTTTTTTATTAAAATAGAAGAAATGAGAAAGTCACTAGACATACTTTCGAACCAATAATTTTAAAAGAGACTCGTGCCTAATAATTAGGTGAGCCCATCTAAGTTTCGAGATAAAAGTTAAATGTTTTTCCCTCCCCTATAAAAACCAAATCTACAAATCTAGAATTGAAAAAGGAAAAAAAAATTATCATAAAAAAGAAGAATACATTGAATCCAAAAAAAAAAAAAAAAAAAAGTTGTGTGGGACCCACACGTCAAAAAGGATGAATGATTTATGCATATCCATACATGACATGACCATACATGATTTTTGGGATCGGGAGACACGTGCCTAATAATTGGGTGGGCCCCACCCGACAGAAAACGACAATTATTCCCCACGTGGCTTGTCTGTCACAAGACAATAATTCCCCACCAAAAAAAACCCCAGTCGGCGTAATTTACCACACCGCTAATCATTTCGCGCCACGTGTCGCGGGGCCCACTGACTTGACTGAACAACAGCCATTTGGAGGACGCCACGTGGGCCAGAGCAATTGGCTGTCATTTTACTCGGGAACCGTCCCGGACACGCAATTATGCGGCTGTATTTAGTAATATTCGAATCTAATCTAAGACTAAGGAGGGGCAGATTTGGAAGAAAATTTCTATCGAATCCATTTTTTAAATAATGTAATTTAAGTCGACTAAGGCATTGACAAAGTAAATTTAAATGGTCAAATGTGACTTAATTTTCAAATATATTTCATTTTTTAAAAATGATTTAATGTAATCTAAGTAATTACGTGTTAATTTTCTTCTTTTAAGCTTATTCAACTTTCTACCTTCAAAGGTAGAAATATTTGATTAATCTAAATGAGCTCATTTAGATTAATATAGAGTCCACTTTATAATATATTTAATATTTTTCAATAAAAAATGATGATCTAATTTGATGGTGTTGAAGATGAATTTTCCATCGATGATTTTTTTTCTTATTATTTTTTGAATTCGGGGAGGATAGCATTGGAGAGAGAGAGTTGGGATTAGATGAACGGTGGTGTTTTTTGTTTCTTAAAGAAAGATATACATTTTATTTTATTTCTTAAAGAAAGATATACATCTTATATTTATGTTTCAGGACGAAATTGGTATTTATATTATTTCCTAGTTGAGATTGTCAATTTTTAAAGTATTTAGTATTAATACTAATGGTTTAGTGAAAGATCTTAATAATAATAATGTAAGAAAAGTTGAATTTTTACCATTTGATGTAAGTGGACGAGTCAATTTTAGTTGTGTTACCATTCAAAATATATCCTTAAATAAGTGGCACAATGAAGTTTTTTTTTTTTCTTTTTAAAGATTTGTGATAAAATATGGACATCGAATTATCTTTCCAAGTATTTATAATTGTGTGGAATGCTTTTAATTGGTTTGATTTGAGTTTTTTTTTTCTTTTTTAATAAGTTTGATTGTTTATTTTCTATATCTATTTAAGTTTGTGGCTAGATTTGATTGAGTATTTTCATGATGATTAGGAGTTTGTTTTTTTTCTTTTAACATAATTTTAATTGTTTTGTTAGATGAATTTTATATGATTTATCAATTAACCTGAAATTTAACATTTCAGTATTAAGAAAGTATTAATTGTAACAATAATTCATGATTTAAATTCATGAAAATATAACAAAATCAACTTATCTAGAACTTTCCTTGTCTTGAATATAATTGATTTCTTCAACTATAGACGTTTTTGTCAATATGCGTGTAATAGTTAATTTTGTCTTGGTGCAATATTAGTGAAGTTTCCTACTGATCTTTCCTTCTTTTGCTTCATCAACAAACAATTCCACTCCCATTGATATTTCTTGTCAATTGTTTGGAACAAGTCATATTGTGCTGATAACTCATTTTAAATAGAAGTAGAGAAAAAAAAATTGGAACGGATAATAGGCTCATTCGGAGAGAGTATGAACAATTTTTTAAGATTTTTGACTTCACAAAAATAAACCATGAAAATCATGGGAATTAATAAATAAGACCTTATTTGTTGTTAATTATATTATAATTGACTATTTTTAATTATAAAATCTAAAAATAAAAGTAATATTTTATATGAAATTTTGATGTCCATACATATTCAGGAAAAAAAAAATAATGGAAAACAAAGAGATGTTGATAGAGATTATTTGAATTAATAAATAGAGACTTTTATTATAACTTAATTATGATGCAATTCCTCCTTTTAATCATAATTTTCATAAACCTAGGTTGTTATAGGAAGAAATCCGACTTGTCAGGCATATGGAGAGTGGGCCAGACCAGCCTCATTAAGGAGACAAATTAAACCAGTCATGATCCTAAACTTGTCAGTACATTTCCACCCTAAGTGCGTCCAAACAGTGGATTGACTGAGCGCAATCAACACCATCATAGACTGGCAGTTACACGACCAGAGGTAGGAATCTCGAACCCAGTTACCAAGTTCAACTACCGGCTACAACCTATAAAAGGACACAACACTCGAATATGTTTGAATCCCTTCTGATTCCTACTAATAGTATTACAATTCATTACTAACTTGAACGTCGGAGTACTACTCATCTCTATTTTGCAGGGCATCCACCTTTTGGGAGGGATAAGTCATCTTGCTTGTGCAGGACAAATTAGTGCACGAACATAAAGTAATATTTGTATAGTTACATAATTAAAAGCGATAATATCGAGATACGACAAACCATTAAAAATGTATGTTTCATAATATTAAAATTATATACATAATATAAATATCACAAATTTAATAAACACTTTGCGTAGGTAATTGACATATATCTCCAACTAATAGGGTGTGAATTCGATTCCCACCCCCACATGTTGTACTAAAAAAACACTTTGCAGAGCACGACAGATTGTAAGGGAGAGAAAGACAGAGAGTAATGAAGGGGAGAGAAGAGCACGACGTTCATGACGGTGAGATCAGACTAAGATCGACGTCCACGATTACGACGGTGAGATTCGCGACGCTCGATATTTTTTTTATTCAATAAAAAATTTCTCCCGACGTTTTGAAAACGACAGGAAAAGTCCACTTCTTTCTACGTTTTGAAAACGTCGGGAAGGATTTCTCCCAACGCAGTTTGAAAGACGATTTTCCCGACATTTTTTTTTTTTACTTTTCCCGACGTTTTTCAACATCGGGAAAAGTCTTTTTTTTTCTTGTAGCATGAGAGATTGTAGAGTTTATCGAAATTTCTCAATTTCCTCGAGGCTTGTTGATATTTCCTTGATATTTTCTCACTATCTCGAAAGAATGATATTAATTAACCGCTACTAAAAAAAGAACATTTTAAACAACTAGTAAGAAACACGTGCGTTGCACATAGAATCTTATAGTTCTAAATTAAAGTAAAATAATTAGTGTTTTTTAAGTTTATAATATTATCATTTTGAAGAAAGAAAGTGATTATATATAAATATAAATTCAAGGTATGATATTGTTGTAATAAAAGAAGATGATGAAATATTAGCATGGAAAGTAAGTACAAATTTGAAGTGTAAGAAAGCTGAAAAAGCACCAACGTGCAAGTTTTTTTTTTTTTTTAATGAATGAACGTTCTTAATTTACCTCTAATTTTCTTGATTATAAATTATTATATTACATTTTATCTTTGTTAAATTGTGTGACGTTAAATCATTGAGTTTGTTCATTCTAGAATGAAAAAGAAAGGTAAGAGTAAGAGAAAGAGCAAACCCTAAAATGTCCAACCTGATGATATTGAGAGGGATAAAAATTGTTTGTTTGCCCTAACTTTGTAAAAATAATTACAACATTTCACATATATAAATCAAAAGCATCAGTTTAAAAAATAAATAAATAAAAATCAAACTCATAAGCATTCTTATTATCCAAATTATGAGAATAATCGAATTTTGCTTTATCTAGATTCCATCGACCACCATCTCGACACATCGTACTCTAGAATTTCTTTCAATCTGAACGATGATAAATTTGGGGAAAGTGAACCGATGCCATCAACTCAGCTTTAATTTGGTTTCTCTTCACTATCAATTCTCCTCTCGATCACCCATATGTTCATTGTTGTTGTCGTTGCTAAAGCAAGAAAGTAATTTTCATACCTTCACACCACTTGGAAAATTTTTCACTTTGTTCCATCAACCACCTCTTGATTTTTGGTTGGCATGAGAAAGAGAGGACACATATTTATATATGGATTGGAAGGGGATTAAGAAGATGAAAGGATTGGGGGAGGGTATGTGGTAGATGAAAGGAGTTAAAAAAAAAATCAATGAGAAAGATAAAGTTAATGAAAGAATAATTAAGAGAGAGAAGATTAGTGAGAGAAAATAGGGGAATTTAGAGGGATGAGATCGTGATGGAGAGAAGAGATAAATTGAGAGAGAAAGTTTGTATTTAAATGACACAATTGTTATCAAAAGAAAAATGAAGAGAGTTATAATGAGAGGGCAAAAATGGTATATAGAAATTTCTGCTCATCCCACCGTTTATATATATTACTAGTTAGTATCACGTGCATTGCACGTGGTTATAAATATTTTAATATAATATTTCTAACAATTTAACATATAGAATAACAACTCAACGGAACTTTTAAATGGTACTAATATTTTGTTTCAAATAAAATATATTATTATTTGTTGACATTTTCAATAAAAAAAAAGTACAATAAAATAAGAGGTATAAAAAACATTGAATATACTATAAAATTGAAATAATTAATGTGGTTATCAATTTTTGATAATCAAGGCTATTGTTAATTGATACATAATAAATTAAATTAAATTATGTAACTAAAAATTCGAACCGTAATCAAATAATTTGTTAGATCGTCAAAATTATAATTAAATATTAAATGATTGGAACAAATAAAATTACTTATTTTTACTCTTAACCTACTTTCTAAAATTGAAAAATCAAATATATTTTTTCTATTTTTAAAAGGATGAATATAAATTATACTACACCATTTAAATATAATAATAATTAAAAAATACAATCTATACCTATTGGCACAATTATTAACAACTTTCTTTTTCTTAATCTAAATAGGGATACAATTTAAAAAATGGAGGGTATAATTAAATATATTAAGGTAATATTATGTAGTTAAAGAAATAATGTTTTGATATTAAAAAACTAAAAATAAAATAGACACAATACAACAATTGAAGTTTATGACGTAAATATAAATTAAACTAAAATTGTAAATAAGAAAAAAAATAATCTTATTTAACTATATGAACGAGGATCTATCTCTTTCATCTTAAATTTATTAATTATTAGTTTCAATAATTATTTTTTAAAATATTTTTAAAGTGAGAATTTTATATTGCTCTCCCCTGAACTTCTGCCCACAATGATTCATTACTATCTATGCAAACATAATTTCAATGCAAAATTCATTTGAACCGGACAATTCTTATTCGTTGTCAATTTTTTTTTTAAAGAATACAACAATAATCTTTTTGTGTTTTTTCTTAAATTATTTACTCGTTCTTTTATCTTTTGTATATTATGTAATAAGGAAGAACGAACCAAAATTAAAGAATTGAAATTTGAGAAAGAAATTGAATACTATGTACTGCCATGAAATCATCGAAAAAATGTAGAATAAAGAATCACATGACTAAGAAAAATAAAATAAGAACAATAGCAATCAAAAAGTCATATTAAGATAAATAAGAAAACTAATACTAAAATATAAATCAAACGTGAAAAGAACATTAACTAAATATTAAATTAAACTTGAAAATAACATTAACTAAATATTAAAACACGAAGGTATCATGAATATATAACTTAAAATTAATCCACATAAAAATATTAAAATAATCTAAAAAAATAAATGTTGAAGATAATACGAATATATAATTTTGTTACTCTACCTCTTCGATTAAATATATTTTTGGATTCTCAAATATTCTTGGTTCAGTTTTCACTCATGAAGATAAGAAAAATCTTCATTAATATTCTGAAAATGAGTTTTAGGTCATAGAAGAAAAAAACAATATAATCTTTCATTTTATAGATTATTTGTTATGACACGTATACATGGATAGATGCATCTCTTTATCAAACAGTTACTTTTCATCATATTAACTTCTCTCAACACACCTTTTCACTCGAACAGTTACAACTCTTTTGGATTAAACTCCTTGTTTCATCGAATGATCACAACTTTTTTGAATTAGATTGTTTGTTACGGCACTTATACGTGGATAGATGTATCTCTTCATCAAACAGTTACTTTTCATCAGATTAACTTCTCTCAACACACATTTTCACTCGAATAGTTACAACTCTTTTCGATTAAACTTCTTGTTTCATCGAATGGTCACAACTTTTTTGGATTTGTTATCTCAACAGACACTTTAACTCGAACAGTCGTGTCTCTCGTAGAAAATTGAAGGGCAAAATAGGTATGTATTTAAAAGTTGGGGGCAAAATGGGGAGGTAAAGTTTCTCCTCCATAGCCCCATTTATAAATATAGATATATGATCGATAATTTATCGAACGTTTACTAGTTTCATTGATAACCCAGTTTGGAAACCAAACATCTCTTTAAAATAGAGATTGTAGTCTTCGTTGTTGATATTAATATTTAAATTATCAATATATATGTGTGGGATATGGAAGGGAGAGAAAATTTAAAAAAAAAAACTAGCCATATAATTTATTTAAAATACATAAATAAAATAAAGGAACAATTTTAAAAAAAAGAAAGAATAATAAAACCAACATGTTACGTGTTAAAGATCTCACGTTTAAAAGAAAAGGCACCTTACAATCATTTATAATAAACATGGTTACTCATCTCATTGCCAATTGATTTTGAGATGGAACCGATAAATATTTGATATTGCATGTGAATATATAATAAAATAAATAATTAGTATTCAAAAAATATAATAAAATTAATTAATTAATAATTGTTACCGACAAGATGGGAGTGAAAGTTGGATCCAATAACATTAAAAAAATTATTTATAAAGTCAAAGTCATAGTAAACAAAGAAAGTATGATACCTGAGCTCCCATGGTATTGAAATTTTTCCTATAGGAGTACGAGATGGAAAGAGCAAACTTGTCACACACATCGAAAAAGTTGTGAGGGTGGAGGCAATGTGTACTTTGTGAAAGCTAGAGTCCCCTCTCTATCTCACCAATACGTGCTTTCAAGCTTATTATATGAGCTTTTTGCTAGTGAATATTAAATAATTTTGTAACGGTTGGGTTTTGCAAACAAAGTCTCACATTGGCTAAGTAAGGAAATGATTGTGGGTATATAAGATATAAGACAATTACTCCATTGATATGAGACCTTTTGGGTGGAACCAAAAGCAAAGTCGTGAGAGTTATTCCCAAAGCGGACAATATCATATCATTGTGGAGATATTCGGACAACAAGTGGTATCAGAGCCATGAAAACCAAACTGTGTGGGAGGAATTTTCGAGGGTCAAACAATAGTGATTGGTAAGCTTAATAATCATTACGGAACTTGTGATAGGAATAATGCGGTATCTTTGTTCGAGAGGAGGAGATTGAGGGTACGATAGAATGACACCAAGTGTTCCCATAATGTTGGTCGATAAAGTCTTCAAATGAAAACTTAATGGATCAAAAGATTGTAAATATGGCGACTATATCCTAATATTTTCTTTTCTATTTTTATTATTATTATTTTTTAAATACTTGATTCCTTATCGATGATTATTATTAAAATTTAAATATTTATAACTAAAAGAGAGAAGTGAAAAAATAGAGATTTTTTTTAAATAATGAGTTTTTTTTTTAAACAAAATATAGATCATTGTGGTCATTATTGGTAATTTACCATTGGGCTAACATGTAAAACTCTATACAGAAGTGAAAATATTTATAATTTTTAACATTTTTGAAATTGGGATCTCAACATAGACGAGTCATGTAGCTTCAAATATTTTATATAATGTAAATGAATAAAATACGCTAAACACATCAAATATTTTTTTAATCTTTTAGGTAGTTATCAACTTTGTCCTTAATCTTTTAAAATTCTCAAGTCTACCTTTAATATATATAAAAAAAAATCTAAATTAAGTCCTTCGATAAAAAAAATCTATTATTTTTTAATAAGAACTTTTACGACGATAGTAAATTTGGCATAAACAATAACATATTTATTTCATGATAAAATATTTTGTAACAATAGTACAAATATAATCATGTATATATCAATGATATGCATACATCAATAGTATTTGTATATTAGGAATATCAATGATATAAATATGGTTGGTATATAAATATCATATTTTATTAATTATTCAAAAGTTATATATAAGTGATATACATTGATCAACGATCGATTTTTTAGGTTAATATTGTGGAAATTGGGGAGAGTGGTATATAAGTGATTCTTTTGGGGTGTTCAAGCCAGAAGGTGGAGTTGTTAAGCCTAGAATTATTAAATCTTGGGAGTAAATTTGATGAGTTAATTAGTCTGGAGTAATTTAATATGTGTTCGAGTTGCAGAGCTTTTTAACTTGTAGTCTGAAGTTGGTGTTATGTTCAACTTGTAGAGTTATTAAGTCTGAAGTTGTATAATTTTTTTTTATTATTTAAGTTATCATTAGAGTTAAATTCTAATAATTTTCAATTATTTTTTTTAGAAAGATGTCAATCACTATTTTTTTTTTTACTGATAAAGTAGGGACATCATGTTATTTCTAAAATTTAAATGTTAAGTTATATTATTTTATGAATATTTTTCTAAAATTAAATGAGTCGTAATTACCATCATATGTTGTTTATTTCCTTTATTTCTATTGCATGATCTTAAAATTCTATTTAACAAATTACTTAATTTTTTTTTATACATTTTGTGATTTTAATTTGATGGCCTTGAAAATAAAATACATTCTCTAACTCTTTTAAACTCACTGTATTAAAAATAAAACAATAAATATTTGGATTATTTTAATTAATTAAATTTAAAAACTAAACATTTTTTTAATATAGGCTTTATTTTAGTAACTTCAAAATACAATACAATTTATTTTGTTATTGAATATGACTCATTTAAAACATAAATATATCATTTTGTTGTTCGTTTGAGATTAAGTATCTTTATTTGTATAAATTCAAAATAAACTATTATTTCTATTTTAAGCTCACTCATTTAAAATTATATATTAACTATAATAATAATTCAGTGAAAAGTAAGCTAATTACTTAATTAATTTGATTTTATAAATAGTTTAAATTGAACTATTTAAGCTTGGAATTTTAACTTTTTTATAACAAGACAACTACATATACATATTTCCTTTAAAAAAAACTTATGTAAACATAAAATTGAATTATAATTCAAAAAATCTATAAAATTAAAAATTATATATATATAATAGATTTTCCATTACAATCTAGAAAACTACAATATTGATAATGGTACGTATGGAGGTAGGTAAGCCGAAACAATTAAATTGTAAAAGAAAATTGAATAATTGGAAATTATAAAAAGAATGAAAGTAAGAAATGATATAAAAGAGAGAAATGGTAGAACGCACCAAAATTAAAAAAGAAAAAGAAAAAAAATTAAAAGATATTGTGGGACCCACCAAATTTGAGATGACGTGACCACATTGTAGGGAGATAGATAAGAGAAAAGATATATGATTTGATGTGAGATTCACTTGAATAAAGATAAATAGATAAAATAAAATAAGGTTAGAAGAGTTGAATAGTAAATTTAGTGTTAAAATATGAAATTTTTAAGTCCTCTACTCGAATAAGGAGCGGAGTTTTTTACTCAGCTCCCCTCCTTACAACTCCTTTGCTTGGACGGCCCCTCAGGTTAACATTATACTTTTCAGAATTTTAGTTAATTGTAATAGTTTTTTAGGTTGGGGTCTGATTGTAACGATTTTGGAGTAGTTTGATCAATTTGTAATAATGGCATTAAAGGAATAAATTTGGATTTAATTGATTTAATTGCAACAATTATGTAAGTTTTGGTGATATGATTGATCGAATTAAAATTTATGGGTGTGATTGTGATAACCCAATAATATAATTCAGTATAATTTTAACCATTTACCCTAAAAAAACACAATTTTAACAAGCAAAAATATTTTATTTATAAACCTTTCATTATTATAATTATTTTAGTTAAACAACATGGAAATTGGGAGGAGGAGATTCGAATCTTCGATCTCTTGGTCGATTGTATATATCTCGATCAGTTGAGTTATACTCAAATTGCAAAACGAGCTCTTACAATTTAAGAATGATTATTATTATTTATTATCTATGTTATATTTAATAATTTTAAAATTTTTACTATTAAAATATTTAAAAACACCTACAATTGCATACGAATGTTAATTGGTTACTTCTATGATAATAGGTCGTATTAAATTTTAAAACGCTTTTTATGGACAAAAAAGTGAAATTATCAACCCGAATATAACTTAACTAGTTAGTTAAGACATATATTGTCGGCTAAAAAGTTAAAATTTTGAAGTCTCACTTAATGTATTGTTGAACTAAAAAATAAATAAAAAGATGTCGAACTCACCCTCATTATATACTGTTTTTTTTTTCTTTTTTTTTTGTGAGATAGTGAAATCACTATACATATTAAAAATAATTAATGATGTTGCTTGACTATTTTAATATTAATATTATATTTATCAGTGCGTATAACTCAACTAACCATATTTTTTTATCTCTCAAAATGTTAGAAGTTCAAATTCATAACCGAGGTATTTAATTTAACATGGGGATAGCTTTTAAAACAAATGGTTTTTCCTTTGGAAATATGCATGAGAGAAAGCCCAATAAATGAGTTTTTTTTAATAGCCCAATAAATGAGACTTTAAAACTTAGGCCATGTGGAATCTTTTATTTTTTTGTAGTACAAAAGTTTGATTTAATTATAATATAAGATATGCAATTTTCGATAACTTCAATAACACGAGAAAACTAATGGTACACTTACCAACATGAGCATAGTTGAACGGTAATTGGTATATACTCTAGTATCCCAAATTGTTGTAGTAAAAAAAAAAACACTTACGATATATATTTCTTTTAATTTATAGTATTCTAAAAACATAAATTATTTTTGCATGCATGTATATTTGGGTAAATAATACAATGACAATATTTATCAAAATTTAATATGTTGATAGAAATGTCAACATGCTATACATCTATACAGCAGACTAATAACACTTATTTCCTTTTTTAGAGGTATAAATTAAAATATTTATCTTTTCAATAAAAAAATAATAAATAATAAATAAAATAAATAAATATCAAATGTTTGTTTCGATTTATTAAAAAATAGAAAACAATAAATGAGAACATATTACACTTAAAATCTCAAACTCCGATTTTATAATCAAATAATATGGAAGAATTACTTTCCCAGTCTCAATCTTATTCTCTTATTTAATATTTTGATTATTTTATTCTATATTAACTTATCTTATATACAATACAATAAAAGTTAAATAGTTTTACGTTTATGAAATTTTATTTTAATCTAAAATTTTTAACAGTGTTGTACTTTTTTGAAACCTCATGGGAAATTGACTCAAACGAACTAAAAAGGTTTTCATTTTACTAAAATGTCCTAACATTTTTAAAATTTATTTTTCTAACCCAAATTAATATTATATTCAACTAAAAATAACTGTAAAATCACAATGATACCCCTATTATCTTCTATTCACTCACTTCTTCCATTTATTTGTCTTTCATCCTCAAATTTCTCTCTTCTCCTTTCCGCTCCCATTTCTTCCGTACAATATCATTTCTCACTTCTATTTTGTAAAATTAATTGCAGCGGAACCTTTGATTCGAACTATTATGCTCCTTCTCATTTTATTTATTTATCCTTACTCTTGTTCTTCGATTTTCTTTCTCTTCTCCTATTTTTCAATTTCAATTTTTGTTACTTTATTTCGATTCGAATGAGAATTGATATACAACTCTAATCTCGAATGATTTTTTTTTTATTTGGGTTTGTTGAAATTAGAATGGACATAAATCTCAGACTTGGATCCATCCATATTGCATAAATCTCGACCTATTGATTTTTCTTTTTTATATTGGGTATATGACCATTAATATTAAGCTTGAATCTGACCCAAAATTTCATAAATATCGTCCAAAATTCATAAATCTGGTTCGAGACTCGTGTAAATTCGCCCAGTATTCATGTAAAACTCGGGCGAGTTCGAATATCCTCGCCCAAATTTTGAAATTTCCAGATTCACGAATGAGTCTCAATAACTTGGATGAATTTCAGATAAACTGAAATATTGTTTTATTAATATGTGCAGTACAATTCAAATAATTTTGCTTGGCTTGTTGGTCTTGTGTGCGAACCTTCATCCTTGAGATCGCGGGTACAACTCCAACCGTCGGGCAAGTTTTCTTCAATCTCACCCAAGTTTCACTCAAATTTTTTCATTGAATTAAGGGGTAATTTTTTATTTTCCGCATTTCTAACATGTCAGAAAAAGTTGTTTTAGGTTATAAAAGCATATTTTTAAATAGTAGGTCATAAATTAAAAAACTTATTAGGTTAAATTTATCAGTTTCCCAAACCTTATTGACATTAATTATTTTCAAATATGCACACGTGGCTACTCCAAATTTTCCACGTTGTTTTTTACATTAAAATTTCTCATCGTTTTACCTTTTAGATTTATTTAATTATTAATAATGTATAAATTTATTTATTTATATTTTGACTCCTACAGACAAAATTTCCAAATTTGTATGCTACTTTTTATTTTATTTTATTTTAAATATCATCCCACTTTTATAACTTTTCAAAGTATTGGTTGAAGTTTTTCTATTTTTAACTATTGATAGTTATTTATTATATAATCCTTTAGTATTTTTTAATTTAAAATTATAAAAATATTTAAAAAGGATAAATGGTAGTTGTTGGCAACTGTTTTGGGATCGTTCCATCCCTGAGTGGCTTTGTAATTTAGCAAGGAACGATCTCAAAAGCTTTTAACAAAGATTTTGATTTTTCATTAGTTTATTGGTCTATCTGTATTATAGGAACTAAATCATTACTAATCAATTAAATTGTTGAACATTAAAATTAATTGACTAAACTGTTACCAGTTTAAAAATATAGCGGTTAAATTGTTACAAACTAAAATTTAGACACTAAATTGTTACTTCAACTAAAAATACATGGAAAAAATGTTTGACTAAATTAGAAAAAAAAATACTCATGAAATTTGTCTTTTTTTAAAAACATACTCCTCTCATTTTCAAAAGTTAAATACCGCCATTAATCTTTCAAAAACATTTAAAAAATATCATTCGAACAAATATCTACAAATACTTTGAATGGAAAGTTGACGTGCAAATTAACCTCTCAATTTTGCTCTAAGACTCCGTTTTGTTACCTGTAATTGTAATCAATGAATCGTAATGAAAACTTTTGATTCATTTGATGGTGTTTATCAAATTGTATAAATGTAATCAAATGGTGGGACTCACCTCAAATTTTGTAATCTTATTACATGAAAAGTTGTAATTCCATTACACTCCGACAACCCCATCAATCTCATTCTCATTCCTTATGTCGTGGACCCTACATATATATTATAATTTAATGTACCATCTGTACCCTTTCTCTCTCATATATGGATTAGATCCATATAATTTTTAATTAGTTCTTTTTATACTTTTATAACTTCTACTCCATTTATACTCCAACTTTTATTAGATGAGGTGATTTTATTATATAATATGATAAATTAATATTAATTAATATCAATAATTTTTTTAATAGATATTATTACTTTTAAATATTAGAATAGTAAAACTTAATAATATGTTATATTAAAGTTTGGTTATTCTAATAAAAAATATTCTATTAATATGTAATTTTATTTTAATTATTTATTGAGTATTAATATCAAATAAATTATTATAATAAAAACTATTTACCATCATAGTAATAAATTAAATTAAAATATATTATTATTGTAATTTAAAAAAGGTTAGCACAATGATATATCTTAATTAGCTAAAAAGGAGAAAGGGTATATTAGTAATTGTCTTATATCCGATTCTATATGGTTTTAGTAGACAATATCAAAGGAATTCTAATCACAATTCCATAAAATTTGTAGTAATCAACATCAATAGAATAACATTAGGATGCCTATTGATTTCATTATGATTAATTTTCATTACTATTGATTTCTATTACGATTGTGGATATGTAAACGTGGCCTAAAAGTCTTATACTTTAATTGTAAATAGAGTTTCCTTTCCACTATTTACCCAATTGTCACGTCGTTATGGATTCTGATTTTTGACAAATCAAATTTTGTTCAAAATATTAACTTTAAAATGGTATTTTTGAAACGTTTATGAAAGGTAGTAGAAACAATAGAGGTATTTTTTTTTAAACAAATGGCAAAGCTCATAGAATATTTTTTTGTAATATAGCCGAATGTATTTTAACCTACAAAATACGAGAGTATACTAACCTAAACCTAACTCAACTAGTTAAAGCATATTAACATGGACAAGTATGAGAAGGTTTTGTTGTCTGAGCTCCTAAGGGGCAGTTCGACTAGCAAGCACTCGAGATCTCTTGATCATATCGACTTATAAATCTCATGTTCGAACCTTCCAATCAACTTAATACACAAGACTCTTTATGTCTCTCGGGTCCGAGCCTTGGGACAGGCGCGTAAAACCGAGTCACCGTTATCAAATTATTTTTATATTATTATTATTTTGCATGAGGGGCGTTTATAGGCCCATTTTCCCAAATGCAGCCTTCTGTTTGCGTACACAGAAGAAATCCTCTTCTTAGCTTTCCTCTCTCCCAAAACCAAAAACCAAAACCCCACTCTTCGATTCTCTCTCCTCCTCCACTTTTCCCCTTTCTCTCTCCTCTTTCTTTACCGAACCCCAAAGAATTTGCCATTCCCCAATCGCCAATTTCGACGATTTCCCCATCCGCCATGGATTCTGAGGACGATCTCCATTACTCCACCGACGTCGAATCCCTCGACGATGATTGCGATTTCTACTGCGGCGATATGGACATGGGTATGGGCTACTACAGCGACGACGACGACGATCCTGACGCCGAGGACTTCGTCGAGGACGACACCGATGATTACTTCGACTCCCGCCGCCGCGAGGTTTGGTTTTCCGATTCTTTTAATCGGGTGTCTGCTGTTGTGATTACTTGTGCCCCTTCGTTGCTTTTTTTGTCGAATTGAGGGGTAAAGTCGATCTCTTTGGGCGGCGAGGCAAAGGCAAGGCTGTGATTTTTGAGACAGGAACGGGAGTTTAATGGTTCAAATTTGATCTTTTGGTGATGTTAGTTTTCGAGCTTCTGCTGCCTTTCAAGTTAGTTTAAATGATATGCTTTTCTTTTGATTGGAAGCTAAGTAGGATTGTGTCTGGTGGAAACAAGTATTTGCATAGTAGAAATGACGGTAATTCAGTTTAAAGAAGAAGAAAGGGAGTTCAATAATGTATTTTTTCTTT
This sequence comes from Momordica charantia, assembly GCF_013281855.1. Lineage (NCBI taxonomy): Eukaryota > Viridiplantae > Streptophyta > Magnoliopsida > Cucurbitales > Cucurbitaceae > Momordica > Momordica charantia. The sequence continues at coordinate 2,208,058 of NW_028275165.1, read as the reverse complement.
TGGTGGTAAAACTGTACTATTGGGTTTTTTCATGTGTGGTGTTCTGACTGGTAGAGAAGGGGGAAATTAACTTTAACCTCCTGAAGTTTTATTCTCCACTTGTGTTTTTATAATTGGATATATTACTTGGAAATTATTTGGATAGACATTAGACTTAGCGAGGGAAGTATATTGTGGTAGAATGAAAAATGGGTGGTACTTCTCTCTCTTTCTCTCAATGGATCTTGTTCCTGCCGTTGGTTCTGCTTTGAGTGGTGTACTTGAATTGAAATGTACTTGGAACTCTGTCAAAAATGTCACTTAGCAGTATCTAGGCTTTTTTAAATTGGAACAGAATCTTTTAATCATGACAGACAAATAAATGTACCTTTTTTATTATTTTTGACCAATGTCTCAGCACTGGTTCCTCGTCAGTTGTCAATAGTTTCTAACCTTATCAATCATGTAACTGTCGCATTACCTTTCTTTACCACTTACTTCTGTATCTTTAGTTCAAACGTGGTTGAGCCATTGAGGGTGGAAATAAGCTTTTTTTAATATCAGGGACATGGAGGAGATTCTACTAATTATTGGTGATTAGATGCCATTTTTCAATTATAACCTCTTTTTTCATCTCCTTGATCCATGCTAAGTAGCTCCATCCCATGATCAAGATTTATTTTGAAAATCTCGTGACTTTCTTGGTTTTTCCGTTTTATTTTTAATTTTTAATTTTTATAAGAAACGGATAAGATTTCGTTATCAAAGAGGCCAATACAAAAGAGGGGCTAAGGCCCTTAAAAGCCTACGGCTACAAAAAAATGCTCCAATTGGCGATAATATTCACAAACTATTTTTGCTTATTATTATTATTATTGAATTTTAACTAGTGTCCTTGTGCAGCAAAACTATACCATTCTAAATGAATCAGATATACGGCAGCGCCAAGAGGATGACATTACAAGAATTTCGTCTGTACTTTCTATATCACGTGTAGCTTCAATTGTCTTGCTCCGCCACTTCAATTGGTATGGCCTTTATTTGTTGAATTCTTGTTAGGCCTTTTTCCCCCTGATTTTTGAAATGGTTATTACATTATAAGTTTCAATAATGATGTATTTTTATTGTCACTTTTTTATACATATATGTTATCAATTTGCAATGCAGGAGTGTTACTAAAGTCCATGATGAATGGTTTGCTGATGAAGCTCGAGTAAGAAAACAAGTTGGCTTGTTGGAAGCACCTGTTTTACATGTCTTGAATGCTAGAGAAGTAATTACTGTAGATTTTTGAATCCTCATCTTTTCTTACATAGTTTCTTATGTGTTATGTGTTTTGGTGTCTTTTTGTGTGCATACCACTTGGAAAATATCTTGATGATTGCTTTTGCTGGCAGCGTACTTGTGGAATCTGTTTTGAGTCCTATGCACATAGTAGGATCAAGTCAGCAGCATGTGGTCATCCTTTCTGTGCCTCCTGCTGGGAAGGTTTGTCATAATCTTGTGATATTACAGTACCAATACCTGCTTCTATTCCATCCAAGATTTTTGACGTGAATCTTGTGTCGTGATTTTTTTATATTAAAGTATCCATACCTGTTTGTACTCCAAGTTTAATGACGTGAGTTTTGTTTAAGTAGTTCATCATGTTCTGGACATTCATTAGCATAGTTTGTGTTCTATACTATGGCTGTATTTGTCGAGTTTATATATTTTTCTGACTGACTCTTATATATAACATATGAACACGAACTACTCTTTTGCATGCCTGAGCTTTGTCCAGACACTTGTCAAAGAAATTTAACTCTAGAATCCTTATTGGCTTCCTTATCACTAGCTCCTAACTGTTAACCATGAGTTAGTGTGAATTAGATACTGTATCTGCCACTCATGCACAAGAAATATGAGAAGCTTTTACGTATAACTATATGCTTGAGTTTCTGAAAATAACTCAGGTTACTATCTGATTTTGTTCCTTGATCTGGATAATGAATATAGAAGTCACGATATTTATTCAATTGATTTTCATGCTTTACCTAACATAATATGCACGTAATGTAAGCTTTTTTGTGTTTATTTACCTCGTTCATCTCATGAAATTTGTTTCCACAAGTCTACTTGTCCTTAATTCTGGTAACTAATCCCTATTTTATGTGCTTTATTCATGTGTATATATGTCTACTATTAACTGTCTTGGACTAGTTTTCTTTTATTATTTTTGGAATCACTCCACGTAGTTTACATGACCATATCATTTGTATGTTCAATATTCACCTTTTGATTGACATATCTTATATTCGCACATGGATCTCTGGATAGGTTACATTAGCACAGCAATTAATGATGGTCCTGGATGTCTGACGTTGAGATGTCCTGATCCTTCTTGTGGTGCTGTGGTTGATCAAGACATGATCAATTCATTAACCTCAAATGAAGACAGGGACAAATATGCCCGTTACCTTCTTAGGTCTTATGTTGAAGACAACAAAAAGGTATACCTTGTCTTGTTAGCTTATTGTTTACTTTTGTTTTGAGCTCAATCATACAGTTAATTTGCCTAAGCTTTGTTTTCTTCTTTTCTAATTATTAGCAGAGAGCTAGCTATTCATTCTCAAATCTACATTTTTACATCAATATTTCAACCATACCTGACTAGTAACTGTTACATGTTAAAATATAAGCACAAATACATGATGTCATTTGTCAGCTATGAAACACGGACACACATTTTGGGCGAAGTATCTGTGTGGGACACGTGTCCGACACGGATATGCCCGGACACGTGCCGGACACATGTCATACATGCATTTTGGCGTGTGTTTTTTTTTTTTAAATCGGACACGGGATGGACACGGCAGCTCACTTTTTGTGGGTTTTCTGAGCCCAAATAAGAAGGCCCAATGCCCATTTGTAATTAGAAAAAAAAACAAATAAATGATTAAATAACCTAATTAGCCACCCACCCACGAAAACAAAACACACAGCAGCTACCCACTGCCCTACTGGATGTAATTGACTTCATATTTATGCATTTTAGTGTAGTTAGAATTTTTTGTGTTAAATTTACATATATCCTAAAAAAATATTAAAAAAAATAAATGTATCCCCAACGTGTCCGTGTCCTAATTTTTTAGGAATTGATGTAGCCGTGTCCTATCGTGTCCGTGTCCATGTCACGTATCCATGTCCGTGCTTCTTAGTTTGTCAGTATCTTTCTCTTTTCATATGTGAATAATATTTAACAAATGCCGTGTTTTATCCCCCTACTCGTTAGATACTGTAGCTCTACTTTTATCCACCCAATTTATTGTTCCTTTCTGTTTCATGTTCATTTATGCTGACAGTTGCAGCTTTCTTTGTTATTTATTGTGGTTCCTATCTTTATAATGTTCTCATTTTCACATTCCTCCTTTTTACTGCCAGACAAAATGGTGCCCAGCTCCTGGTTGTGATTGTGCTGTTCTCTTTGATGCTGGTAATGGGAACTATGATGTTTCTTGCCTCTGCACATATGGCTTTTGCTGGAATGTTGGTATCACCAATCTTTTCTATTATAGCTTTTTAAAATTATTTTACATATGTATTTAGCTTTTCTTTTGAATCTTCAGTGTACAGAAGAAGCTCACCGTCCTGTAGATTGTGCTACTGTGGAAAAATGGGTTTTAAAGAACAGTGCTGAGTCTGAAAACATGAACTGGTATTTCTTCTGGCATGTGTAGTCTTCTTTAGTCTTTTTAACACTATCATAAAAGATTTTAAAGTTCAATTTATTTTACCCTTTTCCCTTCCTCACATTTAACGTTAGCTTTTTTGCTGGAGTCTCCTTTTTCACACGCTTTTCTTCTTTTGTATTCTCATTGTTTTGTGTTCTGTTCCTTATGCTCGTGATGTTTTTCCATCTGTTATTCTTTTGCAAAACGTTGTGCATGATTAACAATGATGATGGTAATGTGTTGAGTTTGTGTGTGTAAACATAAGTTTCATTTATATTTTCCAACAAGGCATGACCAAGCGAAAGAAGTTTATAGAAATACCTTACTTTTTTCTGGAATAATTTTTTTAATTATAATTTCAGGATATTAGCTAATTCCAAGCCTTGTCCAAAGTGCAAGCGACCAATTGAGAAAAATCAAGGGTGCATGCACATGACATGCACACCTCCGTGTAAATTTGAATTTTGCTGGTAAGCTTTGACACAGTTGATGAAATGAAGTCATCTCTTCTATTGTTGTTATCGTAATGTAATTTTTTAACATTTAATATAATGATTTCGCATCCTTTCTTTTGGGGGGAAATATTTTTTTAATGGGATTATTTATATTAAGCTAAGAGGTCATAACATGAGTGATTCAGCATATCCAGATTCCTATATATCCACTCATGTTGTGGTAGGGGATAAGACTAAGCAGGGCGAAATGGGGTTTTATTGATTTCATCTTTTGTTGGGCATTTTACAAATAGATTGTTCTTTAATTTTGTTAAATTTATGAAGTGCAGGCTATGTCTTGGTGCATGGTCAGATCATGGCGAAAGAACTGGTGGCTTTTATGCTTGCAACCGATATGAGGTAGCTAAGCAAGATGGTGTGGTAAGAAATTCTCCAACCTATAATCAGTTCCAGTTGTATTCTGTGGAGCTATCCTTGAAATTTATACATTTTTATGCTTTGATATTGTAGTATGATGAGGCTGAGAAAAGGAGAGAAATGGCAAAGAATTCTTTGGAGAGATACACTCACTATTATGAACGTTGGGCAAGCAATCAAACAGTATGCACTATGCAGAAAAACTATCCCCAACTTCGTGTAGCAAATTCTTATCAAAAAACGTTCTGTAGCAAACAGTACATTCGCTCATAATTGCATGTGCTAGTCTATCATTATGTTTTTCTAGTTCTAGCCATGATCTTGATGTTTGTCTTTGAGTTGACGCACGTGATTGTTTCTCCTATATGGTATGCTTCTCTTTATCTTCCCTTTTGACTTGTGACTGCTTGCTGCTTGTCAATGTATCTTAAAACGTTTAGAGAATCTGATGCGTGACATAGTAAAGTTGGGCAGTTGTCTGTCTCATATGATCAGCCAAGAGTAGACCAACCTAAACTCTCAAAGATATTAAAAGGATATGACGATAAAAGTATAATATACAGATTTTTATAATCAATAAAGCTCCGAACTTTATTTGCATTCACGAAATATTCATTTATGCAGATGAGTGGGCAATTTTTCTGGTTAGGTTATTTTACTTATCCTTTGTTATTATTCATAATGTTTATCTTCCTACCTACCATATCAGTAGTAACATATTTCTTTTTTTAGTAGTTAGTTATCGTAAGCCAGATTACTTGTCATTAAGTAATATTGACCAACCATGTGCTGGGTGGCAGAGAGGTCACTGCTGTTCAAACTTCTTTCTACCACTGAGTGGTTCATAAAATCTTCTGTGAAGCCTTTTTAAACTTCTTTGGTCCCTACGTACGGCTGCATTTCTCACCCTCGTTTTTGTGGGTGTGTGTTTTCAATGAGATTTGGTTCTTTTCATTAGGAACTGCTACATAAGCTCTGGTTCTTGAAGTGCATGGAATTTGTCGTTCGGACAGTTCTATTTTATTATTTTATTTTTCGATTTTTGATGTTAGGCTGTCTTTGTCCTTTGCAGTCTAGACAAAAAGCACTAGCAGATTTACATCAAATGCAGAATGTGCATGTGAGTTACTATTTTACTTTACAACTTTTAATTTCATTTAGCTACTGGATTGTCAATGCTCCAGAGCTTTTTATTGTAGAGCCATTTTATCTCAATGAAAGCTCGGTTTCTTATTTAAATAAAAAGATATTTATTGTGTTTGTTTGTTGATGGGTAAATAAAGATCAAATCAGAAGATCCTCTTAGTTTCTATTTGCACGTGATTATACTACTCTGTTTTCTGTGGTTCCAATTAAATCTTGGAGATACTGATTATTATTTCTCGGTCTTTCTTAGATTGAGAAGCTCAGTGATATACACTGCACTCCTGAGTCTCAGCTAAAGTTCATAACAGAGGCTTGGTTACAGGTATGTTCAAAGTTTATCCAACGATGAAACATCAGATTTATTCGGTTTTCGGCACGTAGACTTGCTTCTGATAGGTTTTCAAGTTTGTATATGTATCAATTTTAAAAAGTTATATAGCTTGAGGATCCTCAAGATGTTATAATTTTGATAACCATTTTGTTCTCAGTTTTTTGTTTTTGAAGATTAAGCTAATTAACATCATTCATTTGTTTTGTAATATAATTTCTAAAACATTTTCAAGGTGTCTAAAAGCCAAAATTTAAAAACTAAAAAAACAGTAGTTTTCAAAACTTGGTTATGTATTTGAAATTTGACTAAGAATTCAAATATGTTAAGGAAGATGAAAAATATACCAAAGAAATTGTGAGCAAGCTAACATAATTTTTAAAAACCGAAAACTAAAATTGACAACAGTAAAAAAATATATAATTTTTACAGTTTTGAGATGGGATATTATTTTAGCCCAACTATTTTATGACCCCATATTCACTTTCTTGCCAATTATTTGTAGATAATTGAATGTAGACGAGTTTTGAAATGGACTTATGCATATGGATATTACCTACCGGAACAGGAGCATGCCAAGAGACAGTTTTTCGAGTATTTGCAAGGTAATTCCATTCTCAAGGTATGGCCAAGGAACTTTTTCTTATTCTATGATTGGCTTAAGAAATTTGCTTCTCCTGCAGGTGAGGCCGAGTCTGGATTAGAAAGACTTCATCAATGCGCTGAAAAGGAACTACTACAGTTCCTCAATGCAGAAGGTCCATCAAAAGAATTTAACGACTTCCGCACAAAGCTTGCTGGTCTGACCAGGTAATGAAGCCATATTCATTAATATACAAGTCCGGTTTCATTTTAGGTTAAATTATAAGTTTTGTCTCCTTTAAAATGGTTCTAATAGATTCTTGAACTTAGAAGAATGTATTTCTCTAGTCCGTGAGTCCTTGTACTTCATAGTTTAACAACTACAACCTCTTTGAAATCAATGCACCACATAATCTTTAAATATATTGAGTATGTCATAAAAGTGTTGAATCAATTAATAGGATCTATTAAACACAAAATCAAAAGTTCATAAACTTTTTAGAAACTAGTACAAAGACTAGGAGGTAGACACAATCTTGAAAGTCTAGAGACCGATTAGATTTTTCCTTTTTTTATGGTATAGGAACTAAATAGACACAACTTGAAAGTTTAAGAATTAAACATGTAATTCAATCTTTATTTTTTCTGTTCTGTTCTAGTTCATCACATTCATTTCAGCTCTAAAGTATATATATGGTATACTTTGAAATCAAAATGAGTGTTAGTGTGATGGAATGCTCTATAATTTCGCGACTCATGTATTTGTCTGCTGAATACAGTGTTACTCGAAATTACTTTGAGAACCTGGTTAGAGCATTAGAGAATGGGCTTTCAGATGTGAACTCACACGGAGCGTGCAGCGGCACAACAAGCTCAAAAAACACAGCTGGAAGTAGTAAAGGAGGGAGAGGCGGACGGGGAAAGGGAGTCAGCCGAACCAGCAATTCGAGCAGAAGCGGGGACAGTGCCACTCACTGGTCGTGCGAACACTGTACCTTTGTGAACACAAGATCTGCTACCACGTGCGAGATGTGCCATCAACGCCATTGAAAACCTCTGGTTTCAATCAAAGTAGAGAGAGAGAGAGAGAGAGAGAGAGAGTAATCAACAGTGAGAAGAAATAGAAAAGTGTAATTTGGTGGGTTTGCTGACCCTTTTTCTTCCTGTTGAATATGTGGAAAAAAGAAAAAGAAAAAGAAAAAGAGGGAGTGATTGTGAGAGAGGGAAATATGTCAAATATGATTTGAATGTAAATAGGTGGCAGTATAAATTTAACAAATTTGTGTTGTGCAGAATATGTGGCTTCACTTGCTGGTTTAATGGTGGATACAAGTGAGAGATTATATTACTACTACTACTACTATACTAGTCTTGAAATAATGCATTACTGTTTTCTTCTCTATCATGCCCAATGCCAAGCAACTTCAAGATTATGCTTTTTGTTCATGTAATTTGCTGTATTAGGTATAGGGTGTCTTTTCTTTCCTCCTTGTTTGAGTTCAACTAAGAGCAAGGGATTTGAACCATTGACCTTTTAAGAAGGTAAGGTAAGTAGGATTTTGACCTGTACGTCGTGTTCAGTGGGTATAGAAGTTTTTTTAAGTTCAACTTGTGGATCTAGGGATTTGAACATCAAACTTTTTAGTTGAAGTTGTCTTCAAGAGATAGCTTGGAATCTCAAGGAATATCTTTGAGGTCTTGGGTTTAAATCACATAGAATGCAACTCCATTGAGTAATGATCCATTGTGTATGTACGGGTATGAGGACAGTGTGCATACCTTCTAGGTATAGGGGTATAAATGTCAAAACGTCGTCAACTCTTAGGTAATAAAAAAAATTGTATTTTTTGACAAGTATAGAGGGTTGTAGATTAATAGATTTTACTATTTCATTTAAAATTTTGGGATGGGTTAAATTGAGAGATGTATTTTGATTTCGTTTCATGGTTTGGTTGGTGAATTTGTTAAATTTAATTGACTTTTGTTTGGGTTTAATTTAACTCAATAATAAGATATTTAGGTTATTTAATTCCTACACAAAAATGATAGATATGGTAATAATTTAGGCATTTATATCTTATTTTGTATAAAAAAAAAGGCACGACTTGCACAATCTGAGTTCAGCGTAAAATTGTATTTACTCTTTCCAATGAAAAAAACAACACATATATTTAATTCAGTGGGATGTGAAAACAAATATTAAATGTTATAATCTTCAGAAAAAAAAAATCATTCTACTTTTGCTAAATGTATAGTTTCTTCGCAATTCAGATTATTTCTAAGTTCAAGATAAATTTTAATATATTAGATTCTATGTCACAAATCTTGGGAAGTTGAGATTTTTGACCAATTCCAATAACTACTTTGGACTTTTGACCCCCTTTTGATTTTTACTATTTATGACCCCTCAGATTTCTGACTCCTCCCCTTATTTTGCTTGGTAAAATTACCAAGTTACCCTCAATTTAAAAAAAGAAATCAAACCCAGCCCTCCCCTCCTTTCCCTCCCTGTCTCGGTCCTTCCCTTCCCTCATTCACTATCTCGTTGTCCATCCCAGTCTTCATCCCGGTCTCTCCCTCACAACCAGAAAGTTCATCTCCGTCATTTCTTCTTCGTCTCCCTCACTTCGTCTCTATCAGAGCTTCCCCCTTCCCTAATTGAGGTAATTTTTCTTTCGAACTCGCGATCTTATTGTGAATGATTTTCTACCTTTTTTTCTTCGTTCTTTGCGTGGGTGTGAATGATTTCAACCTTCGGCTCTATCTGAAGTAGCCAAGGTTATTATGAAGTTTGATTTATTGTTGCTTCCATTGTTTTGTTTTAATTTTTGACTTTCAGGGTTCCATCTCGGCTTTAAGCCCGGTGGATTTAGGACTGGGATGAAACCCTGAAAGTCCATTCCAGAAGGATGGACTTTCTTGATTCCATATCTTGTACTTCGACTTTCTGGATTCCATCACAGGCCTCAACCCGGTTCGTTTCTAAGCAATATTGTTTTGTTTTGTTACAGGAGACATGGATATGACACTTAAGATCAACCAAGACAACTGGTTCCTGGCCGCGCTGTCAAATCTCGCTCACGTAGGGAAAACCTCTTCTCGTCTTAAGGCTAGGTTAACTCCCTCTCAGTTAGACATGTTTAGTCAAACATGTTTTGGTCTGATTTTAGGGATGAACGTTGTATTTAACAGTCCGTTGTTCCATCACCTGTTGCTTAGAGAGGTGGAGGAACCTAGAGACGACCTCATTAGCTTTAACCTATTCGGGAATAGGGTCTCTTTTGGGAAGCGGGAGTTCGACCTAATAACCGGTCTTACACACACCATGACTAGGGTAGATGAGGATGTTCGTAACCGGAGACTTAGAATTCTGTATTTTCAAGACAAGGCGAGTGTGAAGTGTTCGGAGTTGGAGAAAATTTTTTTAGAACACACATTCGAAAATGACGAGGACGTTGTGAAGATTGCTATAGTGTACTTCATAGAGCTTGCCATGATGGGCAAGGAAAGGAAGAGAAAATGGACACGAGCCTCCTTGGGATTGTGGATCGGTGGGAAGTTTTCTGTAATTATGACTGGAGTTCAATGATTTTTGAAAGAACTCTCTGGAGCTTGAAGAACGCTCTGAAGGACAAGGTCGAGGCGTACAAACAGAAGGTCGCTATGGACTCGAGCCATGTTGAGACGTATAGCTTGTATGGGTTTCCATACGCTTTTCAGGTTAGTGAAATTTAAATGTAATTTATTATATACTTATGTACCTGTGAAATACCGTAGAGTCTAACTTGACGTGACTGCAGGTTTGGGCATACGAGACAATATCAACCTTGTCGACTCGAGTAGCATTGAGGCTGAATGACGATACTATTCCTCGTCTACTTAGATGGTCATGCACCTATTTGCGTGTTTTTAATGTTTTGGAGCGAGTGGTCTTCGAGAACGTCAAGGTGAGTACAACATGTTCTTATTGTTTTTAGTATTTAATATTAAAATTGACCTAACTATTTGTGTTATACAGTCGAAGGTTGTAGTTCGTTTGGAGGTGACTGATGTCGAACGACAGCACATGGCTCGCGTTATGCATCCACCAGTGGCCCCTGTCGGACCTCCTGCACCCACAGAATTTGCTACAGAACCACTGGCTACTACTTCCACCTCTCAGAAGTCTCCCGTTACTGGTGAGGTTGGGGATCCAGTTGAGCTCGATGATGTAGCAAAGGATGCTTCCTCAGTGGTTGATCATGTAACAGAAGATATTATTGGGACTGATGGAGGACAAGATCAATTGTTACCACAGAAAGGGACGAAGAAGAAGAAGAAAAAGTCGAAGCATAAGTGGAGTCGGGAGCTGCGGAGGCTTGGCAATAGAGTGACGGCCATTGAGACAACTTTGACAGGCATGACGACTGACATAAAGGACATAATGAAGTTTATGAAGAGGCTAACAAAGGTAAGAGTTATTGTATTATCTGAATTTCTTGTTCACATCCGTATATTTATAATTTTTATTACGTAGGTTATGTCGAAGGGCCAGAATAAATATGATAGAAGGGGCGGTGGGCCGGATCAGGATGGTTCTTCGGGCGGACGTGATTCGAGTGGGCGTAACGAGGAGGATATGGACATGGATGAGGATCCGAAGACAGGGAAAGAGCCGAAGACAGGGGACGAGTCGAGGATGGACGAGGATCCGAAGAATTGTGAAGAACCCGCCGACGTCACCGAGAGTGACGTGGAGATGGATCACGCTCTTACCATTGTTGGAGCTACCCAGGAGGTCCCAAGTGGCCACCCTAGTCTGGTCGACGTAATTGAGGTATTTCTGTAATGATACTAACTTTTTTACGTTAACCTAACTTTATTTACTTAAAGCAAATGTTCGTCCATTTTTAGGATCTTACTCTAGGTAAGTGCGCCAGTGACGGGGAGGCAAGTAAGGGGTAGATGGTTAACGTACCAACACCGCAACCTGCAGGGCCACCTAGAAAGCAAACTAATAGGACAGAAAGTCGACCCCTACCCTTATCACATGGAGAAACTCCACACCTGACCATTGTTAAGGTAACTCCAACGTCCAACTCCAACTCCAACGTCATTAAGTCTTGTATTGAACTTCTTTTATACTTGTTACAGGTTGAACCTGAGTTTATTGAAGGCCCACTTGGCCAGGATCTTCGGAAGAGGAAATATCCGTGAAAGTTGCAGACCATATACACGCCCACCGGCCAACGTGGTATCAAAGTTCAAGCGTACGACCCTACATGCCCCATTCCACCGCTCCTGGATGAGGGGTTCCAGAAATGGATGGACGACCCATCAACCGACGGCAATTCCCGTTCAACGTCCGTCGGGATCAAATACAAGAGTTGATTTGGCCTGCTCCTGGATCCTGAGTTTCAACTCGACGACGAGGTTAGTGAAGTTTAGAAGCAGCAAAATTGTTTTTCATTATAGACTTATACTTTTTATAATGTCACATGCAGTATATCGACTCGCTCATGATGTTAACGGCGAGGAAGGTTGAGAAGTGTAAACATCTATTGCGCATGCGATTCGCAATAGGCGACGTACTTCTATCCGTAAGTTCGGCTTACCTTTCACTCATGTAACGAACGATATTACTTCGATACGTGAATGACGTTTGTGGGGGGTTTTTTTTTGCAGAACTTGCTACGACGAACAGACGGACCATATGCAGCTATAAAGCCGGGTGTCCTGCCGACGAAATGTACGTATGATTGGAGGCAAGAGCGTACCATCTTTCGGTACGTGCTTGGTCGACAATCAGACTACGACACCCCATGGAGCGAGGCCGATATCGTGTACACGCCGATGAATATTGGCTGCAACCACTGGGTCATGATCGGGATTGATCTTGTGGAGGGTGATTTAACCGTATGAGACTCACTGCAGTCGATCACCCCGTTGGATGATCTCGAGAAGGCGCTCAAGCCAATGTGCACGATAATCCCGACGATTCTTCATTGGAGCGAGATGCTCGCACTTCGGCCTAACCTGCCTACGGTGCCGTGGAGGGTCCGAAGACGTACTGTACCTCAGCAAGCCGGGTTCACAGATTGCGGCATATTTTGTGTTAGATTTTTCGAGTACGATGTAACTGGGTCAAAGATGGACACTTTGACTCAAAGTAACATTTCTTTATTTCGTCGTCAATATGCTGTACAAATGTGGGCTCGCAGACCCTTTTTCTAGTTGTAATTATTCTTTGTATCGATTTTTTTTCCACCGAGCTAAATATGACCTATCATAATTTGTTTTAGCATACTTATTTTTAGCTGTAGTCACTGATGAACAGTAACATAACATAAAACACGTTTGTAATCATATATGAAAGAATAGCAACCTATTGTTCATGCATGTGCATGGATTCTTACTTGCGGTACAAGCTACCTATTCATATCTACCAAAATACAATGTATTAGTCCTTCTAATAAATTTTTGTTTAAGGTACATAAATGTCTACATATTACAACGTAAATAGCCATAATATTGCTACACAGTATTTAGTGGTTCGCGACAAGTTTTACGATTGTGTCCCGACGTACCACATCGACTGCACTTGCGCGGTGGACGGACCTCGCCTGTGGAAGGAATCCTCACCGTCTGTCACCGTCCAACCCTAACGACCTTCTTCGGTGGTTGAACATCGATATTCACAAACCCCGAAGAACTCTTCCATGTTGAGGATGAACCCACTGGAAATATTGGTTCTGCATATGCCAACATCCAGCTGTTGACCGTGTACGCCTCATCGCATAGTGTGTACGGATTTATGCTACGAGAACTGGCTGTAGCAATAGCATGGGAGCACGGGACTTTAAAATAATCGAACTCCCGACAAGTACATGTCTGCGATTGCAAGTCAACGTCCCCATTGAGGTTCCCGTCGCGTACCTCAAAATTAAACTGGTCGATGTTCATAACAATGTGTCTCCGTGCATTATCCGAAGCTTCGGCAATCATTTCCTCTGCGTAGTCAGACAACGTACTCTGACGTGAAGAAACAAGCGTCCGACGTTCGTAGAACCACCTCTGCAACACACCTCTGATATGATCAAGTAATGCGGTGACTGGCAACTTACGTGCATGCCTGAAAAGGGCATTAACGGACTCTGCAATATTGGTGGTCATTTGTGAGTATCTTAGTTTCGTCTGAAAGCAGCGAGCTCATCGTTCCTTTCCTATAGCTTTCAGATATTCCCTCACTCCCGACTATTGCAAAAGCAACTGGGTATATTTGGTTATTCGCATCAACAGCAGAAGCAGTTAGTAATACACCTCCGTACTTCCCTTTAAGGTGTGCTCCGTCAATAACCAAAACTGGTCGAATGGAACACATAAAACCTCTAATTGATTGACCCATGGCCATGAAGACATATTTGAAGTACTTGCTATCATCCAACTCCAATTCAAATATAGTACCTGGATTCATGATTTTCACGGCTTCCCCATAAGCGGGTAGTAGCCTGTACGATGAAGCTGGATCCCCTCTGATAAGTCGGAGTGCTTCTTCACTCGAACGCCAGGCCTTGTCGTAACTCATATTTACACCGTACTCCTCACGAATATCTTGCATGATGTCCTTCGGCCTGTACGTGCGAGAAACATCAGTAAACTTTGATTGTACTAGATGACCGACCACCCAACTCTTCGCCTGACGATGATCCTGTTTCATAACGGCACCATTGCACTTAGAGTGGACTGCGATATATTTCTTTATCTTAAACAGGTTGCAATCTCTAATCTTAGTGGCTCTAAGTCGCCACGTGCATGTAGGATTGATGCATCGCAGCAAGTATAGTTCCGGCGTAGACTTCTTCACTCGAAACTGAAAGTTCTTCCACAATGCAAGTAAATGCATTTTCATAACTAGTTCCTTCTTCGAGTCGAATACGTCACCCTCCTTAACATCATCGGTCCCAGCCAATTGGACCATGGCTTGCAATCTATCACCTTCTGACTGACTGGTGACTCTATTGCTTGCCATTTCATGGACGACGTCTACAGGATATTCAGCCATTGTATTATGAATTGTTACCTTTTCATGCTCATGTTGCACATCAAGTCGATCACTGGCGTACTCATTTCCATATTCCCCTTCGTCGTCTCCTTCTCCCATGTCGGTCATTGGACGATATGATTCATCACTATCTTCATCCACATTTTCACTTCCATTCCACAAGCCAGGCACATCTCAATCATATGCTCTATCATCTCCCAAATTACAAGGAACAACATCTGACCCTAACGGTGTGAGAGATGCTATATCATGACCAATATGACCAAATTAGGGGGTGGTGGGTGGGAAGAAGAGGGGTTCGACGACGAGGACGGAACTGACGGACTTGAAAATGAGGGTCTCGGAAATAAGGGTTTTGCAAATGGGGGGCACAAGCTGAGGGAATAGGAACATTGGACACGTGTTGGCCTAAATAATATGGGAAAGAAGGCATGTACGGTTCATTCTGATGTACCTTCTTTGGCACGGTAGATATGTATAGCGGCAATTCAGAGACATCTTCACCAGTCAAGAAGAAAGTCAGGTCATCGTCGTCAGTTATTTCCATTACACAAACCTTCCCCTTAAAATTATATACACGTCTAATTATGATATCTTCCTGTAATGGATTTATACTACTTAGCCTACATACATGTCCTAGAAATTCAGCATAGGTGATTTTACTATCCACAGTCAATCCTCTTGTACGACCACCCACGTAATCCTTTTCAATATCTTTCCATTCTCCACCGAATGATATAAAAACACGAGGCATCCTGCAAATAGACCAAAACACAATAATTAAATACAAATCAATAAATTTACAAACAAACAAGAAAAATTCAAGATTTATATTGCATGGTCTCGGTCCCTATCCTGGTCCCGGTCCCAGTCCTTATCCCGGTCCCAATCCCTATCCCGGTCTACCCCAGTTTATCCCCATCTCGGTCCCGGTCCCGGTCGCATCTGGACATGAAGGACCGGGCTTGAGTTTACCTTCTATCTCGGTCTCAAACCCGGTTCTAAATTTCATCCCGGTACCAATCCCGGTCCAAGATAAATTCTAGACTTCATTTCTGTTTTCCGTAAAATAACGTTTTTTTCTAGAAAAATGATAAAATTTTGTATCATTACAAGTTTGAAGAAGTACAATATTCTAAAATGATGAAATGGACATACCTATATTGTGAAAACAATGGATTCGAGATAACGGATTATGTGGGGACCGATCGATTGGATAATGTGGGCCAACAATCACGTGGAGAAAATCTTGAGTATTGGAAAAAAAAAACGTGACTTGCGTGTGTGTGGTGATTTGGAGTTGAAAAAACAAAGTGAGAATTGTTAAGTTGGTGGTTGGTGGGTTGGTTGGAAATTTATTATATCATAAATGCATTTATTATGAAATGAGGGCAATTTAATCAATTTACATGATAAAATAAGAGGAGGGGTCAAAATCTGAGGGGAAGGAGTCATGAATAAATAAAAATAAAAAGGGGGTCAAAAATCCAAAGTGATTATTGAAAGGGGTCAAAAATCCCAATTTCCCACAAATCTTTCAATTTGAGAGGAAATGTAGTAAAAATAACAATAATAAAAATTAAATTGAGATGGAATAAAATGAAAGTTTTGAAATTAAATTAAAATTTTTATACATTTAATTTTAGGATAAAATACACTGTGAGTTCTTTAGTGTCGCTAACGGAATATTGATGGGAAGGAGGGAAGAGAGAAGGAAAAGAGGGGGAAGAGAGAGAAAGAAAATGAAAAATGAAAAAAAAAATGTCACATATATTAAAAATAATATAAAATTAAGTAAATATCAAACTCACTCGAAGAATTAAAAGTCCAGGAAGGATGGCAGGAAGAGAGAGAAGGAAAAATAAAAAGAGAAATGAAAAAAAGATCACATATGTTAAAAAGTAAATAATATAAAATTAAATAAATATCCAATTCAACGCAGCATTCCGTTAGCGAAAGGTCGGAGACAAAACTGTTACTTTTTGAAACTCAAGTTCAAGAATAATAGTGTATTTTCCCCTAAATTTTAAACACTAACCTTTTAGAGTTGTGTCATATAGATCTATAAACTTTAAAAATTAGTTTTGTATATACTAGATTCTTAAGTAATTTTACATTTTTATTTATTCATGAACATATTAGATACAAAATAAAATTGTCTAGTGAGACAAAACCTTTAAATTTTCTACACAATAGATCTATCAATTTTTATAATATCAAACAGATTATGCTTTTATTAATCACAAAATATGATAGTTCGAGACCTATTAGACACAATTAGAAATTGACCGATTAAAATCTTTTTAGAGTATAGAGATGATATAAAGGTTTTCAAAACCCTATTGGAACTTTTTTAAGCACTAAAACACAACTAAAAAAATTAAGAGACACTTATTATTCATAGACTTATAATCTCTATGCTTAAGAAATATTTCTTGTCATTTGTTAATGTATTAATACTTGAGCAAAGGCTGCTAAGAGCAGTTTTCTTTATTCAGAAAGAGACATCTTTCATCAAGAAGAATGAAAGAATTCTAAGGGACATGCGAAAAAATAGCCCAACAAAAGAGAGTCAAACTAAAAGAACGGGCTCCAATCTAGCAAGATCCTAACAAGATCGAATCTAAGGGGTACTTACAAAAATCTTTGGACACTGAAGCCAAAACAAAATCTCTGGATGAACAGGTCAAGAATTCATCATCACATCAGCAATAAAGAAATGCAATCAAAACTTGATGAAATCTGATATCATGTTAATACTCTATTCTTGTTCAGAAGAAATGTAATGGCATTTTCGTAGGCCACAAAGTCATGTTTGTCGTGTTCTTACAAAAATATGGGTGTTTCACTAGCAATTACCCAGATGAATAGTAGATGAAGCAAACAAGGATATTGCACCTGCGGGAATAGATGTTCTCTTCAAGACGCCTTCGAGATGCTGAGTTAGCAATATTACTGCAGAAGATGAGTTCATCATCGGTTACCCTGTCGATTTCGGTTTTCCATCAATCTTCTCCAAACCATTTTCCCACAGTGAATCAATGTTAGAATTGCCATGATATATAGGAGAGGTATACCAATTACACAACCTCCAGATGCAAAGTTTACTAGCGTCTGGAAACAAAAGGTAAACTATGAATCAGAATATTAGGGGGAAAAAGAAAATAAAAGAAATGATTGGATCAGGTGAAATATCAGATCAGTTATACCATGGCATGGCCAAATAATGGAATTTGTTAGTTGTTTCTGAAGTTCTGTATCAATGTAAGAAGTCAATAACATGGCCTTGCCATCTGCCTAAACTTCAAAATTACTAAACTATATGAAGACCAAGGAATCCCAAAAACTCTTCAAAAATTAGCAGTCTATAATAGAGTTCGTTGGGTAACATTACTAGTTTCTAATCTTTTAAAAACATAAGCATTTGGTAACTGTTCCTACTTCCCATTTTTCATTTTTTAGAAATGTTTCCAAAATTGTGTGGAAACAATAAAATCAAGTTCCTTATTTATAGTTCCCGTTTCTATTTTTTTTCCAAAACATAAATATATCTATTAGTTTATCATTATTGACTAATAAATGCATAATAAAAATATAACATAAAAATTGAACATTAAATATTAAAAATTAATTTTCACATAAAAATTTTACTTTTTCTAATTTAAAATTTTAGAGAATGAGAAATACAAAAGGTTTGCAAAAACATGCTCCTGTTTCTTTTATCAATAAAAGAAAAAAGCACAAGAAATAAGAAACAGTTACCAAACATGTTTCTGTTTTTATTTATTAAAAACGAAATGAGAAACAAAAAATGATAAGCAAGAATGTTACCAAACGGACCCATAAAAATATGATTTGTGATGTACTAATCTTAATCTATGAATTTCTTACTTTAAAAAAAAAATAACAAAATCTATGAATTTCAAATGCTGGAAGTACAGAACGTTTATGGGGTGGGTTTAAAGGCAGAATGCGTAAGCTTATACTTGCAGCTATGGGTGCAAAGGAGAAGACGAAAAATGCAGTATTCAAGGCATGGAAATAAAGTTTCGACTCATAATGGATATTTTCCAAGAAAACTATCAACAATCATGAAAATCCAAGGCTTCACTTAGTAACTATTATAATGATGTTGAGACCCTAGAGTCTCTTTTATTAGGCAAACTACAAATATTTCCTGCTCTTTAGTGGAGAGAATCGAAATTGTGAAGTCAAAGTTGGTTGCATTTTGTTATGGAATGAAAAGAAGATTAGGCTGGACACCAAGACTCCTACACAAAGGGGGCAGCCCTCGGATTTTATATGGAAGATTAGGCTGGACACCAAGACTCCTACTCAAAGGGGTCAGCCCTTGTTTGATTAGGCCAGATATACACGTTAATTGGGGTGCATCATGTAACTTCTGTTGGTGTGGTCTTCCCCGGCCATTAGGTTGCTTCTTGTTTTTCCCTTTGAAGTGTATTGTCTCTTACTAAGCAAAACTAAATTTAAAATAAAAACCTAAGTAGCAAAGGTTTGATTGTAAAATCTACACGATGAGCATTTAGGTGAAAGCTACTTTTCTTCATTTGAATTAACTAGAACTGAAAAAAAGAATCAACGAACCAGAGTAAGATTAGGGTTTTACCACCATTCCTGCAGCAAGATGAATGACTGGAACAAAATACTGATCCACTTTCTTCCCCTCAGAATATCCATTAAATGCAATGACCATAGAGAAAGTATGGATTGTAACAAATGCAAGGGCAACGATAGCTGCAGGATTACCAGCAAAATACTGCTTGATAAGTCGCCTTCAATTATCAACTTCAAGTAAAAATATAGAATAACAGCGATTCCTTTACCAGTCTTAAAATGTACAAGAAATTAACGAACAGAAACATGCTATGTGGACAAATGAACTCTCAGAATAGCAGGAACGGTCAAATGCAGGGTTTTGCAAAGCAGAGAATGACAATCATGATTTCTTGGGCAACATATAGCTCACAGTGATATACAAAGTATTTACACAAATAAATATGAGTAAAGCAAGCCTCACCAGAAACAAAAAAAAATGGTAGCTGGGAGCACCTATCAACGAAGTAAGTCGCGGGACCAAACGATGGTGTTAAAAGGCTAAGACAGAAAAACACAGCATGGGCTACACCATGACCCAAACCCCCAGCTGCAAGCAATTGAGAAGTGTGCGTTAGAGCTTATGTAAGATTATAAAACCGCAATGGCTTGGTAAAGTACTAAAATCACCATGACCTCTGTTAAAAGACTATTGTGTCTTCTCAAACTCTCATAAGAAAGGAGAGAAATAATAAATGCCATCTAATTGGCTATGGATTGCTTCAATGAGGCCAAGTTCAAAGCTTCACAATGGTGTACTCTTTCCAACTCATTTGATGTTTATTCACCTAGCATGATTCTTTATAATTGGGAAGCTTTTATCTGAAAGTAGTAATTGTACTTTTATTATGATGCCTTTTGCTCTTTTCTTTACTTTCTATACGAGTTTGTGTCTTTGAACAATTTTTTTCTTTTTCATATATTTAATGAAAAGTTCGTATCTTGTTTTAAAAAAATTACAAAAAATAAATAAATGCCGTCTACTAATTCTCAAATTTAGGACATTTAGACTGATTACCTCCAATACAGAGACAAGTCTTGTCTGTACCACTCAATAAGACTCTGAGTCAGGCTGAAACTTTTAGAAAGTTGTTTTTTCAATGTGCTGGGTCTTTCTAAAGTTTCCACATTAATTAGAGTTCTGGTCAGAAAATTTTAGAGCTTCCATATTTTTCAAAATAAGGCTGTAACTTTACAGTGTGGGAGAATTTATACTATGGCCATCACCCAAAGAAATGTTTGTATTCATCTTCTTCCCATTCTAAGGAAGGAATCGATTGATGACTATAATAACCTAATGGTACATTGTTCTTCTGCTGTGTGTGTATAGGACAATGTTTTTCAGATTTTTAGGGGTTGTCTTTGCATGTAACTTGGTTTCTGGGGGATGACGGATGAGTTACTATTGACCTTTTTGAGGTTGGTCGTTATGGTAAGATCTTCTTGGCGACTAGGTAGTTTGGCTATTCTATGGAGTATTTGGTTGGAGCATTACTACATGATACTTGAAGATGTTTCTTGCAAAGAGGCTTAGAATATTGCAGCAAACCTTAATGATTTCAAGGAGAAACCTAAGAAATTTGGAGTTGCTCAATTGTTTCTCCATCAAGTTCCATCGATAATTTAAATCTCACTTCTCTTTATATGATAATTTGGTATGGGGATCCCTCTGGTTCTTTCCCTTGCATATCATCTTGTATCTTGAATCAAGTCTTTCTATTCTGCCTCGTGATTGTTCTTATCTTGTATGGTTTTGATTTTTATATGGGTAGAACAAACTATCCAAAATTATGAATCTTGCTTTATGAAAACTAATGGTAATTGGTAATAAAGCAAAAAGGTTATAAGTGGAATCATGGGTAATCAAAATTTACCTAGAGCAATCTGCATCTTATCTGTCAAATATAGACGTGGCTTTGAAACTCTGTCAGCAAAGGCATCTAACGTATCTTCTAATTTCCTATAAAATACAATAGCTGAGACATTGTAGGTAAATCATTGTTTATTGATAAAGAATTATACAGTCTACAGGAACCATTTATTCTAGAATTTAATTGACATTAAACTTATATTATAAAGACAAAATAAGTTAATGACAATTTTAATTTTTAAAGTAGTAGATAGGAAGGAAGTATGTCTTAAGACGAAGGTTACAAAAAATAGCCAAAATTTAGCAGGCTACAATAGATCAGAAGGATATCAATACTTGTAAGAGGGCTCCAATTAGCCGCGCCCCCCCCCCCCCCCCCCCCCCCCCAAATAAGATCAAAGTGACACTAAGTTCAAATTAAACCTACCAATTTTAAAAGAGTTGACAGTTCTATATTTAGAATCTAGAATTTATAAGAAAAGGTTGTGTTTTGATTTCTGCGTAGGCACAAAGTAAATGTAACTATGGAGATTAAACAACATCTGCACATATATGTATTAACTGGTTCGTTCTTTATCTCCCAATGAAAATGGGTATTACAAAAAAATTGAAAAAGATAAAAAGATATTGTAACAGTAAGCAATGATCCTAGAACTAAAAGGAAAAAGTAACAGATATTCAACAATGGCTACTCAACAAAAAGGTTGAATTGACGCAGAAAATTAATCATCAAATCCGTCACATGTGTATCTAACAAATCCAAAAGCTCCATTATCCAATTTGGCCAAAATTTCCATCAAAAGTAATGTAAATATATCACATACTAATCAGGCTGAGGTGTTCGTTAATTAGTGTAACCAGGCTGAGGTGTTCGTTGATTAGTTGGCTATTAGTTAAGCTTAAGCTGCAGCTCATGCATATAAAAGTCCAAACATATAAGTAACTTCTTCACTGCTCTGCACACTCTCTTTCTCTTGATACATTGACAAATCATTTAAATTTCAATAAACCTAATCTAACCTACATGCTATCATTTCACGTAGTTTATAGCAAGTTATTGTGTTAAGAGTTTTAAAGAGCGTGTATAGTAAAAAGCAAGGTGAGGCACCTCGAGGTCCTCGACACTAACTGGCGGGCGTGCCATCAATCTTTTTTTGTTCTTTTGTTCTTTCTTAGAAAAACAAGAGGTATATTGCATAAACCCTGTATCTTTAAAAAAAAACCTCCATTTTGTAAATTTTGTTATCTAATTATTCATATATTGCCATTTTCCATACATAAAACTTTTATTATTGTGATTTTTCTATAGTGCACTTCAAGAAAGAAAGAAAAAACAACACTTGCTTTTCTTTGTCCTTTAAGCCTAAGCTCCAAATGAATATTACATGAACCTTGAAAGATACTAGATTATAGCCATGACTGTGAATTATGTAGGGGGAAAATGATAGCACAAATTCAACCCCATAATCCTTAATTCCTCAACTCTCCAAGTGATGTTGTTATGCTATTGTAAACTCACCTGTAGACCTTCCAGAAAAGAACCCGTAGCGCTTCTTGAAAAACGACTGATGTCGATATAAGAACTGCATGAGGCCACAATATTGTTGAGTTCAGTGGAAGAAAGCCCCTCCATAGTGCAGACAGCAAGATCAAACTAATCAGCCATAACAGGGTGCTGCACGCATGAACAATGATAACCATGAAGCAACCATGATTACTAGTTATCCAACAAAATACAGATAGCTAGCAACGACAAGTTTCCTTCTCAATTAAATTACTCGTGCTCTCCCCCTCAAATACCGGTGAGCAACTCCAAAATTGAACCTAAGAAGCTCAATCAAAATAAGCCCAACTTACTAGCAAAAGAAACTCGATAAACTATAACACAATGCAATCAATATGCGACAGTTTTCGTTCCCTCTACCCATCGTGCAACTTGCATAGCTTACCAAAGTCTCCGCTTGGTCACTTGGAAAACGGAGGGAAAAAAACATCAAAAAAGGGGCGATCAAAATAGAACAAAAGACCACTTCAAGCAATAAAACAGTGTCGAAGCCGAGGGGGATGCCCATGGTTTAGCTCTAAGAATCTGAGAACATGATCTGCGACAGCTTTCATTTCCCGCGCCAATTATTCAACTCGCTTAGCTTACCCAAGTTTCAATTTGATCACTAGGAAAGCGAAGGGAGAAAAACAATAAAAGGACCGATCAAACTAGAACAAGAGACCATTTCAAGCCATAAAACAGCGTCGAAACCGAAGAGGATGCCCATGGTTGAGCTTTCAATCCAACAATCTAAAAACATAATCCGCAACAGCTTTCATTTCCCATGCCAATATTCAACTCCCATAGCTTACCCAAGTTTCAATTTGATGAAACTAGAACAAAAGAGCATTTCAAGGAAAATAATAGACGATTGAGGTATCTGGGGTGGGAAAAAAAGCAGAAATGGAGACGGAAATGGGTATACCTTGAGAGGAGAGTGAGAATCAAGAAGGGCTTGTGGGCAATGACGGAGACGAAGAGGGAGAGAGAAGGGCCCAACGCAATCAAAGTGTAGCCGATCCCTGCTGCTACTGTCATCGCCTTCTTCTTCCTTCGCGCTCGGGCTCAGCCCTGTGGGTGCTGCCGCTGCGACCTTCCCAATTTCGACACCAAAATTTTCATCTCAAACAAATTTCCGTAGTTTAACATGAATCTGCATAATTAACCGTAACTAAATAGCCAATCGGAGGCAAGTGGTTCACTTGATCTCGATCGAAATGTGGATGTCTCAGCAATATGGAAATATTGATACAATAGAAGTTAAAAAAACGTAAAAAATATTTAAATTAATAAAGAAGCATTTTCATATTTCTACCTAGGTTAAAAAATAATTAATATTGATATTATGTATATATCAGTGACATTTTGTGATTTTTTTATATTTTGTTGATTTTTTTTACTATAATGGAAATGTCCATTTACCCCTCATGTCAATGTCGAATCCATTAAAACATTGACATGTCGATGTGGACAGATATTTAGAATCATAGAATTAATGCAAACTAATAATAATTATTATATAATTAATAATATAATGTTTCTCGGGTCTATATGACTATGAGTGCTAAAATATAGGAGAGCATGACTATGACTCTAACTCTGGTTGTTAATAAAAAGTGCAGTCAATCTAATTATAGTTTTAAGGGATAAAACACTTTTTTTCGTTACTTTTCCTATCGAATATATGAGTCTAAATCCGAACTATGATTATATGTGTTATATGACTGTAGTATTCTAGTTTTTTTCCATGTAGTTCATATTATTCGAAAAGTTTCGGTTTGTTTTAACATTTCAAAATAAATGAGTAGGAGATTTGAATCTACCTTATTTCGTAAGTTAATCATTGACTATCTTATCAATTGAACTATGTTAGTATGATAATACATAATAAATAATTTACTATGAACTTTGATAATGAATTGGGCCACCTAAGATGGAAAATATCGAAGTTTGTGTTAATTTCTTGAAATTTTTTACTTTTTTTAATTAGATGGTTTAATTCCTTTGTTGAATTTAATATAACTCGCTAACTAATTATATTGTTGCGTAAGTTACAAACGTGAGTGACTTAACTGAAAAATGTTAAAACACAAGTGATTGAATATGACTTTTTTTTTTTGTAAAAACACTCAAACGTATATTTAGCAGACAAATATACAAAGATAAGATTTAAATACCAGTTTGATTCATATAAACTTTTGAGATTTTACATATTTTACTCGTTGAATGTTCACGTTTTGTTTGTTATAGTTCCTAAACTTTCAAAATATTTATCTCAATCCATGAACGTTTAAAAAATAATCAAAATTATGTTTGTTTTGCTGGTAACAAACTCAAGCATGGGTATTAGAGCCAGATGAGTTGATTGAAAATAGTATTGAGTTCGGATGTATTAAGTCGTTTTATTAAAGTCAATGGACTAAAATATATTTATTGAAATTTAAAAAAATAATCAAATAAATCGAAATTTCAATCATTAAATGTAAAAAAAAACACATCGGGCTTGAATTAAATACTACTATCAACTTAAGCATAAGCATAACTCTACCAGTTAAGATATCTATATTCACTTAAAAAGTCGTAAATTCAAATCCTCACCCAAAATACTACGATCTATGTAATAACCATCTATATTTTTGGTGTTTGATACATGTTTCTTTAAGAAAAAAAAAGTTCGATGACAGCATTTTGTATGTTACGTTGTGTTTGGGGGAGAAAATACCCTGCACACGTGGAGGACAGCTATTGGTGTTTTAAGATGACTCATGAGTTATGCCCAACTCGAACCGTCGAGATTACCACCACTAGCATCGACAGGTGATAAGTATAAGGGCCGAGGTGCGACCTGGTCAAGGTCCGATCTACTGGGACGCTCGGCGGGTCCGATGTGAGCAACTGTCAGCGGCGTGATTATCGGGTGTAACCGTCGGTCCCGAGATTACCCGGATGTAACCGTCGGTCCCGAGATCACCGGGTGTAACCGTCGCGAGATTAACGGGACTACCCCCCATAAGTAGAGGACCTCACTCCACACTCAGGTATGGTTTTTTACCTCGAACTAAACTGGGAATCCGACCTATACTGACTTGATCGTCGGAGTGATCGCCTTTTTGTGCAGGTCCGCCAAAGTGTTCAGATCGGTCCGGAGACCGAGTTCGAGCTGCGATCAGAATAAACACTATTGTGCATATTCTTGCATAAACATTTGGCGGCGTCTGTGGGGATAGACATCCTAAGTCATCCCGATCTAAAAAAAATAATATACGCAAAGATGGTGCATCCAGCAAACTCTGCCAATACGACAGAACAGAGGGGTGTGAACACTGACAATGGCCCTCAGCGAGACCTTGGTGCAAGAATAGTCGAGGATCAGGTCCGAGCAGGGCAAGAAGGAGATCTGCTGCGCAGATCTGCCCGCCATGCGAATCAAGAGCTACCACCTGCTCACCCGAAACCCTCAAAGGCCAACAGAGGCCGAGGAGGGACGTCGAGAAAAACCTCCCAAAGGGCCAGTCAGGGAGCAGACCTCGAAGCTCTATCTACTCTCCAGCGCGAGTTGGATGATATGCGCCATCGATTGCGCACAATGGAAGAAATGTACGCCGAGGCAACGCGTGCTAACCGAACTGCGTCTCCCTCTATGGCTCCGGGCGCACCTGGAGAAAAGGGAGCTCCATCTATCCAACCTGGCGATCGCGAGCCCATCCCCAACAATGGAGGAGTGGATTACAGCTTGCGGGATAACGATCTGAGAAAGCATCTCACTGAAAAGAAGAAGAGAGCATCTCGGGAGCCGGAATACTCTCATTCCTACTCTCGAGAATTCTCCAACTCGAACCTAAAGGCTCAATCAAAATACAAGTCTCTAGCACCAGAAGCTATGATCACTAGGGAAGAGTTCGACCTGATGAAACACAAGTTCGATGAGCAGGTCGAGGCGCTTAAGGCCAGGTGCGAGAAGAAAGATTGTTCACTCGACGATGGCGACTTGGGAGAATCGCCATTCACCGCGGACATCCTGGAGGCTCCAATCCCTCCGAAGTTCAAGACTCCCGCCATGAAGCCCTATGACGGGTCTAAGGACCCTAAAGACTATGTTGAGGTCTTCGAGGGTCTCATGGACTTTCAAGCGGCGACAGATGCGATCAAATGCCGCGCCTTCCAGATCGTGCTTACCGGCAGCGCGCGCCTGTGGTACCGAAGACTGCCGGCCAGGTTGATCTTGACCTACTCCCAGCTAAGGAGGGAGTTCATCAGTCAGTTCTCCTCTCGGCATTATGACAGAAAGACAGCGACTCACCTTGCCACCATCAGGCAGAGGGAAGGAGAAACGCTGAGAGAATATGTCACACGGTTCCAGGAGGAGCAACTTAAGGTCGCGCACTGCTCCGATGATTCGGCCATGTGCTACTTCCTCACCGGCCTGGCCGATGAGACCTTGACAGTAAAGCTTGGAAAGGAGGCTCCAGCCACCTTCGTCGAAGTATTGCAGAAGGCGAAAAAAGTCTTTGATGGACAGGAGCTACTCCGAACCAAAACTGGCCGACCTGAGAAGCGGATCGACCAAAGGAAGTTGAACCAGGAGACGATGAGGCCTGATGTCAAGTCCAAGGATAAGGGTCCATCCTCCTCCAGTAGCAGAACAGAGTACCGTAGGACGGAGAGCGGCCCTACCCGGAGCCGACCTTATGAACGGTACACCCCAACCACCATCCCCATCTCCGAGATACTCACGAACATCGAGGAGAGCGGGATGGAAAAACTCCTCAAGCGACCTAAGAAGCTCCGAGGAGACCCAGAAAAACGTAGCAAAGACAAGTACTGCCGCTTTCATCGAGATCACGGCCACAATACGACAAGTTGCTGGGAATTGAAGCACCAGATTGAAGAACTCATTCAAGACGGCTACTTCAAAAAATTTGTGGGCAAACCGAGGGCGAACTCGGTCGAAAAGAAAGAGGAAAGGAAGCGTTCAAGAACGCCGCCTCACCGGGGTGACCGACCTGCGGTCATCAATACTATTTTCGGGGGTCCGAGCGGGGGCCAGTCTGGAAACAAGAGGAAAGAGCTAGCTCGCGAGGCCAGGCGCGAGGTATGCATCATCAGAGAGCAGAAGCCCACTTGCTCCATCACTTTTTGCGACGCCGACCTGGAGGGGGTCCACTTGCCTCACAACGATGCACTGGTGAACGCCCCTCTGATTGATCACGTCCTGGTCCGAAGAGTGTTGGTCGATGGAGGCGCATCTGCCAACATCTTGTCCCTCCCAACATACCTAGCATTGGGATGGACCAGGTCACAACTGAAGAGAAGTCCAACACCCTTGGTTGGATTCTCTGGAGAATCGGTCTCCCCTGAAGGGTGCATCGACCTGCCGGTAACTATCGGGCAAGATGATACCCAAGTAATGCAGATGGCCGAGTTCGTGGTGATCGACGGCAGATCTGCCTATAACGCCATTTTCGAGAAGCTGGCCCTCGCTTTAGTCACCTCGGCCCAAAGACTTAGGCCGTACTTCCAAGCACACACGGTCGTAGTACTTACAAACTTGCCCCTAAAGAGTATCTTCCTTAAGCCTGAAACATCAGGGCGTCTGATGAAGTGGGCATTGGAATTGAGCGAGTACGACATTCAGTTCGAGCCCAGAACTGCGATGAAGGGACAAACAGTGGCAGATTTCATAGCCGAGCTAACGCCACCTTCCGAGCTGAGCGAGTCCGACCTCGCGTGGACAATCTATGTCGACAGATCCTCCAATGAGAGGGTGTGCGGGGCCGGGGTCCTCTTGCTCGCACCAGGAGGCGAGCGATTTGAATATTCCTTGCGGTTTGGCTTCTGGACTTCTAATAACGAGGCCGAGTACAAGGCACTTATTGCCGGTCTACGAATCGTTAGAGCGTTTGGGGTCTCCTGTATTAAGGTCTTCAGAGACTCCCAGCTGGTTGTGAGCCAGATCAAGGACGAGTACCAAGCCAAGGACTCCCGAATGGAGAAGTATTTGGGCAAGGTCGGATCGTACCTCGCCCAGTTCCGAACCTACGAGGTAAGCCGGGTTCCTTGAGCAGAAAATTCTAATACTGATGCCTTGGCCAAATTAGCATCAGCATACGAGACCGACCTGGCCAGGTCGGTCCTCGTTGAGATCTTGGATAATCCATCGATCTCGGAGTCAGATCTGATGAAGATTGGCGCTCCAGAGCCCTCATGGATTGACCCGATTATGAACTTCATTAGGGGCAATTCACCACAAGACCCCAAAGAGCGCAGAAAGTTAGCGAGGAAGGCAGCTCGGTTCATAGTCCGAGGTGGAACGTTGTACCGACGCGGTTTTTCCCTACCTCTACTGAGATGCCTAACCCCTGAAGAGGGCCTATACGTCCTCAGAGAAATCCACGAGGGAGTATGCGGCAATCACTCAGGCGCCCGTTCGATGTCGGCCAAGGTGGTCCGACAAGGATACTATTGGCCGACTCTCAGCCAGAACGCCAAGAAGTTCGTTAGAACTTGCGACAATTGTCAACGCTACGGAAACGTAATCCACCAACCTCCCGAGCTGCTCACCCCCATCTCGGCCCCATGGCCATTCGCGCAGTGGGGTGTAGACATTATTGGTCCTTTCCCTTTGGGCAAAGGCCAGACCAAGTTCGCTGTGGTCGCTGTGGACTATTTCACAAAGTGGGTCGAAGCCGAGGCGCTCTCCCATATAACGGAATCCAGAGTCACGTCCTTCGTATGGACAAATATCATATGTCGCTTTGTTATACCGCAGGCCATTGTGACAGACAATGAGAAGCAGTTCGACAACGCAAAGTTCAAAGATTTTTGCAGCAAGCTTGGCATAAGTCACCTTAGCTCGTCCCCTGCGCATCCGCAAGCAAATGGGCAGGTGGAGGCAGTCAATAAGATCATCAAGTGAGGCATCAAACTTAGACTAAACTTCAAGAAAGGCAGGTGGGCCGAAGTGCTACCAGAGGTTCTATGGTCATACCGGACCACCCAAAGAGAGTCGACGGGTGAGACCCCGTTCTCCCTAGCCTTCGGCTCCGAAGCTGTAGTCCCAGTTGAGATCGGCATGCCATCTGACAGAGTAGAGCATTACGAGCCCACAGCAAATGGGGAAGAGCTGCTCCTCAACCTCGACTTATTGGAGGAAAGAAGAGAAATGGCCCAGCTACGCTTGGTGGAATATCAGGGCAGAATGGCCAGACATTACAACGCCCGCGTTCGACCTCGCACCTTCCGAGTCGGACATCTGGTCTTAAGGAAGGTCCAAACCCATGTGGGTACCCTTGACCCGAACTGGGAAGGGCCGTTTGAAGTTAGGGGAATAGTCCGACCTGAGACGTACATATTGGTCGATCTTAAAGGAGACGTCTTCGCGCACCCATGGAACGCGGAGCACCTGAAGTGTTATTACCCTTGAAATGCCAAAATGGTTCTCAATGGACCTGTAAAAACTTTTTCAATAGGATTATGGTCGGAATAGATGAGATGATTTAATTTCTTGCCTCCGAGTTCGACCAGAAATTAAATGGGGGCCACAGACTCCCATACGATCAAATTCCAACAGTCGGTTAAAATTCAATTCTCCAAAACCTAAGGGTACGAGGTGCGATGCCAAAACCACTGATGAACTTAAAATTCAAACCTTCAAGGTAAAGGGGCGATGTGAACAATTCAGAAAATTCAATCCTCCAAAGCCTAAGGGTACGGGGTGCGATGCCAAAACCACTGATGAACTTAAAATTCAAACCTTCAAGGTAAAGGGGCGATGTGAAAAGTTCAGAATGATCAAGCCTCTGAACCTGAGGGTACGAGGTGCGATATGAAGAACAACTACGGACTTAGGATTTTAGTCTTTTAACGTTTTTAAGTCAAGGGTGCGATGTTAAAAGTCCAGAGTTGGTGCAATGCACTGAATACTAGATAGAGATTCGAATTCAAAATTTTAATAATTTTAATTGAAGGCGCGACCTCAAAGGTAAGAGGTGCGAGGTGACGTTGGCTACAGTTTAAAGAAAAAGCAAAGAAATGAGCGATGTTGTCAACACCAAAGTAAAAACGAATAAGAACTTCTTCATTGAATGGAGAGCAGAGCCAAGGCTTATAGACCTTGCAGCTCTGCCCTAACACTTACAAACAAAAGAGAAGAGAAGAAAGACAGAGGTAGGCCTCAGCTGCTCCTGAGGTGAGGGGACCGTTTGTCTTGCGACCCCAAGAGGGTGATCTCCTAAGAGCCTGTTTGAGCGCCCTCCTGAGTGGTGCCGACCTGGTCCTCTTCGAGATCGGAGTAGTCAGAGTCCAGATCTCTGACATACTTATTCACCAACGCTTGGGGGCCAGGGGTGCCGTTAGGCCCAGAAGCCCACTGCTCGGCATAACTCTTCTTCAGACCACTGAGATCGATCTGAAGGTCAGACATGTCGGAAGTAATGCCCTTCATGAGGAATTTGAAGCCCGCGTCAGAAAAGTCTTTGGCAAATCCGTTGAAGTCAGGATGTTGCCTGAAAGACTCCTCCAGCAGGGCTCCGTTGCCGAAACGCTTATTCGCCGCCTTTAGCTCGGTAGTCGCACGCTTCAGCTCATCGTCCTTCGCTTCAAGCGCCTGAAGCATGTCGTCCTTCTCCTTGAGGAGTTGGAACTTCTCCTTCTCCAGGCCCTTAGTGATGGCATGGGCAGCTCGGAGCTGGGCCTTGCGTTTGTCCTCTTCTCTCTTCAACAGCTCGGCCTTGGCCTCCACCTCGACCTTCAGACTGTTCACCTCAGAGTGAGCCCTTAGCAGCTCATCCTTCATGGTGGAGGAAGCAGCCTCCAAGGCAGCAGAGAATTCCTCTTTCTCCCTCGCCGCCAGAACTTCCCTCCCATCCAGCTCGGCCTTTACAGCTAGGGCCGATTGAATGGAAGCAACAAACGCCTGAGAAAAAACACTAAGAAGAAAATTAGACCGAGCTACTTGTTAGGTAAATTGAGCAAAATAAAGAAACCAATCTCACCTCAGCGGCGTAGTCGATGGTCCTCTGCAGAACGGACCCCGGGTCACTTACAAATTTGGACGCTTTTCTGAGGTAGCGGTCCAAACTTGCAGCTGAGATGCGGGACACCTGGTCCCTCACCCCAGAACTTGATGGTTCAATTCTGAATGGTGCTGTCACGTTGGACGTCCCGCCCATCTTGGCTTCAAGATCGTCCACCCGGTCTGCGAAGCTCGCAGGCAGGACCCCACAAGCTTCGACCTCCAAGGGGAAGGTGATTTTCTTCTTCTTCTTCCTCCGCTTCAGAGGGGCCCCCTCCCCCACCTCCTCGCCCAAGGGCGAGACGTCCACCGCTTCGGTCTGACCCCTTGGGCGCTTCTCCCGCGAAGGACCTCCAGAAGACTCCAGCTCGATCACTGAGGTTGGATCTTCTGAGGCTGGCCCTGCCACAACAGGAGTTGCAGGTTCCGAACTCTGGGCGGCCTCGAGAGCATGGGCTCGGCCCTTGGACTTGCGCTTTACGTTACTCGCAAATCCGCAAACCATGGCTGCGAAACAAAGAACAGAAAGTCAGCACAAAGTTAGGGGAAAGGGGGGTAGCAAGCTTGGCATACCTAGTTCGGAGTTCGGCCTTGAAGTTTCGATGGGACGAACTGCAGGGTTGTAATCCAACAGCCCGGACTCGAGCAGCAGTTTGTCGGTCACCAAGGTTCCGACCTTCCTACCCCTCGGAAAGTGCTCCTTGTAATATTTCAGCGTGTCGAAGGAGGCTTGAGTAAGCTCGGGAACTGGCCGGATTGATACTGCACAAGACAAAATCTGAGTTAGACCTGAATAACAAGAAAGAAAGCTTATCATAAAAAGCAAAAACTACTCCGTACCTAAGTTCCCAAACCTAGTGGGAACGTCAAAGAAGGAACGACCTGACTCGTCCTTTGCAAGCCATTCCCCAGAAGCGTAGAACCACTTCCTCACCCATCCTTTGATGGAGGTCGGCCCCTTAACTATACCCCTTGCGCCTTTCCTTGCGCACATATAGTACCGACCAGGCTTCTTAGTTATCCTTTTCGCTTCGAAGCACGTGAGGAGCTGGTCAACATCCAATAGCTCGGCCTCTTCATTGTCCCGAGCTCGTAACCAAAAAAGGATGGCCAAAGCAAAAATGACACCCCACTCATTGGGGGCCACTTGAGCCGGAGCCAGCCCAGTTCGGAAAAGAAACTCTTGGACGAAAAGGTGAAGGGGAAGTCTGAGGCCGTACTCAAGCATTTTGAAGTAGAGAGTGACCCATCATTCTGGAGGATTGTTAGCTCTCTCCCCCTCCTCTGGAATCCTAAGGAGGATGTTTTCAGGGATAGCGAACCCCCTACGAAGGGGTCCGAGGTAGTGCTCGGGTATCCTAGAAGAGTATTCTAAACCCTGACCCGAGGTGGAAGCATCACTATCCTCCCCGTCGTCGGAGAACCTAAAGTTTTCTATCTCCTCGAGCTCGGACTCTAACCTACGAGCTAAATCCTCATCGGATCCTAAGGCGCTACTAAAAGAGGACGACATGGAAACTATGCTCGAAAGAGAATGAGAGGGAAGAGACCGACCTACCAAGGGTTCGAGCTGCCTTCAGATCGAACTCCAAGAATTCAGGAAGCGTAAGGTATGACCTGAAGGATTGGGGGTATTTATACTCATCGGAAAACTTTCCCCACCGTACACGTGTAGTCAACGAGCGGTTAGGATCTTCCCAAAATCCGAAGCGTCGAAATATTTGAATATTTCGACGATAAATCTACCGCAACAGTTGTATTTTTCCACGAATAGGAAGTCGCCACGTGTCCAAAGCGAATCGAATGAACTTCTCTGCCAGGTCGAGATCGAACCGGACAGAGAGGGGGCCGATGTTTGGGGGAGAAAATACCCTAGACACGTGGAGGACAGCTATTGGTGTTTCAAGATGACTCATGAGTCATGCCCAACTCGAACCGTCAAGATTACCACCACTAGCATCGACATGTGCTAAGTATAAGGGCCGAGGTGCGACCTGGTCAAGGTCCGATCTACTGGGACGCTCAGCGGGTCCGATGTGAGCAACTGTCAGCGGCGTGATTATCGGGTGTAACCGTCGGTCCCGAGATGACCGGATGTAACCGTCGGTCCCGAGATCACCGGGTGTAACCGTCGCGAGATTAACGGGACTACCTCCCATAAGTAGAGGACCTCACTCCACACTCAGGTATGGTTTTTTACCTTGAACTAAACTGGGAATCCGACCTATACTGACTTGATCGTCGGAGTGTTCGCCTTTTTGTGCAGGTCCGCCCAAGTGTTCAGATCGGTCCGGAGACCGAGTTCGAGCTGCGATCAGAATAAACACTGTTGTGCATATTCTTGCATAAACACGTTGGAAATTAAAGAGTTATTGAGAGAAAAATATATATAGAGTAGAGATGAGATAACGTAGTCGTTTTACTTTTACTTTTTTTCTATTTTAGCTATGTATTTTTAAAACCTTCATTTTGATTATATTTAAAACCTTTATTTTGATTATATTTGTCCATTTTGGCTATTGTAGGTTAAAAAATGTCTTGTTTATCTACTTTTAAAAAGTGATACATCAATTTTTTTGTTTTATCCAAATATTATCAAATTTATATTAAAAAGTTGTTGTTAAGTGAAGAAAAATAGAGGAAGTACGTAATCCATAAATATCACTTTTAAAAAGTATAATAACCAGATATGACACAATTGAAAGGTAAGAAAAGTTAAAATATTATCGTCAATTTTAGTAGTGTAATTTCAAAATATTTATTTTTGTCAATATACTCTCAACTGTGGTTAAGTTGAATTCGAGTATTTTAAAAGATTCGTTTTGGTACCCCTACCTTTAAAAAATGACCACTTTTGTCTATCATTTTTATTTTCAATATTTCATCTTTTATATCATAATTTCAACACGATGTTACGCTCAATATAGTTACTTAAATGTAACCATAATTTTATATTAAAAAATTTTCGTCATGTGTAGAATTTGTGTTAAAATTACATAAATAAAAATTAAAATGATCATATTTAAAAATTACATGAATTATAAATAAGCATTTTGAAAGTACATATACTAAAACAAATAAAGAACGAATATTTTAAACTTTCTTGCATAATGGTACAGGAGCAAGAACTTTCGACCTCGTCGTATCACTCGTCTCAAGTATTTTAATAAAAAAAAAAACGGCCAAAATAGTATTTTAATAAAAAAAAATTCACTAACTATGAAATTACAAAAACACCATTGTATGGACCAATTTGGCGCCATTTGAAACAAGAGGAAACAACACAAATCGCATTTTTTGGTCACTTAGACTTCCCTGACAGCCACAGTCTGATCTCTCTGCATTCCAACTTCGCTTTTTTTCACCTCTAATGGCAAATCAACCATCCTTTCAATTTATTTCTCTCTTCTCCAAACCCTAATCTTCACGCTTCACTTCCATTTTCAAGGTACCGAACTTCACCAAACTTCTTCCGCCTTTGTTTTGTTTTAATTTCGATTTTATGCTTGATTAGGATGTGGTAGCGGCTGCTTTTGAATGTCGAAGTTTTCGTCTCCCGTTTCGTTTGGTATAACATGCATTAGGATCGGGTAAAAGTTGGCTGTTGGTTTCTGGGTGAAGTCGTTCTCGAATGGGAGCTTCAGCTTTATAGGGTAATCAGTTTTGTGATTTTCGTTCTTTTATAGTGTGATTGCGGCACAGTTCATTCAGCCTTCTTTGGGATTTTTGTCTGAGTTTATGGCGGAGTAGGATGCGGTGATGGTTTGTCTTCCGGAGCTTAGCTTTTTTGGGGCGTTTTTGCTTTTGAATGTTGAGTTTTTTTCTCCCATTTATTTGGATATGACATGCGTTAGGTTCAACGTGTTTTTATTTTCTGAGGGAAGTTAATAGATTCTGTGGAAGTTAGTTTATTAGGGGTAAAATCGTTCTAGAATTGGAGCTTTATAAGAGGTAATCAGTTTTGTGTGTGCTTGTGTTTATTTATTTATTTTTATTATTTTTTTTAGTGTGATCGAGGCACAGTTCATTCATTCAACTAATCTGCTGGACACCTTTGTAAATTGTCTAGTATCGAAAAAATCTTAGAATGTTCAGGCCTGTTTGATGATGTTACTGTTTTCTGCCTGCTGTCTATGAGAAATAGGTGCATCTGTAACTTTAATTCTTTTATCAGATGTCTCTGAAGAGACCTGAAACTTTCATTTTCTCCATTCCTCATAAGTCCATGAACTTCTAAAAGTATTTAGTAGATTTCGTTTGAAACCTATTAAATATAAAATTAAGTTTTGTGTTTAATAGGTCTCTAACCTTTCAATTTTGTGTCTAATAGGGCTAGGAATTAAAAAAAAAAGTCTAATAAAAAAGCTTAGGGATCTACTTGACACTTTTAAAAGTTCATTGACTTATTAGATAGAAGATTAAAAGTTTAGGGACCCATCAGACACAATTCTGAAAATTTAGGAACCAAATTTATAATTTAACCTAAATGTTATAAAGCTACATTAAAAAAATGTTATATAAAGAAAAAAAAAAGTTTTCATGTTTTATCTGAAATTAAATCTGAGTGTGTGTGTATAATTTGAAGACTACAAAAATGTAAACTAGAAGTACTCAAAGGAAAAAATAATTGTAAACTAGAAATGATGATCTAAAATGTTTATGTTTCTATCTCTCTTTTAAATTAAAAAAGTAATTGTATAACACTAACAGTATAAGTAATAAATGGTTACATAAGCATAAAATTAATTTTGTTTTTCTTTCTTTAAAATAGGAAAAAGAAATAAGAAACAAAAAATAATGTCTTTTCAATATCTTAAGGAGGTCATTGGTGGTTGACTAAGATATGAACTCATAACTTAACCATGACATATTCCTTTTTTTTTTGTGTTTTTGTTTGATACAGATGAAATACTATCCTTATTCTCATTTTGGTTCCTTTTGCCTTCTGCTTCCCTTTTTTATTATTGCCCTCTTGTATTCTTTCATTAAAAGTTGTGTTTTTTATAACAAAAAAAAAAACGACGACACAATTCTTAAAAAAAAAACTATGATATCACTGGACACATGTTGTTAACCCTACAACAGAAGTCAAAATGGAACAACTAGAAGGGTTTCTCACATCCACAGATTCAACGTGTGGCTCTCTAATTTTACACACTTGGTACAAGATAACTTGGATCTAGTTTGACTAATTTCTTTTTAAGGTAGTTATACTGTATGTTTTACTACCAATCAAGCAGCTAAAGTCTACACCTGAATTAATTTTTTATTTCTATTTTATATTTTATTCGTATCTTGTTCAAAAAAAAAAAAAAACCTCTGTGCCAAGAGTCTGTCTATTATGATATGATTTATGTTATTATTAACTTATCAGATAAGAGATTGCATTCGGTGGCCTCAGTGTTGGAGAATGGGGGGGAAGGGTTGTCCTGGTCCTTGTCCTTGGGTCTCACTTGGTCTTTGACAGATAGGGAAGCGCGGGAAGTGTTCGAGTTGATCCTTTTGCTCTCTGTTTGTTCCCTCTTTTGTGATAGAAGGGATTGTCGTGTTTGGTCCCCTAACCCTTCTAGGGGCTTCTCGTCCAGTTCCTTCTTCAACCTTTTATGTTCCCCTTCTCTTCCCTCGGCATCCCCAACGTTTACCGCGTTGTGGAAAGTGAGGATCCCAAAGAAGATAAAATTTTTCGTGTGGCAGGTCTTACTCGGGAAAGTTAACACCATGGATTGTATTCAAAAGAGCTCGGCCGCTTGCTTGGGGCCGCATTGGTGCGTTCTTTGTAAGCAGGATTCCGAGGATCTTGATCATATCTTATGGCAGTGCCAGTATTTCCA
Organism: Momordica charantia; assembly: GCF_013281855.1. NCBI lineage: Eukaryota > Viridiplantae > Streptophyta > Magnoliopsida > Cucurbitales > Cucurbitaceae > Momordica > Momordica charantia. The sequence goes on along the minus strand of NW_028275165.1, from coordinate 2,170,523 downwards.
GAGAATTTGCGGTCGGTTCTTTGAGTTGGTTGGTATTTCTTGGGCTCGTCATAGAGAGTGGGGTTCGATGGTGGAGGAAGTGCTTATGTCCTCTCCTTTCTGTGAGAAAGGGAGTTTCCTTTGGCAGGCAGGTTTCTTTGGGATCATGTGGGGGATTGGTTGGAGAGAAACAATAGAATTTTAGGGGGGTGGAAAGAGAGTGGGAGTCTGATTGGGACCTCATAAGGTTTAATGTTTCTTTATGGGAGCTTGTTTCGAAATTGTTTTGTAACTATCAGTTAGGTCATATTCTTTTGGATGGGAGACCCTTGCTTTAGTTTGGCTTCCCTCTTTAGGGCTTTGTTTTTGTATGCCCATGTACATCCGTTTTGTTTTCATTATTCTCAATGAAAAGTTCGGTTTCTTATTAAAAAAAAAAATTTCTGTTATTATTAACTTTAATTTAAGGAACATAAAGAATTGGATAATTGTTTTTTATTTACTTGTGAATATTCATTCTTAATTGCCTTGCCACACGGCTAAAATGGCAATTATTGTTTATTGGATGGAGAGAAGATTCTGAAGTGGTGTTAATTCAGCTGTTCATCTGGCAGTTGTTTTATGGGGCTCTGGATTTTTCATTCCAAGCAGCACCAACTAAGTTTGAATCCTTATATGTTATTTTACACCAATGATGAAAAGTCTTGCCCCTGATTTTAGAAGAGAATTTCATTTATGAGAAATTGAGGAACAGTAGTGGTCCAGAAGAACATCCTTACCATGAGTGCACTAGGTGTTTGTCCTACCGAGGATGCCATACATGCATTGTTAGATTATTTAGTTGAACCTATGCTGCCTGCAAAGTCATCTTCGAGAGATAATCCACCACAATCTTTACAGCAATCAGTTGCAAAGCAGGTACTTCTAAAATTGACTTTTGTGTGTTTAATATTATTATTTCATTCACTTTCAATCTTGATAATGTTCGAACATTTTAATCTGGCTCATAATTTTTTTTGGTTTTGGACTGGGTGACGCATGTTGGATTACTGGAAACATAAAAGTTATACAATGAGCAATCTTTTCTTATTTTATTTTATTTATTTATATCCACGAATGTACGAATTAGCTTACGCATACATCGAAAAAGTTCATGAGACAACAGTCTGGCCTGACTACATTTGATTGCTAATGGAACTCCTAGAATTTTAGATCTTAGGTAGGTTGGTACCGTAGTTTGAACTCATTCCCTCTAAGCCGTTTACCTTTTTATAGGCTTCAATTGACTATTAGGTCAACCTACGATGGCTAGTGATATATGTTTCAATTTCCTTATTTTGAAAGTACCAACAGTTTTATGAGAATACTGTTGCTTATGCAAAAGATATAATTTCCATCAGTCGCCTCCTTCAACTATCTATGTGCTTTAATATCTTTGATCTTTTGAAAGTACCAGACTAAAATATATAATCTTCTCCAGAAAACTCTCTTTCACACGCACATGAAGGAAGATTAGAAAGAAGGCACATAAAGGGAGGAGGGAGAAGAGAGACTATGTATCCTGCTCTTCTCCTTGGTTATGGAAATTACAAGAAATGTCCATCCAGAAACTCTATGTGAGAAAATTGGTTAATTTATTTTCCAATATTTGAAACATCCACAAATATAAAGTAATTCCTGTGGTCCGAAAACACTTTAGACACTCCTGCTACTTTTGCAAGTTTATGATTTTTTTATCTGTCTCATTTAGACTTTTTAATTTAGCTCCATTGTTCGTCCAAAAAAAAAGCACCATTGTTCTGGCAGGAAAGTTAGGATTTTCCTTCCTTCCTTTTTGGGCATTTAACTAGAATATAAATTGACTATTGTCGATCATATGGTTAAGATAGAATAGGTTTTGAAGTAGGTTAGTTTTAACTTCTTGTAGCAGCTTGTTACCCACCACTTCTTCCCGAAAGAAAAACTTGTAAAGAGAGAGAATGAAAGCGTCATCTAACTTTGTGTTTTATCCTTGGATCTACTCCGTAAGGTGCATGCCGTTGTTATATTGTACAACTACTACCACCGGAAACAACATCCACACCTTGAACTTTTGAGTTTTGAGGCATTTTGCAAGTTGGCTGTGGTCGTAAAACCAGCTTTATTGTCTCACATGAAACTCATGCAAAGCTCAGATGATACTGAATTGGAAAACCCTGAGAAGCAGCTTTCTCCAGCAGAAAAAGCAATTATGGATGCATGTGACATAGCCACTTGTCTAGAGGCATCAAAAGATGAAAACGTAGAGGGCTGGCCTCTTTCAAAGGTTGCTGTTCTTTTAATTGACTCCAGGAAGGAGTGTTGCCATTTGCTATTTAGTTTCATCACTCAAGGAGTTTGGTCTGTGATTGAACAAGATTTGGATACCTCTGAGTGCCAACCAGAAACTGTGGAAGAGGAAAAACATGTAAACAAAAAGAGAAGAGTGATTAAGAAACCTTCAAAAGAGGTGTCAGTTGTTGATGAAGCTAAGACACAGCAGCTTGCATATTCAGCAGTTAAGGAGGCAACTGGTGTGTATCTTACTGCATTAACTCTTTAGATAGTTCAGTTACTTGTTTCTTATTCTTATACTAAACAGGTTATACGTATGTTAAGGAAAATTGCTTTATTTCCTACATTTTTACTTTATATGAGACGTTCCCCCCTTGTTGATTTTTGATTTGAAGATACCTTTTAGAATACTAATGATTTATTGCAGAGATAGTTATCTCATCTATATCTTCTTCCCCAATTAAGCAACTGTGAGGTTACTGGTTAGGGAATGCAGATTGTCTTCATCCCTTATTTAATTTTTTTTCTTTTCCTGAATTAGATTATTATATAATTATCGTATTGGTTATGTGTTTTATGTACCCTTTCTGTTCTCTTTTGTAATTACCTCAAGAAAAGGGGAAGAGCTTGGTTTTATCATGACATATTTTGGAGCATGTATAAAAAATAAAAAAGACTTTTTAAGTGGGACCTATCATTTAGTTTACGGTATCTATATGTAAAGAATGCTTTCTTTGATGATGAGTTGGAAGAAGAGGCTTATATGAGACTTTCCTTGGATTTGAATGAGAATTAAGGGAGGATGAGATATACAAATCTAAGCGACCTTAATGAGTTTCAATTATCATCAACGTCCTTCAAATAAAATTACAGGGTATTTAAAGGCAAACCATTAGACAAGATGAATCTTAACAAACATGGAAGGAAAACATTAAAACAGTACATATAGCTTTATTAACTGCAACAGTGGGTAACTAAATAAATATCAGTAACTATTTCTGTGGGGGTGTTAGTTTGCAAGCATGATTTGAGACAGTTATTGGAAGGCTTTGGAAGTGTATATGGCTCTTAGCAGGTTGTGTGAGTCTTTGATTTAGGTGTTGATTTACCCTCCTTAAAGATAGGGGCGACTGGTGGGCTGATTTCTTTTTTTGCTGTCTTATGAAACATTCAGCTGGAGAGAATAGGAAAGTTTTTAGAGGCGTGGAGAGTTTTGAGGAGAATGTTGGGTTTTGGCTAGGTTCAATACCTCTGTTTGAGTTTCTGTAACTATGACATTTAGTGCTTTTCTCTCATTTTTATGAATTGGAAGAAGGTTTGGGTTTTGGCTAGGTTCAATACCTCTGTTTGAGTTTCTGTAACTATGACATTTAGTGCTTTTCTCTCATTTTTATAAATTGGAGTCCCTTTTTTGTAATGTTTTATAATTAGGTAGCTTTCTCAGGGACGGCAAAAATACCCGTGGGACCCGATCCCTTGAGGTACCCGACCCGATGGGGTCGGGGATCGGTCCCCCCGCCCTGTCCCCGTCCCCGGCCGCGCCCCGTTTGATTTTTTATTGCTTTTTCTAATTTTTTATATAATATTATTAATATATATTAATTTTATAAATACTTTTTAATTAAAAAAAAACTCAAGCCAACACCTCATTTAGCCACTTTTTGTTCACTTTTTATACTAATAATAACAAAAAAAATTAATTAAAAAAATTTAAATTAAAAAATTAAAAAAATAGATTTATAACGGGGACAGGTTCCCCGCTCCGATCGGGGAATCCCCGCCTCGTCATCGCCCCCAAAATTTCAGGGACGGGGGCGGGGATGGGGGAAAAAATCCCCAACGGGGCGGGGATGGGGATGGCCCCCCGGCCCCGCCCCGTCCCGTTGCCATCCCTAGCTTTCTGCATCATGGCCATTTTGTATGGGGCTTTCCTTTTTTTCTCCAACGCTTTTGTATTTTTTTTCTTTCATTTTACTCAATAAAAGTTGGCTTTTCATTAAAGAAAAAACACTTTGAACAAAAAAAGGGGCAACCAAATGGGAGGGAAAATTACAAAAAAGAATCCAGATCGTGAACAATAAAAGAAAAGAGAGAAGAAAATCCCAAAATTATACAGCCAGAGGCCCAATCGTTCACCCCCTTATCCATTAATTTTTGAGTCCTCGTCATGTCCCAATGGTGGTTTTTTGTCTTTGTTGCATGCATTCACTGGATGAGTGATGTTTGACCATGGTTGAAAATTTGCCATTTTCGGCCTTGTGTTTTTAACTTTGGGTCAGTTACTTTTCTGCTATGCTGCTTTGTACTCTTGGTACTGGTTGCCTTATGTTCAATCACTACCCTTTCCTTCCCTTTAGCGTCTTTAAAAGTACTTGTTCCAACTTCTTTACTGCCTTCTTTGTTGAATATGGCATGTCTCCGAGTTGTTCCAGCCCCTTTACTTTTCATCATGACCTTCATTATCGATTCTGCAGCATGTCTTGAATATATTTTCCAAAGACCAATCCTCGTGTCTGTAAACAAACATCAGTATGTATGTAAAGTCCAACAAATGAACTTGATACGAACCAGCCCTATTTTTTATTGATATTTAGGGAGAGAATTACAGTGTCAAAGGGAGACATATGAGAGCTCTCTACCTTTCCACTGACCTAACTACCTAGCCAAAAAGATACCTTCTCTCCTACAGCCAATATATATGCGCACACAAAATACCCAAAATAGCCCTTACGATAGATCCCTGTCAATCCTCATGCACTCTCTTCTTCCTGGAAGGCACATTCTTACATTACCCCCCACCCCCCACCCCCCACGGTGAAAATCAGGAAATTGGACAGCTATAGTAGAAGTTGGCTCCCAATTAGCATCCTGTCCAGAAGAGTCCTTCCAGCAACCTGAAACAGCAGCTTGAACGCCCAATATTTCTTTGGTGATGGAATAATAGGGGAGGTGTGCTCGTTTGCTTTTCAAAGTTGGGAAACTTGAAAAACAGGACGGATGGTGGTTTGTCTGCAACAGGCCCAATTTTCTCAATCACTCGGAACGGGCCAACAAAACGTGGTGCAAGTTTTGCATTAGAGTGTTGAGCCAGTGTCCCTTGCCTAGGTAAACCCAATTGCTTACAAGCAGCTCAACATCATGGTGCAAAATTGTGCATGCGAAATACTACCTTTTGCAGCATGATTATCACTGGCCCTCCTTCTAGCAGAAATTCATCCAAGGCCCCGTGGATTACTATTTCAAATCTGTCCAGTAGAGTCCTAGAGAGAACAAAGAGGAAAATTGGGACGATTGAAAGAAGGAATGATTGAAACGATTGAAAGAAGGAAAAGAATGGCCTAAGGACAAGGGACGTGACGTCCCCTTCCCAAAAGAACACTAAAAGAGAAGAGCTCTCTGATCCTGTAAAACCATAGAGAGATTGTAATTTTTTTTGAACAAGATACAAACTTCTCATTGAAATAATTGAAAGGAAAAAAATGTTCAAAGATACGAACTCTTGAAAGAGTGAAACAAAAGAAAAGAACACAAAAACTTAATAAGTGTAGAGACGAAGGTTGGAGAGAATCCAATGTTCTGTATTCTCATTATTAAAGTCTATATATATATATATAGACAAATATACAAGGTTGACCTAATCCTATAAGGAGAAGGTAAATGACAAATTAATATTAATACAAGAATATAAAATATACTAATCTATATACTCTAACACTCTCCCTCAAGTTGGTGCATATATGTTAATCATGCCCAACTTGTTAGACAAATAATCTATTCGTGCTCCATTCAATGCTTTAGTAAACATATCTCTTAGCTGATCTCCACTCTTCACATACCCTGTAGCCACTAATCCTTACTGTATTTTCTCACGTACATAATGACAATCAACTTCAATGTGTTTGGTTCGTTCATGAAATACTGGATTAGATGCAATATGAAGAGCTGCTTGATTATCACACCAAAGTTTCATTGGAGTGGTGATGCCAAATCCCAATTCAGTCAGAAGCTGATGTATCCATACTAATTCACACACCGACTGTGCCATAGCTCTATATTCTGATTCAGCACTCGAACGCGACACCACGTTTTGTTTCTTACTTTTCCAAGAAACTAAATTACCTCCGACAGATACACAATATCCTGAGGTTGATCTTCTATCTTCCTTAGAACCTGCCCAATCAGCATCTGAAAAACATTCAATATTAAGATGACCATGATCTTTATATAACAAGCCACGTCCATGAGCACCTTTCAAATAACATAGAATATGTTCCAATGCGATCCAATGGTCAGTCGTAGGAGAACTCATAAACTGACTCATAATACTGACTGGATAAGCTATGTCTGGCCTCGTAACCGTAAGATAATTCAGCTTCCCTACTAATCTCCTATACTTCTCAGTATCTTTCAACAACTCCCCTTCCTTTGTAAGTTGTAAATTAGGTATCATTGGGGTACTACGCGGCTTAGCAGCTAACTTTCCTGTTTCAGTTAACAAGTCAAGTACATACTTTCTTTGTGACAAAAGGATCCCCTTCTTGTTCCTTGTTACTTCAATTCCTAAGAAATATTTCAACATTCCCAAATCTTTAGTATGAAATTGACTATGAAGAAAAGACTTGAGTGATAGGATGCCTGATGAATCATTACCAGTAATCACAATATCATCAACATATACCGCTAGTAAGATAACACCAGACTCAGATCTTTTATAAAAAACAGAATGATCTGACTTATTCTTCTTCATTCCAAAATTCTCAATCACCTGATTGAATTTTCCAAACCATGCTCGCGGACTTTGTTTCAACCCATATAAGGATTTACGAAGGCCACATACCTTTCCATTCTCCCCCTGAGCAACAAAACTTGGTGGTTGCTCTATATAAACTTCTTCTTGAAGATCACCATGGAGGAATGCATTTTTAATATCAAGCTGATGCAAGGGCCAATGGTGAATAGATGCCAATGAAATGAATAACCTGACAGAAGTCAATTTAGCAACTGGAGAAAAAGTATCAGAATAATCAATTCCGTAAGTCTGTGCATATCCTTTAGCAACAAGGCGAGCTTTCAAACGGGCAATTGATCCATCCGGATGAACTTTAACAGCAAACACCCATTTACAACCGATAGGTTTCTTTCTTGTAGGAAGAGACATTAAATCCCAAGTACCGTTGTCATCTAAGGCAGTCATCTCCTCCAACATAGAAGCCCGCCAACCAGGATGAGACAAAGCTTTATGAACAGTTTTAGGAATAGATACAGATTCAAGGGATGCAATAAACGAACAAGTAGATGATGATAAATGGTTATATGAAACAAAAGAAGAAACAGGATAAGTACACTTACGCTTACCTTTTCGAAGGGCAATAGGAAGGTCATCACTTGTTCCTGGATCCACAGGCAAAGAAGCTGCTGGTATAGGGCATGAGTCCGTAGGAGGTTGCCGACGAGAATAAACTTGAGTAATAGTGGGGAGAGAAGGATCAGGCGCAGATGGAGATGTATTGCTAGGAAGTTCTTCAGTAGAAGTAGAGACAATAGAATAGACAAGAAATGTATCATCTTCCTGTGACTGCTCCCCCTGGCTGGTACTCAAGGACGATGAAAAAGAAGTATTTTCAAAGAACGTAACGTCAGGAGAGTCAAGATATCTATTGAGATCAGGACAATAACATCGATATCCTTTTTGAACACGAGAGTAACCAAGGAAAATGCATTTCAATGACTTAGGGTCTAATTTGGTGAGTTGGAGGCGAACATCTCGAACGAAACAAGTGCAACCAAATATTTTAGGTTTAATAGGAAATAAAGGTTGCGTAGGACATAGGGTACGATAAGGTATTCCACCCTTAAGAACTGACGAAGGCATGCGATTAATCAAGAAGCAAGCCGTCGAAACAGCATCAGCCTAAAAGTATTTTGGAACATGCATTTGAAACATTAAGGCTCTTGCTGTTTCGAGAAGATGTCTATTTTTCCTTTCTGCAACTCCATTTTGAGACGGAGTATCAACACACGAGGATTGATGAATAATACCATGTTCACTTAAATAGGAGCCAAGAGCACCAGAAAAATATTCCTTAGCATTATCACTTCGTAGAATTTCAGCATGAAAGTTACGAAAATGAGAAAGTAACTCAGAACGATGTTTCATCAAATATAACCAAGTTACACGAGAGAAATCATCGACAAAAGTAACAAAATACCGAAATCCATTTTTGGACTCAATAGGACAAGGACCCCAAACATTAGAATGAATTAATTCAAAAAGAGCATTAGCTCGTGTATTGACTCTAGGATAGGAAGTGAGACGATGAAACTTAGAAAATTGACATGACTCACAATCTAAAGAATGCAAACTATGAAATTGAGGACGGAGACTCTTTAACACGGAGAGAGATGGATGACCCAAACGACAATGTTCTTCGAATGGAGTTGGCACTCAAGTGCAAACGGTGGCTGTAGGTATTTGTGTATCAAACGTGTAGAGGCCATTAGATTCATGCCCTTTACCAATAGTCTTCTTCGTTGTAAGATCCTGAAATAAGCAATAACCAGGAAAGAATAAGACACAACAATTGAGATCACAAGTAAGTTTACTGACAGATATCAAATTAAAAGAAAGTTGTGGCAAATTTAAAACAGAGGTCAATGAAAGAGTTTTGGAGAGATGAACTGTGCCAGAGCCAAGAACAGGAGAAGTGGTGCCATCCGCTATTGTAACATCAGGTAAAGATGTAGATGGTGAAAAGGTAGCAAATAAATTGGGGTTACCTGACATATGATTCGTAGTACCAGAGTCAATGACCCATTTTGACGCGGAGGAAATAAGACATTTATTGGTATTACCTGAATCAGCAATGACAGTGATTGGATTAGAGGATGATGGCATCAATGACTCTTGATACTGTTGGAATTTAGCAAACTCTTCTGCAGAAATCGTTACCATTAATTTCTTCTCAACTTCAACAATATGGACACAAACAAAAACGACACTGAAACAGACCAAACCAAATCTGAAGGAGGAAAGGGAATTGAACTAAACCAATTGAACAGAGCCAAGTGAACCAAACCAATTGAACTGAAACAAACGAACCGGACCAGAATCGGTATAAATCAACCAAACCGAACCGGAATGTGACGAACCAGGCCGAACTGAACCTGAATCGGATGAACCAAACTACTTGAAACCAAACCGGTTGAACTGGACCGCTTGAATCGGATCAGGTGTTAAGTGCTACCCCATGACAACCCGAGGGGCGAAGGCAACGGGTGGCGACTGGCGGTGATGAAAGCACACGGCGCGGCGTTTGGCGGCGAGATGAAACCTACGAACAACAATCGGAAAACAGCTGGCAAATCAACAAACGACGGCAGTCGACGGCGGCGGCGGTGGTGGTCGGCAGCAGCCGGAAGTGGTGGTCGGCGGTGACCGGCGGTGGTGGTCGGCGACGGCCGGCTGTGGTGCCGGTGGTGACGACGGTCGTAGTGAGTTGTGTTGGATAGCAATAAACAAAAACCCTAAGGGACAAAACCCGAATGGGCACAAAACCCTAATGGGCATCAAAATCCTAATGGACACTTAGAAAAACCTAGAGTTCTGATACCATGTGGAGACTAAGGTTGGAGAGAATCCAATGTTCTGTATTCTCATTAAAGTCTATATATATATAGACAAATATATAAGGTTGACCTAATCCTATAAGGAGAAGGTAAATGACAAATTAATATTAATACAAGAATATAAAATATACTAATCTATATACTCTAACAATAAGGTACAGTAAAAGCTTTCCAATTAGAACATATCAAACTAGGAGTGTAACTTTTAAAGATGGACGATAAGGAACACCATTGAGAAGCTTTAAACTTAGCTAGACTGAAACGCATCTCTGGAGATTGTCTCTTTTCTTCGAAAACTTTGGGATTCCTTTTGTACCACAACTCATAAAGTACTGCCTTTATAGCATTGAGCCAAAGAAGGTTGACTTCAGGATTAAAGGCTGGCTCGAGAAGAAGCTGAAGGACATTGTCAGCATCTATGTTTCCAAACACCCAAGTCAGATTAAACTCTTCAAAGATTAGTTCCCAGCACTGTGAGCAAAGGGACATAGGAAAAAGATGTGATCCAAGCTCTCTTCATTGGATTGACAAAGGGGGCAAATTGAGGGCAAAAGGATATAACCAGGAAGCTTCCTTTGTAGGATATCTTCTTTTGTAGGATATCTGCGAGATTGTAATTACAAAAGAATTTTTGTAATTAGAAAATTTTGATGTTTGGATCAGTGGTTATCCGAGAGATGATATCTTGGTTGCTTTCTTTGGCGGTTTATTGGTCTTTTTGGAGAAAGGGTTGGTTTTGGGTGCAACACTTTTTCTTAGAGGAGTGGAAGAAATCAGATTCTTGTTTTTATTTTGTTCTGCGATTATGCCTTGTTGGTATCAAGCAGGAAATTCCTTCTAGTTTGGAGTCAGATGAAATTAAGTGGAGTCCTCTTTTTGGGTCGTTGTCTCAAGGAAAAAGCAAGTCATTGGTGGATAGTTTCTGTCTAGCCAAGTTTAAAGCATCCCTTTTAGATTTCTAGTTTTTCATCCTTTTTGTTATGTTGTTTTGGGTGGCCTTTACTGCTCCCGTTTAATTCTTGTTTGCTTTAAGTGCTCTCTTTAGGAAGCTTGTCTCTTTTAGTTTTTCTCACTTGCTCCTTCGGGAGTTTGTATCTTTGAACAATTTTTGTTCTTTTCCATACTTTCAATGAAAAGTTCGTATCTTGTTAAAAAAAAGTAATTACAGAAGAGCTCTCAAATCCTGTAAAACCATATAGAAGCAAGATAGACTATATGTGTATGGAGTGTTAAATTCCCAATAAATTCTAAATTTTTCCTTTGGGAGCTATGTCATGGAGGCATGAATAAGGGCGAGAGGATCCGAATGAGAAGACCTTATTGCTAATTATCTCCTGGCTGGTGTGTTTTATGTAGAAAGGATTCAGAGGTCCAAAGCAATGTTTTAAAAGGCTTTTGAGGCTTACGCCTTTAGGCCCGCCTCGAGGCAAGGCTCTAACTTTTAGCCTCAAATCTTACGCCTTCTTTGGACTATAAGAGGCTTACGCCTCGCATAGAAGAGGCTTACGCCTCTTTGAAAACGCACTGAGGCTTAAAGTATACGCCTCGTGTATTAATTTTTCCAATTCTTAAAAAATATCAAGGTTTTTTTTCTATGGAATCCTAAGCAAGAGTTGTAAGTGTAACAATTCAATCTATTACTACTTTTACTACCTAGACTTTAAAAATATTGAAGACAACAATTTATAGAATAAGTAAGTTCTATTGGTGATAATAGTAGTGATGTTATGATGTTTTTTTAGAATTTTTTTTGAGTGACAAGCAACAGGCGGATATTTTGATAATTTTATATAACTATTATGTTTGGTAATACTTGACCACACAAATTTAGGATTTGTTTAATTCTTTTAATTAAAATTGAGGCTTACGCCTCATACCGCCTTGAGGCTTACGCCTCGCGTTTTCAAGAGAAAAAGCCTCGAGGCCGCCTTTAGCCTTTTAAAACATTGGTCCAAAGCCATCTCTTCATTCACTGCACATTTGCCCACAGATTTTGGTTGAACATGAATCGGGGTTACACTTATGCAGCACCAGACAGCATCATGACTTCCTTGCAAGCACTCTTAGAAGGCCATTCTTTCAAAGATGCTATGATAGGCTCTATGGACTCACATTAGTAGGGCTTTCTTTTGAAATCTTTGGCGTGAAAGGAAGAACCGTGCTTTCAACAATATGGCCCCTTCTTTTGATACTTTTTTTTTTATTTGATATTATTTACAGCTCCCCTTGGTGTAAACATCTATATCCTTTCAAGGTTGTATCATCACTAACCTAATTGAAGGGTGGAGGAGTTTTTCGTAATCCGCCATTGGTGGTTGGAAGGCCTTCCCTTCCTTTTGTTCTTTTCATTACATCAATGAAATCTCAGTTTCATTTTCAAAAAAAAGAAAAACTGATTAGTCTTCTATACACATAACTGCTAAAAGATGCAAGTTCAATAGTAAAATTGGTCATTCAGTTAAAATATACCTTTTATGTCCTTTTAAAAGATTTCAATTATTCTTAGGTCCCGCTTGAATGTATTCTTGGATTCGTGTAGTTATTACATGTCTACTTATCAATGAAAAGTTTGTTTCTTGAAAAAAAAAGTTATTACATGTCTGCCTTATGCTGCAACGGAGTGGAAGCAAAGTTCATTAAGGCCATCCTTTCTGTTGCTATTATCACTCTTGTGGTCCTATATTATGGATATGGCACTTATCTTTGGTGCTTATGGATACTTGCTAATCCTAGTTATTTTCATGCTAAACAGGGATTAATCAAAGAGATCTCAAAATTTTGGATGGTCATGTTGTATACTCTCTAAGTAAAGAAAAATCAGCGGTCCGCTTTTATATGATTCAGTGCACCCAATCAGCGACCGAAGATGTAATTCAAGTTCCCATAAAAGATGCTATGGACAGGTTTTACTATTTTTCTTTGACACCAATCCCCATCTTTAAATTTGTATCTTGGTTTATTCTCTACTGTCCCTCCAGCTGAAAAGCTAATATGATTAAGTCAGTAATTGGACAGAGTTAAAAGAAAAACTGGAATTTGGTATTTGGTTTGAATGAATGTTCCAGGAGATCACATGCAATAAAAGTCGAATGCATGGATACCTTTTTTGCTCATGACTTTTGTCGTTTCTATTGGCAATAGTTTGCAGGGTTCGTTGTTTAGAAAAGATGGTAGGAGATGGAGCATTACCTCAAAAGTTGAGCACTTCCACATTCTTCCTTATGCTAAGATGGTGCTAACTTGGTTGCAAAGGTATACACTTAATTGCTATTGATATTTTATCGTTTATATAACTTGATACTTATAGCTTGATTGTTGTGTCCTTGCTTATTTCTGCTCCCTGTTGCTGTATCCGACCTCTTTGCTCTTGCCAGTTGCCAGTGATGTGAGGGTTAACTATTATTGGATACTTGTTGGAAATTGAACCTCCTGAGTTATTCATCTAGCTCTTCATTAGTTACTATTTTTTTTCTTTAACTTGATTCGGCTTTCTGTTGCTGTATACAATCTCCTGGGTCTTGCTAATTACCTGTGATGTGAGGGTTAACTATTATTGGATACTTGCTGGAAATTGAACCTTCTGAAACATTCACGTAGCTTTTACTTAGTTCATTATTACTCTTTTCTTGAGCCCCACCGCCCCCCCCCCCCCCAAAAAAAAAAAAATTATAACTCCTTTCTTTCACTTGATTCCACCATAGAAATATTTGCTTTAACCTGTACTTCTAAATAAAAATAATAACACATTCATGTTGTTTTTGTTGTTGATTTTTTTTTTTATAAAATAAATAATTATATTTTAGGTCTTTCTTTTAATTCCTCACCAGATATTCTATTCTGACCTTAACTTTGTTTCATATTAAGTAATTTGGATAGAGAAATTCCCAAAAGGTTTGAGGTATTTGCTTTGGTATATGTATATTTTTTAATGAGAAACCATACGTTTAGAAAAGTGAAAGAAAAAAGATGAAGGTACAAGGGCATATAAAAAACCAGCATTACAATAGGAGGCCCACCTAAAGAAAGGGGCTCCAATCCATAAAGATAACGCCTTATTTGATAATTACAAAAACAATTTCAATACCAACCTCCACCGAGAAGTATTCAACCTAATAAGCTCTCATACAAACTCCATAGATCTCTCCACCTCCTAAAAGTTATATTATTTCTCTCCCTCCATATCCAAGCCTGCCGCAAAAATCTTCCCTTATCTCGAAAAGTAGGGAAGAAGGGAACAACACCTCTTCCATTGGAGACTGACAATCCCACTTCTATCAAAGCCCGACAATCCCTGTGACGATCCCAAGGTACCCTAAAGAGTTAAAGAAAACGACCCTAGATATCATGGGTGAACTGGCAACACCACCCAGGTATTTGGTGTTGCATGTAGGAGAATCTACTAATGCATTTCAAGATGTTTTTCCTTCTGTTTCTTGTCCAATATTTTTGTACTCAACAAATGTATTTGTTGTAAAAAAGGAAGCCTTTCCCTTTTACCACATCTGTGCTTCCTTTGTCATAAGGAATATTCACTGGCTTTGTCATGAGCCAGTGAATCATATCATTCTTCTGTTAGGTACCCGAATACAAGAACCTAACAAGAACACTATATTGCAATACAAAAGAGTAATTACAATACCGATGGCCTTTCGAGAGGGCTATCTCTCTCCCAAGAACTCTCTCAAGTTCCTTACCAAAATACAATTCTCCAAGATCCCCCCTCCTCTCCCTACTACCCTTATTTATAACAACTCACCCTAACTAATTATCATTCTAATTACCATACTACCCCTTCCTACTAACAAACTAATATTCTCTAATAGGACTCTCACATTACCCCGCCCTTCAAAGACACCTTGTCCTCAAGGTGTGAATACACAAACACAAAATGATTAACACCACAAATTTAGAAACCCAACTAAATATCAACTAAAAAAATTAAACCCTAGCTGCCCTAGTGGGGCGTGCAGGAGAAATTGATGACTGGTGGTGTGCGACCGAGGACAGCGGACGGTGGCGTGCGGCATACGATGGCGAGCGGCAGTGCTGCGCGACAGCGACGGCAGGTGAACGTGTACGGCAGCGTACGGCGGATGGTGGCGGCTGTAGATGGCGATGGGATGAAAATCGTAGGTGGTTGGCGATGGTAGGGACAATGGAAGCGCGTGTTTGCGACGGCGGACGATGGTCGGAAGCAAACAATGGTGGACACGATGGTGGCAAGATCGGCAGCAGACGGAGGAGGATGCACAAGTGGCGGACGGCGGCGTGACACGATCTGCTGCGTTGGGGAAGGGCTACTGTGGCGGGTAGGGTTTCTCTCGTCTTAGGATGATGCCACTTTGATTCGGGTTGTGGGTTTGAGTTCAAATTAGATATTAACCCGGCTCGTAACTTACCTTGCTCGTACGCCTCCTTTTCTGCCTTTGACAATTGGGCCCCAACAATTCTATTAGAAGTCAGCCCACATAGCCCATGGCCCCATGAGTCTTCCCCCTCATCATTCATGTAATTAGGGTTTTCTTTTCCCTTCTCTCGCACGTGACCTATTGTCTCATTGGCTGCGCAGTCACGAATCTTGCATCGGCGCCCCCACCAAGCCTTCTTCTCCGACCTTTCCAGCCTTCGCCGATGGTGATGGCCGTCGTCAACTTCCTGACTCCCTTTTTTCTTATTTTCGACATGAACAGCAACCTTTTCCCCATTCTTTTGGTTACTAAAACTCCTCCTTAGACTCACTTGCCCCGGAACCGACCATGGCCGACCTCCCTTCGGCCCTCCAACTTCCGTCGCAAGTTGTCTCCTCCCCGTTTCCTCGCGCCCAACCTTCCAATTTTGTCGCCGTTCTCTTTCAAATCGTAGCCGAGCCTTTCTTCCTGATGATATTCGTTCTCTCTTCCTTTTCCGTCGCTTCTTCATTGGTAAACCATCGTGCAAAACTGATCCAGCCATTCTCGGACTCTTGTCGTTCCTTCTTAAACATTCAATTGCTTCTTCGTCCTTCCTTTTGCAATTTCGCTGTTGTTGCATTCTTTCTCTCTTCTTTGGCTTCTTCATACTTTGTTGAGGGAAGTTTTTCTCCTCTGTTTTCCATGAATCACTGCACGCTGACTTTTCCACACCTCGATTGATTTTCCATCGCACTCCAGTCCACATTCTCGGGTCTGATCGTCGGCTTCCAGCAATCCTTCGTCCCTGCTTCCGAATGCTCTTCGCCGTTGCTTCTTCCTTCCTTGACCTCTCTTTTTCCTCCCTAACAGTAAACCTCTTTTGCATTTCTTTTGTGATTCGAACCATTTCATTTGAACGTTTTGTCATTTCTCTCAACAATTCCTGCAACTCCATTCCTATCAATAATCCCCGTATTCTCGTAACTGCCTCGAATGAAAGATTCAGATTCATGGCCAGGACGAACTTGCTCTGATACCAATTTGTTAGGTACCCGAATACAAGAACCTAACAAGAACACTATATTGCAACACGAAAGAGTAATTACAATACCGATGGCTTTTCGAGAGGGCTATCTCTCTCCCAAGAACTCTCTCAAGTTCCTTACCAAAATACAATTCTCCAAGATCCCCCCCTCCTCTCCCTACTACCCTTATTTATAACAACTCACCCTAACTAATTATCATTCTAATTACCATACTACCCCTTCCTACTAACAAACTAATATTCTCTAATAGGACTCTCACATCTTCATTGTGAGAAGTTTATTTTTTTACTTTTCCTAGTCAAAGAATGTAACTTGTAAATTTATTTGGTATGCACTCTCGTGGATAAGCTTCCTTTTTTTGTTAGAGATGAGAACTTTTAGGCGAAAACTTTTTTCAATTTGGCTCCGTATGGGAGGTTGTACGCTTGAACAAAGTTGTAACTTTTCAACCATCAACTTGAACTTTTTGGACAAAGTTCTGGGAAAGCATCTTCAAGATTGATTTTGAGAAAGAATATGATCACATTGACTGGAATTTTTTGGACAAAGTTTTTGGAAAGAAAGCTTCAATTATAAGTGGCACCCTTGGATCTGATCTTGTATTAGAACGGTTAAATACTCCATCCTTACTAATGGTCAGCTGGAAGGTAGAAAGAATCCATGCCTCAAGAGGCATGAGACAAGGTGATCCCTCTCCCCTCTCCCTTTTTCTTTTTTTTCTTTAAACAAGAAATGAACTTTTCATTGATATGTGAAAAGGAACAAAAATTGTTCAAAGATACAAACTACCTAGGAGTAAAAAACAAAAGAGACAGAGAAAGAAGCTAAAGAAAAAGAGGCATCCCTCTTTTGATAATGAAAGTGATGTTTCTTATGAAAGAAAAAAGGCATCCCAAGAAGAACAAATAACCCCTTTCCTCTTTCTTTTGGTGGTGGATATCGTGAGTAGTATCATTTCGAGAGGGGTGGAGGGGAATGTAATTGAGGGCTTTTTAGATTGGTAGGAATACCTTGCATTTGTCCCACCTCTAGTTTGCTGATGTTACCATATTCTTCTGTTCGGGTAAGGAGGAGTCTTTTGTTAATCTTAAAATGATTCTGATATTTTTTTTAGTCTATTTCTGGCCTGAAGATTAACAGAGACAAATGCCTGGTGTTAGGGATTAACTGCGACCAGGTTAAGTTGGATAAGTGGGCCTCCTTGGTAGGGTGTGAGGTTGGTTCTTTTCCTTCTTCCTATTTGGGTCTTCCTCTTGGGCATAATCCTAAAAGTGTTTCTTATTGGGATCAGTAGTTGAAAAGGTAAAAAACGTCTCTCTTCTTGGAAGTAAAGCTTTTTCTCTAAGGGGTAGACTAACTCTTTAAGTCTTATCTAGTCCATCTTGAGTGGTATTCCAATTTACTTCCTCTTATTGTTTAAGGTGCCTGCTGCAGTTAGCAATACCTTAGAAAAGGTCACAATTTCTTATGAGAGGGGATAGAGGAAGGGAAGAGTTCTCACATGGTCAGTTGGGATTTGGTGTCTTGGTCGTTGGATCGAGGGGGTTTAGGCACCAACAACGTGAGGGTGCAAAACAAGGCCTTGTTGGCGAGTGGATATGACGGTTCCCTCGGGAGTCTTGTCTCTTTGTGACATAAAATTATTGTGAGCAGGTATGGTCTTTGTACCTTTGAGTGGATCTTAGAGGGGGTTGATAGGCACTTCTAGAAATCTATGGAAAGCTATCTCTAATAGCTTCCCTTTGTTCTCTTAGTTTATCTTTTGTTTTGTGGGAGTTGAGTTGAATACGTATTCTTGGGAGGATAGATGGTTGGGGGTTTCATCGTCGGTATCATTTATCATTGATGATGCATCAATCGGTAGCTTTTGTTCTACCATATCATGGGTCTTCTTTTTCCCCTGTTTTCAGTTTTCGTCGACCCATATCTGACATGAAAATGACATATTTTAGCTCTCTTTGTCTTTGATTTTGTACTTCTTATTTTCCTAGGGAGAAGGGATAGTCGTTTGTGGGGTCCTAGTCCTTCGAAAGGGTTTTCGTGCAGGTCTTTCTTCCTTTGCTTGATGGATCCCTTTCCCTCAGTTCCCTTGTGGAAGGTTAGAATTCCAAAGAAGGTTAAATTTTTCGTGTGGCAGGTTCTTCATGGTATAGTTGATACTCAAGATCTGGTATCGATGAGGTCCTCCTCGTTGATGGAGCCACAATGTTGTATTCTTTGTAGGGAGGTGGCGGAGGGTCTGGATCATCTACTGCCATTTTGCTTCTTTGGTTTGGCACTCTTTTTTTTGGTGAGTTTGGTTTTAGCCTCGCTTGTCTGGGCGACGTGGGCGTAGACGGAGGAGATGCTCACTAGTCCGCCCTTTCGTGATAAAGAATGTTTTCTTTGACTCGTCGGAGTTTGTACTATTTTATGGAGCTTGTGGATAGAGAGAAAGAATAGAATTATTAGAGGGTTGGAGAGATTTGGGAGGAGGTTTGGTCTCTTATTAGATTTCATGTTTCTCTTCGAGTCTCGATGGTTCAAAGACTTTTGTAATTATCCATTAGGTCTTATTTTGTTAGATTGAAGTCCAATTTTCTAGGTTGGCTCCTTTTGCTAGAGCTAGTTTTTTGTATGCTCCTCTCGTATTCTTTCATTTTTATCTCAATGAAAGCTTGATATCTTTTCTATTAAAAAATTTGAAGTAGAAAAGAGGTGGGAAAATTCCTACTAGATGGAGCCTGCAAAAAAGAGAGAAACTTCAAAAAAGAGAGAAACTTCAATTGGTATTTGTTGAGAATCCATATAAATGAATTAAATTTACCCAACCCATCAGCTAAGCTTTTGGGTTGAGTGGTGGTTTGTTCATCTTTAACAAGGTATCAGAGTGGGAGGTCCTGTGTTCGAACCTCTGCGTTGTTGTTTCCTCCCCATTTATTATGATTTCCACCTATTGGGCCTTGTCAATTATCCAAGCCCACAAGTGAGGGGAAGTGTTGAGAATCCACATAAATGAATTAAATTTACCCAACTCATCATCTTAAGCTTTTGGGTTGAGTGGTGGTTTGCGTTGTTGTTTCCTCCCCATTTATTATGATTTCCACCTATTGGGCCTTGTCAATTATCCAAGCCCACAAGTGAGGGGAAGTGTTGAGAATCCACATAAATGAATTAAATTTACCCAACCCATCATCTTAAGCTTTTGGGTTGAGTGGTGGTTTGTTCATCTTTAACCGTATTAATCACAAAAGATTCATAACTACGCACGTGTTTGGATAGATACTCCAAGTATGAAGATAAGAATAAAGATTAAGAAACATATAAAGAAAAAGATAATGATAAATTTAGAGACAGACTAATTTGCCTATCGTAAGATAAATAAATAAAGGCATATTTGTAAACATATTGTGGGTGGTGTGCAAAGTAGGTCGTGAGCAAAGTAGGTTGTTTGACATGGGACTGGCAGTTTATTAGAGGTTTACCTTGTAAGGAAGGACAAGGTACATATCTCCCACATACAATCTGTGAATGATACATTGCTTTCATGCAAGGATGATAAGGAAGAGCTGCACCATCTATTCTCGGCACTCAAGGATTTCGAGGCTTCATCCAGCCTAAAGATATATTGTGAGAAGATTCTAATTTGTGGTATAAACATCCCAAGCCACATGGTTTCAATAGTTTGCTGCCAGGGTAAAGTGTAAATTTTGTAAGCTGTGCTTGTCTTATTTGGGCATGCCTTTTGGAGACGTCAAAGAAGGGTTGGGTTTTGGAAACTTGTGGAGGAAAAAAAAAATCTTATTTAAGGTTGCTAGATGGAGGGAAATTTTCTTATCTAAGAGTGGAAGGTTGACTTTGTGTTGAGCGGTCCTAGCAACTTATCCAACTAAAAACCTACCGTCTTTCTATATAATTCTATCTTGCTTGAGGATTGGTAGTGTGGAAAATTGACTTGCAAGTTTAAGATCTTGGCTGCAAATCTCCTTGATTTCCAGGCATCGATCCTCAGTCATTTATCCTAAATCTCCCATTTTAATAGTTCAATTCAGCATTTTCTTATGATTGAAATATCTATATTAAGGAGTAATCACATAAGTGAGAATAAAGGAAGTTAATTTTGCTACGTAATGGGAAGCATTATTATTCTTTTTGACTTGTATATGAAAAGGTAATTGCATGCTAATATCTCTTATCCTCTCTTTCATATAGGGAAACTTCAAGAGATAGTTTGCGAGTCGTAAGTGGAGAAAAGATGGATGAAAACTTGAGCAAGCTTGAGAGAATAGATGCACCTAGGAAGCTTGAAATTCAAAACGACCAAGATGGTGATAGTGCAAACGATTTGAGTAAAGGGACTAGCATTTATGGTGAAGGATTGGAGAAATTGCACAATAAAACTAATCATGTGGGTAGTTTGCATGATGCAATCTGCAGGCCCCAGATTACTAACGTGGATGACTTGGTTCCCTCCTATCCAGTGGACAAGAAAAAGGATGTACCCAATACTAGCCAAGTTATTGTTTCATATACAAAGAAAAGAAATGCTCGACAAGTTGACAATGGCCATGAAGTGATGATCCCATGTACAGGGAATGAATCGAATGCCTCAGAAAGTGGTATCAAAATCAAGGTAATACGTTGAAGTCTCTTCATATACTTATCTAGTCTTTATTATATATTTATCTTAGTGATCTTAGATACATATCTTTGCTTCATTTTGTATTTGTTAAATCACCAATCAACTCAAAAGTTTAAATTGATGGGTTATGATAAATTTAATATTTTATAGATACCTTAACACCTCTCTCATTTGTGCGCTTGGAAATTTGCACAAGGCCGAGCTAGTGTTAATCAATATTAAATGGGTAGGAAATGTGATGTATTCAGGTGTAGAGAATTTTATTGAATCAAATGAAAAGTATCTCTCAAAGAGAACCACAACCTCTATTCATAAAAAGAGGCCACAAAAACAACTTTCGACCACCTAACAACCTACATTTAACTACTTAACAACCTACTTATAAATTTAATAGCTAAGGAAATGATTAGGTTCTATTTACTTACGAGGAATCATAATGCAATCAATTAGAACGAGAATATTATTTCTTTGCGTTTTTTACTTAAAATTTTCTAGAATTGGAATTAGAAACCCATAGATATTGTTTACTAAAACTGTCTAAAATCGAAATAGGAATGAGATATATAACAATTACTAGTATACCTCTTTCTTATTTGAGGGACGGGTATGTTATAGTCATGCTTAAGATTTTTTTTAAGAATGAAAGAACTTGAAATTTCTCCCAGGATTTAATGTGATGCAATCTTACTATTATAAGAACTCTCAACCAAGAATTTTTACTATTATGCATTTAAATCAATAAAAAAAATTATTATAAATGATTTTGATTTTTGACTGAATAAAATAATTCAAATTATTAGTTTAAGTTTTTGAATTCAGTATTCATTTTACTTGGAACCAAAGTAAGAGTTCTTGCAGTCAAATTCTTGCATGGCCACATCTTTACTTCAAGATTAATTATCCCTACCTTTTGAGTTTTTTTTGACAGAGTTATAGTGTTAGCTCTTAGCTGGTGTAAATGTTATCACACACCCTTTAGTAGTTACAATCTCAATGACCTTATTTATAGTTGGAAGGAGTTCTTGTAAGTTGCCTATGAAGCCTTTTGTATATTTCCAAAATTAACGAAATATTGTGTTTCATATAAAAAAAATCTGTGTATGAGCTTGTTAATCAAAGGAAAATTTCAATCAGCACATGGCTAAGTGCTAGTTAATAATTTTGTGAATAAATAATCTTGACCCAATAACTCAAGCCTTACAGATTGTATAATCTGATAGCTTTAATAAATTAATTTTAACTTTATCTTATTTTATTTATAATTTAGCTGATGGCATGATTTACATTCCAGGATGGAGTATTGGCAACAAACCCGTGTATTGCTGAATGCAGTGGTGAAAAGATTGCTTCTGGAAACTTCTCTGACAATGTTTCATTTGATCAAAATAGGAACGGTGATCATGCTCTTATCACCTGTCAATCAAACATAGAGCACCTTTCGAAACTACAGGCCATTCTAGTTTCAAAAGAAACAGCATTATCACAAGCTGCAATTAGAGCTCTAATAAGAAAGAGGGATAAACTGGTACAGACATACGCATTCATTATATATTAAGTTTAGGGTTTATCTTTGTCCCATGAATTTAGTTCAATTTAGAAACTTTCTTCAAAGTTCAGCACAATGCAAATGATGACAATTTGTAATATATAATAAAGAACTGTGAGCTTCCACCATAATTATAAAAGAGAAATGGGTGGTGAACTGATTTAAATCTCAAGTTCTCCTTCGCACAACCTTGCTATGGTATCTTGATATATGTATTACCTAACTATGGTATTTAGCAATCCTTTTTCCCTCTCTTTGACTGAGGGTTTCATATAGATTGAGCCCTTTCGAATATCGATAGTACATAATCGTTATTTTGACCCATTCCTTCTGTTTGCAGTCCCATCAGCAGCGCATCATTGAAGATGAGATAGCTCAGTGTGATAAAAAGGTGCAGACAATATTAAGGGGTATGGTTTTGATGCACTGTTTCTCTTCCCTCCCTTTGTTCTTCCTGTTTTGTTTTGTTTGTTTGACATGTTTCAAGTACAAAGCCTTTAGAAATTTAGATAATATCCTTCTCCAAATACCAGCAATCCTCTGTCCAGCTTCAATTTTACTTGATGAACTCTCCGGTTACCTTACAAAACTTTCGTTATTGAGTTGCACCTTCAACTATCTATCATTTATGGTCTTATAATCCCGTGCTGCACCCAAGATTAAATTATTTTTCAGTATTGCTTTGAGACTAAGATTTGAAGGATCGTCATGATCTCTTTTCTAAGGATCATCAGGATCCTGGGATGCCAATGGCAGTAAAGTTTCACTCCCCTTGTCTGGTGAACGTTATTTGCAGGTGCTATCTATTTTCTTGGTGAATGTTATTTGCAGGTGCTATCTATTTTCTTTCGCAAAATAAGACCATGCATTGTGTATAGCGTAAAAAAAGGCATTTTTTTTTCTTTCTTTGTTACCATAACTCTGAAAAGCTTATGCTTGAAACTGGAAGGATTAGTATGCAAAAAGTCAATAAATTTTTTACTTGGGTTAAGAGTTGGAGCATGTTTGAACTCGTGTTTAAGTGTTCTATTTAACAACACTTTATGCAAAAAAACTGTGTCAAAGTGTTTCATAATTTCTGCAAAAAGTAAGTTTCTAAATAGTACTTAGTGTTTTGCGATTTCTTTTTATAAAGTAATATTGAACTTTAAGATGTTGTAAATATGGTACATACATGTGTAAACAATTTTTCTTTAGGTTGTTATTGACTAACATGATTCATAATATTTTTCTTACTAACTCCATGGTAATAGAATATGCAATATCAGTTATATTAAAAAAAAAATTTCTTTCTTTTTCTCTTTTGCTCTCTACATTTCTTTCTTTCTTTTCTTGCCTTACCCTGTCACGTTTTGAGTCTTAAGTATTTGATCTTGTTGTTAAGTTGGAGTCTGAAACTTAGATTAAATGTATAAATTTAGTAGTCGCAGTATAGCATCGCATGTCCGCATCAAAATATTTGATATTTGATATTAATATTGCTTTTACTAAATTGTTTGATATTTAGATTGAGCTAAATTTTCAACAATATTTGTGAATCGATGAATTGTGTAAAGTTAGAACAAGTAATATTAGAAATTCAGAATTAAATTTAAATATGTACTGAAAGAAATTCAAAATTTTTATTGGTACATCCTAGTATTTCAGATAAAAGAAAAGTGTTTGATAGTGTATTAGTGCTGTTAGCAAAAACATGTACTGGGTGCTTCTCTTAATCTACGTACTCATCATTGTTTTTAATTTTTAAGTAACACTAAAGTACATGTAGCTTACATCATTGGGTGTGTTTTTTAAGCATTTAAAAGAAGTGCCTTGAAAACACTTCCAAAAAGACTTTTACCATAAATTTGAAATTTAAGTTTTACTTCGTTCCATTGGTTTGCTTTCTTATTCTGTTCTGATCCTCAATTTTTTTTAGATTTTATTTTGACCTCCTTCCGTACGATCGAGTTAATCAATAAGTCATCATACTTAGCCAAAGAAAATATCTGAATTACATTCATATTTTGGTTGCTAAAGGTGATGAAGATGATTTGGTTATAAAGCTGGATTCTGTGATTGAGTGCTGTAATGATGTATGTCTAAGAAATACTGCCGAAGATGGATCTTATCAATGCTTTAAAGAAAACTGCTCATCTCAATATGTTACGAGGAAGAGATTATCAGAAGCAGTTCTCTGTGTACGAAGTCCATGTCAGGTGGGTGAGCCGTGATAATGATATTACATCTCTTCATATTCAAGTGTAGTTGCATGGTTGTGTCTATGGTATATTTATGTCCTAATATATATATATATTTTTCTTTTGGACAAGAAACAACTTTTCGTTGATATAGGAAAAGAAAAATATTTTTTATTTGTCTTAGTGTTGTCCATGGCACTTATGTCTTAGGCCCCTTCTGTTTTTCCATAGAGATACCACTATAACATATATTATTGTGATCATTAGTAAGAAAACCTTTTCTTTGAACAAGAAACGAACTTATTGATATATGAAAAGGAACCTAAAATATTTAAAGATACAAACTCCAAAGAGGTGAAAGAGACAAAAAAGTTAAAATAAGAAAGTAAAACAAAATAAAATAAAATACAGTCATAAGCAAGATAACACTAGTGAAAATTACAAAGGAGCAATAAAAGCTTCCCAATTAGAGTAGATCATGCTAGAAGAGTAATTTGCAAAAATATTGGAAAGAGCACACCATTAGTAAGAAAACCTTTAGGCTTGTTATTTAAGATCTTATAATGAAAGGAAGATGGGAAGTTATTACCCTGGTTGACCTAGTGGTGAAGTTAAAAAGTTAAAGGGAGTTTGGGGTTTTGACTTATGAGATACAGTATAGAAAAAAAAAGGATTTTGTTGCTAAGAATTTGACCAAATAGAATTGCCCAGCTACTATTAGAGGCTATCAGTTTTGGGAGTTTCTGGTCATCAGTTTCGGGTAAAATAAGGTTTTTGTGGTTAATACAAGTATAACAATTCATCAGCAAGATAACACTGTTAACCCCTGAATCTGTGAAAGTTTTGCAGCTGTTTGCTACATTTGGCGATATTGGGATTTATTTATTTTATTTTTTGAACTTCTTTATGGTCCGTCTCATATGGAAGAGACTTCTGACATTTCTATTTTTATGACTTCTTACTGTAGAGCATTCTCTTAATATCTTTTGTAACTGGGAACGGGCACCTACTATCTCATAGATTTTTTATTTTTTTAAATTTATTAATTTATTTATTATAGAAAGAATGTGTTCCTCATAAAAGAAAAAATTGAAACTTAGTATATGAGATTTGTTGTCAATACAAATTTTATCTTTCTATTTCAGGATGATGTTAGGCCTCCAATAGTAAGAGTGTACGTGAGGAGGGGTAGAAAGTGAAATGTATCCTTTGAAAGTTAGTTAGGTTAGACCATGCTTGTATTGTCTATGTAGGGGAATGATGCAAGTGTGAGGGAAGAGGAATCTTGTGTGAAGTTTGTATAGGGAGATAAGCTGGTCCTCAAGTTTTGTAAGGTGCTTGGTTCACCTCTTTCTTTGTGTATAGTAATAATATCGGTGTTGATACTATACTTTTTGTTTATGATAGTTGTAAAAAAAAAAACCAAAACGAAATTTAAGAGACTTCAACTTGAAACTTGATCTCTTGTACCTGTAATTTGAACTTTTTTTGAAATTGGCTTAATTGATCCCTCTGCCAACTAGGTTCTTCAAATTAAACAGTAATATACACATGGACTTCTTTTTCTTGAATGACTTTCCTTTCTTTGATGAGGGACACGAGTATTAATGTCAAGTCGCGATGGCCTGAAAGTAATAAATGTTCACATTTTACCCAGGATGCAGTGAATGGATCATAAAAAAGCTTGTAAGTTGTAATGCCATTGTTTTAGATATGCAGTTGAGGTTGCTGCTAAGATACTATTTGTTATGTATGGCCAACTTAGGTTAATAAAATGTATTGTGTATTGACCTCTTTATTTTTCAGGTGTTTAACTAGAACTGTATCTTGCATGATAAATATATTGAGACAGTCTAATTCAATTTCGAAAAGCAATTAGCATAAGGTTTCAGAGACAGTCTAAAATGGTGCTGTTGGAATGTACAGTTAATGTTAAATATTGCATACAGGCATTTAAGAGAATTTGGTAGTCTGCTATACATTTTTCTTTCATTCCTTCCACATTTGTTTGCATTTGGAGTTATAGTTTTAATCGTGATCTGTTGACTTGGCAGGAACTGGATGCTATATGTCATAAAAATAATTGGATATTGCCAGTTTACAGCATTTCGTCGTCAGATGGTAAAATCTTTGTAGATTCAATTGGTTAATTACTGATGGAGAAACATTAAATTCTTCTTTTCTAATGTTCACTATTAAGTCTTTCAAGTAAATCATATGAAACGAATTATCCAATATATTGCTGGGAAAATCTCTAGTAGTTCTGTAGGACGTACCCATCCATCCACATATAATTTTTTAATATTGTTGGACTCCACCATTTCTAAATGATGCTGGCGTGGCTGACAATAGTCATACCAGAATAGAAAATTTTCCTTTTTTCATCCGATTTATAGGGTGGACTCTCCATCTTCGATCTTGAAATATTCTACAAGTATAAAGTATTTACTTAAAACGAGTACAATGGATTGCAAATTTTTTGCCTCATTCTCTCTCTCTCTCCTGTTTTTTCTGGTCCTGCCTTTTGGGGTGGGTTGGTTTTTTCTATATGTGCATGTCTGATGATGCAGTACTTGCACTTTGAAATCATTAGTCAGCAACTAATATGGAATAGTATTGCTTGTTCTTTTGAAGGTGGATTCCAAGCTAATGTATTTGTAAAAGGGCTGGATTTTGAGTATTCAAGCTGCAGCGAGACGTGTTCGAATCCACGGGAAGCGAGGGCATCGGCTGCAACGAAGATGTTAGGTCAGCTATGGAGTATAGCAAGCCAGCGCAAGTAGTAGTTATAGGGGGCCTTTAATGTAGAATTTTGTAGTATGGCTTTGCCTGTAATGGTTATCTTTTGTGCCCTCCAAAAATGACAAACTTATGCTCTCCAACACTTCTTTTAACCCTAGGTGTATAAGGGTTATTATTATTATAATTTTTATTTTTATTTTGCTGATGGAACAAATGAACCTAAAAAAGAAAGGTTTTGGAGAGCAATCAAGACAACTATTTGAAGTTGTGTTCAATTTTGTTCTCTTTGTTATCATCCCACTCTCTTGTGTTCATGGTTGGTTTTTCCAATTTAGGATTCGTTTGATTTTGATTTTGAATTTTTAAAAAATTATACGTAATTTTTCTAACAATTTCTTCAATTTGTGATCTATTTCTACAAACATCCATAAGAGATATTGGCCAAAATTTGAAGGTAGGCTTCATTTGGAAACTATTTTTTGAAGTTTGTTTTGTTTTGTTTGCAGAAGAAATGAAATTGCTTTTTCTTGGACTTGTGATGCAATTATGCCAAAGGTAATATTCTTTACATGTACCTCGTCATTATCTGAACAATAGTTCTGAATTTTGAAAATAAAAACGTTTTTTAGATAAGATGTTTACCGACACCCATCTTTTGCTTATCACTATTAAGTTTTTGACAGGTAGAAGATAGAATTATCTTTTGCTTATCACTA
Source organism: Momordica charantia (assembly GCF_013281855.1). Taxonomy (NCBI): domain Eukaryota; kingdom Viridiplantae; phylum Streptophyta; class Magnoliopsida; order Cucurbitales; family Cucurbitaceae; genus Momordica; species Momordica charantia. Next base: position 2,142,364 of record NW_028275165.1, on the reverse strand, counting down.
TTAAGTTTTTGACTGGTAGAAGATAGAATTAGAAAAAAAGTACTTAATTTATATGAATTACGAGTTCGCTATGATTTTAAAAGGTTTATTGGTGTGTTTCATTCAAATATTGAATTTTCATTTTTCCAATTCAGCCCCTCTTCCTCTTTCTTTTAACTCCTTCCGAAGTTTATGTCTTTGAACAAATGAAAATTTTGTATCCAACCCATTAAAAGCACTTTTAGAACCGAAGCTGGAAACTCAGACTCGAGAGTAACTACAAACATCTCAAGCCCTTACCACCAAAATATTGAAGACACTTTTAAACTATTGAGTATGCCGATTGTAATGGAACTCTAGTATCACATCTCTTTTTTTTTTTTCTTTTTTTGGATTGAAAATAATTTCATTGATGAAATGTTAAGAAAGGGCAAACTCACCCAAAGGATTACAAAAACTTCTCTAATTGAATGTGAGAAAATTTAAGCTGTAATTACAAAAGTGATGCTCATTTTTGCACCCCTAAAGAGTCAACAAAAGGATTACATCAAAAAGGTCTTCCTAGGACTTTTCTTTGTCTTGAAAAATCCTAGTGTCCCATTCATTCCAAATGAGAGCTCTAGATAAGTTCAACCGTAATGTCTTCTTTTCCTTTCTGTATCGACGATCTTTGAGAGCGAGCGACACCCAACCGTGTTGCATGTTTTCAAGTTAAAGAAAACTTTACACTTGATTAAGCAAAGCCACTGATCGGCAGAGCTGCCTCAGTTCCAGAAACACATTCATCCTCCACGTATGGAATTGTTCTCCACACGTTCAACTTCATGGGAGAACTCGCTTCTCCTGTACATTACCGGAATACAAGCAATAGTCAAATGTCACAAATTGAATTTCACCAGCTTGACTAGTCAAGATATTAGTAAACTTTTAAAAGGACGGAGGTTCAAATCTCTGCTCCACTCCTTGTACTAGTAAAAGAAGTGAGTTTTACCTCTAATGTTTCTGTCTCTTTCCAAGCAAACAGCAGCATAATGAGAACCTGACAACTCCATCAATGCAAACGTCAGATCTCTCGAGCAGTTCCCAGGATCATCACAAGACTCTACACTTATTTCAGAAGCCTAGCGAAACATAGCCCAAAACATTTAGGAAAATTCACAGGTACAGTATATTCACCAGAAGGAAAATTTGTTACTTGCTAAAGTAGATCTATAAATTGCTCAAGATAAAATGTGTTCTTTAAACTAGAGGAACTAAATTACTACAAACTAAAGAATCATATTCAACCTGACAACTTTTTTTATAAAAGTTAAGACTAAACCATTACAAATTATAAATGGCAGGAATTAAATCGTTACCTATTAAAGTTTTTTTTTTGGACTAAATTGTTATAAATTTTAAACTACAAGCATTAAATTATTACATATTAAAGATAAAAGGACTAAATGATTGAAAGTAGGACTAAACATGTTTATTAACCTAAAAAACCTTGTTAAACAATTACAGCAGTTCGCATTTGCCCTCCATTTCAAATCTTTCTGTTTTTCTCAGATTTACTTCAAGTGTTGATGAATACCTTACCTCGTCATCCGTTATACACCCAGGAAGACATGAACCTCCAGCAGTTGTGTTAAACTGAATAGTGAAAGTCTTGAAAGGATTAGCTGAGAAGCCCCTACCCAACGCTTTAACATATGCCTCCTACAAAAGTTTTTCTATATGAATTCTAGTTACATCAACAAAAAGAAAAATGAAGAAAAAATAATTTTCAAATGCATAAGGGACTTTGTAGAGTCGTAGACTGTCAGAAATTTCCAATGATCAATCAATATTATCCAGATTATAGCTTAGAAGTAGAAAATATTGGAAGAAGCAAAAGAACATGCAGCATCTCTGATGCAAAAAGTTCTAATAAAATTCACTACAACAAAAGAATAAAGTAACCTGTACTTTGTTTTTCAGACTTGCCTAAAATCTCTAATGCAGCTGCAAGTAGAAAATTGATGCTTCATGGATGCTCGGGCAACCGTGCTCACCTTCAGAGTCCATAATTTTATAAATTCCTGCCGCTGGCTTTCAGGATCTGAAATAGCAGATAAAACTTCTATTTCATTCGGAGAAAAATATCGTTTAGCAAAAGCTACGATGTCGTTTTTAATCTTTCGTGTCTTCTCTTCCACATCTATACCAATCTGAATTACAAATACCACACCAGTTAAGTATGTTTGACAATACAAAGTATTTACTCGAAAGAAAAAAATACAATGTAGATATTTTGGAAGTTCAAAGACCAAAACACAAAGTAGATATTGCATAAGCAACAAATATGCATGTGCATTGTGCATGTAAATTTAGTACACTTACTGAAGAATTCAGAGTCACTCCACATGCTATCAAGGATGAAGTATGTGAGATGTTGAATTGCAATGGTGGTAGACACTGTTCGCTGCTATTTTGCCAGTCTAACTATTCATTATACGACATATCAAATCAATATGAATAAATGAAAAAATGAAGTTAAACAGAACAACAACAAAAATCCTTAACTAGTAAACAAAGTCGAACGTAATCGGCACATAAATAAGAAACAAAGAGAAATCACCTCAGGCTTCCCAAACATGTTCTTTTTAAACTTCAAGGCTTGTGGATCAATTTGACAATGTGTCAGATCTAGAAAGAAAATAGCATATTTCAAGCATAACGGTAAAATATTTGCATGGAATATTTAAAATATATGGATAATACCACCGTGTCCCGCCATCCTAGGAGATCTCATTGTGCAAGTATTAAAATATTAGGGGGAAAAAAGGTTAAATCATAAATTTGGTCCCTATGGTTTGGGCCATTTGACCATAGTTTCAATTGGTATCTATAGTTTTAAAAGTTTTAATTAAGTCCTTATGGTTTGAGTTTAGTTCAATATAGTTCCTATGATTTCAAAAGCTTCAATTTGGTCTCTATGGTTTATTTAAAACACACCAATCATACTTGTCATTACTATATTAGAATTCAAGGCTAGTAAAACTAGAAGAAAATAGGTTGATTTTTTGGGTGGATAAACGATAGTTTTAGGGACGATTTATGAGGTTTAACTAAACCATAGAAACTAAATTTAAACTTTTTTATTTTTATTTTTATAAAAAACCGAACTTTTCATTCAGACTAATGAAAATAAAAAACAAATACACAGGCATACAAAAACAAAAGTCCTAAAAGAGAAGCCCTACCTAAAGAAAGGGCTTCCAATCCAAAAGAACAGAACCTATCTGATAATTTGATAATTACAAAAAAGCTTAGAAACAGAGCCCCACAAAGAAACATTAAATCTAATAAGATCCCATACAGACCCTCTATCTCCCTCCACCCCCCTAAAGATCATGCTAAAAACCCTAAGGACTGAGTGCGTAAATTAACCTAAAAATAAACTACAAATGAGATAAGAAGACTTACATCTTGAAATGGAAGTGCGAACCAAAGCACGGGCTAGCAAGGCTCTTTTTTGAAGCTCCCCTCCATCCATTTTCATAATATTCTCTTTTTCATCCGGTGATAATATATTTAAATATTGATTCTGAAGACGTGTACTCTTTACTTCATCAGGTAAGATATACCAGATATGGGCTTCCCTGCATACCAGATATAAACATTGAAATATTGTTAACTAAAGAGTATTTCTAACAATCCACATTCAAATAATAATAACCATCTCATTCATACATTTTAGATGGATGCTGCATTGGAACAATAGGGGATGCAGCAGTAGCGAAACTCCTTGGGAAGCAGTGCATGTTTGTTCTTGTACTTGCCCTGCTTAGAGATGGAAACATAGATGCCGAGAACTGCAAATATGATCGATCATTGATAGATGTCATCTTAGGAACATGGTTCCATTACAAATAAACTGTTACAAGTGAGATTATTGAATTGAGCATATAAATAAGGAGGAACCAAGTGTAGAAACATTCAAATACATAAACTATACGGCAACTGAAGTCAAATTAAAAACAAAAGCAAGAGTTATAAACCATACTAGGTGCCACCTTGAAAAAATGCATTCCTAAATTACATATTCAGTACCTATACAAGTAGTCGTGCCGATGCAGCTACTGCATCCGGTGTTTGGGTGAGTCGCCGGTGCAAGAGAGAGACGTTCCGTGGGTGTTAGTTCTACCACCGCCGCAAGTCTTGACGCCAAACCTGCTGGATTCGGTGCGTGATTGCGTCACCGACGCAGGACGGTCTGCTCGCCGGAGATGTGCCTGAGATTTGAGAAAGAGATAAATTGTTAATCCTAAATCGAAAGTTGCTTATAGGTAAAATTATACGAAATTCCTAAGTCCCCTCCAATTTCTATCATTCTGATTTTTCTTAAATAGAAATTGAACCAAGGCTACCAAGAGCCAAATAGACAGCATGAGCAAGGTGAAATCAAGCAAAATCATCCAAACAAAAACGCAAATTAATATAAGGGCACAAGGGGCAGAGAAGAAAACATGGAGTCCGCAAAACTAATATGAGAGGGAGCAAGGCGATTTAGGGCCATGGCGTTCGGGAATCATATCATATACGACAATTTGAACTCGAGATCATCAAAACCTAGATAACTTCAGACATGATGAGATGAAATTGAAGATTACGGAGGAAGAGAAATTACCTATAATCGTGGAATCAGACTCTCGTTAACTGTCACCAGATGAAGATCAGACGAAAATATTTTCAAGAAATTTGGTAGCTCTTCGTTTTTCTCAGCTCCTCTCAGTTTTTCCTATCACTGTGAAACATTTGGTTTTTCTTAAATTTCCATCTTTAATCGTCTCAAATTTTATGAATGAAAAACTTTAAGAAATTTATTTTTTAAAAAACACAACAAATAAGTATTTCATCATTAAATAATTTAAGTAATATCTTTTTAATATTTTTTTTATACTATATTGTTTCTTTGTTTCTTTTTTCTAGTACATGATACTGTTTCACTCGATATCCAATTTATAGACATATGAAAATATCGACATGTTGATCTAAAAAATTTAACACCCTGTAATAATTATAATTTTAAAATAAAACAGTATCATTTTCTTTAAAAAATAATATAGTTTAAACTTTTTAATAAGAAAATTTTTTAAATTTTTATATAAAATAATTTCATCTTATTAATATCTCAATTTTTAAAAAACAAAATAATATCACTTAAAAAAAATAATAGCATCTTGATATTTTTATTTGTCTTATCCAAATTATTAACGATCTTTCAAATTAAAAATTAGAGTTTTACGATGAAGGGTAAAGATGTTCGTTATAGATTTGAGTCAGAATATCCATTTCTTCGATTGATTCTTTGTTACTATTCAGAAAATAAACAATAGGTAGTGATAAGAGGGTCATTTTGTGACAAGCAGATAAGTTATATATAGCGAAGATAATATCATTTTATTTGCTTCAATATCGTTGATCACGCAAATTATTAACTATGTAGACAAATTAACTAAATTTTATAGGACGATTGGTAAATATAGCAAATAATTAATTGTAAATATAGCAAATACTAGATGACCAACTCAAAGTCGGTGATACTCTAAAATTTGGCGATTTTCTAAAAATGAGAAAAACCATCGCGTTGATATACCGAAAATTAAATATATCACTAATATATTTATTGTGATTGATGTACTTCCTATTACATATATCAATTTATATCAGTAATATACCTAATATGAAATATATCATTGCTATACTTGATATATAAATAGAAAATTTACAATATTACTTTGAACAAAATCTTTAAAACTTGAACCCAAAAATTTATTGTGATATGCCGATTATTCATATATTTAGTTTATTGGTATACTTTATATTAAATTATATAAGTTACAAAATATCAAATATATTAGTGATATCAAATATATTAGTGATATCAAATGAAATCTATCATGTTAATTAAAACCAAAATTTTTAACTCGAAGATCTAAAATGAATTATTCCTTTAGTGTGATTAATATATTTCATATTAAGTATATCAATAATAAATTATGTGACAGATTAGGGAATGGATCAATGAACGGACCGACACTATAGCCTGAAATCATACGAACAAAATTAAGAGCTCAATTATAATAAGTCCAAAGTTAAAATACGTTTGACGAGGAGCACTCCAATTTTTTATTATACATTTATAGAAAAATGGAATAATTATTACTTTCATGTTTATGAATTTGCAATTTGATCAATCCTCAAATCTAGACTCTTGAATTTGCATTTGTTTGATGATATTCTAAAAAGAAGTTTCTTAAAAAAGACTGGAAAAGGCAACATTTTTATCGGGAAATTGGGGTTTCTAACCCCATTATATAATTCATTTGGATTTTTGACCTCTTTTTTAAAAAAACTAATTTGTGACCCCTACTGTTTTAATTTGTGACCCCTTTTCACTTCTTGTCTTTGTAAAATTACCAAAATATCCTTATTTATTTTAAGTTATCCACCAATCTCTTCTCTCAACCCTTAGCATTTTTTTTTAAATTTTGAATCTAATATAAATCTAATATAGATTAATTTATAACAAACGAATCTACACAAAAAAAAATTTGTAGATTAAATTCTCCAACTAAATTAGGGTGAAAAAAAGATTTGCATAATCCAAGAATAAATGCATAAGATTTGTTCGGAATTAATTACAAAAAAAATTAAGGTTTCATAAATGTCATGCCAAAATTGCATTAAATGACCGAGATTTAATTGACAATAAAGGCTAAAAGAAACTAGAATTAAGAGGGAGAAAATGCAAAAAAAAAAAAAAATCTGGAATTTGGGATCCCGGATTGGAGGATCCCGGTCCGGGTTAGAAGGATCCCGGTCCGGGATTGAACCATCCCGGACTGGGATTGCAGAATCTCGGACCGAATAGTAACCTGGTCCGGGTTTCTGCAATCCCGGTCCGGGATCCCAAATTCCAGAAATTTTTTTTTTGTGCATTTTCTCCCCTTGAGCATTTAATACAATAGTGTCCCGAGATTTTTGTAATCTTGTCTTTTTTGTAATTAAATTCGCACAAATTATGTAATTATGTAAGTTTTTTTTTATTTTTTCCATATTAAACTTTTAATTTACTATTTGAGTTAGATATTTTTCTTAAAAATTAGATTTTTTAAGGTTGGAATTAATTATTGTGAGAAATTTGTGGAGGGAATAAAAGATTTGTAAAGAGATTTGTGGAGGGAGATGTTGATTTTGAAACATGAGGGTACTACGGTAATTTTATATTTAAAAATTATGAAATTATTAATAAATAAGGAAAAGTGGGATCATGGATTAATTTTTTTTCAAAATGGGATTATAAATTCAAATTGTTGGAGGGATCAAAATTTCAAATTTCCCATTTTTATCTCTCACTGAACTCAGCTTCCTCCTAATTCTAAAGCAAATTTTTTATCATTCTAAATCCACTTACAATCTCACAGTGAAACCATTAGAACATAATTAATCATTAAACCAAACACAAATTTTAGAGAGAGAGAGAGAGAGAGAATCACTCAACAGATTTCCATTGCAATGAAATTCCCGACTTTACATAAACCTAATAAAGGAAACCTTTCTTTTTCTTTTTCTTTTTTTCTAACCTTTTTTTTTTCCTTTTGTGGTGGTGGGGGTTAAGGATTCATTTGTAATAATAATAATAATAATAATAATCAGAAATTAGATTCATCCTCCGCAAATTTCAACAAAAACTTCAAAATTGAATCCTTAGGATCATCCTTGCCTCCTTTACCTTTAATCTTGAAAACACCCTTCATTATTTGAGTATATAGTCTTTCGAGCTCCGGAATCCCGTACTTCTCGGTCCGCTCCACAAAAACTTTCTTCACTGACTTGACATGGCTTGAAACATAGCAATCCGATACCGAAGCGTCTTGTGAACCGTTCCATTCTGTTTGATCTGAGGCTTCTCCACCAGAAGCTTCACACTGATTCCCACTGCCCAAACACGCTTTTGAACTTTCACGACTGACTTCGTTTGTGTCGGGCTCCTGTGATGGTTTCGGTGCAACAGAATCTTGATGCGCTGGAGGAGGTGGTGGTTGTTTCTCTTCTGTTTGTAAAGTTGATAGTCAAAAAGTGAATACCAAAAAGACAAGGAAAGAAAATATAGCAACAAAAAGCCAAAAGAGCAACCAAGTTTTCAACAATTAAATTGCATCTCAAAACCATTAAAAATAGCCCACGAGCCAAAATCAGGGTAACCAGTTAAGTCCCGACAAGAAGTCCGAGACAGAGAAATGTAAAAATTCGGTTGTACAAACCAATTCTAGAGGGAACAACCATTGAGATATATTGAATGTTCCGATTAATATTGATAGTCAATTTGTTGGGTCTTATGCTAAGTATTGAGCGAAGGGATTGCAATTACGAAGAGGTGTAGATTCTTATAAATATCGAAGTTCGAGTGTTTGAGGCTGAAGCCACTTTCTTTAAGTAACCAAAAGCAGACCACCAAAAGAGTGTTCTTCACTTTTCTCACCAAAAAACGTGCACGACTTTTATTTGGCTCCTAAGATATGTAATATACTCCAACCATCAAAGCCTTGATATTTTCTAAGCTTGCAGATACAGGATCAGCAATTGAAAGCAGGAGGTCAAGCTTGGAAAGGAAAAGTACCTAATAAGGGTCAAAAATTTTCTTAATGGATATTCTCTTTGGAAGGAACAAACCTGGCATAATGATCTATATGGCTTGTTTAATCTCAGAAGGAGTTTTACTAGTTTCAGCAAGCACGAATGAGGAACAGCTTATTTGCCATCAGGGGTTTAGAAAAACAAGTTAATAAGGGAGAATGGTATCAAATCTATATTTTGAGAGCTTTATGGGAGAGAAATCAAATAATATTCAATGAGAAGAATAGGAATTGGGAGAACGTGTACTTTAAAGCTAGGTCAAATGCTTCTACATGACGCTTCTGTCATCTTCTGTAATTGTACTCCATTAATAATCAACTCAAACTAGTCACTCAAATTCTAATGAATTTTAATATATAAAAACCAGAAGTAGATGTAAAATGAAAAAGAAAACTTCTAAACCACGGGTGGAAACTAGTGTTCAAAAGGCATTTCAAAAAGTAGTTTTTTGGATATATCCATTCAGACATAAAAAGCACGTTTGGGAATAGTGTTCAAAAACTAATTTTCAATTTCTCTTGACAACTGTGTGTTTGGGCCAAACAATACGAATTTGGACAAATGTAACAAAATACCATGTGATTGAATAAAATTAAAGTGAACATTTAATATCCTAAATAAGCAGAAAGTAGGCACTATGATTTGAACCTATAACCAAAAGCAAAACCATAGCTTGGATAAGGACAAAGTTGAGATTCAAGCTGTTCGTGATAGTAAGCTTGAGCCATATTTTTTCAGAATACAAAGCCCTGTTTCTTGGAGTTATTCTTAAGATGTTCCTGAGGTTAAAGATCCTCAACTTCTTTTTGAAGCTGGTTCCTTGCAAGCAGGAGGCTTATTCTGAAAGTTTGAAGCTCCGGATTTATCTAAAGCTTTTCTTCCCTTTTCTGTTTTTTATCCACATCTTGTTCATTGGGGTTGTTTTTCCTCTTTGGGTTCTTTCTTTTTCTTTTCTTTCTTTCATTTTTCTCCCTTCTTGGGAGGTTGTATGATTGTATCATTTGAATAATTTTGGTTATTTTTTAGTCCGTATCTTGTTCAAAAAAAAAAAAAAAGCAGAAGAATGTCTTCAACATTTCCTAATTTAAGAAATATATAAAAAGTGAACTTTTAATTGGCATGTATTAAATCTCAGTACCTGCATGATGAGCAGTATCGACATTCTTCTTTGGCCGTTTTAATGCCTCATAACTTCGATTAAAATCAACCTCTGGCTGGACATTACGCAATCGAGCACTAGTTCTAGTAACAGCTCCCAGCTGCACAACTGGGGTTGATCGAAACATAGTTCCCCCAAGTTCCTCTGGCATGTTCAATGGACCACCTTGGGCAAATATCTTGTCACAGAATGCAATCAGCGCAGGATCCATCTGTGTCAGCATCCCATGCACCTGTGGATAGGATATAGATACCCATGCTGATAAGGCCACTCAACTTTAGAAGAAATTCACGACAAACAAACAAACAAACAAACAAACTTACTGCATCTCGAAGCTCATAAGCCCTACTAACAATCCTAGTACCATTGTAATCATCTCCATTGTAAGCCTGAAACAAATACAAGGCATATAAGAACACAATGTTCAAAAACAGGCATAGGTCAGAAAAGCTCAGTAGAAGTGAACTTTTTTTTTTAAAGTTGGGAAGGGGGATGAGAATCAAAAACATTGGTTTCAAAAAAAATCTTTTGCTAAAAGTAGTACCTTCGCATTAGAAACAATAAGATCGACATCTTGTAGAAATGCTGAACATGTAATGTACTGCCCAGAGTCAACACGTTGAAGCAATGTAGCCATGTCCATTGGGTTCTGGACGACTGAGCGGTAATTGGGAGCTTCCTCATCCAGAACTGGGTAATGGAAGACACTAAATCTTTTATCATATAAAATCCTGCAAAACATGAAATACAAGATTAATTGTTACATGAAAGAACATAGCAAATTGTTCTATCAAAACCTTGAAATTTGCCAACCTCTTGAAGACTAGTTAAAAGTAAATTAAAATAAAACCTATAAATGGTATTCCCAATGAATTTTTGAACTGAAAAGTGAGATAGATGATTTGTGATCCCTTGTTTGCCAAAGGTCAGTAACCATTGTGCTCAAACCCCCTTTTTTCCTTCAGATACATTTTTCTTAAAATTTTACCACGTGTTTAACACATACATGGGACTTCTGTAAAAGAAAAAGGCACAATTCCAGGTCATAAAAAAAATGAGCAAACAATGCTGAAACCCAATAGAATATTTTTGTTCCTAAATTTGGGTGATCAATTCTTGTACTGTATGAAAGAGAATTCTGTTACCCCAATGCCGAAAACAGAAGAGTCAAAAGCCAACATGAGGCATTGAGGTTCAAATCCCCACACCTCATATTTGTTGTACTGAAAAAACAGAAGAGTCAAAACGGGTAAAGGGCTCATTTGTTCAATAACTATTCTGATTTAGATTTCCATTTTTAAAAATTAAGTTTATTCACTCTTAATTTCTTTATTTTGTAATCTACTTTCTCAAAGATGATCTAATGAAATTGCCACAAGAGAGTATGCAGACTACAATAAATCAGCTCCCAACAAATCAGTGATAATGTGCCTTGAAAAGAAAATTAAAGAATAAAGATAACTTTTTAGAGTGACTGACTTATAATCTGTAAGGCAGCAAATAAGGCTCAGTAATACATAATAAAATGATGTTAATTTTAGCATAGGTAATACTGGAACGAGTGAAGTCCATCTCACCTGTTGCAAACATCTCTAAGGCACATTCGTAAACGCCGAAGGGCATGCTGTTCAGCCTCTACCTTGGCTTTTAACTCAGAAATATTTGGTCCACTGGCTACTACTGGAGCCTTGGGAAGTTCAGGAAGGGATCCAGACACCAGCACTTTTTTCTCCATACCCTCCAGCAAAACTGAGGAAGCAGCCTCAATTAAATGGGTAAAAAACAGAGACTTATCTTCACTGGATGGAGGACTGATTTGATAGCTGCTAATTAAAAAGAAATAATTAAATAAAAAAAAAACTATTAGGCACAATAAATTTTTCATGAACAGAAAGACAATGCATCAGGCGATATAATTTTTCATACAAAAAGATTCAAAAAGATAGATACCATCAACAAAACATTATCAGATTTAGAAGAGACATAAAAAAGAATTACATAAATATCGTGGTTGTTTATAGTGTATGCATACAAATCTTAAATTTCCAAATCAACTCACATAAAAATATTTAATTCATCATTTTCTTCAAATCAGTCAGCATATACACCAAGTAAACTTTAGATTATTTCCTATTGTATATTCACCCGGGGAAAAGAAGAATAAGCCTTATGAAATTATTCATCTCTTTATAACCAACAACCAAGTTCTTTTTTCCTTAATAAACCACTTTTAAAAGAATAAAAATACAGATGGCCATACAAAAACACAGGAACTGTCCAAAAATAATTACAAAAAAGGACGCCCATTATTGGTAGAGTTTTTTAAAGTGTGAGGTGCACTAATGAGCTAAGGGCTTAACTCTTAAGCGAGAAGTGCAAAGAAAATAAACGGCTCTTTTTGTGAGGCACATAACAAATGTTTTATATATGGTAAATATAGTATTATGAATATTGAATAATGAAATAATAAAAATTAAAATATAGAGCTTTTGTATTTAATTAGGGATAAAAATGAGATTTCTAAAAAGTAATTCATAGATTATTCATTAAAAAATTTTGAAAATGAGGGCCTCAGGCGCATTAAAGTGCTTTAGCAAGGGAGTCTCACAGTAAGGAGCTCAAAGACCAAATTAAGCTGATAGCTGTTAGTTTGTTCCATAACATAATTTCAAAGTTCTTTAGAAGCAAGAAAAGATCTGGTTTTAAAATATGTATCATATGATAAGAAAACAAAGTTTGATTTCATAGTAATAATTTCATTCAAAGTAAATGAAGGCATACATCACGCGATCAGGAAAAATCAAGGAAGCTTTCTCATCAACTTCAGGAAGTGAAACTAAGGATGTTCCGAGCAGTAATATGGGTAGGTCAGAAGGTAGCTCCTCTAACAAAGTCAATAAAACAGCTCTCAATTGCTCGTCTGCCTGAAATGTCAACCAATGAACCAACTCAGCATAATAAATTACTTTAGAACAGTAGCAAACTAAAAAAAGTAACTTAAATTTATTTTTATATTGATTAAAGATTAAATATAAATATCTTGACTAACGACTCACTGTCTCCCACCAACGATGGAACTGAGGTAGGTAGAGTATCGATGGAGTAGTCCTTCTTGCTTCACCAAATATATGTACCAGTGCTTCCTCAGGTGTCTTTGCACTAGGATCAGAAAGCAATGATGGAAGTCCCAGAGAATGAACAGGAAACTTCTCCAATTCATGTAAAATTGCAGGGCCAAGGTGATCCTGTAAAACTAAAACAGTAAGTACATTTAGTTGGTTGTTCCAAAGGGATCATAGGAAAATATCAAGAGGTTCCAAGATAATTACCAACCCAACGTCTTCGCCACCACAAAGTAAAAGTCGAGGTCTAAACACTAGGGGAATTGCCGAGCCATAAGAAAGCATGGAAAGTTTGTCCAACTCAGATGATGCTGCTAAGGGAAAGGCATCAGATAAAATATTCATGGCTTTATGGAGATGTCTTTGCAGACATGGTGCAACTACAGAAGATAGTGGCCGAGAATGCACTACAGCACCTCGATGAGCAGCAGGAGTAATTGTAGACATGGCTTCAAAGAAATGATACTTTTCAACCTTGACTGACTCAACATCTATTAGAAACTTGTCATCACTAGTGTAAACCTGAGGATACTTTTGGCGGAAAGCTCGAATGGCAGCTTCCGTGCAGAGGGCCTTCAAATCAGCACCGCAATAACCTACACAGGTAGCAGCAAGTTCTGATCTAAGCTCCTCTGAAGGAGGATTCTTCCATTTGCGTGTGTGAATGGCTAATATCTCAGCACGTGCATCACAACCTGGCAATGGAAAGTTAAATTCACGATCAAATCGACCGGGGCGGCGTAGGGCTCCATCGATGGCATCAATCCGATTAGTAGCTCCAATCAATACAACCTGCCCACGAGAGTCTAGCCCATCCATCAAAGCAAGCAATGTGGAAACAATGGAATTATGAATTTGCTCCTGTTTACTAGATCTAACAGGAGCGAGCCCGTCAATTTCATCGAAGAATATGATAGAGGGCTGATTCCTTTGTGCTTCTTCAAAAAGTAGTTTCAGTTGTCGCTCAGCCTCACCGACCCACTTGCTTAGAACATCAGCACCCTTCCGCATGTAGAAACTAACCTTTTGGCCAGCCTTTGATGCGGCACAAGCTAGTGCTCTAGCAATTAATGTTTTCCCAGTGCCTGGAGGACCACATAACAGCACCCCTCTTGGTGGAGTTATATGATAACTTGCAAAGAAATCTGGGTAAAGTAAAGGAAAGAATACCATCTCCTTCAAAGCATCAATATATTTTGACAACCCACCAATGTCATCAAAGCTAACACTTTCATCAACTTGTACTGGTTGAATATCTGCCCCTCCCTTCGAGCTTGGTCCAGCAGTTTGAATACCAGAAGTTAAACTCATGAATGCATCACTTTGATGACCCCAACCAGATGCTGCAATATTCAACCCCCAAGATGCCGTCCCATGCATATCCAATCCTCCAAACAGCCAAGGTGGTCCAGATCTACTTCCACCTCGAGCCCATGGTATACCAGGAGCTTGGTCTAGCTCATCAACCAGAAGAGAATCATCAGAATCTTCAATCCTTGCCATACGACGTTTATGAACTCTTGATCCACCCCTCCTAACATCTCTTCCAACCTTAGTCCCCATCCCTTGATGTAAAACTCGACGAGGAGATCTTGGTCTTGGTTTACCTTCACCTATAGAGAGTCTCCGAGCATCTTGACGATTTCGGAGATCATATCTTCTTCGTCCCTCCTGTTCTTCTTCACCTCCTTCATCATCACCATCTTCCTCACCCTCGTCCTCAGGTTCAGGCTCAGGCTCGCCCTCATCATCATTTTGAATATCATCCACATCATTATCCTCAATATCATTCCCATTTTCCATATCATCCTGGCTCGCTTTATCCTCTGAGCTACCAGGCTCATCATCAGATTCTGAATTCAAATTCTCTCTAGAAACTAATCGTGAATGACGTGGTCGTAATCCCTCACGCCTAGGAGTAGGTTTGTTCTCCATGTTCTTTTTATGCTTTGGAGAAGAAAAAACATCTTTGTTTGAGTTACTATCCCTCCGACTCCTCAACATTTTATACTTGGGATTCTGTGACAAGTTATGCAGCTTCAGTTTAGGTTATATTTCCGTAATACATTTCAAAACATCAAACAAATCGAAGTTAAGTCAAAGAAGAAAAAGAAGTATCGAAACAACACTAAGTCTCACCATGAAGTCTCCATCTTCAGAATCAGT
This sequence comes from Momordica charantia, assembly GCF_013281855.1. Taxonomy (NCBI): domain Eukaryota; kingdom Viridiplantae; phylum Streptophyta; class Magnoliopsida; order Cucurbitales; family Cucurbitaceae; genus Momordica; species Momordica charantia. Next base: position 2,127,271 of record NW_028275165.1, on the reverse strand, counting down.
GTAACCACCAAAATTTGGACGCCTCCTTTTTTGTCTTGTAGAACGCCGAAGATTTTCAGCTGGCTGCAAAGACACACATAATAAATATAAACTTCTGAGATCCAAAGTTCAACAGAGAAGAATCCTATATAGAAAAGGCATATAGTAACTTGTACTAAAAAAGAAGAAAAATCCTTTTACAGTCTACTATCATTTTTCATACTCTACCAAGCAAGTCAATTATTATTATTATTATTTTTTTTTCAACAAGAAACAAACTTCTCATTGAAATAATGAAAAGGAACAAAATTGTTCAAAATACAAACTCTCGAAAGAGTGAAAGCAAACCTTGAAACAAAAATAAAGCTAAAACTTAAAACACTGCCATAAAAACATCCCAATTAGAGTAAATTAGACTAGGGGAATAAGATTTAAATAACGGCGATAAGGAACTCCATTGTCAATTTTAATCTTGATCAATCAATTTTCATCAAATTAAACCTTAAACTTGAATAAGTTTAGAAATTAACACCTCCCCTGAACCAAATAAGAAAACTATCTGTCAATTAAACAAAAAATCACATTATATTCAACCATAAACGCCAAAAATAGAAACATAGAAATACCCAAACCAAGCCATGAAAATATAAAAATGTAACCACAACATAAAGCAGGTAAAAGTGTAGCCAAACTCAACCCCCAAAAATAATAAATCTTACTAAAAAGCATTCTACATAGGTAAAACGATCAGTAGCCAACAGAATAGCCTGATCTTTCCAAAAGAATGCCTACAGTTAGCCACAATTCTTCAGAAGAAAAAATTAAAAAAAAAAAAAAAAAACTCAAGCAATCAACAGGATTTTTTTTTTTTTTTAATTAATAGACCCAATTCATACCATCAAATTCAGAACTACATAACCACCAATCAAGGATATTAATTTCATTTTCACCATTTATTTAGACAGAATTTTCAATTTGATAAAATTAAAACTACAAGGTTTTTTTTTTAATTAGAAACATGGGACACTTTCATTGATGAGATTATACAGAAACGGGAGAGAGAGCAATCCCAACCTAGGGAGCTAAAAAATGACCTCCAATTAGCCAAAAGACAAAAAGCACCCCTCCCCCAAAACGCCCCTAACCTATTATTCCCTACACAATGGTCCAAACCCCCCCCCCCCCCCCCCACTCCCCAACTAACTTCCATACAGGATGCTCTCTCTCCCCTTAACCGTTGTGGTTACTTCCCTTTCTACCCCACCTGGAAAATGGATTCACAACCGAGGTCTCACAAAGATTAACTTGGCAAAATCTTTGGTGGTTGGTTTGAACGTAAAAGAAGAGGAGGTGTTGTCCACTGGGGCGGTGAGGTAGGTTCCTGGCCCTTTTCTTATCTGGGTATGCTTTAGGAGGTAGAGCTAATAAGTTGGCTTTTTGGGAGACTATTGAAGAGAAAGTGGCAATGAAATTGCCAAGCTGGAAATCTCTTCTTCTTTCGAGAGGAGGCAAATTAACGATGGCCACCTAAGTCCTTTCGAGCATCCCCCTACTTCCTCTCAATCTTCAAATACTTGGGGAAAGACTAATCAGGAACTTCTATTAGAAAGGCGACAAGGAGGAAGGAGGCCGGAATCCTATTAGTAGGGAGGTTACTGCTATGCCTACTAGATTGGAGTGGGTTTAGGCCGTTTGGCTACAAAAAATACTGCTCTTTTAGCAAAATAGGGATGGTGGTCCTTAATGGAAAAGGGGACACCCCCTTTGGAGATCAATTATAGCTAGCAAAGACCAGCTGTTATCCCATGAGTGGTGACCGATTATTAAAGGAGGATGCAATCACAGAGGTTCATGGGTTAACGTCCTCAAACGCTACTTCAATGCAGATGAATTTTACAAAATCAAGGTGGGCAAAGGGGATAAGGTGCATTTTTAGAAAGACCTACGGCTCCTAAATGGATCTCTTCTCAATGCTTTTCCTACGTTCTCAATGCTTTTCCTAGATTATTTAGAGTGACCAACTCAGAGCAGGTGATAGCTCAATGTTGGTTTGAAAATCAAAGAGGTTGGGACCTACTTTTCAAAAGAAATCTTTCAGGCTTGGAGGTGGAGGAATGGTTTGAACTCTCAAACACCTTGGCAGATTTTGCTCCCACCAATCATAAAGATGTAAAAGTCTGGACTCTTGACGGCTCAAATCTTTCATGCCTAAGCTAGTTAATCATCAGGCATTGATGCAACCTAGCATTGGGAATGTTATTTGGCAGCTGGAAATTCCAAAAAAGTTAATGTATTCTAGTGGATTTTTGCTAAAAAGAGGCTTATGACATACTGCAGACTTCGGCAATTGATGCCCATAGTGAACCTCTCTTCTAATTGGTGTGTTCTCTGTAGAAATAGTGGAGAAGACTTAACCCACCTCTTTTTAAATTGCCCTTTCATAGCTGCTTGTTGAGCAGAGTTGTTATGTATCTTCAGCTCATAGTTGGGACACATTTTAAAGGCCAAGCGAGTATCCTATGGTCCAATGCGGTGGCTAGTTTGCTGTGGAGAGTGTGGTATGGAAGAAACAAAAGGATCTTCCCAAAGATGATTCCAATAGAGCCATATTTTGGGAGCTTGTTCAAATTTTTGTATCCTCGAGGTCTTCTATTAATAAACCTTTTTGTAATTATGGTGTGACTCAAATGTTTGCCAATTGGGAGTCTTTTTTGTAACCTTTGGGCATTCGGGGATATCATAACCCTCCTTTTGTATTTTTCCCTTTTGATATTGAAAGTTTCGTTTCTTATAAAAAAAATAAAAATACACAAAAGGTGGTGGAAGTTCACCCATAAAAAAACACTTATGAGGCATAAGCCCAAAAGTAGGAATTAAATTGGGTGAGGTTAAAAGATCCTCCCAAACACCTTCTACACCTCCAAGCTACTAATATTCCTTTCAAGTCAAATGTGACATAGACCATCAAAAAACTACCTACCAAAGGAAACAGAAAACATAGACTTTCACATAATAGGGGATTAATAATGCTCCTGTTAGCATGTAACTACAATCAAGAAAGTGATCAATAGATAAGCCTCCCATTTGCACAAAACACACCACTTCGGTTAAAATACAAAATATCATTTGAAGATATTATCATAGCAGTTTATCATCCAATGGTAGACAAGCCAACCCATACTACCTACTCAAAATAAATTTTAAAGATAATATACTCCACTTTCATAATCCTATAATCCTCTAAAGATGATGCCTTCCTCCAAAAAGACAAAAAATATAAAAGGGAACAAGTATCCTTCTTTCGAGGCAACTGAGATTACCAAAAAGCCTCTTTAGTTGGCTGTAATGTAAAAAAAATATAAGAGAGTCTGGCTTTCAAATTTTTTTCTCCCATCCAGCCATATTTCCAAAGAGTGTTTTTTTTTACAAGATCGTCTATCTTTCAAATGGTTGGAACTAGGAGATTAACCTTAAACAAGTATTTATTCTAGCTGAACGCAAAGTCAATGAGACTTTTTGAATTGAAATAAGATCTAGGATGTAGTTCTCACAACAACATTTGCAGTAGGCACGGATTGCTTCTTCGGACGAAGCATCTTGGCAATTCTAGTAGCTGGTGTCCTTTTCTTGTTGGGTTTGAAGGTTGTAGAAGAACCATAATATACATATGGACGACCATATGATATTGGCCTTCTCCTCGGTCGAGCACTTGTGCGTAGTGGGCTGGAGACTGGTCCATCCCCTAAACCAGTTTGTTTCGGATACATGGGTGATGCAAGAGCTAGATTGGATTGATAGAATTTCCCATGAATGCGTTTGAAGACAAAACCTGACAAGTAATTAACCTCATCAATCTTTAGCCAATGACTTGGAAAACAAACATATAATAAAATGCTTTAGTCAACATTCGTTTTCATTGTTGTCCGTAATTACATCTCATAAATGAAATTGTTCTTTTCAAAAAAAAAAAAAAACAACCATTTCCATAAGAATAATCTCTTAAATTTTAAGATATACAACCAACATCATGGTCAGAAAACCACTATGCAATATAATTACATTTTGCAAGTTACCAAGACATTACCAATGATAAAAGGGTGAGGAAGTGCAATAACATATCCTCTGCTCCATTAGCCAAATAGAAAAGGTAATTAAAGCCCAATAATGAACAACGAAAAGGTACCAAGACTAGACCTAGACGGCACAAATTATTACACAAGACCCACATTCCTAACCATGACTAGAGGGGCACGTCTCAATCTTATGCCTATCTATTTCTTCAATCAGTAACAAAAATATTCTAGTCAATCTTATCCTAAAAATAATGGTTATCAGAGGTAATAATGTTGTAGATTTGATCATTGAATTGAAGTGCACTAGTAATATCCCCTCTGGACCTGAGATTCGGTACAAATATATAAGGTGCAAACTCCACTAATCACTTGTGTTTACTTCCTTAATAATTTTCATGTCCTCGTATGATCATATACTTAATGGTATGACTGCTACGAAGAACCATACATTCCACGAATAAGAAGCTAATTATGAGTTTAAAACATCGAAATACCGCGCAATATCTCTCATCAACCAAATATTGTCCATGATTTAAGCATTTGAGCAAGCATATATAATAGCAGACATTCAGCAGTTGCATTGCATGCTATTAAACAAACCTTGGTTCCTTCTGCCACGCTTCCACTCTGTCACCCCAGCATCAGCAACACGCCGCCTTCAACAATTAAAAAAAAAAACAACAAAAAACAGTCTGATCAACTTTCACCACACAGTAGTAAACATTCTCCGAGCTGAAAATGAACGAACAATTGAAATATGGGGAGAGAGAAACGAAGAAAAAACGAGAGGAGGAGTGTGGAGAAGGTACCGATGGTGGTTGAAACAGATTGAAATTGCAGAAATTACGTTGAGTGAGCGAGCTCCATGCGAGGAAGACGACGAAGACTGGGGGAAGATCGAGCCTGGCGTGAGAAGAAAAAATAAAATTTCTCTCTCTGCGGGGAAGAGGGAAGAGCGAGTGCATGGCCACAGCTAGGGCTTTCGTGGGCCGTCCTTTTACGGGCCCTTATTGGGCCGTCGATGACATCGCACTCGGATCCTACTGTCGACCCGACCCGGAACGCTTCAAAATTGTAAGCACATATATATTAGATATCCATCGAGATTTTTGCATGTTTAAAGGTTCAATATTGACATTTATATAGTGTAGCCAAAAACAAAAATAGACAAAATATAGAAAATAGCACTAATATGACAACAAAATACTAATATTAATATTTTTATTAATTTTTTATTTTATAATTTTTTTCTTAAATACCTATTTACATCGACATTTTTTTAAGTACAACATGTAGGAGTAGGGGATCGAACTCATAACCTATTGGTTGGAGATAAATCAATGGTAAAATTGAGAATGTTAAAATATTAAACACCAAATCGAGAATTACTATTTGATATATTTATATTTAAAAAAGTACTAAAAATATTTAGGTGTATTACATGTGAGATGTATTTTACTGTATGTTTTTATATTATAAAAGTTGATTTGACACTGATTTTATGTTTTGGTTTTTAGGAGTTATTTTGAAAACGACGAACTTAAAGTACAGAATATAGATTTTCGAAACTAGTTGTTCTTTTTTAAAACCACAGCATTTTAATTCGAGATAGATATCTTAACAAATTGATCCATTTTTTTTTAAATAAGAAAAATAATTAGGAGAAAACAAAAAGTATATTTTTCATTTTCTAAATTTGACTTAATTTATTTTCTTCTAAATATGATAGTGAATAATAATAATTAATAATCTTAATTTCTAAGAACAAAATTTTTTCAAAGCAAGATGCTTGTAATATACTTTCATTAATCATTATTGCTATTTTTTTAATTTTTCTTTTACAAAATGAAACCTTATATTTGTAATATCCGACAAATAATTTAAAAAGTTATTATATTTTATTTAAAAATAAATAAATTATCTCGCAACATCCAATACATAGATTGCTAATAAAAATAGCATTCCAACCTATTAACTCCATCGAAAATTTTCATATTAATAATACGAACATAGTTCAACATTCTCTATGTTAAAAAAAAAAAATTTTATTTCTCAAAAAAAAAATGTATATATATTTTTGACTAAAAAGTAAAAGTAAAAAGATGTGGAATTTAAATCATCATTCAATTTAAAGGATTGGTTCATAAGTACTCACCATTGTGCGGCGTCTCTGAAACCACGGCGGCGGCGGCAGCGGGCGGCTCCTCGGGGAAGGGAAGCGTCCGGCGGGTTCTGCGGCGGCGCGGTGACATAGCGGCGGAGTTCATCTGGTTCGCTAATGCGGTTTGCGAGAGGAATGGTGAAGAAAAGATGAAGGAGATTGGATTTGGGGCTACTTAAAGAAATTGGAAACCCTAGAAATTCGATTAGGGAAGAAGGAAGAGCAAAAAATTGCTGAATTTCTGATAAATTATACTATTGTGATTTGCTTTCCTTTTCTGTTTCTCAGTAATCCATCGCCTTTCTTTATGGTATTTTTTCTTTTTCTCAGTCATCACGTTTGTTGATCTCTAAATTTTCGGTTTTATTTTATTTTTGTTACTTTGGATTTTTATTTCTTTTTATTTCTATACTTAAAAAAATGACTATATTGGTTATTTTTTATTTTTATGTCATTTATTTTAACATAATGTTTTAGTTACTAAATTTTGGAATGTAGTGGTAAATGTGTACTAAATGGTTTCATATGTTGTACGTTGATGTCGACATTCGAAGAGTCCATGTGTCCTTCAATCAGGGATCTTCGGACAAATTTAACTTGGAGCAACGAATCTTGACACCTATGTCCTACAACGATCAAGTTAATAATCACGAGAGAGGAGAGAAATGGTAAACACCCTAATATTTAGTGACAGCTTTTTCACTTATCTTATGGTCATGGTATCTCGTATCTTTTATAGATGTCAGAGATGACCAGGAGGAGAGTCATTAGGGGACATTCCCGCCACCCTGAACCGCTACAAATATCTTGTAGTGGGGTGTATCGCGTACTTGCCTACACGTCCCTGCCATAATCAACACGTTGCTCCCTCCGTTGGTCATACGTTTATAGGGGTTTGATCCACGGACGTTTTGAAGGTACATAAATTAAAATGAATAAAAGTTAAAAGTACAGAGACCATAACAACGTTTTGAAAGTAAGACCAAAATCAACCAAAGTCGAAACTACAATGATCAAAATAATATTTAAACCTGATATTTATTTTTACTTTTGGCTATTAGTTTTTTTCCCCTTTTTTTAACAAATAATATCTTTGAAGTTTGCCCTATATATAAATAATACCTCTATCATATTAAAATTAGTTTCAATACTACACATTTTCACAAAAGTTTTAAAAATACCTAGAATATGGAATGACACGGCAATTGACATCCAAATTTTGTCCAAAAATTTTGATAGTTAATTTGCTTCCCTATTGTCTACCAAAATATGATGTCAATTAAAAAAACGATAACTTCTTTTATATTTTCGCTTTTTTAGACATAATTGAACAAACTTCTATGTTAATTATCACGTCTCTATGAAAATTCATAGTAGTACTTAAACTTTTAAAATAACGATGATTTTTTATATAAAATGATAAAATTTTGGATTTTTTTTATTTAGCCTTACATATTTTCTTAACATAATTTCATTTCTTTTTGAAAGAAAAAGAAATGGTTAATTACACAAAAGTTTCTATAGTTTTTTTCACGATGATAAAATTGCACAAACAAAAAAGAAGGGAACAAAAAAGATCCTAGAAATTGAATTTTGATTTTTGCAAAGGAAAATGATGGATCATACACGTAAAATTCATGAAATTGAAATGTTTTACCATGGAAGTGGAAGAGGATCACATTCCAAAATTATTTTTAAACCAATTTTAATTATTCAAATTTTGTAACTTTAAAATTTTAAAACCTTTTTCATTATTTAACTTTTTTAAATATGGAATATGCGTTTTCCTGCTTATTTGTCCATGTTTAGTTTAGTTTTTTTTTAATATTATATAAATTATATTTAAATATTAGTTAAAAGTTAAAACTTATGATATGTCACAATTCTCCATATATTAAAACTTAATAATTTTAAACTTAATAATTTTAATACTCATTTTGATTCACGAGTTAACAAACCTTATACAAAACGTCAAAAATAAGGAATAGAAGAAGGGAGTTACGTTTCTCTATTTCTTTTCATTTGCTAGGTGATTTGACTAGATTTTTTTTTCCCAAGAGCGTAGGTCAACTGAAACGAGTGATTTGAATTTACATCTCACGTGTTGTTAAACAAAATTATGAAATAAAACATAATATAAGTTAAAATTTCAAATTTATAATTGGCGAGAACAAATCTTTTTACTCACTAAAATTTTAAAAGATAATTAGAATTTAGCTCCGATTGTACAACGCAGTAAAATAATAGTCGGTAGACATCAAAACTCTACACTAAACAACTCTGCATCCCAAACACAAACTAAACAACTCAAAATCCTACCATTTAACTGGTAGGATTTTTTTAATTATTACTTGATTTCACCTCTTTTGTTGTCGTCATCTTCCTCGCCTTCATCCTCTTGTTCATCTTCCTCGCTCTCGTCCTCAGATTCAGGCTCAAGCTCGCCCTCACCCTCGCCCTCATCATCATTTTGAATATCATCCACATCAGTATCCTCTATATCATTCCCATTTCCAATATCATCTTGGCTCGTTTCGTCCTCTGAACTACTAGGTTCATTATCTAATATCAAACTCAAAACTTTTTTCGAGTTACAATCCCTCTGACTCCTCAGCATTTTATACTTGAGATTCTGTGACAAGTTACTGAGCTTTAGTCTAGGTGTAAATGAAGGTTATATTTCCGTAATACATTTCGAAGCATCAAACCAATCAAAGAGTTAAGTTGAAGAAGAAAAAGAAGTACCAGAACAACATTTAGTCTCACCATTAAGTCTTCATCTTCGGAATCAGTGTAAACGCTAACATATGGATGCCTCCTTTTTCGTCGTTCAGAAAGCCTAAGTCCTTTACCTGGCTGCAAATACACACATGAGAAATATAAACGTTTGAGATCCAATGAAGTTCAAAAGAGAAAAGGCACATAATCATTAACTTGCACGATTTTACTTACTCTACCGAGCAAGTCAATTTTCATCAAATTTAACCTTAAACTTGAATAAGTTTAGAAACTAATACCTCCATAAACCAAATAAGTAAACTATTCATCAATTAGACAAAAAATGACATTATATTCAACTAATAAAACACAAAAAATCAAACATAGAAATATCCAAACCAAACCAATGACAACATAGAAACCTAACCACAACATAAAGCAGGTAAATGAGTAGTCAAACTCAACCCCAAAATTAACGAATCCAACTAAAAAGCATTCGACATAAGCAAAATCATCAGTAGCCAACAAAATAGCCAGAAAAATGGAACTTTTTCATTGATGAGATGAAAAAATATATATATATTTGGAACCGAAATACTCTAATGAAGATGATGTATTCCATTTTCATAATCCTATAAGCTATAACCCTCTAAAGACGACGCATTCCTCCAAAAGACAAAAAATACAAAAGGGAACAAACATCCTTAAATTATAAGAACGCCTGGCTTCAATTGTTTTCCTCCCAACCAGCCATATTTTCAAAGTGTCTTATATGTTGTTATACTTAAAGAATTCCTATACACAAAATCAAGCTGCGTATGGTTGGAGATTAACCTTAAACCTAAGAAGCACCAAATTCGACACGACATGGACACGGTGACACGTCATTTCTAAATATACACTTTTTTAAATATATATCATTTTTATACAGGAAAGAAACTCAAAGTCAATAAGCTTATGCATTTTTATGCTTAAAAAATGAGTTTCATTTATTTTCCCCTCAAATTTGTATATTTTGTCCTATATTACTATTTATGTCTATTTTTGTGTTTAGCAAGTGTTTGATACGACGTGCCTAATAAGTATCAAATCTATATTCACTTTGTACAACTAGTGTGTGACACACATCTATTGAGCTAACAAGTGTTTGATACGTGTCCAGCAAGTGTCCGAGTGTCAAAGTGTCCAACACGAACACATTATCCAAAATGAAGTGTTCGTGCGTCTTAGCCTTATACTAATATTTGTCCTAGCTGAAGGCAATGTCAAATGTCAATAAGACCTTTTGAATTGAAATAAGATCTAGGATATAGTTCTCACAACAACATTTGCAGTTGGCATGGGTTGCATCTTCGGACGTAGCATCTTGGCAATTCTAGTAGTTGGTGTTCTTTTTGTTGTCGGTTCTGAAGGTTGCAGAAGAGCCATAAAATACATGTGAATGGCAAAAAAATGGCCTTCTTCTTGGTCGAGCACACGAGGCTGGAGGCTGGTCCATCCCCTAAACCAGTTTGTTTCGAATACATGGGCGATGCAAGCTAAATTTGATTTATAGAATTTCCCCTGAATGCTTTCGTAGACAAAACCTGACAATTAATTAACCTCGTCAATCTTCAGCCACTGTCTTGGCAAACAAAAATATAATAAAATGCTTTACTCAACATTCAGTTTCATTAGTGTCAGTATTAACATCTCATCAATAAAATTGTTTCTTATAAAAGAAAAAGCATCCATTTTCATAACAATAAACTTGGTCAGAAAACCACTATGAAATATAATTACATTTTGTTGAGGAAGTGCAATAGCATATCCTCTGCTCCATTAGCCGAAGAGAAAAGGTAATTAAAGACAAATCATGAACAACTAAAAGTTACCAAGACTATAGGGCACGAATTATTACACAAGACCCACATTCCTAATCATGGTTTTGTAAATCTTATCCTAAAGATAGTGGTTATCAGACGTAATGTTGTAGATTTGATCATTGAATCGAAGTGCACTGTATATGACATTCTGTACAAATACATAAGGTGAAAACTCCAATATTGCTCATTGATCATATACTTAATGGTATGTGTGCTATGAAGAAATATATATTCCACGAAGAAGAAGCTAATTATGAGTTTAAAAACACTGAAATACAGCGCAATGTCTCTCATTAACCAAATATTGTACGATTTATGCATCTGAGCAACCTTCATTGCATGCTATTAGAACGAACCTTAGCTCCTTCTGCCTCGCATGGCGCTGCATGTTGCCCCAGAATCTCAGCTCATTGCGGTTTGCGAGAGGAAGCGTGAAAATGTGAAGTTTCATTGTATTTGGGGATACTTGAAGAAATTTGAAACCCTAGAAATTCGATTAGGGAAGGAGAGAGAGGAAAATTTTGCTGAATTTCTGAGAAATTAAAACGATTACGATTCGCTTTCCTTCTGTGTTTCTCTGTAATCTAGCCTTTCGTTATAGAAATTTTTTGATGACTGTAACTTCAAAACGTTTACTTTGATCCGGCCCCGTCCCACTCGGCTCGGAGATATTGCTCACCAATGGTTACAGACAGTGGTGACCACACACCATAATTAAAATCCGTGAATGTATTTCGCGAATCATTCGATGATGTGTTGAGGGAGAATTCTCAATTGTGACTGATTTTCTACCATGATAGAGATAAATTCTCCAAATCATTCTGACAAATCTCAATACAATAAAGTCGAATAGCCTCAACAAATTCTAAAACGATGTTCGAGCCGATCGCTACGGCACTTCCGCCGTCGCGCACGTTTTGCTCCGTCATCATTACCTCTAGACCATGAAAATTTTATGAACAAGGATGCAACCAAGATGAAGAGTCAACCCACGAAATCACAAGCGGTTGTCCTACTCAATTTTGCGCTTGATAACTCTTCAAAATGCCCGTATCACGAAGCCATGAACCATAAATAATATTGTTGCCTTTGATTTTGTCAGCCGCAACAGAACTATTGGCAACTAACAAAGAGATTCCCGACACCCGACCACCATCCACCATCACAAAAACCAGTGGGAAAGAAGGATCCTCCCGAAAAATCAACTCAACTACACAATAACAAGAGGGGTCTCTATTATATCTCGATCCATACCGCTTACTTCTTGGAAAAAAAAAAGAAGCATGGAAGAACTGCTTTGCACAGAAAACGCACGCCATCCCTGGGAGGATAAGGAAATGAGGTAAGCAGGCCACTGCCCTTTCCTCTCTATTGTTTTCTCTGCCTCCTTTGGAAAAACTCAATCTTTCACCAGGGAGGAGATAAAAAGAAAAAACTCATATTATTGCTCAATTTTTATTTACTTATCAAATGTATTTTTCTTAAACCGTATTTACCTATCAAAGGTTGTGTGTCTAATTTTCCTATTCTATTTATCAAAATAGAGAGTGAAGAACAGTGAAAGGGATCAAATCTCACTTATTTGAGGGTTTAACTTTAACAATTCACGAGGGTAAGGATATCTTTCTAAATTGACATGTTTTTATGTTTCATGTTTAATTTGTTTGGTTTTATCCGTATGAGTTTTTTTCTAATTATTATTATTTTTTCGGGTACATGATAAGCAAACTTAAGAAAGAAAAATAGAACCGAAGTAATTAAAGAGAAAATTTTAGAAGGAAACTTCTTAGTCCAAACGCGATCCAATTGTCGAACAACCGCCATTCGAGCCAATTTATGAGCTATTGCATTACGTTTACAGTTGGTGAAGGAGAAACGAACCAAACCCGACAAGGAGCAACGCCTACGAATCTCAGTAATAAAACACCCCACCTCAGACAAATCTTCAGAATCCTGCATGAGGGACCAAAAACATCATAAGGAATCTGACTCGAGAAAGGATGGGTCGGAAGCCCGCCTTGTAAGCCAAATGGAGACCACGAAGAAGTGCCAGAGCTTCCGCCAAATTGATTGAAACACAGTGGGAGAGTGACATCGAAGCTGCCAGAAGAAGATGGCTGTCGACATCACAAATAACCACGCCAATCCTGCCATGGAGCGAATCCATGAGAAACCCAGCATCATATTCACCTTGAACCTACCATCTGGTGGGGGCTGCCAACGACATAAGAGATGATCACCATAAGGAGGAGCCACCACCCTAAAACACGGGAGATTTGCCGACTTGTAGGAACGTATATAACCTAATGCCCAATTCCCAAGAGAAACTAAGGGTTGTTTACCCAATGTACGAACACGATTTTGGGAATTCCAGATAGTCTACCAGAAAACTGAGAGCTCCTCAAAGTCTAAAGCCGTGAGTAGATCGTGTAATTCAAATAATATAAAGAACACACTTGGCAAAGTTCATTGGAGATAAAAAGAGCAAACTTCAAATGAGCCCAAAAGCTCAAAAATGATGCAGCACATATAACGATTTTTTCTTTTTATTATATCAACAAAAAAATTTATTCCTTTTTCAAAAATTTTGTTTTTCATAAGTGTTTATGAAAGTTTGAATTTAAGACCCGTTTAATTATCATTTCGTCTCTAATTTTATGTTTAAAATATTTAGGTTGTGAGCCTAATTATCTAGGCACACATAATGACAATAAAAATAAAATAATTTATGGTGATATGATAATAACTAATTACATTTATTTAGAAACGAAAAGACAAACCTCCTAGAACTTCAAACGAAAACTATCGTCATTGGGCTAGGGAAAACCTTTGGCACCATTGCTTCATTCTACAGTAGTTTTGTTTTAACTCAAATGTCACATCAATTAAAATTAAGTCACGTCAGCATTCTATTAGAACTCAAAAAAAAAAAAAAACTATTATTAAACTTAGAGACCAAAATTGTATCTTATCCTAAAAAAAAAATACTTAACAATGATTCATATAAGTGAATTTGGAAAGATTCAAAAACATCATGATCAATCACTTACGAGTGATTATGATTTTTTGTAAAAAAAAAAAAGTTAATAAGAAATTGGTTTTTAAAATGGAGAACGACTTTACATGGGTAATTCTTCAAGTTCTAGAGTTGAGGGACGGAGAAAAGTGGTGGTGAAAATTACTTCTGGCAAAGAACTAACCCTTAATGAAGTGCTTCATGTTACAAACATTCGCAAAAACCTAGTGTCTGGTTCTCTACTTAGCAAAAATGGGTTCAAATTGGTCTTTGTTTCTGATAAGTTTGTACTAAGCATGATGTTTTATGTGGGAAAATGTTATTTGAGTGATGGTCTCTTTAAGATGAATGTACTGATTGTTGTACCGAAGTCCTCTACTATTAATAATAAGACTGTTTCTTCTGCTTACTTAATTGACTCTTCTCATATTTGGCATGAGCGATTGGACCATGTTAATTACAAAACTTTAAAGAAGCTGTATAATATGGATTTAATACCTAATTTCATATTAGATCATAATAAAAAATGTGAAATATGTGTTAAATCAAAGATGACAAAACCTCCCTTTCATTCTGTAGAAAGAAAAATTGAACCTCTTGAATTAATTCACAGCAATATATGTGATTTGAAATTTTTGCTTACGAGAGGAGGTAAAAAATATTTTATAATATTTATTGATGACTCATGTATATTTGTTAAAAAAGTAAAGATGAAGCCATTGAACACTACAAGGCTGAAGTGGAAAATCAACTAGGAAAAAAGATTAAAATATTTCGAAGTGATCGAAGAGGAGAGTATGAATCACCTTTTGAAGGTTTTTGTTCGGAAAATGAAATTGTACATCAAACTAAAGTGATGTGAACCAAGGAAGCACCATTGTCATGCCTCAAGGACCCATAACGAGATCAAGAGCCAAGAAGCTACAACAAGCTTTACTTTCTCATGTTCAATACTTGGTGAGCTCGACTAGGGATGATCAAGAGAGAGATGAAACTTTTCAAGTAAATATCTTCCAAGTAGAGCTTAAGGGAGGCGTTGCATTAAATGAACTCTAAGTTCATTTAAAGGAGCTGAAGTTGAAGTGGAGTTTAACTCAAGTTGCATTCAATGAAGCCAAGTTAAATTCAAGGAACTCAAGTTGCATTAAATGAACTTAAGTGCATCTCAAACTTCATTTATTGCAAGTCATTCATCAATTAATGGAACTACACTTCAAACTACTTTAAGTGAAACTTCATTTACAATTGGGAGGTTACAAAGACTTTGAAGGGTGACCAAGACTTCAATTCTCGGATTTAAACCTCTTTTTATTATATTTTCAGTTTTAAACATTTCATTTATGTGTTTTAAGTTATATTTTAGCTAGTGGATGTTATGACCATTATGTAATTAGGAGTTACAACCTTTCAAATGCCTTTGGGTTACTTTTAGGGTTGTTTTGGAGGCTATAGATAGCCTAGCTTGTTTTCTTTGAAATAGAGATTTTATGATTGAATGAAAGTTGTTATTTTGCTTCAAAAGCCTAGAGCTTGTTTTTCTTTGCAATTCTTGAGTGTTAGATTTGCATGCTAGAGTCATTCAAGTAGCCTTGATCAAGCTATCTTGTGGAGTGGTTCGAATCTTGAGTTTAGAAACAAGTTTTCTCTACTCTTGATCTTGATCATCAAGGTAAATTCGTTCTAACTTCTTCCTTGGGTTGACATCATCTTGATTTGGGGGTTTTAGCATTTGTGATCTAGGGGTTTGCATAACCATAAGAGTTCTTAGATCCAATTAGCTATCGTTTTCTTAACATTTGGTATCAGAGCTATGGTCCTTAGGGAGGGAGAGTTGGTGACGGACGATGAGGAGGATGTTGGATCGATATGGCAACCCTAGAAGGGGGTGAATAGAGTTTAATTAACAAAATATAAACTTTTTAATAAATGAGTTCAATTTAAACAAAAATAATACACTTTTTGAGATATGCAATTTTAACAAAGTAAGATAAAATGAATTCTAAGGCAAACAAGAGAAATTTAAAGCAAACAATCAAATTCTAAGATTAATTGCAAAAATAAATAAGAGAGAGGGTTAGAGAAATTTGACACCAGAAATTTTTATAGTGGTTCGGCACAACTGTCCTACTCCACTTCCCAAGCACCTCTTGGGTTGTAAATTGAAATTCTGACTCTTTCTACGGTAGGAGTCAAACCGGTACACTGCTCTTCACAAGAGCAAAGACGATCCTCTCCACGGTGAGGATCACACCATTACAATGAGTTGAAGATTTTGAAACACACACTTACAAACTCTCAAATAAAGTAAATATACAAATTTGAGCTCACAAAAATTTCAATCCTCACAACAATAAATTTCTCTCACAAATAAGATGGAAAGAAAAATTGAGAACTTGAAGAGATTAACAAATGAGAATTTTGAAGTTATGGAGGATTGAGAATAAGAGAATTGTTGTATATTTTTTAAGAAGAAGTTGAGTTTAAATAGAGGGAAGAAAATGGTAAAAAAATCAAGTTTAATTTTGAACCATTAGATCTTAATTATTAAAAATGAAGGGTTGAGATAATTTTCAAAAAAAATAAATTAAGAATAATATATATATATATATAATAATGATAAAATAAAATAAAATAAAATAAAAATATATATATATACATAAAGATGTGACAGAATTATATATAATAATAATAATAATAATAATAATAATAATAATAATAATAATAATATATGTGTGTGAGAAAACGGTAAAAAATTCAAACTTTTTTTTTAAACCAAAGTTACCGTTGGTAACTTTTGAAATCTTTTCTTTTCTTTTCTTTTTTTAATTTTTTTTTCTTTTGCAATATATATATTTTAAAAAGAAGCTTGTCATTTGTTTGTCAAGCTTACGAACTGTCCACGTCATCTTCTCGGGTATTTTTCTTTCTTGTTTTGATCGTAACTTCTCCGTTTGAGCTCCGTTTTGGATGATCTAACAGTCATTTGAATCGTTGTAACGAGCTCTACGTTGTGGACACTTTAAAAATACAAAAAATGTCAATAAATAAAATTAAGTTTGTTATCATCAAAACATTAATGAATTAATTAATTAAAATTAATTAATTTGAGATTAAGAGCCAAAAAGCCAACAGAGGAAGATGAGGTAATAGAGAAAGAAAATGATGATTGTGATAGTGAGGAGTATAGTGAAGAGGACCCTACACATATGTCCTTAGTCACTAAGAGAGCTTTAAGCACCCAAGTTAAGGAGGATAGCTTAGACCAAAGAGAACTTATTTCACATTAGGTGCCTTGTTCAATCTGTACCTTGTAGTATTGTGATCGACAGCACCAATGTTGTGAGTTCAATTATGGTCAAAAGACTTAATTTAGAGACTAAACCACATCCTAGACCGTATAAGCTTCAATGGTTGAGTGATTGCGGGGAGGTAAGGGTGAATAAGCAAGTTCTTGTTTCTTTTACCATTGGAAAGTATGCTGATGATGTTTTGTGTGATGTTGTCTCAATGCATGCCGGAGATATTTTGTTAGGGAGACCATGGCAATCTGATCGTTGGGTAATGTATGATGGTTCTGCTAATCGTTATCATTTTACTCATAATGGTAGGAAAACTACTCTTGTACCTTAGTCTCTAAAAGATGTATATGTTGATCAATGTAAACTTGAAACGAAAAGGCAAGAGGTCGATGCAAAAGCAAAAGAAATGAAAGAAAAAGAATTGAGAGAAAAAAAGAGTTTGAGTGAAAAGCAAGAGAGTAGCAATCGACCTAGTGAGAAAAATGAGAGAAAAGCCAAATGTGTGAGCTTGTGTGCTAGAATGAGTGAGGTTAGGAATGCTTTGATTGCAAAACGAAATATCCTTGTACTTCTGTACAAAGGATCTTGTTTCCTTACTAACGAGCTTAACCCTTCTTTGCCTAGTGTTTTTGTTGCCCTTTTGCAGGAATTTGAGGAATTATTTCCCGAGCAGATGCCAAGTGGATTGCCATCACTTAGGGGGATCGAGCACAAGATTGACTTCATTCTGGGAGCGACCATTCCAAACTGTCCGGCGTATAGGACTAATCCTAGCGAGGCCGAAGAGATACAAAGGCAAGTGAATGACCTCCTTGCCAAAGGGTATGTACGCGAGAGTTTGAGTCCATGTTCTGTTCCGATTAATCTTGTACCTAAGAAAGATGGGTCATGGCATCTGTGTGTTGATTGTAGGGCTATAAACAAGATAAATATTAAGTATAGGTATCCAATTTCTAGATTAGATGATATGATTGATGAGTTGCATGGATGTAGTCTCTTTATTAAGAATGATTTGAAATCGGGTTATCATCAAATTCGCATGCATATTGGGGATGAATGGAAAACTGCTTTCAAAACTAAGTATGGTATTTATGAATGGTTAGTTATGCCTTTTGGATTGACTAATGCACCTAGTACATTCATGAGGTTAATGAATCATGTCTTGCGTGAATACTTAGGGAAGTTTGTGGTTGTATATTTTGATGATATTCTTGTTTACTCTAAGTCATTAAATGAACATGTTAAGCATGTACGTTCTGTTTTTACTACTTTGAAAAAGGAGTGTTTGTATGCAAACTTAAAGAAATGTAGTATTTGTATGGAAAAAGTTAACTTTCTTGGTTTTGTAGTTTCATCTAAAGGTGTTGAGGTTGATGAGGAAAAGGTAAAGGCTATAAGGGATTGGCCTACATCTAAAAGTGTAAGTGAGGTAAGAAGTTTTCATGGACTTGCGGGTTTCCATCGTAGGTTCATAAAAGACCTTAGTACAATTGCTTTACCTTTGAATGAACTTGTTAAGAAAAATGTTACTTTTGTGTGGGGAGAGGACCAAGAACGTGCTTTTACCACTTTGAAAGAAAAATTGAGTTCCGCTCCACTCTTGCATTACCTAATTTTGACTTAACTTTTGAAATTGAATGTGATGGTAGTGGGGTAGGTATAGGTGATGTTTTAATGCAAAATCAAAGACCTTTAATGTTCTTTAGTGAGAAGTTGAATGATGCTTCTTTGAAGTATCCCACTTATGACAAAGAACTTTATGCTTTGGTTCGTGCATTACAAACATGGCAACATTATCTTTGGCCTAAAGAGTTTGTTATCCATACTGATCATGAAAGTTTAAAACACTTAAGAGGTCAAGATAAGCTAAATCGTCGCCATGCTAAGTGAGTGTAGTTCATTGAGACATTTCCTTATGTCATTAAGTATAAACAAGGTAAATAGAATGTAGTTGCTGATGCTTTGTCTCGAAGGTATGCTCTTTTTAACACTTTGAATGCTAAACTACTTGGATTTGAGCATATTAAAACCTTGTACCATGATGATCCTTCTTTTGGTTCTATTTTTTATTCTCTTGAAAATGGTACTGTTTTGGATGAGTACAACTTGTTTGATGAATTTCTTTTTAAGAAAGGTAAGTTGTACATTCCAACTTGCTCTATTCGTGAATTGCTTGTTAAAGAAGGTCATGGAGGAGAATTAATGGGGCATTTTGGAGTAGCAAAAACATGTGACATGCTTTCTGAGCATTTTTATTGGCCTAGGATGAGACATGACATTCATAAAGTTTGTGAGCATTGCATTTAATGTAGGCAAGCTAAATCTAGACTTAAACCGCATGGCTTATATTCTCCTTTGTCCATTCCAATTGCTCCTTGGTTGGATATATCAATGGATTGTGTCTTAGGTTTACCAAAGACTAGGAAATGTAGAGATAGTATATTTGTGGTTGTTGATAGATTTAGTAAAATGGCTCATTTCATTCCATGTCACAAAACTGATGATGCTAAACACATTGCGGATTTGTTCTTTAGAGAGATTGTTCGATTGCATGGCATTCCTTATAGCATTGTTAGTGATTGGGATGTAAAATTCTTGAGTCATTTTTGGCGTGTCTTATGGGGAAAGTTAGGTACTAAGCTAGTCTATTCTACTACATGTCACCCTCAAACGGATGGTCAAACTGAGGGAGTAAATAGGACATTAATTACTATGCTTAGGGCTGTTATTGATAAAACTATCAAATCTTGGGAGGATTGTTTGCCATTTGTTGAATTTGCTT
Source organism: Momordica charantia (assembly GCF_013281855.1). Classification (NCBI taxonomy): domain Eukaryota; kingdom Viridiplantae; phylum Streptophyta; class Magnoliopsida; order Cucurbitales; family Cucurbitaceae; genus Momordica; species Momordica charantia. The sequence continues at coordinate 2,107,378 of NW_028275165.1, read as the reverse complement.
ACAATAGGGCTGTCCATAGTACTATTAAGTGCACTCCTTTTGAAATTGTTTATGGCTTTAATCCTATAACACCTCTTGATTTGCTACCTTTGCCACCTACTGAATTTGTGAATTTTGATGCTAATGCTAAGGTTGAATACGTTCAAAAGCTATACAAGGAGGTCAATGAGAGGATTGAGAAACAAAATGCCGATATTGCTTCCAGATTTAATAAGGGACAAAGGCATCTTATATTCAACCCGAGAGATTGGGTGTGGGTGCACTCTCGAAAGGAAAGATTTCCCGTCAAACGACATTCTAAGCTCAATCCTAGAGGAAATGGTCCATTTCAAGTTCTCGAGTGCATCAATGACAATGCTTATAAAATTGATTTACCAGGTGAGTATGGTGTTAGTGCAACCTTTAATGTTGTTGATTTGAATCCTTTTGATGTAGGTGATGGCTATGATTCAAGGACGAATCCTTCTCAAGAAACGGAGGATGATGTGAACCAAGGAAGCACCATTGTCATGCCTCAAGGACCCATAACGAGATCAAGAGCCAAGAAGCTACAACAAGCTTTACTTTCTCATGTTCAATACTTGGTGAGCTCGGCTAGGGATGATCAAGAGAGAGATGGAACTTTTCAAGTAAATATCTTCCGAGTAGAGCTTAAGAGAGGCGTTGCATTAAATGAACTCTAAGTTCATTTAAAGGAGCTGAAGTTGAAGTGGAGTTTAACTCAAGTTGCATTCAATAAAGCCAAGTTCAATTCAAGGAACTCAAGTTGTATTAAATAAATTTAAGTGCATCTCAAGCTTCATTTATTGCAAGTCATCCATCAATCAATGGAACTACACTTCAAACTACTTTAAGTGAAACTTCATTTACAATTGGGAGGTTACAAAGACTTTGAAGGGTGACCAAGACTTCAATTCTCGGATTTAAACCTCTTTTTATTATATTTTCAGTTTTAAACATTTCATTTATGTGTTTTAAGTTACATTTTAGTTAGTTGATGTTATGGCCATCATGTAATTAGATGTTACAACCTTTCAAATGTCTTTGGATTACTTTTACGGTTGTTTTGGAGGCTATAAATAGCCTAGCTTGTTTCCTTTGAAATAGAGATTTTATGATTGAATGAAAGTTGTTATTTTGCTTCAAAAGCTTAGAGCTTGTTTTTCTTTGCAATTCTTGAGTGTTAGATTTGCATGCTAGAGTCATTCAAGTAGCCTTGATCAAGCTATCTTGTGGAGTGGTTCGAATCTTGAGTTTAGAAACAAGTTTTCTCTACTCTTGATCTTGATCATTAAGGTAAATTCGTTCTAACTTCTTCCTTGGGTTGAAATCCATTTGTGATCTAGGGGTTTGCATAACCATAAGGGTTCTTAGATCCAATTGACTATCGTTTTCTTATCATAAAGCTTCTTATTCTCCTCAATCAAATGACATTGCAGAACGGAAAAATCGAACATTTAAAGAAATGATGAATGCCATATTGATTAGTTCAGGATTACCACAAAATTTGTGAGGGGAAGCGTTGCTTACATCAAATTACATCCTAAATAAAATTCAGGAAAACACAAGAAATTCTATATGAATTATGGAATGGACGAAAACCGACTTATAAATTTATTGGCAAAGGTGGCTACCCAAAATGGTTAAAATAGGGCAAAAAACGGTTTACTGTGTTTTTATTGGGTATGTAATTAATAGTAGTGCATATCGGTGTCTTGTACATAAGAGAATCCTGACATACATGCAAATACAATTATTGAGTCACGGAGTGCATCATTTTTTGAAAATGTGTTTCTTTATAATATGAAAAACGAGTCAAATATAAGGAAAATGACATATGAATCATCATCTAATCAAGAAAATTTGGATGAGATTTAAGAGCCAAGACGTAGTAAGAGAACAAGAGTTGAAAAGACTTTTGGGCAAGATTTTCTAACATATTTGTTAGAAAATGAACCCCGAACACTTGTTAAATCAATTTCTTCTCTAGAAGCACCATATTGGAAAGATGCTATATAAAAAGTGAAATTGATTCCATTATGCATAATCATACATGTGAATTGGTTGATATTCTTCATGGTACTAAATCATTGGGTTGTAAATAGATTTTTAAGAGGAAGACGAAAGCAGATGGAACAATGGATAAGTATAAGGCTCACCTTGTAGCAAAAGGCTATAAACAAAAGAAGTGTTGGATTATTTTGATACATATTCACTCGTTATTAGAACTTCTATCCGCGTGTTAATAGCCTTAGCAACTTTATACAACCTTGAAATACATCAAATGGACGTAAAAACAGTTTTCTTAAATGGTGAATTAGAGGAAGAAATATATATGGAACAACCAGATGATTTTGTTGTTCCTGGACAAGACAAGAAAGTATGTAACCTGATTAAATCTCTTCATGGTTTGAAACAGGCGTCCAAGCAATGACATGAAAAGTTTGACCATGTTATGATAACAAATGGCTTCAAAATCAATGAATGTGACAAATGTGTCTATATGTTAAAGGAACTCAAATGGAGTTCTAACTATATGCTGGTATGGTGATATGTTAATAATTGGTAGCAATAAAGAAATTATTTTTGCTACAAAACAAATATTGACTAGAAAGTTTGAAATGAAAGATATGGGTGTCGCATATGTTATTTTGGGTCAAAATCCATAGAACGCTACGTTGGGTTTGAATTGTTTATTTTCGTGTTTCCTTAAGTTTCTCTATATATTTCTCTAACAATACTTCGACTAAAAGTACTTATTCTCGGATAAGGGGCGACTTTCACGTCCAGTTCGGAGGGTGAGGATATCCCGACCCAAAATCACATGCCTAGCCTAACATGGAAGTATAACTTATGGATTTTTGTTATTTTTTCAACATTGGAGATGAAATAAGGACTCTAAAGGTGAGTTTGATTTAACTTTTAGTTTAAGCACGTTTTCACAAAATACTAATCATGCATTTGGTTACTTTTTTTTTATAACTACTTTTAATAATTAATTTGTTTTAATTTGGTTGGTTATGCTACGTTCTAAAGTAATTCTACGGATCACAAATATGTTTTTTTTTCCTTACTATATACTTTAAAGCAATTTTCGATCCATCACTTTAGAGTCACCTTCTAAATAATAATCTTTTAAATGTTTCTTCAAAAAATGTTTTAAATTAATTGGGGGAGTGATCTATGAACCCCACACGGCTCAAACGGAGGAGGGGTAACTCCATTCAACCACAGGCCCCACCAACTACCGATGGTAAAATCAATTTAGTTTTTAAAAATGTATTTTATTGTTATTAAGCACTTTTAGTCTTTTAAAATAAAATTAAATAAAAGTATATACTAAACACCACACTAAATTAGTAATTCTTCCCAAAAAAAAAAGCAATACTTTTATTTAAAAATTACCTTTTAAAAGCACCCTCGAATTTTTTATTTTTTTTAGTACAAAAGCACACTCGAACTAAAGTATATATTTAGGAAAAAATTATAATTTACTATACATCATATTCTATTAGTTGATAATGGGGCTACAAAACCTCTATACTCTTATACTACAAATGGTAAACTAAATACACATTAATTAATTACTGTAAATTCATTTAATCAATGGATTTTCAAGTAATGTATATCCTTTTTTTTTTTAACTTGTTATTTCATCAAAACAAAAATCAATAGTATGTAGATAGGTGAGTGAAAATATTTCCGAATATTCAAACTTTTGCGAGAACACAAAGTGGTTGTGCAAAATCGCTCTTGTTTGTAACGAAATATTAAAAAAAAACACACGGTATGACGATCTGAATCTCATGAATTGAACAAGAAAATATGAAAATACCTCTGGATGTACAAATAAACATGCATATAAATCACAAATACACAATTTTCTCCCAACAAATGAGGATTTCCAATTCAGAAAAATATGCATTACTTTGGAAATGAACAAAGCTTTCCAAGTCTAACCATCTAATTCTTGCTGAAGTCACTCCGATACTTGTCACGTACATTCCAAAAAACATCATCTGTATAGCAAACTAAAACCGATCGACAATTTAATATGAAGAATGAATAAATAGAAAGTGGAATACCAATGCGGCGTAATCGTGAAATACAAACTATTGGCTTTTAAACATGTAAGTTACAGCTAAGTTCTAGCATCCAGCAGCTTTTAAGAACTTGTCATATGGACTTGAAGGTGGTAATCTTAAAGAATAGCGCCCATATTCATGTGAACAAAGAAGAGGCTGATCCTGTCCTTTGGCTGTCTCCTTGGTACAATACTTAACATCCCCTGGAACGATTTCCATATTCTGAAACGATAATGCCGAAAAAGTGTTAGTAGCGTTTCCTGGTTTGATGATATGATATAAAGAATAGGGACTCGTGCAGTTAGATTCTAAGGCCAGCAGAGTCTATATGGGAGAGCTAATGCTCTCTTTGGAGGTCGGAAAAAATCGATATTACTTACACTGACGGGTAAGGGGGGATATAAAGTTTCAATTTCACTGGAGAGGACTATTGCACTCTCTTCCTGTTCCTGCTTGAAACTATGAAGCACTGACATTTTCTGCTGTTTGCAAGTTACGAGGGCCTCGCATTGACTTTTCATTTGGTCGTAAGGAACGGGTGCAGAAGAGACCGGGAAGCTTGCAACTTGTCGGGCTGTTTCAAGCACCTGTAAATAGTACAGACATATGTTTGGATCCTGATTTGAAGAAAACTAACTCTAAAATTATATTGCAGTATCAAATAGATAAAATGAGCATTTCGAGAGGGTTATCTCTCCCTCACAATACACACTAGACTGATTCCTCAAAATTATGCAAATCTCCTATTATCCTAACTTCCTAGATTTATACATCGCTATGCATTTGAATTACTTCTCCTGAAAGCACTTTATGTTTATGTCTTTTATGGTGTGTTTGGAGCCAAAATCACTTTTACCATTGTCAAAATCACTTCACTTCCATTGATCATATCTGACAAATTAGAAAATTGATTTTAGGAAAACTTAAAATCACTTTAAATTAATTTTTAAGGTATCACTTGATTTTGGAAAATCAATTATACTTAATCTCTTTTTTCAAAATCACTAATTCTACCATCACTCTCAAACACACCCTTAATATTTTCATACTTTTCAAAAGTACTTTTGATAATCTAGCGAAAAGACTACAAAAATTTTAGAAGTGCTTTTAATGGGTTAATAGAAAGCACCTTTTAACCTTCAAAAAGTCATACTTATCCATCCCTCTCTTGTAAATTTTGTTCATCTACACATTTCTTTCTTACCCCAAAAAATGGTGCACTAAGCAAGAGATTTGTGTCTTTTAAATACTTCATATTGAAACTATTTATTTTCAAATTATTAGCACCCAAAGGCCTCTGGTATTGGCATTTCAAAATTTACCATCAACCAAATGAAATATGTCACTTCACAATATCTTTTTTTTTTAAGCACACTCTATAAGAAAGATGGAGATTTAAGCTGAGCGTGAAAGAGAGCTTGCTCAAGGTATTAAAATTATTTGGGCCAAATATTTACAGAAGTTTAAAGAGTTGTTTCCAGATGATAAAGATGTCATCGACAATGTTATTGTTGTTCAAGGTTCCTGAAGCTTCTTTTTGCAGTTCATTTCTTTTGGGAGGCTCTATTCGAAAATTTTTATTTTGGTTATGTCATTTTATCAGGCATCAATTTTGCCTCATGTCTTTTTTCTTTTTTCGCTTCAAGACTCAGCAATCCCTACAATTTTCCAACCTTAATGCCCTGTTTGTTTTGTTTTTGTTTTTTTCTTTTTTATAAGAAACCGAACTTTTCATTGAGACAAATGAAAACATAAAACATATACAAGGACATACAAAAACAAAAGCCTAGAAGGAGGAGCCCTTTCTTTAGGTAGGGCTTTTGATCCAAAATAATAGAACCTAATTGATAATTACAAAACAACTTAGAAACAGAACCCCATAAAGAGACCAATCTAATGAGATCCCAAACGGACTCCCTATCTCTCTCCACTCCCTTAAAGATTCTGTTGTTTCTCTCCAACAAAATCCCCACAAAATCATAAAGAAACAAGCCTGGAGGAAACAAAATCACTTCCTCCACCATAGCCCCCCAATCTCTGTGACAAACCCAATAAATCTCGAAGATCTCAAAGAACCGGCCCAAAATATCCTGGAAAAACTGACAATGCCATAGGTGTGATCGAGATCCTCTGAATCCTACTTGCAAAGAAGACAACATTGCGGCCCCAAACAGGAAGAAGAACGCCTCAGAATTCGATCCAGGGTGTTGACTTTCCCAAGTAAGACCTGCCAAACGAAAAACTTAATCTTCTTTGGAACTTTCACTTTCGAAGGCGTGGCAAACCTTGAGGCAGCGGGGGGAGAATCCGAGCACAAAATCTAAAAAAATGAACTACAAGAGAAACCCCTAGAGAGACTAGGGACCAAACACGAAAATCCTTCCTATCACGAAAGAAATGAGCATCAGAGAGCAGATAGAGCAACTCAGCCGCCTCTCGAGATTCTTTGTCAGGCAATGACCGATTGAGGCCTAAGGAAATAGACAACCGATAAGAATGGCCCTTAGGGTAAAATTAGGGATATTATTAAGTTATTAAAGGTATATTAGTAATTAGGATGGGGGCTTGGTTATAAATACAGTAAGGATGAGGGTAGGCAGTTAGTGAGTATGGTTTAGGCTTGAGTAAGAATACTCAATAGGAGGGAGGGTCAAAGTACCTCGAATTACTTGGTAGTTATTGTAGTTCTTATACCTTTTTATATTTCAATATATTTCTACCCTAGAACCCAGCACCGAGGCGACCGAATGCAACCACCCATCCGATAAGAGAAAAAGACGAGGAAATAAAGAACAAAGACGCTTTTCTCCCACCCAAAGGTCCTCCCAGAAATAAGTGTCATGACCATCCCCAACCACACAAGACAAAAATTGGGAGAAGAAAGGAAAATCTAAGGGAATAGCCTTCTAAGGGTTATTAGTGCCAACCTTAAGCCCTCAATCTGAGACCCAATCAAAGGGATGTGGCCTGTACTTACTCACGATAATCCTCTCCTATACCACAAAGCACTAGGTTCTTGGAAGAACCGCCACAACCATTTAGCCAAAAACGCATCATTTATGTGTCTCAAGTTCCCAATCCCAGACCTCCTGCCTCTAATGGCTTGGAAACAATCTTCCAACTAAGTGAGCTCCACCCCCCTAATCCACCACCTCCCACACCTCCCACAGGAAATCTCTCATTATTTTATCCAAACCCTTACAAATAGCCATAGGGGCTCTAAAAAAGAGAAGTAATAAGTTAGAATCCCACTTAAAGCCATAAAAATAGCCGCGGGGCTTTAAAAAGAGAAGTAATACATTAGAATCCCACTTAGGTAGCTAAAACATTGTTGTGTTGCATCATCTTGGAGTTCCCTGGCTAAAAGTTCTGGTAACTACTACTTTCTATCCGATACCGACACTTGCTTGTTGTATTCTTATTTTCAGATCAGAATATTATAGGAACAATGAATTATGTACTATTGTCACTAAATCTTCAACAAAAGACAAAATAATTGGGGTTAAGAGTAATAATAATACGTCCTACATCTCAGCAAATAAATAAATTACGATAAAATGCATGTTGGCAGTAAGTAGATGTATACTAATTCTCAATCCTGAGAACATTGCAGAACTAGGAAGTAGGCATAATTGGAAATAATAAAGCGTTAACTATGGTCCCAATGCTGTGAAAAATTCCATAATTGCAAATTAGAAAAGTTCAGGCAGTTAGAACTACAACGAAAGAATTAGAAGACTGGAGCACCATGAAATGTCTGTCTTACCGATTCCAAAAGCTGATTAACGCTTAAAATGTCGAGGTTACTGATGGAAAGTGACGTTTTACGATCAGACTGGCTTCCACTAGGCTCAAGGAAGGCTTCATCATCTGTCAAAGCAGTTGGAGGCATATCCTGAAAGAAACACATACCATGGTTCTACTGTTAATTCTTTTAAGGGGTAATGGCAACTAAGAGACAACCTAAACAGGTCTCACCTCATCAAAATCTGGAAATGCCAGCTTAGCAAGCGGAGAACATGGATGTGGCGTGTCCATAAATAATGGAGCTCCTAATGGATATGCCTCATCAGGCAAAAACCCATGTAAGAGCTGCTCATTGATACTTGATAGCTCATCCTAAAGGAAAATAAAGATCGTTAACACAATATTTGAAAAAGTTTAGATTAAAAACCAACATTTTAAAAAAAATAAGAGTGTTGGAGTTTTCCTTGCAAAATCTAGATTTTGATCCTCCAAATGTTGTGACCACCCATATTTAAAGGATCAAGGCAAAAGGGGGAAGCAAGAAATTTTCACATGGAGGGGTAAGATTTACAATCTAACTTTTTGTACACACAATCTTTCGATACTAAAAATTAAAGGAAAACTAGAAAGGGAGATTTTGGGAGACTATTCCGTTGCTTCCTCGTGGAGTGTCTTTCTAAATTTTTTTGGTAAGATCTCTCCAATTTGTCGTCTTAAATCAAAATATATCCGTTCTGGCTTCGATTTTGTGTAACTAAATTCAATTATTAATTTGGATTTGAAAATTTTTCATTTGAGTTCCCTTAAATTCAATTATTAATTTGAATTTGAATTTTTTTTCATTTGAGTTCCCTTAGTTCGGCTGAGATTCCTATCTCCCCTCATATTTTATGTAACTTATATTTATTTAAGGTGCTACCTTGTTTCTTATCTTAAAAAGAATGTACGCTCCTGCTGCTTTCCTAAATCGATTGAGACATGGATGCTTGAGGTATTAAATGGTTGGTCGTCAAAAGGCATAGCGAAGACATTATGGAAGTGTGCTCCAAGAGCCTTCCTTTGGAACATTTAGAAGGGAAGAAACAATAGAGTTTTTGAAGGAGTTTCTTCTACTTTTTGTTCTTTTAGAATTGGTGTACAACTTACTACTTATTTGTGGTGCTTGAAAGACAAGAAATTCTTTTGTAATTACAACTTATCTTGCTCCTTAAAGATTGGAAGGTCTAAACGTTCTGATTTTCCGGGAGGGGTCTTCTTATCCCTGCCCTGTTCTTTTCTTCTTGTGTTGATACATCAATTTCTTATCCCAAAAAAAATATATATATATACTCCTCGACCAAGCACCATCATTACAAGTCTAAAAACTCTGATCAATATTCTGTAGGCTCCATTCATTTTCATAATTATAACTCATAAGATCTTCAACTTAAATCGAAAGAGGCATTTCAGGGTCTCACTTTAGGCTTTGACTCCCACCTCTTTCCGTGATGCCTCTCTTTCTGAATTATTGCTCATGGAGTTCTTTAGTTATTTCGTGAAGTTTTTTGGCCACTCTCCAGTGGCCCCTGTAGAGCTTTGATATTCTTAAGAAAGTTCTGTTTCTCATGGAGAAAAAGAAAGAAAATAAAAATGCATTTGGAAAAGGTAAAATAAGCTCAAGTGCATGAGAATCAGACCTCTGAGAGTTTGGAATATTTAATCATGAAGTGTGAGACCACAGTTCCCTTCAACTGCTGTTCATCTAGTTCAAGTATTGCTAGAAACTTCACAGCAGCAACTTCATCTTCTTCTGACCCGAATGGCACGCTATCCTTTTCGAACTTTACTCGAACAGCCTGCAGCCTGGTATCGTCAACCAACTGAAGGTAAGGATCAACCTGTCAGAATCAGAAGTCCAACGTGATAATTTTAGCACGTATGCTGCAGAAAATAGTATAATCAAAGCACAAGAGAAAGTGGCCTGAATGTATTTGACCGGTTCAAAAGCTAACCATTTTATCAGCTAATGATGTCTTAATGATGGGAATTAATTCTGGCAGATCCCCGGCCCGGGCTGAAAATAGAAGCATAAATGATGCCAGAGAGAAGATTGACCTTCTGCGAGAGGGCAGTAAACCTCCTTCAATTGGCAAACAGAAAGATCTGTTAATACTCTTTTAGCAAGAGGAAACTGCCAGTCTTTCAAATCAACAAATAACTCTGTAAAGATAAAATACTTCCTTCCAATCAGACAAGTCTGTATTACCGATTTAACAATTATATGTGGAAATAGTGGAAAATATGACAAAGCACTTAAAATGTAAAAAGAATTCTTTTCATCAGAAACACTGTGAATTGAATATAATATAGAAATTTTATGGTCTCAAGATTCAAGAGAAAAAGCAGACTATAAACAGTTATCATATTATATTATCAGTGACATAAGTGACGAATTCCTAATGTTCAAATTTAAGAACCTCGCTTAGCTTCAAATTGATTAATATAATCACGTACTGTAGCACACAAATGGAACTGCGAAATTCACAAACATAGGCAGGCACATTAATCTAAAGGCTGCCTTTTTCCCACATAATGCAGAGTTTTCTAATTACAAAATGATCTCAGTTTACCTTCTTGATCCATGGCAATGCTACGAAGGGAGAATGCCAGCTGAAAACACCGTACCAGAGCCATGTGACTTGAAGTCTGTTAATATCACTACAGCTTAGCAATTCTTTTTTTAGATCAGCATTTAAGAGTAAACTCGTAATACTCCAGACAAACTGAATTATCAAATAAATTTACGAAATAATTCACCTTAGACCGGGTAAAGAGCAAAGCAATGCTAAAAGTGTGGGCCATAGCCTCAAAATTTGCAGGAGTATTATCCAAAGATGTAGCTTGAACCCAGATTGATGAGAGCAGGAGACTCACTTGGTGACTGCTTAAACGGAGGGAAGTCAACTCCTGGAAATTTTAAAACAAATGACTTCAGTTTTCAGACCAATTAATACTTTATGAGAAATTGATCGGTAGTGTAATATCGTAGGATACACGTTTAGAACTTCATACTGTTTCTCCCTCGGTGAAACTATGGTTGAAGCTGGAGGATTCCCGTCTAGATGGATGACTCGCAGGTTTTTTGGTAATTAAGTCTGCTGCTTGACTTTCTTCCTCCCTCGGACCATTTATGTGTTCTGATGCATGTTTGTCTTCGTCTTGAAAGGAGAAACCTCCACCATTCAATTTCTGTGTTGCACTGCCAAATGGTAACCATGCAACAGTTTCTGAGGATTCCATCCTAGGAGGACACTTAATGGATGGCATAAGCACTATAGAGAAAATATCATGCGCCCCAACTCGAGTCTCTTGGTCAGGGTGAGCCATGGCTAAAAGCAGCTGGTGAAATAGAGCATCAGGAAAAGCCTGTAAAAGAAAATAATGATATACCTAAGATTTAGGTTTCACAAGATATTGATATCCTAATACAGGATCAAATGCACGTCTCCTCTCCCATCTCAAAAAACGATTAAAAAAATTCATCAGTATGGTTCCATCCAAATGAATGTTCTTGCCTTCTTGTGATATGTAACATTAGGAATTGAAGCCACAGTCATGGCAGTCTGATAAATAGCCGAGATTGTTGCTCGAGCTGAGATATTATTAATCGAAATATTCTCCAGCACCACAGCTAACATATCGAGTATGGGTCCTGCATCTCCTACCTGTTGGTTTCAAATAGATTTAGTGTGCAACAATGCAGCAACAACCATATTCCCTCAAGCATGAAATAAGGAGGAGGACAAGCTATTTCCTACAGTATTTTAGTAACGTTCGAAATTTCTATTGGCAGATTTTACAAATACAAGGAAAGAGGAAAATATTAACAAATAAATACTCAAGTGCGCAACCAGAGCAAATCCAAGAATTGAAAGTAAAACAAAGAAAATAATTTGGTTACCAGACACCATTCAAATTTAGAAAATGGAAGTCATACAGAGAACCAACATTCAAGGGATAACTTATGCCAGATTGTCTCAGGTCTGTAGCCATAAAGCAACTTTCATAAGATTTTGAATTAGATATAAAAACATTGTACTAGGATAGCATATGGCCTGCCAGAAGTTCTGAGACAAAAGGGTAGTTAAGCAATGACCATATGGCGATAAAAATTTGAATAGCAGCTGCTGCCAAAATCAGAATGCAAAAGGGATGTGAAAAATATCCATTATTACGTGAGTGCATAGCAAGAGGGAAAATAATCGTGGTGTTTGATATGCATACAAGTCTTAAATTCCATTGTTATTTTTATATATTCTTATGAAATATCTTACGAATTCATGGTCTAAGATATCTAAAAACATGTTAATTTTAACATACATGTACAGTATATAAGTCAGACAAGAAATGAAAAACCACATATTCATTAGATGGCTGAAGAGACTTGAATGAAAGACCTAACATATAGCTAGACATTTCAGCAGGATCTGCAGGTATTATGCCATAAGTTGACAAATTTTGTGGTTTACTTCATCATTGCCTGCCAAACTTAATCACATCCAATCATCAGAATAAATGCCACAAAGAAAGAAAAATAAACCTTCTGTGCGAGCCGAGAAATGCAGTTTTCCAATGCCAACTGAAGATCAGCATTCAATTTATCGGTGTCTTCAGATGAACATAGAAGGCACTTCCGTAAGTGTTTTATCAAATCAGTGATAGCCCCAATTATAGTAACTGAGGCTTGCAGTTTAGCATTTTGAGCGAGTTGTGTGGTTACGTTGATGATATCTATTTGAATTTGAGGTTTTTTTACGATACTTTTATGATCCAAGTGCTTGACAAGAATCGAAAACAAGAGATGCGAGTTGTCTCCTGGTATCAAGGAAAAAGTTCCACCAAAAAGGAAGAAGAAAAATCAAATAATGTGGAACAATAAAATAATTGCTAGAAGAAACATATATCAGCAATAGAAATCCAAATATAACCTGATTCATCCAAAAGCAATTGCATAAATGTCAATGCAGAGCAGGCAAGTCCTTTTTCTAAGGACCATTGATCTTGAGTATCGAAATGATGAAACAGAGGTTCAAACACACGCCTGACAGTTGTAGCTTCCTTTGCTAATTTAGCCATATTATACAAGCAAACTCTAGACCAATAAGAAGGGCTCCTGGAAACATCCCTGGGAAAATGGTGGTTGATGTAAAAAAGGGGACCAGAGACCATTTCCGAACAAATAATAAATGAACCTATTAAATTAATAAAATTATGAAGAACTTACGTTGAAGCTTGCAAATTGCTAAATTGGTTAAATGAAGAAACCCTTTTCTCAACATCAAACATGGAAGAGCTATGGTTTTCTACTTTATGTTCTCCTTGACCGCACTGCGTCTCTGAACTAGAATATTGTCCATCTGTTGCATAGTTCTCCAAAACCACTGATATAATCTATTTCGAGATAAGTGAGAGAAAATTATATAAGCAATGAATCCAGCTATAGCTTACCAAAAGGAAACCACCTTTGAATTTTACAACAAAAAAAGAGCCAAATACTGTAGGTGCCCTTAGTATTTTCAGGAAGGGAAAAAAAGCAACAAGATTAAGAGACAGCTCACTTCGTCAAAGTCCATTGAGATGTGAGATTGCTCGCCCATGAACAATATCTAGAAAAATTATTTTAAAAAAAGATCATCAGAAAATTATCCAAGTAAATAAATGTATGTAGTAAATTGACAGGGAAGAGAAAAAGAAGGAAAAAAGAATCAAACAGTAAAAAGAAAACAAATTGATACACCAGCGATCTCAATCATCATGTCTCATAAGATAATCAGAATCCAAGAAGATAATAGTTCTAATAAGGTGAACATGTAAGACAAATTGATATATAGACAAGCAATCTATTATCACATCTTCTAAGAGAAACCGAATACGAAGGGAATATTTCTAGAAAGGTGAATGCAAGACAGATTGATATACCAACAATCTCAACCATCACATTTCATAAGACAAGCAGAATCCAAGAAGGGTATATTTCTAAAAAGGTGAAGAACACACCCACACTCTCGTAACAATAAAAGAACAAGGTGATCTGGAGACATTTAGTCTTCTCACCACATTTGACATGAGATGTAGGAAATAAAAATAGTTAAGACAAACTGAAGGGGTAGTACTTTTTCCTTACCAAGTTTACATAACAAGCAACTCCAAATGATGATGTTTTTCATGAGGTCCTTTTCAGCAATAAACTCTTCTATCAATTGGAAGGCGTTTTTGTAACTAGCCTACATGGCCTTTTGTATATTTCATATCATCAATGAAATATAAGTTTCTTACTCAAAAAACTCTTTTATTAATTAATATAGGTATGGATGGTCTTGATAAAGAGGATAAAACACCTCAAAAGGATCTTATTAAAAACAACACCTCAAAAGGAGGAAAGAGCTGACAATTGTAAATAAGAAAAAAAAAGGAGGGGGAAAAAGGACAAAAAATAATCTGAAGACCATACATTCAAAAGCAATAGCCTATCTTAATTTCATAGCCCACATAGCCTCAATGTCTTCAATTTTATTCTAAAAGATTATTTTACTCTTTTTCATACACGAGGCCCGAGACCCAGGGAGTGGGGATTACTCTTGTTCAGAGCCTTGCCACAAAAGATTATACAAAATGCTTTAGAAACTTCACATAGGTTATTGGAATTCCTTATGCAAGTTGGCCATTATAGATCTATACTCAAAAAAGTTGAATTTAATAAACTGCACTCTGTGTAGTTTAAAAATATAATTTCTTTATAAAAGATATTTGCTACCCAAAAACTAGTCCATTATAATTATTTGCATTACGAATTTGATAATCTCAATTTTAATGTTATAATTATAAAATATGTTATCAAATTTTAAAAACATTAAATCATTGAACATTATATTTCTAACAAACAGGGAAGGTGTTTTTTCGGGAGGCAAGGGAGGACAAGGAAAGAGGGAAAAAGATGAGAACGGAGAGGTGAATAAATAACGTTATGAAAACTGAAGGGAGGTGACTTTTCCCAGTTACATCCCGGCAGATCATTGAAATGACAAAGTTTTCAAAAATGTCAAAGGAGGACAGAATTAGCTGAATTTATAGAACAAAAGATCCGGTTAAAACTGACTAAATAATGCGGTGCTTTTTTTTAATATTATTTTCACCCAAAAATATTTTTCTGGTAAAAGTGACTTCTTTGCATGTTTGCAACCCAATTTTTGCTTAATGTTATTAGATAGAAGGGATTTTGAGCAAAAAAAAAAACAAATACAAGATACATGAATTCCTAGAACAATTAAGTATAGGATATCCAACGACAATACACTAAGACGAAACATAAAATAATGTATAAATAGATATTAAAAGAAAACGTATTTGCTAAATGATTGCAAAAGGTTTTTGCAGTGTAACTAGTCAATAATACAGAAGAGGATATCGGCAGTAATATATTGTGACCATTGCAAAGTGTATAACCATGGATGAAGATGGGAAAACAGAAAGATGAAAAGAAAGTAGTACATAAATGCATTTACAATTATCTACAATATTAGCATCAGACCAGGAGAGAGAGAGAGTGAGAATGAGAGTAATACCATAGAAGCTAGAGTTTGGAGCCCAGCTGACCGCAAATGAGGTGCCTCATCATCACTCCCACCTTCTAGAGCCAATTGGCAAAGTTTTGGAATAATGCCCTCTAAGTTGAACATATATGTACTATCTGTCTACTTTATTTGGAAACGTTAGTGTCATATAATCATTAAATGATGGGGCAGAAAATTAAAAGAGACTGTCTTATCTAAAAAGATTTAGAACAGACTTTTTGGATGCAAAAGCCAATCAACATCAGTAAGTTACAAGTAAATACCCTGTTTGCAGAATTTTTTCATACACAGGATGCAAAAAGATCACCCAAATGCATTATTTATTACTTATTAGCAGGCAGAGCATATAATAACAATTTTTATGTAAAATATAATATCAAGATGACCCAAACATTGAAACTTTTAATCTTTATTCTCCATGTACCTGGCTATTTATGAACTCAACAAGAACATTGCAACCAAGAATCTGCATATCATCATGTCGTGTTTGTTCTAAAAGAGTTCTAGAAATCCCAATTAAGCTACTAGCAAATAGTGGCCTGCAAGAGTTGAAGTGTTTAGGTAAATGACATGCATAAAACCTGGTTCCTTGAAAGATCAAAGAACAACATGTTGAATTCAAGCCATGATATGCAACATATCTAATGGTAAATTTTCTTTTGGATCACGGGGAGTCGGAGCTTTGCTCCCCTGTACCCAGGGGCACTCACGCCCGGCCCAAAGACTGAGCTCATAAGACATCAAGGGTTTTTGATATTAAACTCACCGGAAGGTTTCAACTTGAGACCTCTAAGTCAGTATGACCAAGAAACCTCAAGTCCTAACAAACCGGCAATCCCTTGGAGGCAACATATGTAATGGTAAATTGGAAAAGAAAATTATCTGATGCTAACATTTGTTATGGTAAATTGGAAATAAAGTGGAACCCCAAACTGAAAGATTCCAGTTAAATCCCAACAGGATTTAGTAAATCAAACTTACATCTGATCTTTGCACATTACTAGAAGTTTTCTGTATATACACATTACAACTTTCACCGATCCAAAATTCTCATTCCGTAAATATTTGTAACATCGTTGCTCCAGGAGTTCGGTAATCTGCACAGACAAAAAAAAAACAGAGGATCTCAACAAGAGGAGCTAATCCACGTCCTCCAAATAAGAATTGAAAATATAAAGGCTGCATTGGGACAGAACTTATCTGGAACATATAATTAACAAGTTTATGTGTCTGTTGAGTCAGGAGAAAATAAAATTTCCATCACAA